>NC_059387.1:29170365-30370365 GCF_019703515.2 Myxocyprinus asiaticus
TCTAATAGGTATCTCTATAGGACATTGTCTTTTTATGGCATAGAAGGCCCTGCAAGCTTTATCTCTCAGTTCATTCACTTCAGGGTTAAGGGAATAAAGTAGGGGGGCATTCATCAAAAAAAGATCGAGAACCATTGCTCTAGCAGTTCCAGGTTCTGCTGTAGACCCTGTTCAGTGGTAGACAACAGAACCAGGTCATCTGTGTACAGCAGGCATTTGATTTCTGAGTTGTGTAGAGTGACACCAGGAGCTTTAGATCACTTCAGACTGGTTGCTAGTTTGTTGATGTAAATGTTAAACAATGTTGGACTTTAACAGCAACCCTGTCTTACTCCACACTACTGGGAAAGTAATCTTGATCTTTTTGTGCTAATTTTGATGCCACATTTGCTTTCAGTGTACATTGATTTAATGAGGTCATAGGTTTTACCTCCTATGACACTTTCAATAAGTTTGTAAAAAAAAATCCATTGTGCCAGATTAAATCAAATGCTTTTTTAAAGTCAATAAAGCATGCAAAACATTTTCAAGGTTTGTAATGTGTAAATATGGTCAGAGGTATGGTAATTTGGTAAAAATCCAGTTTGACTTCTGCTCAAGACATTGTGTGCTGTGATGAATTTCAAAAGTCTCAAATTAATTATACTACAAAATATTTTTTCCCAGGTTGCTACTCACACAAATGACTGTAATTATTCGGGTCAAATTTATCTCCATTTTTAAAGATGGGTGTTACCAGTCCTTGATTCCAGATGTCAGGGAAGTAACCTACACTCAGAATCACATTGAATAATTTTAGAATGGCTGATTGGAATTTAGTGCTGGTATATTTTAACATTTCATTCAATATCCCATCAGGTCCAGATGCTTTTTTGGGATTTACAGTTTTAATTTTGTCTTTAAGTTCCTTTTCAGCAATAGGAAAGTCTAATGGGTTTTGGTCATCTTTGATTGCCAATTCTAGTACTTCCAGTTGTTTAGATATTTGATTTTGCTTACAATTTGTGCCAGTTTCTATTTTATTAAAAAATGTTTGGAAATGGGTTTCCCATATTTCTCTGTTTTGGATTCGGTCAGTTTTATTTTATTTTTTATTATTTTATATAACTTTTTTTTTTTCAGGTTGTTCCAGTTGTCCCAAAATTGGTTTGTATTGACTGACTTCTCGATTATTGTCAGTTACTTTTGGGTGTATTGTGCTTTTTTGGTTCTGAGTGTATGTTTGTATTGTTTTAATGTTTCACAGTAAAGAGTTATTTGGATCTCTATGTTTTTAATTAGATAGCGTTCTGAGTTTTTTACGAATTTCCTGACAATCTTGATCATACCAATTTTTGTAATTGAATATGTCATTTTGTCCAGTTTTTGTTTTCAATTTTAACTGTTTTGCTGAGTTCTCACATATATAATTTATATCTTTCACAGCCAGATTAACACCTTCTTTAGTGTGAGCATAGGTGTTAACCAGAAAGCTATCTAAGAGCAGTTGTATACACCTCTTTGCTGTTTTCAGCCCATCTGTATGGTTTTCTGATATTGTACAGCTTGTTGGGCTGTGTGTTACTAATGTTAGTCCTTGTCCTTTTGAGAAACACAGTAATTTGGCTGTGATCGGACAAAGGGGTTAGTTCTCTAACAGTGAGTGCTCTGAGACATGAAGGATCTAAGTTTGTTATTTTACAGTCTACTGTGCTATTCCCAAGAGGTGAGCAAAATGTAAATCTCCTTAAAGTGTCCCCTCATATACTGCCGTTGACAATGTACAGACCCAGACTTCGACAGAGCTGCAGGAGGTCTTTCCCATTCTTATTGACAACATGGTCATGGTTATTTGTGTGAAGATGAGAACAATTTTTGTTTATAGAGGTCAATTTATTGTTCATATATTTACTCCCGTGTGTCCGTGAAGTCAGTCTGTTGTCCTGTTCTTCCATTCAAGTCTCCATAAATAAGTGCATTTCCCTGGGCCTGGAAATGTCATGTCTCTTTTTCTAATGAGTAAAACATGTATTCAGTGTAGTAGGGGGACATGATGGTGGGATGTATATAACACACAGGAATGTGTCACAAGAGTAGTTCCTTACAGAGTTTAAGCCAGATTTGGTATTTGCCAATTTTTACAGTGTCAATAAAGTTGTGGAATTTACAGTGGTACCAAATTATTTGTCCTCCTGAGTCTCTGCCTTGCCAAAATGTGCCGAGTTTCTGTGATGGTAAAA
Organism: Myxocyprinus asiaticus; assembly: GCF_019703515.2. Lineage (NCBI taxonomy): Eukaryota > Metazoa > Chordata > Actinopteri > Cypriniformes > Catostomidae > Myxocyprinus > Myxocyprinus asiaticus. Next base: position 29,172,585 of record NC_059387.1, read on the forward strand.
TGATTTCTTTATAATTAGGGGGACAGTGGGTGGTGGTGTCTGTCTTGCTGCATGTGTCTATAGAATTATTATGTCCATGTCCTTGATGCTTTTGTGGAATTCTGTGTTTAAACTCTTCAGCCCAATGGCTGTTGATTTTAATCCTTGGATATTCCACACATAAATTGATAGGGTCATTCTTAGAGTTCAAGTTGTAGAGTTCATGTTTTCAAAAAAGAGATAAACCTTTTATAATATACTATATTATGGATTTAATATAAAATATGTTTTAGTAATAAAGTAATAGACTATGTAATATATATTAATAGTGTTATTGAATATGAAAATTTTGACATTCTTGTGCAAAAGTGACATTTGTTGGATGCTGTTATTTTTTTAATCTGTTCATGTCAGCTGAGCACTTATGTAGTCCAGCAGCTGTCTGATCTCACCCATCTCCAGAGTCTGTCCTTTAAGGGTCTGGGCATAGCTCCAGGGCTGTCGAGGTGTTGCTGAGCAGGGGGTGTTGTCAGCAGGTGGTGGGTGAGATGGGTTGGTTGCTGGAGGTCATGGACCCTTCCTAATCTTACTCCTCTGACTGGAGTGATGTCTCTTTGATCGTGGGGGTCTTTGGTGCTGAACTGCTTCAGGTGCATGTCTCTGGTGATGTACTGGTGCAGTCTGGGATTTCTTGTGGTGTCCTGATATAGGTGGGGGTCTGTGGGGTTGTCCTGGTGCATGAGGTGCTCTTTGGAAGAGTTTTGCATGGGGTGGGGCACCCCAGTGATGTCCAGTTGGAGCCAAGAATTCTCCATGATGAACCAGTGGGTTTCTGCTGGGTGTGTGGTTGTGGTGTATTTGGTGGATTGGCAGGTGTCTAGTTTTGAGGGGTGTTGAGGTGGTCTGTCTGCCCCATGCTATGTCTTTCAGTGTTTTTGCAAACACGTTTTCTTTGTCCTTTTTTATGTGCACATGGTCATAGAGGTCTCTGTTTGTGATGGTGTGGTGATGAGCCAGGTGCACATTGGGCAGGAGAGCACATCCTCTGGAGATATCAGCGTTGACTCTTCGGATGGTATCTGGGTGAAAGTCTCTGCAGGGTAGGAGATGATGATCTTTGTGTTGGGGCAGATCTCTGTAGCCTTTTCTGCTACTCTGCAGACCAGCCGTACAACTCTCTCCTGCTCAGTTCTCACGTCGTTGGTGCCTGTGTGTATGATGATGTGTGAGGGTGTGCCAAAGCTGGGGTAAGGCAGTACTCTGAGGGCATCACCTGTTTTTAGGCACCAGAGTTTTTATGTTTTACGGCCCGGAAACAGCCTTTCTCCATACTGGAACTTACCATTGGAGTCCATGAGGATGGCAATTTCAGCCTCTGTGTTTTGTGGCTGTGGTCTCCCTGCTGGGGTGTGGGATGTGGCTGCTGAGGTCTTTTGATGTTAATCACCTGCTCTGGGGAAGGATGTTGTTGTCTGTTTCTTCTGGAGTGGTCCTTTCCTCTGTACTGGCATGGGGGAGGACTCAGTTTGTTTGTGTTTTGATGTCTCAGAAATGGGGGTTTGCTTGCAGGGGTTTGCTCCATCCCTTTCCACCATTTCTTTGAGTGTTCAAATTTTGTGAGGGTAGGATTACAGTCCCATTTTAATTAAAAATTCACTGTTAGGTGCCTGTTCTTTGGATCCTTTTCTGAATCCTCATATATGTACAGTTGTCTGCCTTTACTAATTCCATGTTTTGTAAAATGTTCAAAAAGTGTGCAGAATGCTGTGAGCCAGACAGGTGGGTGTTCTGTGTAGAAAAGCAAGTTGGTGTTGATGATTTTACCCATGCTGTGTCTTTAAACGTGGCCTCAGAGTTTTCTTTCTGGATTTTAAGTTTGTGTTGTTGTCTGCTCCTCTCAGACTGGATGTTTGTAGTATAGGCAAAAGTGTGAGCACCAGCCCCCACTACTGCTGTTGCCATAGTGCTACAGTTCACACTCTTTGATATTCAGGGCAATAGCTCAACCAGCCAGTCAGAAGGTGTGAAGGCCAACTATCCTCTGCTATTGTTATTTTGAATTAGTAGCCTGTAGTTTTTGACCAAACATTTTATTTGTTTGTAAAGTTTTTTAAAGTACCTTTTAATTTAATTCTCTCTTCCAACTTGTTTTAATGAAGATATTTTTGAGTGAATTTCTTACCTCTATCAAAGAGCAAGTTGAAATCCTCTGTTGGTTTGCTTTAGATTTCTTCAGTCCTTCTGGGCTTCCACTGTTAGTTTTTCTCAGTTGTTATTTGTTTAATTGTCCTTTTAGATAAAACTTTTCCCAAATATATTAATTCTTCTTGTTATTCCATTGAAGTTTGAATGTAGTTCCCTATTCTCCAGATTTTGTTGTTTTTTCCCCTCTTAGTTGTCCTTCTGTAGGGAGGGTCCTCTCCAACTTGTTGAAGTTCTTCAAGTTTTTCACAAATTTGTCTTATTTTCCAACGTTTTTTTGCCAAAATATTTTCTGTTGAACTTGTGTTCACCATGACATTTTTGCTACATTTTGTGTTTTTTCTTAGGTTTAACTCATTTTAAAAGCAATAAACTCAAGAAAGTTCAGGAGCTCATCTCTCTCTCTCTCTCTCTCTCTCTCTCTCTCTCTCTCTCTCTCTCTCTCTCTCTCTCTCTCTCTCTCTCTCTCTCTCTCTCTCTCTCTCTCTCTCTCTCTCTCTCTCTCTCTCTCTCTCTCTCTCTCTCTGCAGTTTTATTTACATGGCAAAAATCTGTACATTTCCATTGCCGAAGTGTTTTGTAGCCTAAGGGGCCGTTCAGACAGACGCTAAAAAATAATGCTAGACACAACAAAACGAACGTAACAGACGCGTTTTTAAAGTTAAAGGGATAGTTAAAAGGACACCACAGATGTGTATGACTTTCTTTCTTCGGAGGAACACAAATACAGGGTTCGTACGTTCATGTAAATCCTTGAAAAGTCATGGCATTTAGAAATTGTGTTTCCCAGGCCTGGAAATGTCATGGGAAAAAAAAGTTAACACTGAATGTTTTGGAAAAGTCATGGAATTTACTAACAAATATTTTCAGCAGTACACGTGTGCTAATAATTCTTCAAGTTTCGCGCGATCGCGGAGCAACGTGAATAAGCTCTACTCAGAGCCCGCGTGGAGCAGCAGTACGCAAAATGCATTGCTGCGTAAACTGAGTAGTTTGTGAATAGACGTAGCGCCATGCGGTGTCGCATTTGGCACCTCATTAACGCTAGAAAAGTTCGCTCACGATTGCTCAAGTTCATATGGATAGTGTACAAGGAATTAATAGATTTCATATTTACATTATTTTTTGAATATATTAAGGCTTTAAATGTTTGTATGTAATAACTTGCCATGTTAATTAAGCTTATGGTGATGTTTGCACGTGAGTCGAGCAGTGTTATTATTCACTTCTTGATGAGCAGTCATTAAAAGTCTCAGTATCACATACATTCTCCTGTTTTTAATGGAAAACATGAGAGAAGATCTGCGCTGGTTGTCACTGATGTCCCTTGATCTTTCTGTCAAGAGTCGCAGTTTAGTCCGAAACAGCACGGTTCGCATGAAAATTTGGTAATGTGAAAACTGCTTTGCAGACTACTGCCTGTAGGAGGTGGTCTGAATTCAGTTGCACTAGAACTGTGGCGCGGTTCGCATGAGAAAGCAAACTGTACTCGAGTCCGCACTTAAAATGACTTGCGCATGCGTTTTTGCCGATTTAGGCATGATGACATCATCAGTTGCACAAAAACAAACACACGCGTGCATCATGAGTGGCAGGGAAATGTTGGGACACAGAAAAGGTATGGGATGAAATTAGACTCAAAATGATTTAACAAATGCGCGCCTACTTATCCATCAATTTGATAAATGTTGCAAATGTATCTTACAATCCACAGACAAATGCCTTTCAGCTTGTGTATGTGAAATTCAAAATTAAATGAATGTGCTGAGATTTGTACAAATAGAGACATATTTGTGAACACAGATGTTCCCTTTTGTATAAATGTATTACAATTTGTGTACATGCAACCAGAAAGATGTTCCAAATCAAACACAAAATTGTCTTGTGAAGTATTGAATGTGCATTTGTGGATCAAGTAACACGTGCATTCACTGATGTCTATTTGTGTTGATTCTGTTTGATTCATTTGAATTTTGAGACTTTTGTTTAGCAGTTTTTACCATGGCCGACTCACACACAAACAACTACCAATGGATAAGTCCTACATTTATTCATAATGTGTGCATATCTACCCATTAATTTGAAAAAAACTTAACAAATGTGTATTTCAACCCTCAAAAATGCATTTAAACTTACATCTGTGAAGTTTGTCATTAAATAAATGTTTTGAAATTTGTACAAATAGAGACAGATTTGTGAATACAAGTGTTCCTTTTTGTACAACTACATCACAATTTGTGTGTGCAACCAAAGGGAGATCTTCCAAATCAAACACAAATTGTTCTTGTGAAGCATTGAATGGGCATTTGTGGAACAAGAGATACACACACATTCATTGACATCTATTTGTGTCAATTTCCTTTGATTCATTTGAATTTTGAGACTTCCTTTCTGCTGGTTTTGCCTTGCATGATCCACACGTAACTCTATGTGAGCAAAGCAGCTACCACTAGATGGTGGTCTCATTTTACAGAAATACCATCAGGCGGGGCGTGGTTTATTCACAAGGTTAAGGAGCAAGCGTTCCACACTTCAAGAAAACAGAGGCTGACATCAGCAGAAAGGATCAAATGTTTGTCTCAATTTCTCTCATATATAACCATGGAGAATGTCATATTATAAGCGAAAAAGCCCATTTTAGAGTACAAGTCCTGGTGACAATGCGTTTGTGTTACATGTCAGTAGCTTCTAGTTAATAGGATTCCAACACCTGTTGTTTCTGGCACCAGTCAGTGTTAAAGTCTGCTATTTTAATCATAACAAAGTGTATAGACCAGACCTGGGCAACGGATCCAGCCCTCCACATGGTTTATGTGGCCCGCGGCTCATTTATCCTAAAAGCATTTTTTTAATTGGAGTTATCTTGCATTGGGACCTAACGCGCCTCCACAGCGTTAAAGTCTGCTGTTTTCATCCTAATTAATTTAATGTCAGTGTTACTGGACACTTTTATTTCCTTTTTCCTTTTTTTTTTTTTCAAACATTCTTGTCCCTCTGAGTCATTTATGTTTATGAAGGCTACACAATGGAGTTCTCAGGGTTTGACACATTATATTATTGAACAGTCATACTGGTGTGTCAGTGAGCGTTATTTAAATAAATGTTTATTTTGTAGTAAACCACATGGCTTGTCAGTTGTCATTCTGTTAGGAAGTTCTGTTCTGTTAGTACTGCCAGTAGTTAGAATATGCTGTGGTAAATTTTGACATAGATCTTTCTTATTTGACATGTGTACATAGATGCTTTAGGAAATGTATGGTCATGAAAATTTGCCTCAAAAGTCATGGAAAAGTCATGGAAAATTATTGGTAAAAATGTGTATGAACCCTGAATTAAGATTTTTAGAAGAAGTGAATGTGTGCCAAAATTCTGAAGCTCCAAAATCCACATAAAGGCAGCATAAAAGTAATCCATATGACTCCAGTAGTTAAATACATGTGTTCAGACACTATATGATAGGTGTGGATGAGAAACAGATAAATATTCTTGGTCAGTTTTTACCATAAATTCTAATTTCTCCTTCAGTTTTTCGGTGTGCAATTGTTGGAATTGTTACCAGTAAAAAGGCAATTGCAGAGCTTTGTAATTCAATTATAGAGCTCTGCTATTGCATTCTTACTAGTAACAGTGTCATTACAGAGCTCAGTAATTGGAATTCTTACTAGTAGAAAATATATTGAAGAGCTCTCTAATTGAAATATTACTAGTACAAATACAATTACAATGAGTAACGCTGGATGCATTAAAAGCTAAACTGGCTTGCCATAGTTGTTTGCTCTACTTTGTTTTGAATTTTGCTTGGATTTCATGGACTGTGATTTTTTTTCTTTTCTTTTTTCTTCCATTTAAGGATTACATGAACATGTGAACTCTTTAAATATCTTATGCAATTTTGCTTGTCAAGTAAATCTATTTTGTTTTAAGATTGTTTAGATAGAAGAAAAAAGTCAAACAAAACTTGAAAGACATGGGGGTGAGTAAATTATAACAGTTTCATTTTTGGTTTACTATCCCTTTAAATTCTGTAGTGGTTTCACTGGGGCAATAGACCAGCACATTGGTCATTTGGCAGGATTTTAGTGTTTTCCTCAGACAAGTGCCAAATTGCATCACATATGTTCCCCTTCATTCGGACTAAAGGCCATTGCCAAATCTCTTTGGCAGTATGGTGGCAGGACATAGTATGATTCAACATCTGTAGACGTGCCAAAAAAATAAAAAAATAAAAAATGCAGTGGATAAACCACAACACGTTGTACAGTAAATTACCACAATGGGCATTGACACACCACAACAAATGTTGCAGATGTTCACAGATGCAATTTCTTCAACTCACCACCAGAGAGCAGACAGTCTTCATATTTTCTCTTGATGGTTTGATTTCGTACTGAATACTAGATTTTCACATTTTCTGTACAAAATGAAAGTGGTTCTTGCTTGCACAAAACTCGCCGCCATGATGATAGTGTAGGTGGTTGCCAGGTTGTTGCTGTGTGGTTGTTAAGGTGTTCAGAATGTTTTAGTAAGTTTTCATGCAGTTGCTCGGTGTTGTGAGCAGTTAAGGGCTTGTTTGATGGCCTAAGTATAAAAGAGCTCAGTGTAAGTCTCTACATCACTAGATATGGTTTGTTAATCTCCCTTAATTTAATTGGATTTTTTCCACCCATTTATTCAACCACCAAGTGAAATTACATCGTAAGTCTCACAACAAATTAAAGGTGGTGTAAGGAAAAACATTTTTTAATGATAAGCAGAAAATGTCCATATGCCCTGAAAAAATATAAATGAAATAGGTGCAGTAAATTATTAGACTTGTCTCTGTGACAGCGCTATAATCTCTAAAGGGAGTGTATCTATGTTCCCCAGTTCAATATTATGTTAACACATATTAAATCTCCTATTGTGTTTGGGTCAAATTCGACCTGTTTCAAGTTAAAATATTTCACAAATATTATTCTGTTTTTTTTTTTATTTTATTTTATTTTTTTTATTGGAACAAGGCTTCAAAACAGCTATATAAACACAACAAAACCAATGATTATCATTTTATTTGATTTTGAAGGTCTCTAAAAAATAGTTACATCTGTGGTGTTCCGGGTCAAATCTGACCCGGCAGAGAATATAAAAGAGTCTGCCATACTATTAAAAGACAGTGTTCTCTGTGGGTCAGATTTTACCCTATTTTTGGTGATCAATGTGTGTGTGGGGGAGACACTTGTGAGGGGCACTTGATTTTGAAGTCACATCTGAAATAAATGTGTATCACGAAAATCAAGACAATGTTGTTTACTTTACAACTTCATTCACAAAACCATATTCCACTTTCTGTTCCACTGGCGAATTATATTAATTGTTAAAAAAGAAATCGGCATGCGTTCTGTGCGGATGTTTGAAATGTCTAGAGACACCCCTGGTGCATGCTATGTGCCCTTTTTTCATGTTTCTCCCTGCTCCTATTCTCTGCATAGCACTGTTCTATTGTAACAATATCACTGTGTTGGTATTTGGACATTTCAGCAGTGAGATGTCAGTCACAGCTAAAAATAGAAAAGGGTGTTCAAAATCAACTATAGAAAAATGCAGAAAAAGAAACTAGCATATGCTACTTGGAGGCAAAAACAAACTGGATTAAATTAGATACTTAAGTCATGATGTCATGTCCAGTTAGAAGACAGATGTGAAGTGTGAGAGTAAGATTCAAAAACATGTATGCTAGGCAAGTTTTCACCTAAGGAAGTATTAAGCTATGACCTTTGGTGATTCCATGACTCCAACCGTTTGATAAGTTCCTCAAGTGTAGGCCTATTATATTGAGAGCCATACGGCAGTGCTGGGGAACACAAACCCCCTTTGAGAAGTTCCCACAATAGCCCATGTCATATTAAGAGAATACAGAGCTGGGGAGCATGTTTTTCAGGTTCCCATTATGTGCTATTTAGAGCTGGGGAACATAGGACCCTGGGAACTGGGGAACATAGGACCCTTTGTCATGTGTTCATTATGTGCCATGTAAATCTGGCGAACATAGGACCCTGGGAACATAAGAATTACTCCATCTCTAAAAAGTGAGTGGGGAAAAAAGGCCGCGGATCGCGATCAGTTTGACGCTATTTTGCTACTCTTGCTTTTTGCTATGTGAAGTTCTAGAACCATTATTAATTAATTTTTTCATTAAAATCAATTACGGCACCATTAAAATGATGATTTGAGGTGTCATTCGTTTCTGTAGTACACTCATACTCACAAAACAGAGCTGGAATTTAATACATATTGGGGTTATGACCAGGGGCGGACTGGGAAGAGAAATTGGCCCGGGATTTTACATAGAAAGTGGCCCAAAAGTTGTAGGGGTGGGGGGGAGTTGGCGTTGCTGTCCTTATCTGCATATTGCTGCCCCATTCTGCATAACGTGGCGGCCCATTTCAGCTTATCGTGATCCATTCGGCCCCGTTTCGCGGTTGGCCCATCTGGAAAAGTCCCGGTTCTCCCGATGGCCAATCCGCCCCTGGTTATGACCTCCAAACCCCGAAATGAGCAGTAGTAAAACTGATGCTAGCTTTAGCTTTACTTACCAGAATATACAGATTTGATACATCTTTTCTCATGTTTACATACCTGACAGCAAAAACCGAGACTAGAACACCCAATACAGACCTTTGTTTTGTTGCTCAGCCACCACAGACACAAATCAGATTAAAATGGTGTAAGTTAAATGACCAGGCCCCACGGAGCCCTTGGGTGTTTTCAACATTTGATTATTGAATTAGTTCTAAAAATGTTGTCTTGTAGACCGTGATTCACAGCATGTCCAGTGACATTCATTCTGTAGCACTTTCTTGTGCAAAGGAGGGTGGAGATGTTGGTAATGTCTATTTCAGGTATCACTAAGAAATTTGTTATTGAAGGCATATGCAGAATGCCAATATAAGTTGCTTACAACAAATGTCACGTAATACTGTGTTTTTGAGCCCTTTGGAAATGCTCTTCCATCACAATCTACAGAGGTTTCAGATCCATTTTGTTTTCAAGACAGACTAGATGCATTTTGTGAACCTTCAGTTTCTAGAAGCACAATTTTCACAGTGTTAATAATTTTGCATATTGTTAAGTCTATGCATAAATGGTACTTTTAATACGTTTTAATATTTTGAAAATTGATTTTAAGTATATTTTTGTTTACTACTATACTATAAACAATTTTGGTACATTATAAGTCACCATTTGATGTTTAATGTAAAATCTCTGTCCTGAAGCAAAACCAGTTAAGAACCACCCAAAGGAAAAGTTTATTGATCAGAGTCTGCTTTTTCAGAGCTCAGGAGAATAAATGGAGTTCTCAGTTGTGTTTGTTTCTTCTGAAAGTCCTTAGGAGAAATAAAAATACAAATTAGACAATTGTTGACATACAGTAAGAGTATAGATCTATTAAATTTAGGGTTTCGTCCTATTCACCAGGCCCTGTGCGGAAAAGTATTCCATCCTCTAAGCCTCTTCCTGAGGAAACAGAGACTGACCTAACTGAGCAAACACATACAGAATAAAATGAAACAGGGAAGGACCTACTAAGGGATGTGATTACGTAAAAGCTGCTTTGAGCTTTAAATTTATGAATAGTCTCCATTGTCTGCCAATGTGCAATATGAAATATCTATCTTAAACACTTACTGCCTGCAGACATTTATGAGCACTAAGATATCACTGGAATCAAGTTTGTACCTAACAAGGGAAATATAGTTTTAGGAGAGAGTGTTCATAGCCACGGGAAGTAGGGGTGCTGGGGGTGCTGTCAAACCGTTGTATTCTGTGTTAATCTCATTAACGAAAGTAATGAGTTTATAGGTATGTTCTTATTTCCGCAGCAGAACACCCCAGAGAGATAGGAGCAGTGGTTTATCCATTTACTGCAAGGTTGTGTAATGTTCTAGAACCTTTACGTTAGACCAGCAAAGTCTGGGCACTTTGATTTCCTCTTTAACAAAGGGCATTAAAAATGGCTCTCATGCAACAGACTGCACTCTATGGCAAAGTGCCAACAAAGAAAAAAAAATCATACAGTAGAACAGTCAGGTTTTTTCTGTAGAGGATTTGTTGGCAAAGTGAGAGGCTCTTTCCTTTCTACTACTCTGACTTGTCTCACATTTTGTTCACATGTGTGCTACTCTTCATTCTGGACATGCAAGGAAATTCCTCACCCTGGTTGATGATTCATCTTGGAGTACTTTTATGGAAATTGAGAGCATGTAATGTAATAATCCCCAGGGCCATAAATGCCTGTGTTGTCATAAATCTAAAATTGAGATGCATTGACACTAGTTATGCACTTACAATGGAATGGAGAACCAGGAGTGATTCTTAAAAACTAGATCAATCAATTTATTAATTCAAACATTAAAATGTAAATAAATAAATAAATATTAAATTGGACAAATGTATAGACATATTTAAAACTGCTGGTTTAATTAATGTTTTAAAATGTAGTTAAATATAACAAAAAAATAAATTGATAATTTACAAATAAATAGATATATTTAAAATTGTTTAATTAATGTTTTATTTAATTGAATTCATTTAATTAAATATGTGTTAATTCATGTAAAATTTCATTACATATAACAAAATAATAAATTAATAAATCATTTTGAATGCATTTTGAATTGCAAATTGCTTTTCTTCATCCTTGTGCCAAATGCTTTTCTTTTTCTGTTTAATGACATAAATGACATTGGACAGTTCACTCGTGTGAGCAACCAATTAACTTTCAATCCCCTCTCACTTGCCACTGCCACTGGACTTACTGTTTTTTTATTTATTTTCTAAATAATTTCTGTGGCAATCCACAGTGTTTAGCTTGTATTTAACCCAGAATATTCCTTTAAAGCAACTTTATATTCTGGAGTCTTTTACTAAATCCTATGAAATATTTCACATGCATGGTTTCACTTTGTGACCTCTGAAATGATTCAGGCCTGTTCCTGTTCTCCATCTGTAAACAGAACAAACTAGATGACTAATTGGTTGTAAAACAGAGGAAGTCTTATCTCCTTTTTTATTAGCTTACTAAATGTGAGACTCCACATCATGCTGCAGAAATGTGACTTACATTCAGGGTTGGGGAGTAACAGAATACATGTAACGGGAATACGTATTTAAAATACAAAATATTAGTAACTGTATTCCACTACAGTTACAATTTAAATAACTGGTAATTAGAATACAGTTACATTCAAAAAGTATTTTGATCACTGAAGAGATTACTTTGCATTTTATTGTCATTTGTTTCATTTAATATTTAGTCCTTTCAGATGGAAAACATTTATACATATAAATGATGTGATCCAAAGTGCATTTGAACAGCGGTGAAACACTTTCTTATGATGTGTTACATTCATACGAGCAGACAGAGAAGTAAATTTGAAGTAAGTTTGGAGCAGAAGAAATAGAAATAAACCTTGTGTAAATTGTCAGCTTTACGCTAAGCTAAAATGCTATTTCTAGCCATTTTACATGCACATGTTACCAGGCACGATCATATTTTTTTATCAAGAAAATTCACGTTGAATCATAATTTCTTTTTTTCTAGTAAGACCTTTGATATTAGGGCAAAAATCGTATTCTTGATAATAATTTTTGTATTGTTTTCCTGTAAAAATATCTGAAAATCCTTAAAACAAGATCAATTTGATTGATCTTGTTTTAGAAACAACACTGCATAAGATATTTAGGTTTTTCAGAGAATGTATTTTTAACATGTGTATTTTGTCTTACTATACTAGCAGAGTTTTTATAGTCAAAACAAGTGAAAAAATCTACCAGTGCTGAAGAAATAATCCAAAGTATTTAGAATATGTTACTGACTTTGAGTAATCTAACGGAATACATTACAAATTACATTTTACAGCATGTATTCTGTAATCTGTAGTGGAATACATTTCAAAAGTAACCCTCCCAACCCTGCTTACATTGTTCAGAAGCTGATGTCATAAACTTGAGGCATATTTTACAGGTAGTGCAGAAACCAGAAGCACTGTCACCTTGCTATAAATGTATGTTTATCTACCTGGATGATGAATACTTTGGCTTTAAAGTAATAGTTCACACACACACACACACACACACACACACACACACACAATTTATGTCATTAGTCACTTACCCGCATGCCATTCCAAACCTGTATTCTTTATGCAATATGTTAGTCTCAGTCACCATTCACTTTCGTTGCTTCTTTTCATTTTCACTTACAGTGAAAGTGAATGGTGACTGAGGCTGTCCTACATAATTTCTCCTTTTGTGTTCTACGGAAAAAATGAAGTCATATGGGTTCAAAACAACATGAAGGTGATGAAATGATGACAGAATTTTAGTTGTGGCTGAATTATCCCTTTAACCGGATTACTACAAAATAATAAAATTTTCTTGAGTCTTGACTAAGATACAGATGTTTTAGATTAACAGGAGGCACTATACCACAGACTACCTTGAATTAATAAAGAAAACTTTTGACATTCCAATATACATGAACTCAGGGGCGTAGTTTCCGGGGGGATGGGGGGGAGGAAACCCCCCCCCACCCCAATAATCAAAACGAGCAAGTACTAAGATCTAAGGCACGAGTGTTATGGACGACTTTTTAGGTGCTTTGATGTGTGCTTTTGGAGCTTGGACAGCCACAGTCACGATCCTCTCATCCCTCAATCTTGTGTTTCACGAATGAAAAAGTCATACTGGTTTTGAATGACGAGGGTGAGTAAATGATGGCAGAAAGGTCCGATTTTATTTAAATGGTAATAATGTTTGTCAGTATAATTAATCAAGTTGAAATTATTGTCCAGAGGTCCTGACTGCGGTCGAAACAGCGCATAGACGGCACTGTCACGTGATACTTGTTACTTTTTTTTTTTGCACTAGCCAGGACGGGCCAATCACAGTCGTTTAATATATCTGGATTAGGATTTAAAAAAAATACTTTTATAGAGACTACTGAGGCTTATTTCCATTCACATGTTTGAACCCTTGCAATGATCAGTTTTTATTAAAAACAACGATCTAGTGTAAAAATGTCTCCAATGAGATATAGCGCCCCCTGGAGAAAGAAAACGTTGTGTCTCATGAAATACAACAATAGTCTTTGGCTGACAACATGTGCCGTTTGCAATGTGTTCATGCCCAGGTGTTAATCCTGCAGCAGTATCACTTTTTATTATTTATTTTATTTTATTATTTTTTTTGGATGTTTAGAAAGTATATAGGCATAATTATTTATTTTTATGTAACAGAGTATTCGCAAAATAACAGAACAACTTAGTGACAAAAGTTCATAATTTAGTGAAGAGAGTCACTTTTCTTTCAGTTTTCATTGTATAAATAATGAAATTTCAAATTAAAAAATGAAATAAATAATTTGAGACAAAACTGAAAGATATGAAGTTGAAAGAAAATGTAGTTAAATCCTTTAAAAGCTTGGGAAAGAACAAACTTGGATGGCTAGAGCCTGTTGGTTTGGATTTGAAAAGAGAATAATCGATACTGAATTCATCTTAGTACGTTCTGAAATTCGTAGCATCTGAGCGACCAGGGAATGTGAAAAGAAAAAAAAAAAATTCCACAGGCATGTGAGGAAGTTTCAGGTGTCACAGACGCATGGTTTCAGCTTGTATTCAAAAGGGAAATTTAAACTGGAAGAACTTCTTTCAACCATCTGCTGTTCTCATTAAACCCTTCTACTCAGTCTTTCACCTTAAGTAATGACGTTTACATTTACATTTAATAGTTTGGTTTAAACAAAACTATTTGATCACTACACACTTTTCCACCAACTGGCCGAATGGTTCTGAGCATGGTGAGTAACAGTTCCAGTGACATTTCCAATAGAGCATGGTTCGGTGCAGTACAATTAATATAGACCATTCCCAGCAGAATGTTAGACTCAGTCGCCATTCAATTTCATTTTTGGGAAAAAAAAGTGCAATGAAAGTGAATGGTGACTAAGGAACACAAAAGTCATACAAGTTTGGAATGACATGAGGGTGAGTAAATTATGACAGAATTAAAATTTTTGGGTGAACTATCTCTTTAAAATAACACTATACCTCGAGAAATATTGACTTGAGTAAAAGTCGACAACTAGCCCTGGTCTCCCCTTTAATGCTTGCAAATTAAGACTAAATTTAACTAATCAAGGAAACAACAGGGCAGCTACATTTTGAGATTTGTCCAGGAATGGTTCAGTGTATTGGTTAGTTGTGCCATTCTTGGAAAAATCCCACCAACAAACAACCATCAGCCACATATTCTCACTGATCTCTCATCAAGACAAGTGGACGAATCCCATGGTGACCAGCAGTCAAGAAACCCTTTCTCCTCACAGTTCCTCCAAGCATGTTTGTCTGAGGACCGGTATATCTTTGTTCTCCATCCATCCTCCCATCCGTAACACCTCCCTCCCCCTATGTTCATTCCAGGCCCAGTTGAAGTTAGGCTCAGCAGTTAGGCTGGGGTGCTGGGCTAATGAAATCCAGGCTGTTTCCACAGATCTAACTCAGTTCTTTTCTCTATTGTTTTTGGATCCGTAACATGCTTCTACACATGTTTATCACATTTCTCTTGTGGGAGTGTTCTTTTCTGGGACGTGAAAATCGGTAGAATCTATATCACAGTTTTTCACAGATATATAAAGCAAAACAAGCTTTGGCTGAAGTTCAGCATAGTATGAGTTGGTTTTAGTGATAAAATGCTATCTTGCCTCACAGTATTAGAGGAAATATAATCAGAAACTAGATCAATGATGCTTGTGTAACCGGTCCTGCTTGACCTGCTCCAAGCAGGATTCGAGCTGGCATCGCCGGCATGGGAGGCGTGCGCACTAACAAGGAGGCTAAAGGGTACAGCCTCTAGCTTAAGTCGCTAGTGAGCCTCTTGAGGCCAGGGGAGTGAGGTTTACACACACTGCACAGCAATTACATACCAGCTGGCTCCCGTTACACTCACCCCCCTAAACCTCACTCCCATCCGGGTCACGGCACCACTGCTTGACCTGCTCCGAGCGGGATTCGACCGCCGTCGCCAGCATGGGAAGTGGGCACACTAATGAGGAGGCTAAAGGCTACAGCCTCTACCATCAGACATTAGTGCACCTCTTGAGGCCAGGGGAGTGAGGTTTACATACACTGCACAGCAATCATGTACCAGTTGGCTCCCGTTACACTTGACCATGTAAAACTTACGACCACAGTTCTGAAGTATGATGTTCCTTTTTTAAAATCAAAAGTTCTGGCAAACCTCTGTGGCAAACTCTTCATTGTTGCCATACGAGTTTCCACAGAAGTGTTTGCCAGTAGCTGCAAATTGTCCATTGCTGCCAAAGGTTTGCTGCAGGTTCAACACTATCGGTGAAGAGCTACAAATATAGGTGTTCTGACTGCTTGCTAGAGCATTGCTGGGTGGTTACTAGGGTGTTCTGGGTTTTGCTAGGTGATTGCCTACTGGATCAATTCAAAAGAGCCCTGCCACACTGCTAGAGTGTTGTGGTTGCCAGAGCATTCTAAGTAGTTGCTAAGGTGTTTTGAGTGGTTTTAGTTTGTTGCTTTGCAGTTGCTTATTAGACCAAGTCAAAAAAGCTTTGCCATGAAGTAAGGGTGTTGTGGGTGGTTGCCAAGGAATTGCTGTGTGGTTGCTGAGGTGCTCTGAGTGTTTTTATGTGCATTGCTATGCACTTTCTAAAGTGTTTTGGATGAATGCCATTGTGTTGCTACTGTACGCCATGGTCTAGTGAGGACTCCACATGGTTTAGGCCTCAGGATCCAGAGAGCCTGGTGGCACAGTTGCGTCGCACTGTACAAAAGCAATAGTTACATTTCTATCTCCCTTTAAAGGCTTTTTGTGGTTGCTGTGGTAACAGTCTGTTTCGGGCCTTCTCTAAAACTGAGTATTGCATTTTTGTCCCGGATTCCACAGCTTGCACAAAGCGCTGATTGTCTCTCACAGTAACACAGTTAGGAGGGGTGGAGGGGGCAGCACTTGAGTAAATGCCATTGCTTTCTCATTAAGATGATTGGTTGTTCGGTCACTGTCCTGGCTGCAAGACTGTCCTGTACACACGGATATACTTTTACAGTATGTGATCCTCCTCTTATGTGAACTCAAACAATAACAGTTCAATCAAGTTCGTTAACCCCTAGACATACGTGCTGTTTTCATTTTTAGCACTAACACGGTGACTCGAATTAGTAGACTCTCAGTTCTATATTTACGAGTGCAACCCTGAGTGCTTTTCTGGGACAATGACAACTTATTTGAGAAAAGATACTTTAAAACAAACATACAGTGGTCCCTTTTTGCTTGAAAAGTGTGTTTTGTGCTGCATTTCTTAGAAATAAATGCCTTTTGAATTGATATTTTGTTATGTTATGCAAAGGGACTTGGTTTTAAATGCGGCTTAAGTGTCTAAATACTTTTGGGGACCACTGTATTATTGGGCATTTAATTTCTCCAAATCACTATGAAAACAAAATATCATTATGGCATGTGCTATTACATTATGTATATATTTGAATGACCCAAAATGTAACATGCAACTCTAACATGGTATTTGCTGCACATATAAATCCTCTTCTGCCCTCGATTCAAGCTTCCCGCAGCCTCAACCCAGTGCAAACTGGCAAACTTGTCCAACACTTCTGGAATGTTCCATCATGTGCCCTTCACACCATTTTACCACTCCGCTGTGTTTTGGAACACAACGGCATGGGAACTGTAACTAATTTCAATGGTTTTCTTCAAGTTCCATATCCCTTCATACAAATCAGAGTTCTTTTGGTTGTGTTTACGGGTTTAGATCTGTCAAGGAATTATTGCATAATTTCATGCGCATCGATCTAACTTAAAGGTACAGGATGAAAAGATGCAGAACATACACATTTTCATATTCCAGGACACAAACTTGTGCCAGTAGCTTTTCACTTGAAACTCAAATCTGTAAGTATATTCTGTTAAAAAAAAAAGAAGAAAAAAAAAAAAGAAAACACAAATGAAATCACTTGAAGATCTCAATTTCTCCTAGACAGCAAAGAGATTAAATGGAGAGCAAATGGAGACTGCTCCTTACCCTGGGATGGTGTATACAAAAGCACAAGATGCATTACTTAAACGCTGAGTTGCTCTACTTTAGATTCTGGATTTCAGCGCTTAGTGCGGTTATATAACTGTTTCCAGAAAATGTGGGCAATCGGCACAAGGAGCAGCTTCCAAATGCCTCAGAGTAGCCTCAAAAACACAAGATTTATGGCTGTGCTGTGCTACTTGGGCAGAGTGAACGAAAATGTTAAGGCCAGTGCCACTTCAATTCACCCTCATGAAAGGTACAAGAGAACAGAGCCAAAGAATGAAATCAGGGCCGTTGTTGAACCCACACCCCAACATTACAGGGCAACAGCAAACCACCACTTCAACTTGTCAAAAAAGTTTTAAAGTTATAGTAATCAATTAGAATTTATAGATGATAATCGAGCAGCAATGCTTTAAAGAAACTTGGATTTTACAGAATATTAATATCTTGCAATGCCTTGGTCATCTCTTTCCATGCACACTAAGGGCCTTATAGATGGCACATGAGCATAACAATTTTTATTTTTGTATTTGAGTAAAACCATCATTACCCATTGAGTTCTATGTAGTAACAATTATGTAAGAACAGATTCATGTTCTGCCCGTTTCAAGAACATGTTTATATAATGTTTTAGTATTTGTTGTACTTTTGCATATTTCTTACAAATAGTATGCATCTCTTTAAAGGTGCAGTACGTAACAATTACATGTAATACTCGCCCTTTTTTTGCCAATGTGTGAACGGCTTGTAACGCAACAAAATTTGCCCTTCCCGGACTTTCTAGGTTGCCTATTAAAGCCTGTAGACCGATTTTCACGCGAAGGGAGCGGGTCGGTTTTGCAGGGAAAATCCAAAAGGATGTGACGTTTATGCGCGTTCCCGAGAGCCTTGCTTCAGTGCTTCTCTTCTGCTATTCAACAGTGACAACAAACTGAAACACTAGGTAACGTTATCGTTGCGATGGAATCCAGCAAATATCCGGCTCCCAGCACAATACCGACAAAAAAAACAAAAACATTTATTGACTGAATCTCGTCTGGCTAAGCGGGAACGTGATTGAGCGAAAACTACAGTGAACATCGGCAGGGCATTTGATTCCTGGAGGGACCTTCGTTCGGTTTTGGGGATCAAAACAGACCCTGAATTGGCATTCTTATTGGACAGGTAAGCTTACATAACTGCGAAGCATGCGAAATATAGTGCCATAAAAGGATCGATCGGTGTAATTTTAGCTAACTCAATCTTGCCTGCTAACGCTGACAAATTGCAAGGTACCTTGCTTCGTAACTTTGAAATAATTTCAACGATTTTCTCTTTATAATAAAAGTCAGGTATACAAGATAAATTTAAGCAAATACGCTGGTTTCTTGATCGTAGTACAACATACAGTTGTGCAACATAAGTGCAGTGCAACAGTAAACTGTCTGGTATAGTTCGGTAGTATGTAGCTGTATGGGTGTATCAGTGTGCCATGTTAGCTGATAAGTAGTTTTAGTTTGGTCTCCATTTGTAGTAAAACAACCATAACGGTGTAATTTTAATTATGCTACCTCATCTGTCAGCATGATGCCAGTGGATCACGTTCAGTCTCTTTGTATGTTACTTCATTGTTTTGGCCGATGAGCGCTCTGGTCCCTATGGAGTGAGCACGAGCAACAGGTAGCTGGCTGCAGTTCACTAAACGGCCACAGGTGTCATTAATAACAAGGGTTTCTGAATCTTACTTACTGCACCTTTAAATGTACAACTTTATATACTTCTTTATTTCTCTATTAATATATACTGTATTTAAATGTTAATTCTATGCAACAACCTCATGGAAATCATTTCTTGTTGAATGACAATAAAGAGCCTAACTTAAAGCATTAGTCAAAATGCAAATCTAAAACTTCTCAAAAAGGCTAAAAATAGATATACTTGGAGGACCAAGGTATATAAACAATACTTTGTTTATAACATAGAATTTATTCATAGAAGAACCATATAAAAGAATGGTTTATAATGACAAGCAGGGCAATAAATACAGTGGGAAATATATAATTTCTGATATTATGGCACAAAAACAAAAAGCCAATAAAGTGGAATGTTTTTAGTCGTCTAGTCAGCTAAAGTTTCTTTAACAATGCAAACATGTTCAAATTAAAAACATTTCCAGTGATATGGAATTCTAAAAGTACTGACTTAAAGCAATTAAGACGGAAAGACTTAGGAATGTCTTCGGAAGACTTTAGTCCATTTGTCATCCTTTTAGTCTGTCCAATGTTGGTGCAAAGCAGAATTGAGCTTTTAAACTAGTAACACTTCCAAGATGCAAGGCCCCAAAAAAAAAAAAAAAAAAAAAAAAAAAAAAAAAAAAAAAAAGGTATAATGCAAAAAAATCTTACTGCAAAACTGTAAACCCTTAGCTAACTGTTCTCCATACTTCATAAAAACACTTAAAAATAAATTTTACCATTGTTAAAATGACAGTTGACCCAAAAATGCAAGTTTTGTCTCGCATACATGTTGTTCCAAACCCTTATATCTCTCTTTTTCCATGTAACACAAAAGGAGATGTCAGGCAGAATGATAGCCTCAGTCACCATTCACTTTCATTGAATCTTTTCTCCATACAAAGAAAGTAAAAGGTGACTGAGGCTAACATTCTGCCTAATATCAACTTTTGTGTTTACAGAAGAAAGTCATAGTTGTTTAGACAAACATGAGGATGAGTAAATCATGACAGAATTTTCATTTTTAGGTAAACTATCCCTTTAAGACGATAGATTTGATCTCTCACAATTCTATGTTTTACCCTTCATCGTTTAAAAGCACTACCACCCAAACAGATGCGCTGGGAGAGGAAGGGTAATTGTGAGAAGCAAAAGGCATAGCAAAAGACTTGCTCTTTTGATATACATCGTGTTAATACTGCTTTGACTAACAGTGCAGCAGCTTTTTCTAGTAGTCAATGCCCTGGTCATCGTAGTGCCCTCTGTACTCATCGTGGTATCCGCCCTGGTACTCCTCCTCTTGGTATTCTGCCTGATAGTCACTGTCGCTGATTTCTGACCCGTTCGTGCCCGTTCCCTGGCTGCCGTTGGCATGGATGATGGGTTCCGTTGGGGTGGCGCAATACTTGGGATCATAAACCTGGCGTCCCAGCCCATATACACTCATGCCCTTCTGAGATGCCACCTTATTGGTGCCCATTTGCAGTGAGATGGTAGAGTTGTCCAATGGTTGCTGAGCTGCTTTCTGGTCATAGATGTCCCGCCTTGTACCTGGTGCAGACATACCAGCCTGGAGAATAATAGACACTGATCATCAATTTTATACACAAACCAATACATGTGAGAGTGCGCATGTACAAAACTGAGTCACTACTGTACTGGATACTGTAGAAAAGCAGATATTGATACATTTTTTTTTCTCCTCTCATTTTAGTATAGACTTTGTACCAAAGCATCAGTATTTTTTACATCCCTGTAAATATAAGTTAATTGTGGATGATTGTACCTGGCTGGCTCCTTTGTTGGTGCCCATTTGCAAGCTGATGGTGGTCTGGTCGTAGGGCTTTTCTGTTTGTGTCTTAGGGTCGTAAAGATGTCTCCTAGTCCCATAAGCAGTCATACCAGCTTGGCTTGCACATTTGTTGGTTCCCATCTAAAAGGAAATGAATACGAACACTTCAGAAATACTACAGAGTCAATTGCATTGTATAAAACATGCACCAGAACAATTCTTTTTCTCAACCAAAGTCTAGGCACTGATCGGAGTGCTGTAGGTTTGTGGTTAAAGATCTTGGCAAGTAACCGATCGGTTGTTCCCCCACATTAAAGGAAGCCTCGTTTTGTGAACAATGCTAGGCAGAAACACAAAAACGAACGTTGTCATTTACTCGCCCTCACGTTGTTCCAAACCCATATTTCCATGAAACAGAAAAGGAAACAATAGGCAGAATAATAGCCTCAGCCACCTTTCACTTTCATTGCATCTTTTTTCCAAGTGAGTGGTGATTGAGGCTGTCGGTCCCTAACAATATGCCATAAATATAATTGTGTTCTACGGAAGTCATATGAATTTGGAATAACAGTATGATGACAATTTTTGGGTGAACTATCCCTTTAAGGTTGTTCCAAGTAAAGGGTCTATAACCTGAAGTCCAATAACACACTGGCCGGCCTTCAACTTCTCCTCGTCAAAATGCCTCTGCTGCTTGTCTGCGTATTTCACACCAATGTCGACATTTGTTTCCATGCCTTTGGTCTTTGCCTATGGAAAGAGACAAATTGTTTAATAGTTTATAAAGCAAATGATTTACATGTTAAATTCCAGTTTAGTTGAAAGCATGGTCGCATTACAGAAACATCCTATCTTAAAGGGACAGTACAGAAAATTGTAATCACTTACTCACCCCCATGTTGTTTCCAACCTGTATGACTTTCTTCATGGAACACAAGATGTTAGACAGTGTGTTAGGAGCTGACAGCCTCAGTCACCAAATCACATTCACTGCATCATTTTCCATTCAGACTGAGACTGAACATTGTGCCTAACATTTCCTTTTGTATTCCACAGAAGTTACACGGGCTAGAACAACATGAGGGTGGGTAAATGACAGACTTTTAATTCTAAGGTAAACTATTCCTTTGAAGTCACATGACAAAAAGGACCAAAACAATTTCAGTTATGACCTGATAAGTCAGAACATGCTGTACTGTATATCAATCCTAACTGAAATAGTCATGTTGACTAACAGATAAGATTGTAGAATTAGTGGTCCAACAGGTTCATGCAC
Organism: Myxocyprinus asiaticus; assembly: GCF_019703515.2. Lineage (NCBI taxonomy): Eukaryota > Metazoa > Chordata > Actinopteri > Cypriniformes > Catostomidae > Myxocyprinus > Myxocyprinus asiaticus. The sequence goes on from NC_059387.1 coordinate 29,194,649, forward strand.
TGAAACAGGAGGTGTCTTAACAGAAGATTCGTTTTTAACAGTTTGTATTTCTTTTTACTTGACAGCGTCAAAAAAAAAAAAAAAAAAAAAAAAAAAAAAAGTGTGGCGCTTCTGTACTAGGCGTTAAAAAAACAGCAAGACATGGCGCAATGGTCAAAGAGGTCCATGTAGTGCAAGTTTACATTGGAAAACAATTGAAAATCAGTGCCGATGAATACAATGCTTCCGGTGTGAACGGAACCTTAAGATGTTTTTGGAATATGGCCCCAGATGTCGTCATTTTACAACACCGAAACGTTACTCTATGGGTGCTATCGGTACAGATTATTCAAAATCAAAATCTTTGACAAATTGACCATGAGGAAGGTTAAAGTAAGCAGTGCTGGAAGGATTCCCACTGGATGGTAGACGTACCATACTGGCCAAAGCGAGAAGTGTGGTCTGGACTTGAGTCATGTTCCCATTTTCAAAGAGGTCGTTGGCTTCAAAGATGTCGTTGGGCTTCAGGCCGTAGGTTAGGATGGCTTTGATGAAATTCCCAAGGTTCTCTAGCTGAAGAAACAAAGCCAACAGTAAGGGTGTGTTTTTCAGTAACCTCAATGGTTACCTCATTTTTTTTTTTGTTTGTATTCAGATAAAAGAGCTAGTTGTTGGTGGATGAGTTTGACTGTGAGCGAGCATGAATGGGCCCCATTTATTCTTAAAACACGCAAGAGAATTCTGAATTGACACCAAGCTGTTTTATACTATACTTCAGTTTTTTAAAGTTTCTTCTTGGTGATTAAGGTCTTGCTTAGCAATGCTCATGTATTCTTCGTTGCATGTGACTGTAACATGATTTGTGCAGTGTATTATACTTTGTCGCTTTGGTAAAACACCAAAAACTGTGTTTTTGGTAATAACTTTGTCAAGTGCAAACAAAGTTTCTTAAGTGGCTTATTTTGATAAATACCTTATGCCAGTTTAACTGTGAGTGGTTTATTTTCTTTATTGATCCAGGCTGAAGCTTGTTTATCAATCTGAAAAGAATAAAAACAGAAAGTTAAAAGGGTTCCATACTTTGACAAATGAATTTCCATGACTCTCCATGACTGTCAATTAAATATTCAAAACCAGACCAATGCATTAATCAAATCAATGTGAACTGGTTTTAAAAAAAAAAAAAAAAAAAATAATATATTCATCTCTAAAAAGAATGATATGCTTACAAGTTGGACATCACTAGGCCTATAGTTTGTGGGCAAGTTTGTTCTACACAAGAATAAATGTCAAGCCGATTAAATATTTTAGAATAAGTAGAAAAATGTATTTTCACTATAGAAATTTCCATTACTTTTCACTTTTAATATTTATTGATTTCTGTGATTTTCCAAACTTGGAAAATACTATCCCTGATATTTCCAGGTCCCCTTTCAAGGAAACATTGACGTTGTGCAATGACGCAATTGGGACTACGTCAGTGGTCTCACGTGGTCTGAAACCTGTATACAATCACGATGGCGCTTAAGCTACGCCCATAGGGAGCCACGTCATGGGCTCTATATAGGAGAGTGCTTGGTGCCATCTCGCCAGATTTTCTTACTTTAATGCATGAATTTGTCCAAGCCAGTGTTGGTTACTAGCGACTCATGCAAAGAAAGGACTATGTTCTCCCTTTTGAGTGACAACATGATGTCATTGGAAATGAGCAGTTTGTGTGCGGATTCAACAGCATTGTTAAACAGGCCCGATGGCGCTTTATCGAGGCTCTGTCAAACCATGTGGTCTCTGAAAGGAGCCATATGAGCCTTGAGGATCTGGCTCGTCATAAGGATTGAGGACAGACACCAGACTTTTCCTGGCGTTTCTCTCTCTCTCCCTCTCAATCCGGATGGATGCACCATTCTTACCATCGAGACATGCTCCTTTATCTGGCACGCAGCCTAGTTCGGCACCATTACACGTCACACAGGCCATTTTCCACGAGGAAATGCTGATTTGGAAGAGTTTAATCGCGGGAATGACGGAAAAGGTAGGAACTTGTTTAAAAATACCCAATTTCTTCTTTGTCACCTTAGAGAGTTTGCAGAAACGTAATGAGGCACGGGGCACTGTCCTGGCCACTTTCTCACATTTTTGGAGCACTGTTGGGTGGCGGGCAAGCTCCCGTGTGATTGGTGCTCGGGCTTAATGACTTAAGAGGCTCAAAAAAAAAAAAAAAAAAAAAAAAAAAAATTCTCCAATACGATATTGTGAACAGACGCGTGGGATGCGTCAGACATTACTATTCTCCCTGGGTCCAACTCAAATAGTTGCGCGGCCATCTTTTCTTTGAAGGGTGAAGAGACGCAAATGCTATCTGTCCCCGTTCAGTGGTGGCACTACTTCACACTCCTTGCTCCTTTTAAGATGTGTTAGTTCTGTACGCACCGATTTTGCGGCCTTTCCATTGTTAAGGAGTTGTGTTTTGAGTTCTCTGTCGGTCACGCTCTTGCTTCTCCTCGTGCGAGTCCGCCATTTGATACGCATCGGACACTCGAGATTTAGCATGTATGGATGACCGACTAGGTCATAAGAAACCATTGGGTCACAATTTGTATATGGAGGCCAATTGGTATCAGACTTTGCCTATTAAAAAAAGGCAGATTATGGCTCAGTTTTCCCCAGCAACTTATGCTGGGGAGTAAAAAAAGGAAACCTCTCATTCCAAATCCAGCCTCTTGTTAAATTCCATTCCATGTTCACACATCCTTCCCTGTTCTAATGCTAGGGAAGATGGGTTATGGCGTTCTCTGCTGTAAATACATTGAGTGATCCATTCTTTATATTTGCCTGATAGAATTCGGCCTCTGTCCCCATGGCCAAGGGTCTCGGGACAGGCATAATGGAATTTGATGTATAAGCATGTGTTCACGAATCACTCAAATGTCACATGCTGCTCCCCCCATAATAAATGCTGGGGCCATTGTGGTAAACCTGCTTGCTCTCATTTCCCTCCATGTTTGCAAATTCTTCCCAGTTCTATGCTAGGGAAAATGGTTTATCCAGCATCCTCTGCTGTAAATACATTGAGTGACCTCTTTATAATTGCCTGATCGAATTCGGCCTCTGTCCCAATGGCCAAGGTTTTCAGGACAGGCATATCAGAATTCGATATACAATGAGCACAAGTACTCTTCCCCAATGTTCATACACTCTTTCCCTTTCAAAACAAGCATTTTCTGTAAGCACACTTCAGGACTACAGACATTATGCCCAAATATAATAAGGCAAACATTGTTAAACCCCATTCAATTAGTCAAAATGGAGGCACAAGGGCTTCCCTCCACTGTGCCGCTGATTGCAAGGCGGCCACCAATGGTAAGCCAAGAGCGCCATCTAGTATTTACTCGTTGCACTGCAATAGAGAATAATGCATTAATTCCCGTCTGCCTGCGTGATGGCTTGGCAGCAATTTCAAGGCGTTCCGAATTGGGTAATCTGAACGAGAGAATGCGGTTGTTTTACAACATAATGTCACAAGTGCAGCCGGGGGACTGGTTTGTGACAATAGATTTGAAGGATGCTCATTTCCACATTCAAATTACACCAAGGCACAAGTGTTTTCTCATGTTCGCATTTGGGGGCAAAGCCAACCAATTTTGCATCCTTCTGTACAGACTTGCGTTAGCACCTCGCATGTTCACAAGAGGCATGGATGCAGCACTGACACCCTTTTGGATTAAGAGCATCCACATCGAGTCATCTTGATGATTGGTTGGTGTTAGCTCACTCAGACAGATTGGCTGTCCAACACAGATGTTTTTTTGCAGTCACTTGAACAATCTAGGGCTGCGAGTCAACCTAGACAAGAACATTGTTGCAGAGGCAACAGACGCGGTTTCTAGTGGTGGAGCTAGACTCGGACAATGCAAGCATGCCTGCCTCCAACTTGCGTCCTGTCATTCGGCCAGTGTCAAGCAATGTTCAAAGTGGGACACAGTCTCCCTGCGAGAATGTTGTTTCGCAGGCTTTTGATCGTGGCATTCGCCGTCATTCCCCTGGGCATGTTGCATGTGAGACCTTTTCAGTGTTGTATGAACTCCATAAAGGGACTTCAACCACTGACGCATGCATTTCGTCCCAGAGTGACACATGGGTGCTACCAAGCTCTGTTTCCATAGAAAAAAATGGAACCGGTTTCTGAGGATGGGTGTCCCGTTGGGACAGGTGTGTCGCCGCAAGGTTATAACAACAGACACCTCCTCTATGGGTTGGGGCGCTGCGTACGAGAACCATCCTGCTTGAGTATGGATGGGTCAGTGGCTGAATTGGCACAAACTGTCTGGAGATGCTAGTGGTGCTGTTGGCTTTGAGGCTTTTTTTCTCGAAATTCAGGGCAGTCACGGTCTCATCCGATCAGACAACAGGTCGGTGGTGGCTACAGCAACCGTCAGGGAGGGGTGCGCCCTCATGCCATGCTAAGGCTGGCATGTCACATGCTGTCTCTACAAGCAGTACATGTTCCGGGCTGATTGAATTTGGTAGTGGATCTCCTGTCCAGACAGGTTCTGATGCCTGGAGAATGAACATTACACAAGCAGACTGTAAGAAAGAAAGAAAAAAAAAAAAAAAAAAAAAAAAAAAACCACACACACTGGATGAGGTTTGGAAGAGTGGAAGTGGACCTGTTTGCATCAAGCCAGACATCACACTGGTTTTCTCTCTCGTCTCTGGCTCCGCTGGCATCGATGCACTGGCGTATCAGTGGCCGACAGCGCATCATTGCTGCACTAGATTCTGCAGAGGGTTCGGGAGAATGGTGTTAAGTCTTCTGTTAGTGGCACCGTATTGGCCATCAAGTATGGTATGATTCTGGTCTCTCTCCTGGAGAGAATGCCTTGCGAGGTTTCAGTCAGAATGGACATGTTGTCTCAGGCGCGGGTAGCGCAGCAGCATTTGAATGATGGTTTATCCCCCACTGTGGTCGATACCAATGCTAGAACTCAGGTTATATACACTTAAAATGGCATATTTTTGCCTCTTGGTGCGCAGTGCAGGGCAAGGATCCAGTCCACTGCCCAATTGGGTCAGTGCTGGATTTTTTTTGCAAGATCGTTTTGGGGCCTGGGTTACTCCAGCAAACGCTTAGTTTACATGGCCACTATAGCAGCTGAGCATGCACTGATGAATGGAGTTCTATTGGAAGACATTCTCTCTCTCTCGTTTTATGCGTGAAGCACTCGGGCTTAGACCTTTTCGTCCCATCCGCGTCCCTTTATGGTGTTAGAGTCTCGGCTGCTCCGTTCGAGCCTTTAACATCAGTAACTGATATTTCTAACTCTTAAAACAGCCCTGTTATTAGCACTGGCATAGTTTGAGGGTTAGTGATTTGCATGCTCTGTCGATCAATCCCTTGTGCATGGATTTTGCTCCAGTGTTATCTAAAGGTCATGCTGAGACCTCTTTGGGCTATTTGCCTAAAGTAATCTCTTCATCCTTTTGCTCACAGATTATTAATTTGCAGTCCTTTTCTCCACCATTTGAAGCAGAGGAGCATAAGAGGCTACATATTCTATGCCTAGTATGGGCTCTGCAGGTTTATGTTGACAGTACTAGCCAATAGCGCAAGTCAGAGCAATTGTTTGTGTGCTTTGGTGGCTGCAACAGGCGTGCTTCGGTGTCCAAGCAGAGACTCTCTCAATGGATCGTGGATGCAATCTCGAGTGCTTACGAGGCACGTGGTTTGCCTTCGCCTCTGGGTATTCAAAAACACATTCTACAAGGAGCAAGGCATCCTCATGGGCATTGGCTAGAGGTGCGCCCTTGGAAGACATTTGTATGGTGGCAGGATGGTCCACTCTGCATATTTTTGATAGATTTTATCATTTGGACTCAAGTTTGTTTCCTGCTTCAAGTTCTCTTGGTTGAATCAGGACTAAATTGAGATTCCCATTTCTTTAGCTTGCTTGTGCGCTGCTGTAAGCTTTCCACACAGGCTTAGAGTTGGCAGCTACTGTTCATTTGCCGTGATGGTATCTCATCCCAACTGCGTCATTACGCAACATCGATATTTCCTTGAAGGGGAACTTTGGTTCCCTGAGAGGGAACGAGACATTGTGGAGCTGGCCATACGCTCTAGTTGCTGCATAGGCTCGTGCCTTTTACAGAAAATCTTGCAAGATGGCGTCAAGCGCTTGCCCATATAGAGCCCGTGATGTGGCTCCTTATGCTTAAGCGCCATCAGCCAATAAACTGGCGTGACTGTATACAGGTGTCGGAAAACGTGAGACCATTGACGTAGTCCCAATTGCGTTGTTACGCAATGTCTCGATCCCTCTTAGGGTAACGTTCATAAGAGACATTTTCCATGATTGCAAAACAAAAAGGTGTTTTTTTTTGGACACCTTGGGCATGATGCAACAAAAAGGTGCTGAAGTCAACTGAATTTAGTAATAGACCTACTTATCTGGTGTCAAATTAAAATGATGCTGGCACCTTTCTACAGTTATTTTTTTTCCCCCTGTAGTTTTGCTCAAATTATAGATTAATTCATTCTGACCCTCCTAAACAAAATAATGGATTACTTGGTAAATATTGATCAAAGACATTTCATATTTTGGCTTTTATCATAAATTATGTTCATCTTTCTTCAGAAAATATTAATTTCAAGTGGGGGAGTTGACTGGACATGGAAAAACCCACTTAAGCAACATGTTTAAATGCTGAAACTGTTTTCATTGATTTCCGGCACTGCATCCTTATACAGTACTACACCTTTGGAGCAGACAGAGCTACTCAGTCACCTTACAAGATTGTATTCAGGCAAAATTTGCCAACAAATTATCCACTGACTCACTCGCACAGTATGACACCATCCTTGAGCCCTTTCTGAAAGTGGTCTCCGATCGGCATGCCAGTCACGTCTTCAATCCAGAAACGAAGCTCTTCCTCCTTCTGTAGGTCATATTTCTGTGCAATCTGTGAATGACAGAAGGAATGGAGCAATCAGTGAGTCAGTCATTTAAATATGTCAAGAGTCATACGGGCTCTTCAGGGTCAGTTATGTTGGATGATCTTCCTTTAGACTGCAACTGTACAGTTATGTGTCATCATTCATCCTATCAATCTGAGCTACTGCAATGTCAATATGCTTGGCTGATTGTCACCTGATAAGAGCACAAAAAAAATAAAATAAACTGCCTTAAAAGGGATAGTTCACCCAAAAAAGAAAATTGTCATTTACTCACTGTCATGTAGTTCAAAACTCAGATGACATGCTGCCTAAAATCTCCTTGTGTTCAATGTAAGAAATCCATACAAGTTTGGAACAACATGAGGGCGAGTAAGTTACAGAATTTACTTTTTTTTTTTTACGTGAACTAAATTACATTACAAAAAGGACCAAAACACTTTTGAACCATTAAAATGGTTCCTTTGCCAGTTAAGTTGCATAAGAGCCACTGGAACTTAAATCAAATGTGGCTTAAATTTAATCAGATTGGACACCAAAACTCTTTTCTGCCTTTGTTTGGCTTTCTACTTTGTTTTTGAGTTGCAGTGTTTGCCTTCAAAGTGTGTGATGCAATTTCAACAAGCGATTCTGCCAACAGAGCATGAAATCCCAACAGAGACTCGCAGTATGAAAGTATTCTGCCGTGGAACAAAAAATAATGAATGCGTCGAATGACAAAAAAAAGCACCATAAAAGAAGTTAATATGACTTGCACTATATTCCAAGTCTTCTGAAGCCATATGTTGGCTAAGTATGAGGAACAGATCAAAATTTAAGTCATTATTCACTGAAAATCTTTAACATTTAGGGTGCTTTGTGTCACTTTTTCAGCATGAACAATCTTCAAAAATATCTCCTTTTGTGTTCCACAGAGGAAAGTAATTTGGGTTTGGAAAGACATTAAAAGGCGAGTAAATTATGACAGAATTTTCATTTTTGGCCGAACTAACCTTTAAAAGCACTCTAAAAGCAAGTGTTTATAGGCTACAAGTTCCAGGAAATAGCTTCCATCACAGAGGTTCAATTTTAAAGGACAGCTTTCAGGGTCAAGTCCTCCACAGACAAATGTGGCCATCAAGATAGATCTGAGAGCAAGTGCAAGAGAAACAAAGAGACAGAGCGAAATGGAGGTTGGAGAAGATATTCTCATGGTAGTCATTGGAAAGAGGCTCCTGGAGATGTCTCTCTCCACTGCCAAAACATAAGGAGCCTTTCCGGAAACACAATGTTCATGGCATTCAACAAGCTGTCTGCTATCGAAAACTTTATTTCCAGCACAAACACAGCTCTAACCCCACATTTTTCACAGATATGCTCTTTTCCTTACAGCTCTTAGTGTTTGGCTTTTGTTTTGGCTTCCATTTATACAGTGCATCTGGAAAGTAGTCACAGCGCTTCACTTTTTCCACATTGTTATGTTACAGCCTTTCCAAAATGGAAAATTTTTAATAATTTAATTTGGCTTCAGTACAATGACAATATAAAATCCAACTATTTAAGTTTGCCAACACGCTGTCTTTATAATAACCACACTTTCTATTTTTCATACACAGCATAAGAGTCTTTATACATTAAAATATATACAGTAACTGACTTTATTTTAGAAAGAGGGTCCATCATATTTGGGGGTCCTTGGCATCAAAGTTTGAAAACCCGATTTAGAAATGATACCCATTACCGATTCTGATAGTTTTAACCCTCAGTTACTGTTTGGGTCTTTTTTGACCCGTTTGCCATTTCTTTATAAAATTAAAAATATAGTTTCCTTCATTAGAGCTGCACAAGGCTTGGTGACTTTTCCTCAGTTTGCCATCTGAACACAAAAACTGGACTTGATTTGAGGAGTCTAAATGGCTGCAAAAAAAACAAAAACAAAGTCTGACCCCACATTATTGCGGTTAACTTCATGGATTTGAATTTGATGTTTGCCAAAAATTGCAAGTTTCCTATTGCAGTCTCCTGATTGTACACAAATTGTATTATCATTGTGCATTGCTGTTCATATCAGTTTATTGCTGTTTGATTTATTGACATTTTTATTCATTTACTCTGAGTTTCCTATTTGAATTTTGATGTCTGAAATAAGTGACCAAATAATTTAAACTACTACACCTAATGTAGCATTATTGCAAAAACTGACTTCAAAAAAAAAAACTGACCTGGAACAGTAAAGGTGTCAGGCTGTAATGAACAGTAACCAAGGGTTAAATGTTTGAACAGGTTAACTGAATTCTGAATGATGAAATTTGTCTTCTTTTTAGGGCCCTTTTTGACAGGAAATAAATCAGCCCTGATCGTCAGCTGTTTTTAAACAATCAACCGATGTCCAGTGTAGATATTTGGGTAAAACTTAAGGTTCCATTTCTTAACATTAACAAACTAACAATGAACAATGCTTTTACAGCATTTATTAATATTGATTAAGGTCAATTTCAACATACCAATACATTTTTTTTAAATTAATTATTTGTTAACATGTTAATGCAATGAGCTAACATTGAACAATTGTACTTTAAGATTAATTCTGTAAATTATATATTGTTCAATGTTAGTTCATGATACCTATTGCATTAACTAATGTTAATGAATGAAATACCAAGGTGCATGAATATGGTACTCATTCAGTACTATGATATATCTAAAGTGTTAAGGTCTCTATCACTGTAAATTTTACAGCAACGGTGCTTTTGTAGGGATATATATTCTCAAACAGTCATGACAAACACATAAGTACCACCCATAGAAAAAAATAATCACTAATGAGATCACTATAATAGATTGGTTGTTTCTCTGGGACAGCCTGCTTTTTCTCCTGAGAGAGAGAGGGAAAAAAAAAAAAAAAAAAAAAAAACCCTGCACACGTCTCTAGTTTCAGATGAGATCTCAATGTGTACAAATTGTGTTTAGCAGATTTGCCAAGATCTGAGATCTCAACATTGCTCAAATTATATCTTGACTGTAGGTCAACAATTGTCCCATTTGTGTATTTTTATTCCTTAAAAAGGAATTTTAGGAGAAACATCCGAGACAAAGCTGATACTTAGATGAAACAAGATATTACTTGGGGCCCATAGACTTCCATAGAAGGGCTCTCAGCTAGCTAAAAAGATCAATCAGGCATCCACCCACACTAAAGCCCAGCAGTCAGAATGTGAGAGCACTAGGAAAATATGGCATATGGGGTGTTGTGGCAGTTCCCTTGCGCAATTTGAGGTCATGCGAGATGACTTCTCCTATAATGACAGACAAAAGAACTGCCTTTGAAGAACTGCAGAACTTGTGCAGTGTTCCAAACAGTTCAAAAGAGCACTAGACGGTTTCAAATGGATGACAAAGAATGCTATATCTCTGATATAATGAGCCACTGACTGGGGTGACTTATATTAGACATGAATCAGAGAAAAAAGACGGAAAAAAAGATGAACAATGAACAGAAGAACACCAGAGTGATACGGAAAGATTGCAGAACCATGCGTCTGTCCTCTCGGTCCTTCCAGTCTACTGGGAAACCAGCCAATGGTAGAGAAAAAAAAAAAAAGTGGAAAAAAAAAAAAAAGTGACCTGTGATGGAGATGTTAGAGGCATTTGCTGAAGAACCTTCAGGAAGGTTGTGGGTTGATCCTGATGGAGTCCGACCTCTAGCTCTCCTCCCCCACTCGTAATTCAGAATATTTACTGATGGCAGCACAAAAACTGAGCAAACATATAAACTAAAAAGAAAAAAGGTCACCGAGCCTAAGGGCTCTCATGACGACAATCAATTGGACAAACAGTCCCCAAGAGATCGATAAAACAGTGATGACTACCGTGGAACAAAGGAGAGGCCGGCCTCTCTCACCTTGGGTTTATTTATAAAAAATAAATAAACAAAAAATAGTTTGCAATCTGAGATCTACAAGTCTACACTGTAAAATATTTCAACCCATTAAACTTGAAATGGTGCAACAGTTCAAACCTGCAGTTATAAGCCATAAGTTCATTGCACTTTTGACCACTTTGAATTTACTGATGAAGAAAAGTTGAAACACTGAGAGAATGTGTTGGAACAAGTTAAATAGATTGACTTCAAAATGAATTTCATAGCCCATCCTAGCAAAATGACAGCCTGATCTCATGAAAATTGTGACGCCATTTTTGCAAAATGACATGACGCAGTTCATTACACGTATTGTGGCAACGTCATGGTGAAACTGTGGCGCTAAGTGGGAGTTAAATGTTCTTCCAAACAGATGAAGTTAAGGTTAATGCTCAGCAAGTTTTAAATCAACAATAATGACCTACCTACCCTAACATGGTTATAACAGCGAATGTAGGATGAAAAATGCAATTAGTGAAGAAACCACTTCATGTTGCAGTATACTTCTATGAAATTTTGGGCTCACATGTTGACTTGCATGCTCTTCTGGACTCGTACCACGGTCCTTTGCGTCGCAAATGCAGTTGAGCTACTGCACAATTTGATTGAACATGAACAAGCTTGTAAAAATAGTTGGTTATGTAATGCAAACATTAAAATGTATGCCTTACAAGACATGCGCTATAGGTGTAAAAAGTGCTTATGAAGGCGATATCTACCCTTTTAATTGGTGTAAAAGTGAATTGTTGTAGCACCTCTGGAGTTTATTTCACCAGTTAACTGCCGCGATGCATATGAGTGACTGAAATAATTTTGCAAAAAATTACATATAGTAACACGGTTCTATGAGACCAGGTTGCAAAATGTTTGTTAGTGTTAAAATGAAGGATAACTTTATATAAAAAAAAATAAATAATTTTAAAAAATCCTAAAACACCTTACTGAACTAAATTTACTACTATCATTCTTTAAGGTTAATATTGAGGATTGTGCTGGAGTAACTAGTTGAGCCAGTATTAGGCAATATTTAACCATGTGCTATGTAAATGCTCAGTGAAGCAGAAAACATTAGGAGAGATTTGCTCTACTATACATGTGAAATCGGCTAGATTTTTCTCTTCAAAAGATCTGAATAGGAACAAAAATGGATCAAGACACTTAAAATGGCGGATAACATTCATCCTGAGAAACAGTTATGCTAGCTTGATTTGCATGGTTTCCAAGTGGTGCTTGCCATACAAATCTCAACACCATGACACTATGGTGTTATGCATATTTGCCAGGACGTTGTTGTGTGGTTGCTATGGTGTTATGGGTGGTTGCTACAGCATTGCTAGTTGGTTGCTAGGGTGTTTGCTTACTGGTCCAAGTCAAAAGAGCCCACTCCAAAGTCTCTATGATATTCTGGTCCCTAGAAATGCTCCTTCAAAAGTCAGATTGCTTAGAAAAATAGCACACCTCTACAAATTAAGACTCATCATTTGAGGTATCATTCAGTGGCATGAGTTAAGTGGGAAATACTTAGTTCTCAAATTGTTCAACAAAAATTGTATTCAGAAGTATGAGCAATTCAACAAGCACGACTAGCCAGAGGGGAACTGACTCCCTTGGTGAGCCTGGTTTCCCCCAGTGTTATTTTTCTCCATTAACATCTTATGGAGTTGTGTGTTCCTTGCCACAGTTGCATTTGGCTTGCTCACTGGGGGCCTAAAGACTAATAATTTAAGGCATAATCTACCATCACTTTATTCAATTAAACCACACACACTGAGGACTTTGACATTATAGCTTATTTTTCTGTTAAAGCATGATTCTCTATAAAGCTGCTTTTAAACTACATTTGTTGTGATGTGTTATACAAATAAAAAAAAAAAACAAAAAAACAAAAAAAAAAAAGACCATGTTGAGGGACTGAGAACATGAAGTGACTTCAGAGAACTTTTGGCTAAAAGGAATTTCAAACTTTCAATAAACTTTGATAATCTTTTAAAGACCTTAAAAAAATGTCGTGCATGTTTACACTTATAATATCCCACAGAACAATAGAAGCCAAACAATAGCCTCAGGAAAACACACTTTCCTGTACTTCCCAAAAGTGCAACACAGGGTTAACAACTGCAGCCACACTCCGCAGAGCCTTAACCAATCCTGGAAAATATTGCTGATCAGCACATTGTGGGGAATGTTATGGCCCCTCGCTGGGCCTGCTGCTCATCAGTAGTCACAGTATGGCGGTGAAACACTATACGCTGAGGATCAAGGTGGAATGTGGCATTTGAGGGCACTGAACCAAAGCCATCAGGTTAAAGGGATAGTTCACCCAAAAATGAAAAATTCTGTCATCATTTACTCACCCACACATTGTTCCAAAAGGAACAATAAGAGGCTGAGAACATAATGACAGACATTTTATTTTGGGGTGAATTATCCCTTTTAACTGGTCTTGGTTTACCCAAGAACCGGCATGACTCAGTTGTTCTGACCCTGGTCTTGTGACTTCAGTTCCACTTGGCCTCTCCCAGGACACTGGGACTTGAATGGCGAGTCCGTCTGGCCCAGTACTGGCGTATTTCCAGACCTCAATGCTCAAACTACAAGACGGACATGTACGCCGAGATACAGAATGACATGGGTGTATGAGCCAAGCATAATATGAATTTACTCTAGTGAGAAAATACAGTTTCCCAGGCCTGAGAGAATCAAGGTGTCTCAAGTGTTGAACCACATCTAAACATTTCAGGGGAAATTCCTGTGTATGTAAACTGTGTCTTGGGGGAGGTTCAACATTCTGACAGCGGTGTTAAAAATGTTTCAACAATTGCCCAATGTACAAAGACAATGTATTGAGGCGATAGACAGATACTAAATATGTTTCTAGGGCTGGGTGATATTGAATATTCACAACAAAGTATTTGCTATGATTTTGCTGCTGATATAATAGGAAGCAACATTGTGAACGCTGCATCGATTTTAATGCATTTTTTTTTTAATTCGGCCATTGAGTTTCCAAATGCCCTTGCCACTAGTTTTACAATCCTTATTTCTATTGTGACTTGCAAGAATGAGTGTGTTAAGACAAAGATGTTTTATTAGCATCTGCGTGTTTAATTAGTTGAGTGAAAAACCATGCCTTGACTTTTTTTCTTATTTTTACTGTATTTTATTTCTTGCATTAAACACTTTGAATCTACTTGGCAAAAATGGCTGTTTGGTTAAAATGAAGGTTCATTGGTTTGAAAAAAATAAATAAAAAAAAAACCTCAAAAGCAAATAACATAGGTGTATTGCCCTTCCCACTGCAGTCTCAACTTTCTGTTCTTGGCTGACAGAAGTGGAACCCGACGTGGTCTTCTACTGTTGCAGGCCATGTAGGTCAAGGTTTGACATGTTGTGCATGCTGAGATGCTATTCTGCTCACTACAATTGTACAGAGTGGTTATCCGAGTTACCGTAGCCTTTGTCAGCTCAAACTAGTCTGCCCATTCTCTGTTGACCTCTCTCATCAACAAGGCATTTCTGTCTGCAGAACTGCCACTCACTGGATGTTTTTAGTTTTTGGCACCATTCAGAGTAAACTCTAGTGATTGTTTTGTGAAAATCCCAGGAGATCAGCAGTTACAGAAACACTCAAACCAGCCCATCTGGCACTAAAAATCATGCCACGGTCGAAGTCAATGAGATCGCATTTTTCCCCATTCTGATGGTTGATGTGAACGTTAACTGAAGCTCCTGACCCATATGTACATGATTTACATATATCGTCAGAAAGTGGACAATTTGTTAATATCTTAGCCCTACTCTCCACCAGTCCCATCTTTATGGATGATACAGAAAGTTTCCAAAAGCTACCAAACTCAAAAGGTTGCTAAAACTAAAATTAAGTTTCTAAAACGGAGCTAAAATAACAATGACTTCCAAAAAAAAAAAACCACACAATCTTTTGGACACCTTATTGTCCAAGCAGTTTGGGAAATATAACATGACAAAAACAAGTAACATGAATAATATAACACAAATGGTCATGACAAAAATAGGCAGTTAACTGACAGCCCTTCAATGTATAAAAATAAACCATTCTGAACAATATCTTCACTGTGCTAGACAGAGGATGATGTTTTGGCAACAACCCTGTAATGAACAACCCCTTGTGTCTGCAGTTACACGACCAGAGAAGGGTCATGAATTTGATGGGGAAAACATCCTTCCCCATTATGTCATTTGTAAAGGTGGTGTAATATGTTGACATTTACAGCGACACAGTTGAAGTTGGTTAAGAAGGTAGAACATTTTACTGGTAAACTGAAACTTCCCTCAAGATCAGCTTAGTGAAAAACAAAGCCAACTCTCAGCTTTCAGTAAAGCAAAAGTGCTGATGAAACTCAAGGAACGAGACAAACAAGTCCTTGAAACGTTCATGACCCAGAAAAGATTTGAAACTAACATGGCAAAGAACATTCTAGCGAGTTCCAGGTTAATACTGATCATCATACCATTCATTTCTGAAAGGAATAAGTCTAAAAACTAATATATATATATATATATATATAAACCAGTAAAACAGTCATACACATTCTGAAATACCCAATTCAGACCAATGCATGTCATGCATAATATATTTTGTTGAACATTTACAAGCCATTTTCCATTTATATGTATATAAAACAAAAAGGCATGCGGTGTAGCCCTGCAGAAAAACACTGCCTGCATTTTTCAGGTAAGATCAGGCCCAGCTGCTATTGTTTCCAAAGGACAAACACCAGACATAAGCCTTATGTATATTTGCTTAAAACATGTGAAACACATACCTTACATTTGCAGTTCAAATATTAGGTTTTTGAAAATAAAATCCCTGATATATACCTAAAAAGTCAGCACTACAGTAAATAAGTGGTTAAATCCGTATATTCATGGTGAGAAACAGATAATAAGTCCTTTACTATAAATCTCCACTTTGACCAGCCATCCTATGCACGGTCACGAGAGTTGTTCTGTTTTTTTGGCAATTCGCATTATTCATGCATATCGCCACCTACTTGGCTGGGTGTGCAAATATTATGCATTTATTCTTTTCCTTTCACCCTCCCTTTTTTTTCTCCTCCCTGCCCAGTCGGTGGCGATGAATGGGAATCGCCAAAAAACAGAGGGAGAAGAACTCGGTTCTCTTATGAACACGCATAGGAGGGCTGTAAAAGTGGAGAGATTTACAGTTTAAAAAAAAAAAAAAAAAAAAGCACTTAAATATTAATCTGTTTATCTCCCACATCTATCATATTGCTTCAGAAGATATGGATTAAACCACTGGAGTCGTATGGATTACTTTTATGCTGCCTTTGTGCTTTTTGGTGCTTCAAAGTTCTGGCCACCATTCACTTGCATTGCAAGGACCTACAGAGTTGAGATTTTTTCTAAAAATCTTCATTTGCGTTCTGCGGAGGAAAGTCATACACATCTGGGATGGCATGAGGGTGAGTAAATAAGAGAACTTTAATTTTTTGATGAACTATTCGTTTAAACGCTTGCGTTTAAAATTAGGACCTTTTTAAAAGTCCAGCTGGCTAAATGGAAAACAAGTCTCGGATTTAAAGAAACAGTGTAATAGGACTAGTCAGGATCAATATGTTGGATTTTTAGCAAGATAACGGAAAAGTAACTGGCTAGAAATGCAAGTCATTCATTGAACTAAATAGGTCATTAGTGCATTACTGGGAGAAACACTTTGTCAGATCAAATCAGTAGTTGAGCACTTTTAAGAGAAGTGGGATTATACACATCACAGCTGTCCCGGCATTGTCGTCACATTTTAGGAATGCTTCAAATTCCAAGACGAAATCATCATTTCTAATGTATGACTGAATGAAACACCAAAAAATAAAATAAAATCTACCAGCATTCTTTACCTTAGAGGTGAGACACTGATTTCTGTACCAGGATACAACTACACTAATTTACCTGCCTTTGAGTTGAGAAACAAATATACTCCTAAATGACACTATACAAGCATCTAAAGAAGAATAAACTAGAAAGGTTATTCTTCCTCAACACTCATGATGTCATAATTGAGAAATCTGAATGGTGGACTATTTTTAACTTTGCTTCCTTTGTTTTATAGGTGTAAAACATCCTGTCTAATCTGACTATTGCACAACATGTTTCAATGGATCCAGACTGATGGAGACAGTTGGGACCCTGCTGCTTGTTTATCCACATTTTTGTTATTTTTTTCCACTTAACATCTAAATTCTACAATCAAGCAACTTTTTGTATGAGAGTGGCACTAAAAACATGTGAGATCTACAGCAGAGATGCTCTTCTGTTGTCATGTGTATTGTATCACAGAGTATTCCTTCAACTCAACTCAACTCCTCCCTGAACTCTAGATAATCTAGAAGGTCAACATAATCTTGAATTTCTCCCCTTTGTTATGTTCATCCCCTTATGGCATGGGTAAAACAAAATCTAGCATATAAAATAAGTTATTTTTAGGCCTAAAATAGGATACTCCTGTTTTAAGAGGTGATGTTAATTTAAACAATCCATAAGCAGTTTCCATTTTATCCAATCAGTGAAAAACTAAAAGTACAACATAAAAACAAAGCATTAGCTACTTAATAGTATCTTAATTTTACTGGTTCTTTAGGATCAATGACCTTCTTTACCCAAATTCATCTTGGTTTATAGACAGGTAACTCAAATTAAAAAAAATAAAAAAAAAAATTCAATGAAACTTCCACTGCACGCAAATCTTACATAATCAAGGAAAATAATTCTCAAATAAAAACAGTTTAATAAAAACCACATCAAAAGTACCATGCACGATTAAAAAAAAAAAAAAAAAAAAAAAAGTTTAAGTACACAACAAAAAGAATACGGTTATAATCCTGAATGTCTTATCCTATAAATAAATAACTAGTGCAATGATGTAAATACCAGTATAACAGCATACACGAATTTGCACATAGACATCAAAACAAACAAATTAGAAACTTTTTATTTACCTTGTTTTTAACCTCTGCAGATAATCCGTAGGCTGGTCCCTTGTTAAACTGGGTCATGATTCACTTTGAGTTTTCTCTTAAAGTCAAATACAGACCAACAAAGAATGAACGAGGTAAGTCCTAAAGCTGCAGTAGAATCACAGTGCAAACAATTCGGCGCTCCGTGTGCATGAATAAAATCCGATTTGCACGGACTGTGAGTTCAGACGACAGAGTGACTCGAGGAAAAACTTCTCGCTCTTTTTGAGTCTGATGCCGCCTGATTTGGGGCGGAGCAAGTAATTGACGGGCTCCTCAGACCAATCAGAAGCCTCGGGTTTGCATATTAACTAGACTATTGTTCCTTTGGCTCTCGAGGTCACTGATTGTTTGGGTGCCACGAGCTAGTCGATCAGTCTGGCGTTTGTATTAAATAAGTTTCAGTTTACTGGAGAGTTGTGGATTATCTATAGCGCTGTTTTGTATTATAATCGTTTTTCTTTTTTCCTGCTGTTTGCGTGTATGGTAACAACAACAAAACGGGTTCACTTTATAATAACCTAATAAGAGTACATAACATAATAACAGATCAGAAGCTGTTGTGCATACAAATGTGAATAGCTATATGAAAATAAAATGCATTTATCAAATTTATGTGAATCCAAATTAAACTATTTAACTGTACAGTAATGATCTATTTATATGAAATTATCTTTTTAATGTTCTTATGGACATACAGTTTCCACCAAAATATCATAGTACAGTTATTGTTACTACAGTAAAACCATATTAAAGTATATATATATATATATATATATATATACCGATCAGCCACAACATTAAAACCACCTTCCTAATCTTGTGTAGGTTCCCCTTGTGCCGCCAAAACAGCACTGTAGAGCCGAGGAGGGCGGGGCCGGGCTGGAATGAGAGACACCCGGTCCCCAATCAGCCTGATGGGGCGCGCGAGGGATAAAGGCGGCCGGGGACGACAGTTCGAGAGAGAGAGAGAATTACAGACAGCTGTGCTGTGTTTTTAGTTGTGTGTTTTTGGTTGGGTTTTTGGTTAATAAATTATTATTTAAGTTGTCAAGCCGGTTCTCGCCTCCTCCTTTCCTCTAAACTCCCTTACACTGGTGCCGAAACCCGGGAAGGAGGAGGGATTCCCGTCGCAGGATCCTCGACACTGCCGTCCACCCAGGGGAGCGCCGCTGCCGTCCGACGGGGGACGGAGTAGCCCGACCACCCGGACGCGGGGAACGGCCGCCGTCCGCGAGGCGAGTGGGGACGGGACTCCCCGACCGCCTGGAGCGAGGGAGCTGCTGCCAGGGGCGGAGGAGTGCCCTGCCGTCCCCCGGGAACGCGGAGGGGTCGAGAGAAGACTGCCATCCGCGGGGGGAGGAGGGAAGCGACTCCCCGACCGCCTGGAGTGGTAGGGCCGCTACCAGGGGCGGAGGAGAGTCCCCACGGGACGCCGGAAAGCGGAGGGGCGTTCTGTCCGCTGGGGGTCGGAGGTCTGACTCCGGTCTGCCCGGGGAGGAGCGGCCGCAGTCCGCCTGAGAGGGTGGAGTAGTGATCGAGGACCACGCGACGACGCATCAGAGAACCGGTGAGTTTCTTTTTCTCTCTCCAATCTCTCTCTCTGTTGCTCCGTGTTGGCCTTTCCCTCGCCATTTTGTGTTTGTTTTTTTTTTCCCCTCCTGTCTCCTCCCAGGTCGAGGAAGGCGGGGCGGACCCGCCGGCAGTCGGGGCATTAAGTTGTCAAGCCGGTTCTCGCCTCCTCCTTTCCTCTAAACCCCCTTACAAGCACCAAACCACATCTCAGAACAGCAATCTGAGATGCTATTCTTCTCACCAAAATTTTACAGAGCTGTTATCTGAGTTACCGTAGACTTTGTCAGTTCGACACATTCTGGCCATTCTCTGTTGACCTCTCTCATCAACAAGGCATTTCCGTCCACAGAACTGCCCCTCACTGGATGTTTTTTGTTTTTGGCGCCATTCAGAGTAAACTCTTGAGACTGTTGTGTGTGAAAATCCCAGGAGATCAGCAATTACAGAAATACTCAAACCAGCCCAATGGTGCCAAAAACAAAAAATATCCAGTGAGGGGCAGATCTGTGGATGGAAATGCCTTGTTGATGAGAGAGGTCAACAGACAATGGCTAGACTGGTTCGAACTGACAAAGTCTACAGTAACTCAGATAACCGCTCTGTAAAATTTTGGTGAGAAGAATAGCATCTCAGAATGCCATTCTGAAAATAATGTAAAGAGACACACCTAGCTTTTTACAAATCTGCACTGCTTACACTTTAGTATAGAACGGCACGAACACAAGCGGAGTGATAGAAACAGTGATGTTCTGAGACATCAGTACTCATGGAACGTCTTTCATCCAATCAGATTCGAGGACCGGAACTAACTGTTGTATATATATATATACATATATATATATATATATATATATATATATATATACACACTGATGAGCCAAAACATTATGACCACTCACAGGTGAAGCGAATAACATTGATCATCTCCTAACAAGGCCACATGTCAAGAGTCTGGGTAGATTAGATGGTAAACTAACAATCAGTTCTCATTGTCAACATGTTGAATGCAGGAGAAATGGGCAGCAGTACAGACCTGAGCGACTTTGACAAGGGCCAGATTGTTTTGGCCAGAGGACTGGGTCAGAGCATCTCTGAAATGGCAAGGCTTGTGGAGTGCTCCCGGTCAGCAGTGGTGAGTACCTACCGACAGTGGTCTGAGGAGGGACAAACTGGGGAGAGGGTGTTGGGGGTCCAAGGCTCATCGATGCACGAGAGCATTGAAGGCTATCCCGTATGGTCCGAACAGAAAGAAGGTCTACTGTGGCACAAGTCACTGAAAATTGTAATGATGGTTATGGGAGGATGTGTCAAAAACACACAGTGCATCACACTCTGCTGCGTACAGGGCTACGTAGCCGCAGACTGGTCAGAGTGCCCATGAAGACCCCTGTCCACCATCGAAAGCACCTCAATGGGCACGTGACCATCGGAACTGGATCTTGGAACAGTGGAAGAAGGTCGTCTGGTCCGATGAGTCCTGTTTTCTTTTACTTCACGTGGACGGCCATGTACGTGTGCACCGTTGACCTGGGGAAGTGATGGAACCAGGATGCACTGTGGGAAGACCGCAAGCTGGTGAAGGGATTGTGATGCTCTGGGCAACGTTCTGCTGGGAAACCCTGGGTCCGGCCATGTGGACGTCAATTTGCACATGCCACATACCTAAACATTGTTGCAGACCAGGTACACCCCTTCATGGCTATGTATTCCCTGATGGCAGTGGCCTCTTTCAACAGGATACTGTGCCCTGCCACACTGCACATTGTTCGAGAATGATTTGAGGAACATGATGAAGGTGTTGCCCTGGCCTCCAAATTCCCCAGATCTTAATCCGATTGAGCATCTGTGGGATGTCCTGGACCAACAAGTCCAATCCACTGCGACGCCATCTCGCAGCTTACAGGACTTGAAGGATCTGCTGCAAATGTCTTGGTGCCAGATACCACAGGACACTTTCAGGGGACTTGTAGTGTCCATGTGTCAGCGGGTCAGCGCTGTTTTGGCGGCACGTGGAGGACCAACAGCATATTAGGCAGGTGGTCATAATGTGTTGGCTCATCAGTGTATATATACAGTATAATTTTCATCTGACATCATATTATCATGATGCTTTGTCAATGGAGATCAATATCTCTCCGTAGCTCAATCTGTTCTGTGTAAACAAGGAAATGACGACGTGAAGACGTGCTCCACTTTGTTTTTCTCTATGTTGTTGCATTTTAGTGAATTTTTCTAATAAATTACATATTTAAGCTTAAACAGAACACCAAAATAGCTGCCTATTTGGAGCTTTGCCATGTGTTTAATCTAACATCTCAACATGTTTTATTAGATATTGAAAGTCTCTTGAAGAAATCAAAGGCAACACTGTAATGCAACACTTATGAATTAAAAAACAAGAACATTTTTTACATGCTTGCAAAAGAGAGTTCAACATTTCATGGACCTGTTAAAAGTTCTGTTTTGTTAATGAACTGAGAGAAGTGCAATTCCAGTTTCAATCTCGAATCATCTCTCTTAGACTGAATCACTTGTATGATTGGTATTAGGTCTTTACCTCCCTCTTCAACAAACTTAATCGGCGAAACCAGTCATAAGAAACAATTACTGCTGCTAACGTTTGTCTTTCAATTACAGTTGTAATTGTACAAATATATTGTGTGTTGCCACCACAAGTTTCTCAATGTTTATAGCCATGTAATAAATGATGTCACATACCAGACATGTCTAATGGGATCATCCATTTACAGCTGTTCAAAAACATCACAGGTGAGGGCAGACTTAATGCTGAGCAAGAAATTACTAAGTTACCTGCATGGACTTGTCTGAAAAGACACCTTCTACCTACAGTATTTAGGTTTATTTTATAGGAGTGCTGTCTCAGGATATAGAAATAACAACACAATGAGTTTGACATGCCATTGCACAAAAACTACAGTTGTGACCTGCTGCTTGTCCATCATCAAATCTTCAAGAGCTTAACAACTGAACAGGGCCGCCCATAAGGGGGGAAAAAGGGGACAGCTTTCAGGGGCCCAGCCACTGAGAGGGGCCCAAGAGAGATAGATTAACACCCCTGATAGTGCTATGACGTCCAGATATTGCCCGGCGGAGATTGCCCGGCGGAGATCGCACACGTGCATTGCAAATACCGGCGCTCCAACATATAACGGCACATGCATCTCTCTCTGAACCAGACTGAAGTGGGGCCCATTAGATATAAGTTTTCAGGGGCCCATTTGGGAGTTTGGGCAGGCCTGCAGCTGAATAGAACCAGAGACGGGTCAATTTCAGTGGGAGAAATTGGAACACCCGATATGGAGTGTATATATTGTGTAAAACCTTCGGTTCAGTTTTGTTGACATTTCTAGGGAGTAGAACTGGTCTGATAGCATCTCATCAGCCCATCCTCTTGAGTTAAAACCAGACAACCTTGAGATCTAACATACATCTGTTTATTTAGCACATCATTAACTGCACAGGAATGAAACACATCACAGTTTCACTGTGAAGAACAATATTAAAATATATGTAATTTTTGGCTATTTTTTTGCACAATTTCTCCTCATACCAATCTCCCCAAGTAAACAGACTTTGGGTATTTGTCTTTCAGTGGTGCCCACTGCACAAAAAAGTAGTCAGTAAAGGATCTTTCCAGATAGAGAAAGCGTCTCCACATGATAGATGCTCTCCACATAGACAATAAGGACCCTTTTCAGGCACAGAATGCCCAGGAGCAACCCAGCAGCACATAGTGGGACACATGTACCAGGCACATTACACAGCACCTGAAATTCACTCAAACATATTTGATCAAATAGACAGGTCTGTAAAATTATTAATGTCTAAAATAGGTAATGCATCAGCAGAAATATGCCCTAAAGTGCTTAGTCTTCAGAGTCAGAGAAACACAAGCTTTCTGGTTCAGTTCTGGAGACATAAAGCACGGCACAGGAAGGCAGTTAGACTAAGATGGAGACGAGCCACGGGGTCTGGAGAAATCATCTTACACCGACTGCTCAGACACATTAACTCTGGAAAAATCCAGCCTCTGTCTGCTCTGAGCTGAAAGTGATACGAGGCAAGAACTGTGGACAACAACTGAACTGTGTCAAGTGAGACCATCAACAGAGGTGAGGGCCGTTTCCACTCACGTATGTTTCAGTTGTTAAAAGGGCTGTCGATTTCACATGTTAATTTAGTGTGATTAATTATATAAAAAATTATGCGTTAAATATTAACACAATTAATCACATTCACTGGCCTGTACGTAAATTCCATAATAAAAGTATGCATTTTCCAACCACCAGAGCAATACAAGCTTGAAGCACATGTAACTGTGTTTTCATGTGCCACGTCAGCAGAGGCCGGTCAAAGCGCCTCAAAAAACCTAACAAGCAGCGCAGCAATAGAATGCGAGCTTGACAGCTAGATGAAGCTCAACAGAATGCATGGATCTTGAAAAGCGATTTGTAAAATGTTGAAGTACTTTCAACTGTTCTTACGCATCCTGTAAGAAAAGGACAGATGGACGTACTCCATTGCAAAATGGATTACTGTCCACTGTAGGCTTGTTCAATGATCTAGGTATAAAATTAACAATAGTATCATGACTTCTAAAGCCAATTTTTTTTTTTGTCTAATCAAAACTTTACTCACCTGCAACAATAATGCAATATATTTCAATCTGAATTAAAAAAAAATAAATAAATAAATAAATATATATATATATATATATATATATATATATATATATATATATATATATATATATATAATATTATAATTCAAATTGAAAGATATTATATGTATATTCACTGATCAGCCACAACATTAAAACCACCTGCCTAATATTGTGTAGGTCCCCCTCGTGCCACCAAATTAATGCCAACCTGTATCTCAGAATAGCATTCTGAGATGCTATTCTTCTCACCACAATTGTACAGAGTGGTTATACGAGTTACAGTAGATTTTGTCAGTTTGAACCAGTCTGGCCATTCTCTGTAGACTCTCTCATCAACAAGGCATTTCCATCCACAGAACTGCAATGTTTTTTGTTTTTGGCACCATTCAGAGTAAATTGTAGAGACTGTTGTGGTTGTGAAAATCCCAGGAGATCAGCAGTTACAGAAATACTCAAACCAGCCCATCTGGCACCAACTATCATGCCACGGTCCAAATCACTGAGATCCAATTTTTCCCCATTCTGATGGTTGATGTGAACATTAACTGAAGCTCCTGACCCGTTTCTGCATGATTTTATGCACTGCTGCCACACGATTGGCTGATTAGATAATCGCATGGATGATTATTGATGCCAGACGGGCTGGTTTGAGTATTTCTGCAACTGCTGATCTCTTGGGATTTTCACACACAACAGTCTCTAGAATGTACTCAGAATAGTGCCAAAAACAAAAAACATCCAGTGAGCGGCAGTTCTGTGGATGGAAATGCCTTGTTGATGAGAGAGGTCAAGGGAGAATGGCCAGACTGGTTTGAACTGACAAAGTCTACGGTAACTCAGATAACCACTCTGTTCAATTGTGGTGAGAAGAATAGCATCTCAGAATGCTATTCTGGGATGTGGGTTGGTGCTGTTTTGGCGGCACGAAGGGGACCTTCACAATATTAGGCAGGTGGTTTTAATGTTGTGGCTGATCAGTGTATAATTGGCTTCAGTATGTTTAATTTCAGTTGTGTCGCAAGTGGATGCCATTGTGTCAGCAGCGTGGGAGACCAGGATTCAGATCCCGTGTAGTAAACGTGTTCGCATAATCAGGGACAAGTGTAATTCAGAGGTTGCATTTTTTCCCCTAAGATTAAATTTTTACTCCACTGATTGCTAGGCTTAGGGTTAGGATTGGGGGGTACAGTTTATAAAACACGCATTCCTCTTCACTGTATTAAAGCCTGTACAGCTGAAAACAACTCGCTTCACAACTCGCTTTTGGTGCCCCTCTGTGGATATTTCACCCAGAAATCGGAGCCCAAATGCCTAACAACAGTTAGAGATGAGGAAGTGGGTGATGAGGAAGGGCTGGGAAGTATGATCTGTCTCGGTCGTGTTTACACTTTACACACACCTGCAAATTCCCTTCAGGGTATGAGATCACTGTCACCCAACAGAGAGACGCTGACTTCAGCTCTTAAGGGCTGTTGGATTGTTTACTGAGATTGGATAGTGTTTGGAATGGACACAGGCCAGGATGTCAGAGCGTTATTTTAATCTGTCATCAGAATGGTGCAAATTTAAATGGGCATTATGTGAACTTTCAACAAGAAATAAATAATGGGTCAGAAAACCTTCATCTTTGGGCCGTCGCAACAGTGGAGCGATCTTTAGGAAAACTGTAAATGTGCATTAGTGAAAACAGCTTGTTTCTCAAGTCTCTCTTTGTGTAAAAAGGGATGGAGAAGTTGAAGCCTGACAGTGAAAGCCTGATATTACATGGGTGATTCCTTTTTGGCATCTTCCGCATTTTCCGAAAAGAGAAAGTCTTTAGGTTAACAATCCCAAACACATATAAAACTTTAAAATGAAATCTGTATGAAATTTTCTTGACATTCATTGAAACAAAATGTTAGTTTTGTTCCAAAACGAGCAAATTATATATAATTTTAAGCCAGTGGGGGATTAAACACTAATGTTTTAATTTCAAAGGTCTTATCAAGGGTTAATAGTCATTAATGCCTGTCATGGTGAGTCGTCTTTGTGTCACAGCTGCAGAGAGATGAGGATGCCAGAGGGAAACATCATGCACAGATGCTGAGGCGTAATTATTTATGAGGTCACAAAGGTGTGGCGAATATATTATGCCACTTCATACAGAGCAGCTCTAGGAGGTTGAACTGTTACCAGTTATTGTTATTTCCTTTCCTGGACCTGAGATGAGTCAGCACAGACCAGACAGCAGGTGTTGGAAATACAGACAAGTTTGTTCTGAGTTAAACAGCAACACAGTAGAAGGTTGACTGAACAGTATCAGTAGCAAAACTTCCCAAACATAAACAGAAAATGAGATAAATGCAAATGCTGTGGGTTTGGTTAATTAGTGTATATACACTGGCGGCCAAAAGTTTGGAATAATGTACAAAGTGTTGCTCTTTTGGAAAGAAATTGGTACTTTAATTCACCAAAGTGGCATTCAACAGATCACAATGTATAGTCAGGACATTAATAACGTGAAAAATTACTATTACAATTTGGAAAAAATTTTCAGAACTTCTTAAACTACTTCAAAGAGTTCTCATCAAAAAATCCTCCACGTGCAGCAATGACAGTTTTGCAGATCCTTGGCATTCTAGCTGTCAGTTTGTCCAGATACTCAGGTGACATTTCACCCCACACTTCCTGTAGCACTTGCCATAGATGTGGCTGTCTTGTCGGGCACTTCTCACGCACCTTACAGTCTAGCTGATCCCACAGGGCGTCTATTTCTCAAAGTAGAGACTCTGATGTACTTATCCTTTTGTTTAGTTGTACATCTGGCCTTCCACATCTCTTTCCGTCCTTGTTAGAGCCAGTTGTCCTTTGCCTTTGAAGACTGTAGTGTACACCTTTGTATGAAATCAAATCAGTTTTGGCAATTTCAAGCATTGTATAGCCTTCATTCCTCAAAACAATGATTGACTGACGAGTTTCTAAAGAAAGCTGTTTCTTTTTTTGCCATTTTTGACCTAATTTTGACCTTAAAACATGCCAGTCTATTGCTTACTGTGACAACTCAAAAACAAACACAAAGACAAAGTTAAGCTTCGTTTAATGAACTAAATAGCTTTCAGCTGTGTTTGATATAATGGCAAGTGATTTTCTAGTACCAAATTAGCAATTTAGCATGATTACTCAAAGATAAGGTGTTGGAGTGATGGCTGCTGGAAATGGGGCCTGTCTATATTTGATCAAAAATTACATTTTTCAAATAGTGATGGTGCTGTATTTTACATCAGTAATGTCCTGACTATACTTTGTGATCAGTTGAATGCCACTTTGGTGAATTAAAGTACCAATTTCCTTCCGAAACAGCAAAATCTGTCCATTATTCCAAACTTTTGGCTGCCAGTGTATATATATATGAGAAAACCATAGAAAGTGGAAAAAAATATATATATATATTTAAGAGGTCAAACAGTATTAACACTAAGGTCAGAATAAACAAAAATACACAGAAAGACAGACTTTTGTAATAAAATAATTAAAATGGCAGCTTATATAAAACTAAACATCTCTCTCTCTCTCTCTCTCTCTCTCTCTCTCTCTATATATATATATACAGTATATATGTATTTTTATTTATTTCAGTGTATATGATTATTTCTGTTGTTTCATGGGTTTGATAATGGATATTTTCATTTATGATTACAGACTAACTAAACTGAAAATTGCCTCTAAATTAGCATTATTTATCTACATGTATATCTCAGTATGTTTCATGATCAATCCATCACTATCTTCCATCAAAGCATGCAGAAAAATAGATTAAATATCTGTGGATCCATCCATTGCGCTCCCTAACAATTTCCAAATAAGGCTAAAATGAAACATATGGAGCTGAAGCACTGGGGTACAAAGTCAAACACAACCAACGTGACGACTCTGAGGAACAGTAAGGAGTCGCTCTGGAATGTGAGAATACGTCCACCATACAATGTTCAGGCCCCCGTTATTGTTTTTGTAAATCATACAAACCACCCCACCCCCACAAAAACTCCTCCCCGTTTTTTCGACAGAAGAAAAAGCTGGATCTGTGGAATGGAGGGAATTCTTTAAATTGTTTTTAACTTTTTTGGAAATGGAATCCATTTTTCTGACATATAGATTGTAAAAAGCAGCTTTCTATTTGCAAAATCTCGCTAAAACATCAAATGTCAAAATATCAACCTGTTTATTTTTTGCAAGCTAATTTTTAAGTTAACAGAATGTTTCTCTTTAGTTAAAAAACAATGGAAATGAATATTTATTAAAGGTAAATTGTGTAATTTCTGTGCCACTAGCGTTGCTGTATGTAGCGGAAGGGGCAAGTTTCCTGGCTGCGTTTCCAGTCTGACGAAACAATCGTAAACAATGGAAAATTTAGCTTCTAGCCAAAATGTAGTGGAGACAGGACCTTTCAAATATAAGTTGAAAGCTTTCCCATCACCCCACCCTGTTTGAGTATGCACATTGTTTGACATGCAAGTGTTGAACTGAGGTTGGCTAATGCGCTAAAGCTAGTGGCAACATGTACTGCATGTGTTTGAAACGTCACTTCTGTCAGCTGTTAAACGGCGAGTGCTTCCATGTAGTAGAAATCCATTAAGTGTTCCATTTGGGACTGTACTACACTTTTAAAATTCATACACAACATGGTTGAGTACATAGTTTATATTGTAAGTGCAAAGTGTATAGTGCCTCATTTGGGACACGCAATGTTTGATTGTGCCACAGAGCCACAGTTTTTAAAATTTGGGGGAAATCAACCTACTAATGACTTGCATATAATTGTCTCTGGATTTTAAGCTTGGACAAAAGAAAATAGAGGTTCTATTCTAAAAATTATATTTTTCTATATGGAAAATAGTTAGAAGATATTCTAACATCGACAAAATGACAGACTTCACCTATAATTATCATAGAGTAAAGCTACACAGGAGCAAGCTTATCAGACTTGCATAACCTATTTTCACTGGCCATAAATAATAAAAGGTAGTATTCACTAACTTCTCCTCACAGCATGCAGAAGTAGGCTGAAATGATGCTCGACATCAGACTCCTGGCATGTGCTGACACATCTGGAGTCTGTGCATGCTCATGACGTGCTTATTTCCTTTTACGGCTATAGGAGGACTCAATGCTCCCCCTCTTCACCTCCGGTTTCCAGACTTGACCCCCCATTTCCCCCAATTCCGCTCTGAAATGTGGACAAGCGGGCCCTGGTCCATCACTGAAATGCTCAAGTTTGGTTAAAAAAAAAAAACAGCTGAAATTTGAATCAAGTTAAAGGACGCTCCCTCACGGCCCAGACACAATGGGGGTGCTGGACCCCATAAAGAAGATCTTACACATTGTCTGCAGGACTAAAAAGGAAATCCTGCTTTTGCGGTCCAGTGGTGAATCAAAGGCCACCTGGTACTCATATTGTAATCTCACATTACAAATAAATATGTACTGAACAAAAATTATTAGATTTAAGGCATATATTTGGCTATTTAAATCTGTAAGATTCTAAAAACACATCACACATGATTTAAATGAAGTTGAAGTAGCCAACCCAGTCTCATAACAACTCATGATAATAGTTTGAGATGGCAAAATCGGAAAAAAACGAATAGTTGGCTCGTACAAAATCGAGTTTGTTCATACAAAATCGTATGACTATTATTCCCACAGAGAAAAATAAATGAACTGACGAAAGATATTATTATGATTTGTTCTGAAGTTTAACGCCTAAAACGAGCTCAAATAACAGCTTACAAGGGAAGAAAACATCTAGGTTTACAACTAGATGAGGAATTACAGGTTATTAACAGACATCAGTCATTTTTATTGCATAAATAAATATGGAATGAGCACCCAAATATTTTCACAGACGTTTCCTTTCTTCTGTGATAATTTTATTTGTATTTTTATTGATTCATATATTAAACAAAGAAAAGCAAAACATAACCAAACAGAATCAATACTTAACCTCTACTATTACTGCCCGAGAGCCCTCCAAAAACGGCAGATATTTGCCCCATTTCCCCACAAACAAATCTAAATTCCCCAGTCTTCTAGATGATCCTTCTTCAAAAGCCGCCACCCTCCCCATCTCCAAGCACCATTCCTGAAACTGGGGCGCTCCAGCCGACTTCCATCCCCTTAAAACTATTTGTCTGCCGATCATGACGCTGGTTAGGACCAAATTTTTTATGTGCTTATTCTCTATATTGATGACCGCCCCATCGCCTAAAATACAGAGTCTGGGGCAAAATGAAATTTGAGTGCCCAATACATCACACATAATACTCTGAACCTTCAACCAAAATTCTTGGATCTTAACACACCACCAAAAAAACATGGGTTGTGTCTCCATCTTCTAATTGACATCGCCAGCAGGTGGGTGTGACTTTAAGACCAAGCCAATACAATCTAAAGGGGGTCCAATAGAATCAATGTAAAATTTTGAATTGCATAAGGCGCACCCTTGCATCTCTAGATGTAGACTTCATGTTTTTTTAAATCCTAGCCCACACTCCCTCCTCCAATACCAAGTTTAAATCTTTCTCCCATAATCTTTTGATAGAAGTTAAAGCTCCGTCCCCCAGACTGACGTTTCCTTTCTTAAAATAAATTGTTGGATAGGAGGCTAGCTAAAATGTAATGCCAGTACTGTATCGATTTGAAATTCTGTTTGTTGAATGGTTGGTCTCTATGGGAATGAAAGTCATAGCTTTTTTCGTACAAGCCAAGTTGTATGATATCTTACGATTTCGCCATCTCTTATGAATTATTAGGAGTCATCGTGAGACTATGTTGGAAGTAGCCTTTTTGTTTTTCTAGTGCTGCTAGCTACTAATAGAACCAACTTATAATGAGGTTCTTAACAATTTGGTTGTGACACAATTACCTAGAGTAAACTTAATAAAATCTATAAAACTTATCAGAGCCAGTGTGTCACAGTCTGTCTCCCTCATGTTTTCCAAGGACTCTTATTTTAAAATTTTCCCCTGGACTACATCTCCCAGAATTCACTGCCCTCATCACTTCCATCTGTTCCTCATCATCCTCACCTGTCTTCCATTCCCTCATTAGTTCCTTTTGTGTATAAATACCCTCCAGTTTTGTTCATTCATGGTTAGTTCTCCTCTGTGTAACATTCATATGTTAGTGTATAGCTTGTTTGGTTCTTTATTGTTCTTCATTAAAGCCTGCAAATACATCCAATGCCTCCATCATCTCTACTACCATACTATGTGTGACCTTGCTTAATGCAAAGCAGGTGATATATGGAAAGAGGACCTTCAAGATGAAGGCTGACTTAGATATTAACAGATTTTAAAAATGTTTTCATATCTGGTGACAATGACCAGAATGTATGGGCACTGTGAAGCAGTGGAACCTTCTAAAAAAAGGTTTTTTTTTTTTCTTTCTACAAACTACTAGTAATGTTATTTTTTCAAGATGCATAAAAATGGAAATATAAATCTTACATTTAATAATAATTAAAAAAAATATATTTATAATATGTAACATATAAAGTTATGTTCTGATGATAGGTGGTTTTAGGGGAAGTGAGTGATTATGTCAGTTTTAATAAAGAAAAAATAAAATAAAATGGTACATTTGTGTTGAGGACATTCTGTTGATCATCTCTAATTAATTTCAAAGTGTAATGATGTAATGTTGAAGTGTAATGTGATAAAGAAAAATGAAGAAAAAAGGTATGCACATCCAATCTGATTTGGGCACTGGTGCAAGACACGATGCAATCAACAAAGAAAAAATTGGTAAGTGTCCGCACACTGATTTATTGCTCCAAAAATACTTTATTGGTTCACACTTGCAATTTTTTGACCATTATAAGTATTTTTGATATTTACAAAACTAATGTCAAAATCTCAAGAATCAACACAAGAAGTTTGTCTACACTCTCATAACATGAAACTAATGTGACAACTGATACACACACACACATATATACACACACGTGTATATAAATGATATTATAAGCCCAAAATGGTTCTTTCACTTTCTAGAAAACTAGCATGATGTTAAAAGTGGAAAATGATGTCATAGCGAGAGAGGGTGCTATTTAGAGGTTATTAGAATAGTAGTGTGGATGCCAGTAACAGCCTCCACAGCTCGAGTACTGCAGCACAGGCTACTTAGTCATGCTCTGCCTCCCCTCGGCTGGTCACCTGGCAACACAGAAACTTGATGCTGCTTAGTCCCACCCCCTTGAGGAGTTGAGCAGCTGGGCTGAGGAGCCAGTAAGGTCTCGCCACATCCCGAGAACAAGACCCCTCCGTGGCTCCTCACAAAACCCTTCATTACACAACCACAGGAGGAGGAGAGAGGGGCCCTAGATTACTCTGCATTCCCGAAAAACGGCTTAAACGCAGTCCATCTCTCTCTTTTACTAATTCAACCCCCCTCCAATTCAGTGTTTTCCATGCCTCTCTCCCTCAGTCTGTTTTTATCTGTCTTTCTCTTGCTGAAGAGACGCTGACAAACAGCAGGATTAGGGTTTGTTTATACAGCAGATAGTCTTGCAGCAGTAATGTGATAGTCTTATCACCTGCTGAAGGAAAAAAGGCCTCAATCACCTACTTAAACTTTCACTGGTGCTGCTGTATGGAATGTGGAATGACAGAGTGCAAAACAGAGTTAATAACTAGGTTTTTGGGAATTCAAGGCAGTTTTAACAGGCTTTCATGTGTTTAGAAAGTCTTTGAAGGTGTGCATTTTGGGCTAGATTTCACAGATATGATCTGAATTGTAAATAAAAGAGGGTGGAGATATTTACATAAAGCTATGTTGTACAAAACAATAAGCAGGATGCTGGAATTCTCTAGGTTATTAGCTGTACGACAGACACCACAGTATTAAAGGGATAGTTCACCCAAAAATGAAAATTCTCTCATCATTTACTCACCCTCATGCCATCCGAGATGTGCATGACTTTCTTTCTTCTGCTGAACACAAATTAAGGTTTTTAGAAGAATTTCTCAGCTCTGTAGGTCCATACAATGCAAGTGAATGAGTACCAAAATTCAGAAGCTCAAAAAAAGCACATAAAGGCAGCATTAAAGTAATCCCTTAGACCCCAGTGGTTAAATCCATATCGATATGATAGGTGTGGGTGAGAAACATATTAATATTTAAGTCCTTCTTACTATAAATTCTTCTCCCTGCCCAGTATGTGGCGATATGCAAGAAGAATGTTAATTGCCAAAAAAAAAAAAAAAAAAAGAATGTAAAAGTGTAGATTTATGGTTAAAAAACAAAGGGACTTAAATATTGACCTGTTTCTCACCCACACCTATCATATCACTTCTGAATACATGGATTAAACCACTGGAGTCCTATGTAAGGTTTATGCTGCCTTTATGTGCTTTTTGGAGCTTCAAAGTTCTGTTCACCATTCACATGCACTGTATGGACCTACAGAGCTGAAATATAATTATAAAAATCTTTGTGTTCAGCAGATGTAAATGTCATACTCATCTGGGATGGCATGAGGGTGAGTAAACGATCAGAGAACTTTCTTTTTTGAGTAAAAAAATTTAAGACGCACATTTTGAGAAATGTTGTTTAGAAACGGCATTGAATATTACTGAGCAATATGGTACATTAATGAAACAAAAAAATTTGGTCAAAACAAATGTACATAATTTACATGAAGGAATCAATTAATGATGTATATATATCACTTTTCTAATCTACTTAAATTCAAAACTTTAAAATGTATTAGTATTTACAAGAAAAGTGCACTTTTTGATTCAAAATAGAGCTGGGCTGCCCATAGGCATGATTTCCTTCATAAATATTTTATGAATTTTCTTTTCCTGGAGGGCATTACACAGACATCCTGAACAGAGGAAATGAATACTTAATAAGGACATGATTGGGGGGGGGGGAAGACAACCCACAATATCCGGCTGGAGTCTGAAGACCAACAGGACAGAGGACTTCAGAGCACATGACTGACGTACCTCACGACTGTGAGGAATCCAGTGAACTGTCATTTAAACAGAAAATGTATGTGACAAATGGTATAGTTGTGATGAGAATATTAAAGGGATAGTTCACCCAAAAAGAAACATTTTGTCTCATATACTCATCCTTATGTGGTTTCACACCTGCATGACATGGTAACTGAGGATAACATCTTATTTTGCATTCCGTGGAAGAGAGAAAGTCAGATGGGTTTGGAACAACATGACAGTGAATAAATGATGACAGAATTTTCATTTTAAGGTAAACAGTCCCTTTAAGCAACACAACATTATGCAGCTAACTGAATGAGGGAATAAGACTGACCGACTAACATTTAATTAACTGATAAAGTGGTGGTGACTTATGGTTAGGAGTTAAGCCTAATGTAAGGATGCAGGTTTAGAGTAGGTAAGCGTCTTTAAGTAGGATCTTCTGCCATCCGCTGGTCAAAAGAAGACATTGCACACTGATGAAAAAAAAAAAAAAGCAATTGAGTCAAATTATTTATTTTGCAAGTATATTTCAGCAAACAATGCAGAACCACTTTTCTTTGCTTCAAATGCTCTGATCTTCTCTTCACTCATTTTTTCCATTTGTCTATAAGACTCCCCATCAAACAGATTATTTCTGTCATGTGTCCTCCTAATGGATAAAAAGAGAAAGCAAAGAAATAGTAAACAAGGCATAATAATAATAATACCTAAAATAACAATAAATATAATTTAAAAAGCCATTTTTAAGCTAGTAGCTCTAAAACAAGTTAAGAAAGGCATGCTAAATATAAAAAATAAATATTATTAAATATAATAATTTTTGCATCTATAATAATAATAACTATAAAGCATTATACACTATATTGCCAAAAGTATTCGATCACCCATCCAAATAATTGAATTCAGGTGTTCCAATCACTTCCATGGCCACAGGTGTATAAAATGAAGCACCTAGGCATGCAGACTGCTTCTACAAACATTTGTGAAAGAATGGGCCGCTCTCAGGAGCTCAGTGAATTCCAGTGTGGTACTGTGAAAGGATGCCACCTGTGCAACAAGTCCAGTTGTGAAATTTCCTCACTACTAAATATTCCACAGTCAACTGTCAGTGGTATTATAACAAAGTGGAAGCGATTGGGAATGACAGCAACTCGAAAATGCAGGTAAAATGACAGCGCGGGGTCAGCGGATGCTGAGGCGCATAGTGCGCAGAGGTCGCCAACTTTCTGCAGAGTCAATCGCTACAGACCTCCAAAGTTCATGTGGCCTTCAGATTAGCTCAAGAACAGTGCGTAGAGAGCTTCATGGAATGGGTTTCCATGGCCGAGCAGCTGCATCCAAGCCATACATCACCAAGTGCAATGCAAAGCGTCGGATGCAGTGGTGTAAAGCACGCCGCCACTGGACTCTAGAGCAGTGGAGACGCGTTCTCTGGAGTGACGAATCACGCTTCTCCATCTGGCAATCTGATGGACGAGTCTGGGTTTGGCGGTTGCCAGGAGAACGGTACTTGTCTGACTGCATTGTGCCAACTGTGAAGTTTGGTGGAGGGGGGATTATGGTGTGGGGCTGTTTTTCAGGAGCTGGGCTTGGCCCCTTAGTTCCAGTGAAAGGAACTCTGAATGCTTCAGCATACCAAGAGATTTTGGACAATTCCATGCTCCCAACACTGTGGGAACAGTTTGGGGATGGCCCCTTCCTGTTCCAACATGACTACGCACCAGTGCACAAAGCAAGGTCCATAAAGACATGGATGAGCGAGTTTGGTGTGGAAGAACTTGACTGGCCTGCACAGAGTCCTGACCTCAACTCGATAGATCACCTTTGGGATGAATTAGAGCGAAGACTGCGAGCCAGGCCTTCTCGTCCAACATCAGTGTCTGACCTCACAAATGCGCTTCTGGAAGAATGGTCAAAAATTCCCATAAACACACTCCTAAACCTTGTGGAAAGCCTTCCCAGAAGAGTTGAAGCTGTTATAGCTGCAAAGGATGGGCCGACATCATATTAAACCCTATGGATTAAGAATGGGATGTCACTTAAGTTCATATGCGTCTAAAGGCAGATGAGCGAATACTTTTGGCAATATAGTGTATAATAACAATAAAACGTCATATAAAAACAGTTTTAAAAAGCAAGATGCAGCTCAATCAAAGAAATAAGTAAAAAAAAAAGTACATTAATCAAAATAATATAGTAATAAATACAATAATAATAATAATAATGTTTATATTTATTATAATATCAGAGGGGATTTATTATAATAAATTATAATTATTATACAATTTATAAATATTTTTATAAATATAAAAAAATCTTAATAAATTATTTCTATCTATTATAATACATATAATAAATAAATAAATAATAATAAATAAATAAAAACACCCAGACTCATCTGTGGGTGCAGCTGATGATAATTCTGCTCATAATAGAAATATCAATCCTGTCTGGTTTTGGCTCTTACCTGATCCAGACACCACCAGCACTGACACAGATCCCTTGTGTCCTGGTTTATATTCAGATCCATGCCGTGGTATCACAAAAAACTGCAAAATAAACACTGATATTAATATTACACCAGCGAGAATGACACCACACACCGCTCCACATAATAATGCCATCAGTCACGTTAATAAATGAATTACTATCACTGAATTAATGACACCAAACTTTAAGTTTGAGTCTTAAAACATGTAGATAATCATATTCAATAAGAGCAACCGGCAAATGTATATTTTAAAAGGGTTTGTAAACTGATATGGAAAGTATCAGCTGTGAAAGCAGACAGAGAAGACTTTTGAGCAGATCAGTCTACATTTGACAACAATACAGACACTACGGAAAGTCAAAGAGGACAAACGTGATACGACAGTCTTGAGCAGGCGTTTTGAAACAGCACCCTCTACTGGTAGCACTAAAAAGTATTCATTCATTCATACTGTATTTTACTTCGACCACAAGACATGCATGAACAGTGATGTACTTGTGTAATTGTGCTCAAGTTTACTTTGTAATTAAGTGTCTTGCTTTTTAGCTTTACTAAAAGGAGTTACTTACTTGCGTTTGGAAAAATTACCCTCTTAACATTAACTAATATACAGTAATATAATATACTGCAGGGTCAGAAAGGGGGCTCTGGCTAAAAATGGCCACACATTTTTTATTAATTCGTCTGTTTTGATTGTTTCATCTTGTGTCATTTTATTCTAGGCTAAAATATATGATCATACAAAATGTGAATTGATTTTGATATAATTTTATAGAAAACAACCTAATAGCTTACTAATTAGTCTGTAAATGGTATTTTAAAGAAATTGAAATTCATTTTACATGAAAGGATGACACACAGAGTGTTTTATTTGGTAAAAAAAAAAAAAAAAAAAAAAGAATATTTGCCCTCATAAAGATAAAAATGCCCCTGAAAAATCAAAATCAGGGGCAAATATTGCCTATTAAAAAAATAGTTAATTTCTGACAGTGATATACTGAAATATAATACAAGTAGAGACTATTAAAATAGCATTATAATGATTAATTAATATTGATAATAGTTTAAAACGTCAATTATAATGTTAACTATCAATATTAACTCTAAATATCAGCTCATGTTATGTGAATCTTAATTCAATAATAAAAAATAAAAAATTCTATGAGGCATCATACACACAATTTTTTAAAATATTTACACATTTCAGTATAACAAAATTCCATCAAATTGAATTAAGTAATCTTTAATAAAATAAAACAAAAAAATATATATTTTAAGTTTTACTTAATTTTGTTAAACATTACACTAAATTTAATTTGATGGAATTTTGTTATGAAATTGAAATGTGTAAATCTTTAAAATAAATAAATAAATAAAAATAGGCTAAAATAATCTTTGAGTGTATAGTGAATTGAATAACAGTACTAACACATTTATAACCTGTAGAAAACAACTTTACTATGAAGATTTACTTAAGTTTATGTGCATTCATGCAGTCACACTGATTACTCATTGTGTGTGAAATGTAATTCCAGTCATTTCCTGAATTTACAACAAAACATAAACAATATGTTGTTTCGAATCTTTCCATTGAATTTATTTATTTACGCTTCCCTGAAGCTATACGGAAAGTGTTCATGATCATCTGTTTGTTGTCACATGGAAATAGTGGATGGTTGTTTTGACTCCGGTGCGCTGTGTGCTCAGCATCACCACTGAAATATCTTGGAAAATGGCAGAATTGAAATATTTACCATGGTGAAAATAATTCTAAGATCAGAGTTTTTGAAATGTTTGTCTGATTGTTTCCATCCTAACTGGGATTCAACCAGGCATTCACTGTTGAGTTTGTGACCTACTTCTGCCATCCCTGATTGAAACATCTGTTGACGGAAAACCATTTATTTGTCATTATCAATCTATTTTATGGGATTGTAACAGCTCTTTTGGGCTTTGTTAATGTAATCAAATGAGACATTGAATCACTAAAGCTTTCCACATTAGCTCACACCCAGACCACCTGCAGCTGCAACTGATTCCAGAAAGAGAACATTGCTATAGTCATGATGTTAGATTCAGCAAACTTTTTCTACCTGAAAAAAGGGCACTTGGGTTCCTTTCAATCGATTGGGCCAGAAGATGTCTTAAAAGTAAGGTCTTTG
The DNA here is from genome assembly GCF_019703515.2 of Myxocyprinus asiaticus. Lineage (NCBI taxonomy): Eukaryota > Metazoa > Chordata > Actinopteri > Cypriniformes > Catostomidae > Myxocyprinus > Myxocyprinus asiaticus. Next base: position 29,233,389 of record NC_059387.1, read on the forward strand.
GATTGGCTCCTATACAGCCTGTATTATTAATCAGTCACGCTAAGTGTAATAACTGTCAATATTTTGTTATAGAACTTCATCAGCTTTTGGGCTCCATTTATCTACTGTCTTATTAGAGTACAGCAACATTCCCATGAGTTTCACTATAAAAAAAAAAAGTCATTCACAAGGCATGAGAGACAAGACTGACTGTAATAATTTATTAAATGTACCGCAAGGGGACACACTGCACATTCACCAGTTCAAATTCCACAACATAAGCTCTAGTAAGACCTAAACTGAGTCTGATGTGTGTGTGAATATGCACTTCTTTTTTGTTTCTTTTTCTCCCCTTTTCTCCCCAATTTGGAATGCCCAATTCCCAATGCGCTCTAAGTCCTCGTGGTGGCGTAGTGACTTGCCTCAATCCGGCTGGCGGAGGACGAACCTCAGTTGCCTCCGCGTCTGAGACCATCAATCCGAGCATCTTATCACGTGGCTTGTTGAGCACGTTACCGTGGAGATGTAGCGCGTGTGGAGGCCCACCCTATTCTCCACGGCATCCATGCACAACTCACCACGCGCCCCACCGAGAGCGAGAACCACACATTATAGCGACTACAAGGAGGTTACCCCAAGTGACTCTTCCCTCCCTAGCAACCAGGCCAATTTGGTTGCTTAGGAGACCTGGCTGGAGTCACTCAGCACGCCCTGGATTCAAACTTGCAACTCCAAGGGTGGTAGTCAGCGTCAATACTCGCTGAGCTACCCAGGCCGAATATGCACTTCTTTGATGTTCATGATCATATATCTAACTCCTCCACTTTTCAGAGAGTATCTGTTTGAAGTTTTCAGAGTCCACATGCTTTCATGTTTGTCATAAAATAAAATGTCTCACTACAATAACACTTTACAAGCATTCTCTAGACTGCTTGTGACTCTGACCTTTGTACCAGATTCCAGACTTACAGCAGACATAATACAGCTTCCTTCTGAAATTTCAGTTTGAGTGTACAACATGATGCAAAGGCTGACAGTTTCACATTTGCAATCCCTCCCCAATTTCTGTCAATAATTCCTAGCCTGAAACTACTCTTTATAGCCACAAGACATAAACACTGTCTGTGTAAACATGATTTTAGAGTGATTTAATTGCTTACTAACCTTTTTAATTGTCAAGTTGCACAACTTCATTGCCATGACGACATATGCCGTAAACCCTAAAACCACAGTAAAGTGATTTAAACAACCTTACAGCTCAAATAATACACAAGTTTTTACAGAAGAGTTAATGTAAGTAATTTATAAAATTATAAGCTTCACATTTCTGGCTTTAAACATTCCAAAATTGGGCTCCATTCAATTCCATTGTAAGTGCCTCATTGTAACATCCATTTTTGCTTTTTTAAAGAAAAGGAGGGATGAGTCAAATTACTTTTTTTGTGGTAATCAACATTACTCCACAAATGCTGTCAGCTGAATTTGTATTTTCAAGTTGTTATCATGGGTTATCACATGTGTTTTAGCCTCTGTATGGTAATTTCATACTCCATTTCATGACCATTTCTGTCTAAACAAAGCTCCTATTGTAACTGGTTCTGGCAAAAATCACTGCAAGGTGTATCCAGCCCTCAAGGAGCAATGCTGAGAAGTTAAATTCCAAAAGAACAATCCATTTCTAAAAGTGGGAATCAGGGCTCTGAACATTAAAGCTGTTATTAACCCAATTTCCAGAGCAAGGTGCAATATATTACATGAATACACTGAACTTGGAAATTTTCTTTGCATGTGTAAGAATGAACAAGTTTTCATTGCTGTGGCTAGATAGTTAATGAGTCAGTCATTACCTGGAAAATAATTCTGCAACTTCCTGGCTTTTGTTGCTTATGTTCATGTGATATTTGCTTTGTCTAAGTGAGCGGGATGTCTGCCCTAAGAGTGATACCTGAGAGAGGGGTGAATAGTGCATCACATAGATAAGGGAGAGATATCGTTCATGCCCTGTCTAGTCCCCCTATTTTGTTTTTGCAAAGGAATTCGGCAGCTATTCACTGTATGTGGCTAAGTGATTCACTGACACAGTGATTGGTCACCCACCAAGAATGTGGGCTTTGTGATTAGAACCATTGCTTATAATTAATATTTCACCCAAAAATTAACAAATAGTTTACTCACCTTCATGTTGTTCCAATATTACTTAATCCTTCTGCAAAACACAAAAAGGAGAAATTTAGAAAAATGTTCATGCTGCTCTTTACCAAACAATGAAAGCATATAGTGACAAGGGGCTGTCAAGCTCTCAAAAAAAATAAAATAATAATAATAATAATAATATTTCAATAAAAATCTTCTGAAGTCATGTACTGTAATAGCTTTGTGTGAGGAAATATATTGAAAATCCTGCCATTTGCAGCAGCTCCCAATTATTTTGTATTTCTGGATATTCAAATGGCACATCACATTTGGTTATCGCAACACACACACACACACACACAAGGAAAGAACTAAACATTTTAAATCTGGTGTGACGGATCTTGACATGCCAAGTCTTAAAGGAATATTCCGGGTTCAATACAAGTTAAGCAAAATCAACAGCGAATTTGGCATAATGTTGATACATTTAGACTCATCCCTCCTTTTCTTTAAAAAGCAAAAATCTGGACGACAGTGAGACAGTTACAATAGAAGTGAACGAGGTCAATCCGTAAATGTTAAGGGGCGGACTGGGAAGAAAATTCGGCCAGGGAATTTACATAGAAACTGGCCCAAAACTGTCCATTTCTGCATATCGCTGCCCCTTTCCGCATATCGCGGCGCCGTTTTGTGGCGCAATCTGCATAACGTGGCGGCCCATGCGGCCCCATTTCATGGCCAGCCCACCAGGAAAAGTCCCGGTTCTCCCAATGGCCAGTCCGCCACTGGCATTATGTCATGATTTTAGTGTAATAAAATCACGTAACTTTTTCTGTGTAAAGTTATATCCAATTTTACAAATTTGTTGCCACGACTAACGGCGTATACCCTAAAATGACTTAAATAATTTAAACAACTTTACAGCTCAAATATCAAACAAGCTTTAACAGTATAATTAATGTTAGTGCCTTAAAAAAATCGAAAGCTTCACTTTTCTGGCTTTAAACCCTCCAAAAAATTGGCCCCATTCACTTCCATTGCCAAGTGCCTCACTGTTACCTTTATTGCTGATTTGCTTTTGTTTTTTAAAGAGGGACAAGTCAAAATAATTTTTGTGGTAATCAATATTATGCAACAAATGATGTCAATAGAGCTTATCTTGTATTGAACCCGGAATATTCCTTTAAAAAGCACTTATGCAAATAAGATTCCAGAGCTTATCAGATTATCAGTGAATCATTTTCTGTCTGTTTATTGCACAAAGCTATCGTATAGTTTCAGAAAACATGGAATACAGTGTGCAAGTAGTAAGGACTACTCTTTTGACATTTTTGGAGTTTGACAGCCTTTGGTCACTGTTCGCTATCATTATATGCATAAGAATTTCCTTTTTTGTGTTGCACAGAAGAAAGAAAATCATAAAGTATAATTATAGAACAACATGAGGGTGACTAAATAATTATATCACTTTCAATTTTGGGTGTTCTAACTCTTTAAAATCCAACACATGAAATCAAATACAAAAAGTAACAGAAAGAAAGCATGTATATACAGTACAAATAGAAGTAATCTGGTGTGCTTTTATTAATAGTCCTTTAATACTCTTCTCTTCACACAGTCTTACTCCTACACATTCACATCCCACCTCAATCCCACATGCGCTACCGCCTTTAGCAATGGGTGACTCCTCACGGTCTCTCAGTTTTGTTATGTTGCAGTGAGCAGAACGATGACGTCATGCCCTGTCAGCAGCTATGAGTGGAGGGTTGGTTAAAAAAAACATCATGAAGAAGCCTCTGGGATGTTTTGACCCTGTCAATCCTCCCTGCTTGAATCTTTCCAAATCTGTTCAGAGTTAATTATGTCTGCTCACCCAAAAGAAGGAAAAATCACAAATGAAATCTCATTAAAATTTCAATATGAGCTCAAACATTTCTCATCAGATTTTTCCATGACCACATTATCAGAGCTATACTATCCACACTAATGATATATCTCTATGCTCTTACTATATGTCAACAATTGTCTTATTTGTTCTGAGACAAAGTTGGTACTTAAATTAAACAGAACTGAGAAATCCATTATATCTCATCAGATATGTAACAGATTGCAACATCTGTGCAATACATTTTCCTCTAGGCCTGCGCTTACCTGCACTTCGGGTTATAATGACGTTATTATTATGCCCCTTTTTACACAATGTAATATAAGTCTCAGGTGTCCCCAGAATATGTCTGTCAAGTTTCAGCTCAAAATACCTCACAGATCATTTATTCTAACATGCCTGTATACAGGGTTGGGGAGTAATGGAATACATGTAACGGGAATACTTATTTACAATACAAAATATAAGTAACTGTATTCCACTACAGTTACAGTTTAAATCATTGGTAATTAGAATACAGTTACATTCAAAAAGTATTTTAATTACTGAAGAGATTACTTTGCATTTTATTGTCATTTGTTTCATTTAATATTTAGTCCTTTCAGATGGAAAACATTTATACATATAAATGATGCGATCCAAAGTGCATTTGAACAGCGGTGAAACACTTTCTTATGATGTGTTACATTCATACGAGCAGACAGAGAAGTAAGTTTGAAGTAAGTTTGGAGCAGAAGAAATAGAAATAAACCTTGTGCAAATTGTCAGCTTTACACTAAGCTAAAATGCTATTTCTAGCCATTTTACATGCACATGTTACCAGGCACGATCATATTTTTTTATCAAGAAAATTCATGTTGGATCATAATTTCTTTTTTTCTAGTAAGACCTTTGATATTAGGGCAAAAATCATATTCTTGATAATAATTTTTGTATTGTTTTCCTGTAAAAAAATCTAAAAATCCTTAAAACAAGGTGTAAGGGGGTTAGAGGGAAAGGAGGAGGCGAGAACCGGCTTGAGAATATAAATAATAGTTTAATAATAAACTGAAACAAAAACACACAAACATAAACACATGCAGGACAGCAGCCTGTAATTCTCTCTCTCTCGAACTGTCGTCCACGGCCGTCCTTATCCCTTGTGCGCCCCATCAGGCTGATTGGGGACCGGGCGTGCGTCATTCCAGCCCGGCCGCCCTCCTTGGCTCTACACAAGATCAATTTGATTTATCTTGTTTTAGAAACAACATTGCATAAGATATTTAGGTTTTTCAAAGAATGTATTTTAACATGTGTATTTTGTCTTACTGTACTGGCAGAGTTTTTATAGTCAAAACAAGTGAAAAAATCTACCAGTGCTGAAGAAGTAATCCAAAGTATTTAGAATACGTTACTGACCTTGAGTAATCTAATGAAATATGTTACAAATTACATTTTACAGCATGTACTCTGTAATCTGTAGTGGAATACATTTCAAAAGTAACCCTCCAAACCCTGCCTGTATATGCAACACACTCTCACGGCGAAATCTTCAGGATTCGTACGACTTTTCTACATTTGGCTAATTCGTATGATATCGTGCGACTGCATTCGTTTGAATTCCTACGAATTTCACTACAGCCAATGACGTCACTGGACATCGTTTCCATCTAATACGCATCAATTACTTGCTTCTGTCACACGCAACAGCTTCCTATTATGTTTACACACTCTACTGATTGGTTAAGTTTAGATAAAGTGTTTGGGTAAGGGCATAATATTAATAAGTATGTCCTTAACGCCTCGTGCACAGAACTCACGCTTACTTCCGCATTAGACATCCGGGAATTGGCACGTGATGAAGTCGTACGAGTTTATGTAAACAGCATTGTGTGAAAAACAAAATAGCCAACTCGTAAATTATGTACGAATTTTCATGAGATCAGGTTGGTATACCCCTATTTTTTAGCCCTGTTCCAAACGGGCAGTTTTAGTGTCCATAGCTTTAAATGCAAAGGAGCTGCTGCTCACCACACCCCTTTCTGGAAGTGGGCTGTGCCTTTCCTGCTGGTGCCATGGATACCCTGGCGAGTTTTATTAAAATTAAAAAATAGAAAAAATGGTGTGGCATGGGGGGTGTGGTCGTGTGTCTGTCTGCGGTAGAGGGAAAGCGGTAAGGCTCGTAACCTGGGCTGTATTTACTCTAACACCTTTCTCTCATTATAGTGATGGTGGAGGGAGACCTGATAAGGCCCACCAGAGTGGCAGAGGAGAGAGAGAGAGAGTGGCTAGAACAATAGACCACAGAGAAAAGCTATTTGAGTTGGCCCCCCAGAGCCATTTTTGCTTTATGTTTGAATGTGTGTGTGAAGCTGACAAGAGAATAAAACACTCAACTGTTCACTGTCTCCTGACTCCTCCATTGCTTACGAACCTGCTCACAGTGGTGTCGAAAACCCAGCTTTGGAGGAGAACGCCGTGATGGAGTCCTCACCGCTGGGCGAAGTCTTGAAGACCCTCACCAGCATCCAGCAGAACCAGCATCAAGCACTCATGGAGGTGCGCCTGGAGCAGGAACAACACTTCCAAGTCCTACTCCAGGCACAAGCTGAGGCAGGTGCTCAGGAGCCTGATCGCCAGAGAGGGGGCTGGCGCTTTGACCTCCCTGTAGCCTACCCCACCTGTGGCCCTGATGAAGATGGGGCCAAATGATGATCCGGAGGATCCCTCAAGCACGCCTTTGACCAAGTGAAATTAATTGATGGTCAACAGCTCCAGCCTAATGTTGCACTCACATACCCATACTTTTCTATTATCAAAGTGCGGTTGTATCGAGCGATGCAGGACACTCAGACCAAAGAGAATACAACTCAGCTGTTAGTACCAAAGAGCTGTCGGGAAACACTCTTCCAGGTGGCTCACTATAACCCAATGGCTGGTCACTTAGGTTACAAAAAGACTTTGAACCTTATAATGGCCTGTTTCTTTTGGCTTGGCATTCACGGCGACATAAGCAAATGGTGTGCGGCGTGCTGTGAATGTCAGTTGGTGAATCCACCGGCCACCCCAAAAGCGCCCTCTGCCATTGATCGAGGTCTCCTTCGAGAGAATTGGCATGGACCTCGTTGGGCCATTAGAGTGGACTGCATGTGGCCATTGCTTTGTATTAGTTCTGGTGGACTATGCAACACAATATCCAGAAGCAGTGCACCTGCGCAACATCTCAGCACATAGTGTTGCAGAGGCACTCTTCAGAATTATCTCCGGAGTGGGGATTCCAAAGGAAATCCTCACTGATCAAGGCACAACATTCATGTCACGTACAGTATGCGAACTGTAGGAATTAATAGGCATTACATCGATTTGCACCAGCGTTTATCAACCGCAAACCGACGGGTTGGTCGAACGATTTAATAAGACCTTAAAAAACATGATTCGTAAGTTCGTACACGAAGATGCTAAGAACTGGGATAAGTGGCTCAAACCCCTGCTGTTTGCAGTATGAGAGGTCCCGCAAGCCTCCACAGGGTTTTCCACATTTGAGTTACTGTATGGGTGCCGGCCGCACGGCATGCTCGACATCATACGGGAAGCTTGGGAGGAAGGACTTTCGAATAGCAAAAACCAAATTCAATACGTTCTTGACCTTAGAGCAAAACTCCACACATTGGGGCAGGTAACACAGGAGAATTTGCTCCAAGTGCAAGAACGTCAACACCGACTGTACGACAGGGGCACTTGGCTATGGGAATTCGCACAGGGAGATAAAGTGCTTATATTGCTGCCCACCTCGATCTCCAAATTACTTGCCAAGTGTCAAGGACCATTTGAGGTCACATGACGAGTCGGAGATCTCGATTATGAGGTTAGGCGAATGGATAGGAGAGGGGCACGTCAAATATACCACCTCAACCTCCTCAAACCATGGAGGGAGGCGGTATCTGTAGCCTTGGTGACGGTAGTTCCGGAGAGGCCGGAGCTCGGGCCGAAGGTATCTCCCAAATCAAATTCATTCACCCCGGTCCCTTGCGGAGACCAACTCTCACTGTCACAGCTTACAGACATTGCCCGGTTGCAAGCGGAATTCGCGGACGTGTTTTCACACCTACCCAGTTGCACAAACCTCATAGAGCACCATATCGAGACCACCCCAGGGGTGGTGGTTCGTAGCTGCCCCTATTGTCTTCCTGAACTCAAGAAAAAGATTGTTCAGGAAGAATTAGAGGCAATGCTTGAAATGGGTGTAATACAGGAGTCGCACAGTGACTGGGCCAGCCTGGTAGTTCTGGTACCGAAGAGCGATGGCTCGGTCCGGTTCTGTGTTGACTACTGGAAGGTGAACGCAGTGTCCAAATTTTATGCTTATCCAATGCCGCGAATTGACGAGTTACTCAATCGGTTGGGCGCGGCTCAATTTTACTCGACGCTGGACTTAACAAAGGGTTATTGGTAGATCCCTTTAACTTCAAAATTCCGAGAAAAAACAGCTTTTCCCACACCGTTCGGATTACACCAATTTGTGACGCGTCCGTTGAGGTTTGTTCGGAGACAAACCACGTTTCAGTGCCTCATGGACAAGATCCTCTGACCGCACGCGGCATATGCCACCGCATATCTGGACGATATTATCATTTATAGTAATGACTGTTGGCGGCATATGCAACTCCTGAGAGTGCTGCGGCAGGCGGGACTCACGGCCAACCCAAAGAAGTGCGCAATTGGGTGGGTGGAAGTTAAGTAACTGGGGTTCCACTTGGGTCACGGGCAGGTGCGTCCACAGATAATAAAAAAAACTGCAGCGATCACTGCCTGGACCTGATAAGGCCTGCCAGCGTGGCAGAGGAGAGAGAGAGAGTGGCCAGAGCAACAGACCACAGAGAAAAGCTATTTGAGTTGGCCACCCAGAGCCATTTTTGCTTTATGTTTGAATGTGTATGTGAAGCTGACGAGAGAATAAAACACTCAGCTGTTCGCTATCTCCTGACTCCTCCATTGCCTACGAACCTATCTTTATCACAAATGGATTTTTCATAATATGTCCCCTTTAAGTGGTTTGTCCTTATAAAAGTTGTTGCAAAATTCCAGTTCATTTACTTGGATATTTCCCTTGAGGCCTCAGCTAGAATTTGTCTTCAAAAGGGCTAAAATGTGGGACTCAAAGACTCCCTCAAAGGAAACAGACTGGAGTGATTTTGAGGACTAGCATTTGAAATACTGTGAGAAAAAGCTCAAAGCTAGACAGAGATTATTTATGCATGAGCACTTGAGACAATAAGAAAGCAGAAATTATGTAAAAAAAAAAAAATCTGACTTCTGGCTGACTGGTTCACCACAATATTTACCTCACTCTGTGCCTATTTTTTTCCCCATGAAGTTTAGGAGAAATACTTAAAACAAAGTAACATAACTTAGAATTTATTTAAATGAATAGTTCACCTGAATTCTGTCATTTTTGTCACATTTGCCTCATCCTGTTCCTAAACTGTATTTTTCTCCCCTGTGGAACACAAAAGGACTAGTTAATAGTTACAAAAAAAAATCGTTTGGCAGAATGACAACTTCAGTAGACTGATCTTACAGTGAAATTGGAAACAGTCATTTGACTTTTCTTTAGCCAAAATCGGTCTGTGCTTACTGAAATCTGAAACACTGCCCCCAGTGGCCAAAGTGGTAAGTGTTGTTGAGTGTATGGCGTCTGTGAGCTTCATTTTCCGGATGTAATGTCCACAGAGGGGTGCCAAAAGCAAGTTGTGAATTTGTGAGTTGTTTTCAGCTGTACAAGCTGAAGATAATACAGTGAATGTATATTTTAAACTGTATCCCCAACCCAAACCTGAAACCTAAACCTATAACCATCAGTGCAGTAAAAGTGTAATCTTAGAGTGAAAAATGCAATGCTCATCACAGATTATGTAAACGCAATTAATTCCTGGGCTGGCTTCAATGTGGTATGCAAACCCAGGTCTTACATGCTGCTGATATAACGTGCTTCTGGTTGCGCCACAAGAGACAGTAAACACACTGGAGCAGATACAAAAATGTCTGATAGGAGATGGCGCGAGTCAGTTAGTCCGCATAATGTGGCCGATCCTAGGGTACCAGAGGTATCGGAGAAACAACATGCGGACCTCCTAAGTGATCATGTTGACTTCACTTTCATTGTATGGTCAAAAGATGACTAAGACTAACATGCTGCCTAACGTCTCGTATTGTGTTCCACGGTAGAAAGAAAGTCATACGAGTTTGGAATAACATGAGGGTGAGTAAACGATGACAGAATTTAAAAGTCTATCAAAGAGCAATCTTTGAGCAATACAACTTTTCAAGGTGTTCATTTGTGTCTGACGCTATTGGTCTAAGAATTTCAGGTCCAGACAGAAATATGAAACACTGTCTGGCATGACAACTCTGTCATGTTGCATGAGAAATTCATAACTGAAGTGAGGGGATTTGGCCCCTTTGAGACCCCTCTGTGCCCCAAAATAGCTCACCAGCTCAGAGGGTTTTCCACTACAGTTCCCTCTAATCCCACATTTAATAAGCAAACCAGTTGCATACTCCAGTGATGACAAAGGCATCTAAAATAACTTCTCTTTAATGATTTTAGACTCATGTGTTATGTATTTGCTTATAATGAAAATAAAGACAGCTTTCTTTATATAGTACCTTTGTATTTTGTATCTGAGCTCCACTCATGTTGAGGAATCAGAAGGTACAATATCCTTTTGGATTAATTAATTGGGCAAGATATTTTTTAACAGCTTGCGGGGAGGACCACCACAGCTGTGTAACCCAACATGGAACATCACTCACCCCAAGAGAGGTTCAGAAGTGAACTTCTGAAGTAAAGTTCACCATCAAGCATTTTTTGTTTTCCCAGATGTGGAAAATACATCAATGTGTTATTCTACACTCTGAGAAACCAATTGGGGCTTTCTATGCAGATAATGTACTGTATGTAAGAGCTGATTATGATTAGATGGTTGTGGTAATCTGATCAGCCTCTGAAATTATTAGGCAAAGGTGACTATAAAAAGAGATTAATAACAGAATCATTCGCTCTGTCAGTTTCACAAACAATTAATTGCAAAAGACATTAATTGCAATCTCAGACAGGCCAAAACATATAAGCCAAGATGAAAACAGAAGCACAGTATGTTGATTTTTCCTTTTTATTTGCGTGTATCCCCTGTAGGCACAGATAATATAGATAATATCTTATATATATATATATACAGGGTTGGGAGGGTTACTTCTGAAATATATTCCACTACAGATTACAGAGTACATGCTGTAAAATGTAATTTGTAACGTATTTCGTTAGATTACTCAAGGTCAGTAACGTATTCTAAATACTTTGGATTACTTCTTCAGCAGTGGTAGATTTTTTCACTTGTTTTGACTATAAAAACTCTGCCAGTACAGTAAGACAAAATACACATGTTAAAAATACTTTCTCTGAAAAACCGAAATATCTTATGCAGTGCTGTTTCTAAAACAAGATCAATCAAATTGATCTTGTTTTAAGGATTTTTAGATATTTTTACAGGAAAACAATAAAACAAATTATTATCAAGAATACGATATTTGCCCTAATATCAAAGGTCTTACTAGAAAAAAAGAAATTATGATCCAACATTAATTTTCTTGATAAAATAATATGATCATGTCTGGTAACATGTGCATGTAAAATGGCTAGAAATAGCATTTTAGCTTAGCGTAAAGCTGACAATTTTCACAAGGTTTATTTCTATTTCTTCTGCTCCAAACTTCAAACTTACTTCTCTGTCTGCTCGTATGAATGTAACACATCATAAGAAAGTGTTTCACCACTGTTCAAATGCACTTTGGATCACATCATTTATATGGATAAATGTTTTCCATCTGAAAGGACTAAATATTAAATGAAACAAATGACAATAAAATGCAAAGTAATCTCTTCAGTAATCAAAATACTTTTTGAATGTAACTGTATTCTAATTACCAATTAATTAAATTGTAACTGTAGTGGAATACAGTTACTAATATTTTGTATTTTAAATACGTAATCCCGTTACATGTATTCCGTTACTCCCCAACCCTGTATATATATATATATATATATATATATATATATATATATATATATATATATATATATATATATATATATATATACACACACACACACACACATGTGTATATAAATTATATTATATTATATTTTAAGCAAGTTATTCTAAATCTTTTATGCCTTATTTGACATATCTTAATGTCTCATAATTGGTGAAAGTTGTTACAGTGACACAAGTAAAAAGTTAATATAAGCACAGATTTATTAGTCATAATTGTGGTCTACAACAAGGGTTTTCAAAGTTTTTAAAACCAAGAACCCTCAGATATGATGTTTCCTTTGTGAGGGGCCCCATTTCTAAAATATAATGGGCAGCTACAGTACGGTATTCATTTTTATTTACACCGACCCATTTATACTCTCTGAGGAAAACTAGTGATTTTAAGACAGTGTTGCTCTCGAAATTAAATCATTTTATTTATTTATTTTTTTGTACTGAAGCCAAAACAAACTATTTAAATATCATGTGGAAAACAGTTAAAGGAATTTTTCACCCAAAACTGAAATCATTTACTCACCCTCATGCCATCACAAAACTTTGAAACCTCAAAAGCACACAAAAGCAGCTTATAAGTAATCTATAAGACTCCAGTGGTTAAATCCATATCTTCAGAATCGATATGACAAGTGTGGGTGAGAAACAGATAAATATTTAAGTTCTTTTTTTACTATCGATCTCCACTTTCACTTTCACATTCTTCGTGTTTTTGGTGATTTGCATTCTTTGTACATATCACCACGTACTGGGCAGGAATGAGAGTTATAGTAAAAAATTTATTTAAATATTGATCTGCACACTTATCATATCGCTTCTGAAGTTATGGATTTAAACACTGGATTCATATGGATTACTTTTATGCTGCCTTTGCATTTTGTGGCTTCAACATTTTGGTCACCACTCACTTGCATTGTGAGGACCTACAGAGCTGAAATATTCCTCTAAAAATCTTTGTTTGTGTTCTGCAGAAGACAGAAAGTCATACACATCTGGGATGGCACGAGGGTGAGTAAATGATGAGAGAATTTACATTTTGGGGTGAACTATCCCTTTAAACTAAGTACTTACACACATTAGTTTGTTTTATTCCCAATATTAGAACAGATAAATAAAAGCAGCTTTACCAACAGTGACATGGAAAAAAATCCCTTGAAAGATGGTAACACTTTACAATAAAGTTCCATTTGTTTACATTAGTTAACAACATTAATTAACATTAACGAACAATACTTTTACAGCAGTTATTAATCTTAGTTAATGTTAATTTCAACATATACTAACACATGTTTAAAATCAAAAGTTGTATTTTTTAACAATAGTTAATGCACTATGAACAAACATGAACTAACAATGAACAATTGTATTTTTATTAACTAACATTAACAATGTTCAGTTATCATTGTTTATTCATGATAATGAATGCATTAACTATTGTTAACAAATGGAACCCTATTATTTCTTTACTATTTCAATTTCCCATAATCCTATAAATATAAATAAATGTGCTTATTTAACCAAGGAACATGACATATCAGTATCAGACAACCGTGAACGTCATTTCCATAATAACACTTAGAGGAAGCCACACACTTAATGAGGGAACAATAAGCAAGTAATCCCTGAAAGTTGAAGCACAGTCCACAACTATTTCAAGAGTGCTTGTTTTTGGAGAGCTATCACTGTCTCTGTCACTCTTCTTCTCTATTATTTATACTCATTCGTCATAAAATGTCTCATGGGATTCATCCCATTTCCAGATAGCATGTTTTCAAGTTCCATTTTCTCATAAATGTTCCAACATACTAAATAACAAGCACATCTAAGGACAAAAAAAGATATTAAGGGAGCACATATTTAGTAGAACATTACACTTCTGTCTGTGTGACAGTTAAGGTAGCTCACTGATAATGAAATTGTCAGGAGGAGACCTACTCAAACCATCTTCTCAGGGGTTGTACAACATCCAGGCATCGTGCCACAAGCCACATGTGGGAAGGCGTCTGCCTCCACTTTTATTAAGAGACTCAGAGGGCCACTTTAGCCATGGGTTTGTATCCCATCTTATTCAGCATGCCTGGGAATTCATCAGTTACTATGTGTTTACTCATCAGTAAACTGAGAAGATGATACATCCGGAAACCCTCTTAAAACCGGTACTGCAATGAGTCAATGGGCTGACTTGTTCACTTTGTGAATTATCACTAAAACTCAATTGATCTGGGGTGGTAACCAAAGGTTAGCAGGTTTGAACCCTACAATGGCTAATCTTTTCGAATTTGCGATTTTGAGCAAGACATTTAAACATGATTTCACACATAGTAGACTTGTACGCACAAATCCTCCATTGCTGTGTGAGCTGTAATGCATTTGACTTGCCAGCCAAGAAAAAGTTCAGAGGAAGCCCATATTACCGGTACTCAAGATTACATTAGTTGTATGTTTGCGTTTGGTCTGATCTGCTTCTCTGCTGTCTGAATCAGATTAAACCACTGAACACCTCCACAAGCCACAGACATCCCTGCATGTTTTCTGACGTCTGCAATAAGCAAATAAGAACTGCACATTCCTGGATAAACCATGTCCAGCATGCTACAACGTGTTCTGTACGGAATGTGACTTTAGCCCTGTTATTATCCACTGTATCACGTAGAGTCATTATAAAAGAATGTTCTTTTTATTTGCATTGGAGATCACATGCTGTTCACAGTTCTAATTGTTTAATGTAACGTGTTTTTGAATTTGCTGCTTGGGAGTATACAATAGTTATCTGCTGGTTCCATTAAACTAATAAGACAGCTCTCATGAGGGTGTGAATTTGTTTTCTCAGTAAATATTCTTGTGACTTACACAAATATTATGGACTAACTTGTTCATTTGTTCATGTTAACTTGCCGTTACATCGTCACGGCATCAAAGTTGTAAAATCGTTGTAAAAAATTGTCACAGAAAAGGTTAGTTAGCAATTGTAGCACACAAAATCGTACATCTTGTTGCTAAAGTTTTGAAACAGTATTTTAATGTTTACAGATTGGCCCCATTCACTTCCATTGTAAGTGCCTCACTGTAACCCAAATTTGAGCTTTTCTTAGAGAAAAGGAGGGAAAAGTCTAATACATTTTGTGTGGTATTCAACATTTTGCAATTCTGTCAATTGAGCTTTACTTGTATTGAACATAGAATATTCCTTTAATTGGATAGTTTGCCCAAAAATTAATATTCTGTCATCATTTACTCACCCTCATGCTGTTCCAAACCTGTATGACTTTCTTTCTTCCATGGAACTCAGACGTAACTTTAGGTTGAAAGTCCTTGCTGGAAGGGTGCTGTCAAGCTCCAAAAATTACAATAAAGCACCATAAATGTAAAAGTAGTCCATATGACTAGTGCACTATATTAAAAGTTTTCTCCACAACGTCATTAGTTTGCATGTCTCATCACTGATGTTTTTTTAATAATTAGTGTTCATGAGTGTGAATGAGATTTCTGAATTGTGTTACCTTTAAATTTCAGTCTGTTCCTCAAAGAGAGCGATTGTATGGCTTCGGAAGAATATAGTGCACAAGTTATATGGACTACTTTTATGGTGCTTTTTTGGGGGTCATTTTTGGAGCTTGACAGTCCCTGGTCACTGCATGTGCTTTCAGTGTATGAAAAATAACAGTATGAACACCTCGTTTTGTGTTCTACGGAACAAAGAAAGCCATATGGGTTTGGAACGACATGAAAGTGTAAATGATGACAGAATTTTAATTTTTGGGTGAACTAACTGTTTAATCTAAATATACACTGGGAATAATAATCCACAATTTATTAATTACTCATAGCCTTCGCACATGTTCATTTAGCTGTGTGACTTTTCTCTTTCTCTCTCTATAAAACATTCTTTGCAACTGGTGTCCCAGAGTGAGTCAGCTAAAGTCTGAAATCTGGATTTTAAAATAACCCCAAGATACCTGTTTTATTAGGAAAGGAAATGAGACATGTAAACAAACAACAGTGAATTTTGCTGCTTACTGGCTGAAGTTCAGTCACATGACAGAAGGAGGTGGAGGTACCAGTAACTCTGAGCCAAAGAAGCAGCTCTGCAAACTACTCCATGAGCAGATGTTCATCGTGTTTGTTTTTGTTCTTTAGTTCCTTGCTTTGTGATGTAGGCTATTGTGGAATTTGGCCAATACAATTTTGAAAAACGAGAATTCAGCAATTATTTACTCACCCTCATGTTGTTCCAAACCCATATGAGTTTCTTTCAAAAGTAGAGAGCAAAAGATGTTAGTCAGAATGTTAGCCTTAGTCACCAATCACTTTAATTGCATTTTTCCCATCTAGGATTCTGACAAATATAGTCTTTAGTTTTTCTCAGAAGAAAGAAAGTAATACAGGTTTGGAAGAACATAAAGATGTGTAAATCATGACAGAGTTTTCATTTTAGGGTGAACTATCCCTTTAAATAAAACAAAGACCCCTGAGTGTAAAAAAAAATCTCAAGGTCTAGCCACATGTAAAAGAATGTGATCGGTACAGATGTTTCTTTTTCAATGCGACAGTATGTCCAATAAAAATATCATGAAGGGGTGCCTGTTTGTTTCTAATCTGCCAATTACAGAGAGTGCAGTGCAAAACAACAACCTAAAGGCTTGAAACTAATGTGGGAAAGATGTGTCTGTACCTCTTGAAAAGAGAGAATCAAATGAAACTAGATTTTTTAATTTTCTGAAACGCCTATGCAAAACTCACCACCAAGATGGTCTCAAAGAAACATGTTACTACAGTATTTTGCAAACTGATTTTTATGTGGCTTGTTGTTGCACAAATCGCAGAAGTTTCATGGTGAAATGAATGATAGATGCACTAAAACAACAATGAGGGAGGTAGGTTAGCTGATATAAAACTCATTAGAGCATTAAAGAGATAGTTCACCCAAAAATGAAAATTCTCTCATAATTTACTCACACACATGCCATCCCAGATGTGTATGACTTTCTTTCTTCTGCAGAACACAAATTATGATTTTTAGAAGAATATTTCAGCTCTGTAGGTCCATACAATGCAAGTCAATGGGTGCCAAAATTGTGACACTCCAAAAAGCACATAAAAGCATCATAAAAGTAATCCATACGACTCCAGTGTTTTAATATATATTTTCAGAAGTAATTGTGTGGGTGAGAAACAGATCAATATTTAAGTCGTTTTTGCTTGAAATTCTTCTCCCTGCCCAGTAGGGGGCGATATGCATAAAGAACGTGAATCGCCAAAAACACAAGAAGAAGAATGTAAAAGTGACCTGTTTCTCACCCACACCTATCATTTCGCTTCTAAAGACTTTGATTTAAACACTGGAGTCTTATGAATTACTTTTATGCTGACTTATGTGATTTATGGAGCTTCTAAACTTTTGCACCCATTCACTTGCATTGTATGGACAAAAAGAGCTGAGAAATTCGTATAAAAATCTTCGAGTTCAGCAGATACACATCTGGGATGGCATACACATCTGGGATGGCATAAAGGTGAATAAGTGATGAGAGAATTTTCCTTTTTGGGTGAACTATTCCTTTAAACTTAAAACCTCATCTGTTAGGGAGAACATTTAACTTGCTTATATATATATATATATACACATACAAGCAAAAATGTATGCAGTGATATTATTGAGAACGTTTTGGTCGATAACAATATACAGTGCATTTAGAAAGTAAATAATAATAATAATAATAATAATCATCATCATCATCATAATCATAATTTTACTTGCTTTTAGCACCAAAAACTGGACATTTCACCTCGGAACTGCAGCGATACGTGTCAGGAATACATGTTATGTCATTTTGCAAAAATATTCCAGAGTCATGTAATTTTCATGACATCAGGCTTGAGCAATAGTAAAAGTGATGCTTGCCTTAGAAATCACCTCTAAAAAAAAAAAAAAGTTACATTTAACCAAGAGTATTCAATTATTTATATAAATTAACAAGCAGCCAGATTGAAATCCCATATCTATTGAATCATAGGTCAGCTGGGTCTTAAATATCTATAGTCAAAGCATATCAGTTTCTCACAAACTACAGTGATAACAAGGCACAGATTCAAACTAAAAAAAAATATCTTTCTCTCAATAATGTTGCTTTTGTTATGAGTACAAGTAAATGCCAGTAAGATCTTGCCAACCTGCCAAGACCAAATTGGTGCTTTTGTGTGGAGGTATGTTCTCTTGCACGCCCCATTTATGTTTGATAAATGTTGATCATGAACTTGAAATTTTTTAACGTGTTTAAAAACACATAAAAGTTAAAGGTGAATTATGTAAAGTGTGTGGAATTGCAGAAAAAACTAATACTTTAAAACATGTTTTCAAACAGGTTTCCCAAACACGCCCTGTGTCTTCCCATTGGTACGAAAAACAGATAGCCCCGCCCCAAACACATGCCATTGGTTGATCCAATATTGCTGTGTTGAGCTGATTGAGCAGGATATTGAAACAAGCAGACCAATGTTTTGATAATGCCACAGATTCACAGTGTTTACCCTTTTCATGGAAATCAACCTATGAATGGCTTACTTACCATTTTATCTGTTCATTACATTAAGCTGGAATAGAAGAAAGTATATTCTATTCAGAAAAAAAATGACACACACTTTAAAAACAAGCTCTTTTGGATAAACAATGAGTTCATTCTCTGTTTTTGCTTGGTTTTTTTATTTCAACCACATCTGATCTTTGTTCTTCTCTTATTGCCATGAATTTGTTCTCTGAGAGCAAACAAAAAGTATTTCCTACTGTGCTAAACATGAAGCTGAACATTGTTTATCTGTGTCCACTGAAGTGCATAAAACCATTAAGTCTTTGGATAAGCTGCACTGAGAGCAAATAAAATGTAAACTGACTGTTCACTTCTTATCTTAGAACTTTCTTGAGCCTGAAGATAGAACTTCAGAGCTGTTGTGTACTCTTTGATTTTGAGTGTGTAACTTTAAAAGGAGTGGGCTAATGTTTGGTCACATTTGTCAGCATCCATCTGAATAATTGCAATAATTGTGAGCAGAGATGCATTTTTTCTTTTTTGTCACCGAACTCTAGCATCTGTCAAGACTAGCAACATAAAAGTGTTTGATAGATTAGACATAGTTAGAACAGGACGAGCTTTAATGGTGCAATACCTGCTTTAATGATGTGAGTGATTATACACGGCATGCCAGGTTGTGTGAACCTTAGAACGCAAGTCGCTGTGGAATTTAACAGCTTCTGTAAGTCTGTGTTGGGGAAGCTAGTTTGAAAATAGCAGATACAAGCTACTCATAATTTAAAGTACTTTAAGGAATATTCCGGGTTCAAAACAAGTTAGGCTCAATCGACAGCATTTGTGGCATGATGTTGATTACCAGAAAAAAATCATTCAGACTCGTCCCTCTTTTTCTTTATATAAAAAAAAAAAGCAAAAATGGATGTTATAGTAAGGCGCGTTTTTGGAGGGTTTATAGTCATAAATGTGAAGCTTATAATTTTAATAAAGCACTTTCGTTAATTCTTCTGTTAAAACTCATGTATTATTTGAGTTGTAAAGTTGTTTCAATTGTCAATTTTACAGTCATTTTAGGATTTTAGTGTTTGTTGACATTTGTTGACCCCTTATGTAAAATGTCCAACTTATATAATTGTCAAATTAACGATCTTGAACGATTTCGCCGTGATGCCACCTGAACAGCTTATAGGACAAATCGCATCCCGTATTGATTCTATACGCGACGCATCATTTTATATTTAAATATGGGATGATCCCGTATGAGCAAAGTGTGGATGTGGAAAATCATGAGGTTGTCGGGAGAAATTGTAAATCGGGAGTACAGCAGGTGGAGGGGTGGAAAAACTGCAATGGGAGAAAAGTGCCTCAGTTTGTTCCTGGAAGGGTACTCAGCCTTACAGGCTCAATTTGGTTCCAAACTGAGGCCCCTTTGTACAATGGCCATGGAAAAACTTGAGAAACCTAGTCAGATCGGGAGTGTTGGTAGGTATGACTTTTTTGCTGTTTTTAAAGAAAAGGAGGGGCATTTCAAAATTTATTTTGTGTTAATCAACATTTTGCAACAAATGATTGCCTTCTATTGCCAAACTGTTGCCTTCTGGATGGCGCTACAGAGCACTGAGCACCAGAATTGTGAGGCACAAGAACAGTTCTTTCCCTCAGGCTATCCATCTCATGAACAGTTAAAACTGCCCCATTGAGCAATAATTATGTGCAGTACACAGTTTAGTCTGTTTATATTTATCCAACATACCATACCTCTTCTGCCATACATTCCCTTGCATCTGTATATAACAGATTTGTATTTGTATATATATATATACAGGGTTGGGGAGTAACGGAATACATGTAACGGGATTACGTATTTAAAATACAAAATATAAGTATCTGTATTCCACTACAGTTACAATTTAAATCATTGGTAATTAGAATACAGTTACATTCAAAAAGTATTTTGATTACTGAAGAGATTACTTTGTATTTTATTGACATTTGTTTCATTTAATATTTAGTCCTTTCAGATGGAAAAATGTATACATATAAATGATGCGATCCCAAGTGCATTTGAACAGCGGTGAAACACTTTCTTATGATGTGTTACATTCATACGAGCAGACAGAGAAGTACGTTTGAAGTAAGTTTGGAGCAGAAGAAATAGAAATAAACCTTGTGTAAACTGCCTAAAATGTGCATTTTACATGCACATATTACCAGCACGATCATATTTTTTTATCAAGAAAATTCACGTTGGATCATAATTAATTTTTTTCTAGTAAGACCTTTGATATTTGGACAAAAATTGTATTCTTAATAATAATTTCTTTATTGTTTTCCTGTGAAAATATCTTAAAATCCTTAAAACAAGATCAGTTAGATTTATCTTGTTTTAGAAACAACACTGCATAAGATATTTAGGTTGTTCAGAGAATGTATTTTTAACATGTGTATTTTGTCTTACTGTACTAGCAGAGTTTTTATAGTCAAAACAAGTGAAAAAATCTACCAGTGCTGAAGAAGTAATCCAAAGCATTTAGAATACGTTACTGACCTTGAGTAATCTAACGAAATACATTACAAATTACATTTTACAGCATGTACTCTGTAATCTGTAGTGGAATACATTTCAAAAGTAACCCTCCCAACCCTGTATATATATATATATATATATATATATATATATATATATATATATATATATATATATATATATATATACTACCAGTCAAAAGTTTTGAAACACTTACTCATTCTTTATTATAATTTTATTTTTATTTTTTTCACATTTTAGAATAAAAGTAAAGTCATTAAAACTATGGAATAACATAAATGAAACTATGGGAATTATGTTGTGACTAAACAAAATCCAAAATAAATCAAAACTGTGTTATATTTTAGCATCTTCAAAGTAGTCACCCTTTGCCTAGAATTTGCAGACATGAACTCTTGACATTTTCTCAACCAACTTCTTGAGGTATCACCCTGGGATGCTTTTTAAACAGTATTGAAGGAGTTCCCATCTATGTTGGGCACTTATTGGCTGCTTTTCTTTATTATTTGGTCCAAGTCATCAACTTCAAAAACTTTTTTTTATTATTATTAAATTTTAGTTTTATGATGAAATAAATTAATATGGTGGCACAATTATATTTTTGTCTACAAAACTAATTTCAAACATTTAAGCATACGCCTTCAGATCAAAAGATTTTTAAGATCATGAAAAACATTTCAGTCAAGTGTTTCAAAACTTTTGACCGGTAGTGTATATACACCGATCAGCCACAACATTAAAACCACCTGCCTAATATTGTGTCGGTCCCCCTCGTGCCGCCAAAACAGCGCCAACCCGCATCTCAGAATAGCATTCTGAGATTATATTCTTCTCCCCACAATTGTACAGAGCGGTTATCTGAGTTACCGTAGACTTTGTCCATTCAAACCAGTCTGGCCATTCTCTGTTGACCTCTCTCATCAACAAAGCATTTCCGTCCACAGAACTGCCCCTCACTGGATATTTTTTGTTTTTGACACCATTCAGAGTAAACTCTAGAGTCTGCTGTGCGTGAAGATCAGCAGTTACAGAAATACTCAAACCAGCCCCCCCCCAAAAAAAATTCAAACAAATTCTGGAGGGAATCTGACCAAATGGACAAAATAAAAAAATTCTGTGATAACCATCAGCACACCTGATGAGTCTTTGGAGAAGAACAGCCTTCCATTAAATGTTGGAATCCTTTGTGACTAGATGTAGTTCCATTTAATCATTCCTAATGTACTTTAAGTACAATCTAAGGTTGCCAACTAGACCCCTTTTAGACCTTCTGTCCATATAGAAGCACATCAAACAGAAACATGTGGGGTTCTTATGTCACTTCCTGTAATCTCTGGTTAAGTTAAACAGAAGAGCCCTTGTTTATTTATCTTTCTTAATGTTTTTCCTCTACCTACAATTTTAAATTCCAATGTTTAAGTCTTGATTGTTGTCTCAAGTGGTGTGTCCTGAGTTTCACAGACTGTAAATGGATTCAGCCAAACAAATTCTATTGTTTCAGCTCATAGCCTTTCACAGGTCTGCAGAAGCATTTAAGATGAGTTATCAGATCTGTCAGGAAAGAGATGTAATGATGGGGAGGAGCTACTATTAGGATCAAATCTTTTTTAGACCAAAGTTGATTCACATCAGCAGTGGGATGCTTTCAATGGGGCTCCTTTAACTTACAGTTCAGTAATGTGAGGAACGCAGGTGTGATAATTCCATTATTTGAGGCTGAGAGAGAATTGAAGTATTTTAATCTGTACATAATATTCTGTGCGAATTGAGACACTAGACCACAAAAGCATCATGACTGATGATTAGTAGTGGAATGTGTTGTTTTATATCTGTGTATTTGGAGTGATCAGCCCAATAATGTCCCATTTCTATGGAACAAATAATCTAATGATTATAATTTTTTTTCTTTTTTTTTTTTTCTAGTCTGAACATCTCTCTTAGTGGTTTTTGTGGGTGAATTTCACTGGAAGCATTGAGTTCTGCAAGCGTTTTAACATGCAAAGCCACAGGCGAGAATGAGTTACAATCTGCTCATTAGCATAAAGATCTGAATAGGCAAAAGATCCCTGCTGGCATAAAAAGCATTTAGAAGTGCCAGCTAGACAGTCGCATTGTCTACTGCTTGAAACTGGGACAAAACTGAGGTAAGACAAAACTGGGGTCATACTTCCCGAAATACAACTCATGAGCATATCATGAGGAATTTTGATGTTGTCATCGTCATCAGTGGAGTTTATGCCCACAATGAGTTGAAACCCTTTTGTATGACATAATACATGATAAGATCACACGCCAGTGCTTAGTTTGCGTCTTCCCTATCTCTTCAAACAATGCCTCAAATCAAATCACACCATAGGTGAGGATAAAAATGATACTTCAGCCAAAATTTAAATCAAGTAGGCTATTATAATGACCCATGTATCTCATAACCATTATTTGCTTTTATTTTTTATTTACTGAACTGATTTATTCAATGCATATGTATAGGTGTAAAGAGTGAGTAACTACAGATGATTCACTGCCTGATTATCACATGAAAACATCTTCCTAAAACTGTAAATTAGAGTTTATCTTCTTAAGGAACTTTTTATACACTATAAATACAGTATGATTTACATACAGACAGTTAATCATATATAATATTACAATATATATATATATATATATATATATATATATATATATATATATATATATATGTATATATATATATATGTTATTATCATATTATAAATTGTAAATTCTTATCATATTATTTAATTATGATTAATAGTGTGTATTTAAATCAAATATATAGTGTATAAAAACTGTTCCTTAAGAAGATAAACTCTAATTTACAGTTTTAGAAAGATGTTTGCATGTGATTATCAGGCAGTGAATCATCTGATGTATTCACTCAATCTACAAATGCATTGACTGAATCAGTTCAGCAAAAAAAGGCAAATTAAGGTTTTGAGATAAACAGATAATTGTGGTTATTTGATTTAATTTTGGCTGAACATTATCCTCACCGATGGTATGATTAGATTTGATGCATTATTTAATTCACCAAAGTGGCATTCAACTAATCACAAAGTATAGTCAGGACATTACTGATGTAAAAATACAGCACCACCACTATTTGAAAAAATACATTTTTGATCAAATCTAGACAGGCCCCATTTCCAGCAGCCATCACTTCAACACCTTATCCTTGAGTAATCATGCTAAATTGCTAATTTGGTACTAGAAAATCACTTGCCATTATATCAAACACAGCTGAAAGCTATTTGGTTCGTTAAATGAAGCTTAACATTTTCTTTGTGTTTGTTTTTGAGTTGCCACAGTATGCAATAGACTGGCATGTCTTAAGGTCAATATTAGGTCAAAAATGGCAAAAAAAAGAAAAAGCTTTCTCTAGAAACTCATCAGTCAATCATTGTTTTGAGGAATGAAGGCTATACAATGCTTGAAATTGCCAAAAAACTGAAGATTTCATACAAAGGTGTACACTACAGTCTTCAAAGACAAAGGTCAACTGGCTCTAACAAGGACGGAAAGAGATGTGGAAGGCCAGATGTACAACTAAACAAGAGGATAAGTACATCAGAGTCTCTAGTTTGAGAAATAGACGCCTCACATGTGCTCAGCTGACAGCTTCATTGAATTCTACCTGCTCAACACCAGTTTCATGTACAACAGTAAAGAGAAGACTCAAGAGTGCAGGACTTATGGGAAGAACTGCAAAGAAAAAGCCACTTTTGAAACAGAAAAACAAAAATCAAATGTTAGAGTGAGCAAAGAAACACAGACATTGGACAACAGATAATTGGAAAAGAGTGTTATGGATCTTAACCCTATTGAGCTTTTGTGGGATCAGCTAGACTGTAAGGTGCGTGAGAAGTATCCGACAAGACAGCCACATCTATGGCAAGTGCTACAGGAAGCGTGGGGTGAAATGTCACCTGAGTATCTGGACAAACTGACAGCTAGAATGCGTGGAGAAATTTTTGATGAGAACTCTTTGAAGTAGTTTAAGTTCTGAAATTGTAATAAAATATTTCACGTTATTAATGTCCTGACTATACATTGTGATCTGTTGAATGCCACATCGGTGAATAAAAGTACCAATATCTTTCCAAAAGAGCAAAATCTGTACATTATTCCAAACTTTTGGCCGCCAGTGTATATTCTATATACAGGTGCATCTCAATAAATTAGAATGTCGTGGAAAAGTTCATTTATTTCAGTAATTCAACTCAAATTGTGAAACTCGTGTATTAAATAAATTCAATGCACACAGACTGAAGTAGTTTAAGTCTTTGGTTCTTTTAATTGTGATGATTTTGGCTCACATTTAACAAAAACCCACCAATTTACTATCTCAAAAAATTAGAATACATCATAAGACCAATAAAAAAAAACATTTTTAGTGAATTGTTGGCCTTCTGGAAAGTATGTTAATTTACTTTATATGTACTCAATACTTGGTAGGGACTCCTTTTGCTTTAATTACTGCCTCAGTTTGGCGTGGCATGGAGGTGATCAGTTTGTGGCACTGCTGAGGTGGTATGGAAGCCCAGGTTTCTTTGACAGTGGCCTTCAGCTCATCTGCATTTTTTGGTCTCTTGTTTCTCATTTTCCTCTTGACAATACCCCATAGATTCTCTATGGGGTTCAGGTCTGGTGAGTTTGCTGGCCAGTTAAGCACACCAACACCATGGTCATTTAAAAGCACTTTTGGTGCTTTTGGCAGTGTGGGCAGGTGCCAAATCCTGCTGGAAAATGAAATCAGCATCTTTAAAAAGCTGGTCAGCAGAAGGAAGCATGAAGTGCTCCAAAATTTCTTGGTAAACGGGTGCAGTGACTTTGGTTTTCAAAAAACACAATGGACCAACACCAGCAGATGACATTGCACCCCAAATCATCACAGACTGTGGAAAATTAACACTGGACTTCAAGCAACTTGGGCTATGAGCTTCTCCACCCTTCCTCCAGACTCTAGGACCTTGGTTTCCAAATGAAATACAAAACTTGCTCTCATCTGAAAAGAGGACTTTGGACCACTGGGCAACAGTCAAGTTCTTCTTCTCCTTAGCCCAGGTAAGACGCCTCTGACGTTGTCTGTGGTTCAGGAGTGGCTTAACAAGAGGAATACGACAACTGTAGCCAAATTCCTTGACACGTCTGTGTGTGGTGGCTCTTGATGCCTTGACCCCAGCCTCAGTCCATTCCTTGTGAAGTTCACCCAAATTCTTGAATCGATTTTGCTTGACAATCCTCATAAGGCTGCAGTTCTCTCGGTTGGTTGTGCATCTTTTTCTTCCACACTTTTTCCTTCCACTCAACTTTCTGTTTACATGCTTGGATACAGCACTCTGTGAACAGCCAGCTTCTTTGGCAATGAATGTTTGTGGCTTACCCTCCTTGTGAAGGGTGTCAGTGATTGTCTTCTGGACAACTGTCAGATCAGCAGTCTTCCCCATGATTGTGTAGCCTAGTGAACCAAACTGAGAGACCATTTTGAAGGCTCAGGAAATCTTTGCAGGTGTTTTGAGTTGATTAGCTGATTGGCATGTCACCATATTCTAATTTTTTGAGATAGTGAATTGGTGGGTTTTTGTTAAATGTGAGCCAAAATCATCACAATTAAAAGAACCAAAGACTTAACTACTTCAGTCTGTGTGCATTGAATTTATTTAATACATGAGTTTCACAATTTGAGTTGAATTACTGAAATAAATGAACTTTTCCACGACATTCTAATTTATTGAGATGCACCTGTATATATATATATATATATATATATATATATATATACCCCAATCAGCCACAACATTAAAACCACCTGCCTAATATCGTGTAGGTCCCCCTCAAAACAGCTCTGAACCATCGAGGCATGGACTCCACAAGACCTCTGAAGGTGTCCTGTGGTATCTGGCACCAAGATGTTAGCAGCAGATCCTTTAAAGGAATAGTTCATCCAAAAATGAAAACCTGCTGATAATTTACTCACCCTCAGGCCATCCAAGATGTATCTGAGTTTCTTTCTTCATCCAGACAGAATTTAAGATTTTTAGGATTTCATTTCAGGCCTCCTCCTTTAAACAATGCAAGTGAATGTACTCCAATTTTTTTGACGGACCAAAATGCATATTTAGGGTGCATCAAAATAATCCACACGACTCCAGTCGACAAATAAAGATCTTCTGAACCCAAACAATTGATTATTTTTAGAAACAAAACAATACTTACCCCTACTTTTTAACTACAAATGTTCCCTTCCATACATCTCTGTGACTCGCACTCATGAGGGATGACGTAAGCTCGTTGGTAAGGTCGCGCGTCACGTGGAGGAGGAGGCAGGAAGCGCATCATTGTTTACAAGATAAACTTGCACAGACCACAGACCAAGCGCCGTTCACAAACCAAAACAGTCCAAAACAATTTCAAAACAATTTAAAATAAAAAAAAAATCACTTCCAAAGAATAATAAAAATACGTTACTGCAGTAAATAACCATCCTTTATTTTATAGCAATGCCGTTGCGTTATCTACTTGTGTATTTTCTTTAACAGAAATATATAGGCTATATGACTGTCAGGAATTCAAGCCACACAAGTTGTAGTTAGTGAAACCAATCTCAGAGCGTTTATTGAGATTCACAGGATTTACACAGTGAGATCAATGGTACAGGCGATATCACACAGAAGAGAAGCTTCACAAACTTATTTATGCAGGCAGTGATGAGCGAGTGAATTGAGTACAGGTGCGGTGAATAAGAAATCGGGTGATGAGGAGCAGAGCGCTGAGGGAGGTGCAGAGCCCGAGGGAGGTGTGACAATGACAAAGTTTTCACACATACCTGAGTTCGCTGGAAAAACAGCACGGGCACAGCCGATGAATTCAGATATCGACCCTTTGTTTCTTTCGATGGTCTGAAATCTTCAGGGGTAAAATGTTCACTGCACACCCTCCAATATTTGAGAGAATGTAGGGGTGTACTGATATCAAGGTTCAGCGTGATAAGCCAGAGTTTCAATCACTCATGATCATGCATAGGCAATCGATGAAAAGTTAACATTTTTCCCAGCGTGCATTTTCTTTGGGGTTTCTGAAGGTTGAAGCATCCAGGATACACACACCAAACGACCATTTTGAACAATACACTTATACAAATACAAATCTACAGCAAAGACAATTAAACTTTTGTACAGCGATCCTTCTCTTGTAAACAATGACGCGCTTCCTGACTCCGCCTCCACATGACACGTGACTTTACCAATGAGCTTACGTCATCCCTCTCATGAGCGTACGTCACAGAGATGTACCGAAACGAACATTTGTAGTTAAAAAGTATTGTTTTGTCTCAAAAAATAATCAATCGTTTGGGTTCAGCAGAACTTTATTTGTCGACTGGAGTCGTGTGGATTATTTTGATGCACCCTAAATATGCATTTTGGACCGTCAATAAATGGAGGACATTCACTTGCATTGTTTAAAGGAGGAGGCCTGAAATGAAATCCTAAAAATCTTAAATTCTGTTTGGATGAAGAAAGAAACTCAGATAAATCTTGGATTGCCTGAGGGTGAGTAAATTATAAAGCAAATTTTCATTTTTGGGTGAACTATTCCTTTAAGTCCTGTAAGTTGTGAGGTGGGGCCTCCATGGACCGGACTTGTTGGTCCAGCACATCCCAGAGATGCTCAGTCAGATTGAGACCTGGGGAATTTGGAGGTCAAGTCAACACCTGGAACTCTTTGTCATGTTCCTCAAACCATTCCTGAACAATTTTTCCAAAGTGGGAGGGTGCATTATCCTGCTGAAAGACGCCAATGCCATCAGGGAATACCGTTGCCATGAAGGGGTGTACGTGGTCTGCAACAATCTTTAGGTAGGTGGTATGTGTCAAAGTAACATCCACATGAATGCCAGGACCCAGCGGAAACCCCTAAATGGTCATATGCATAAAGTGACACACCCACTTGCATAGAAAGTGAGGCTAATTATCATATTCTGACTGATTTGCTGGAGTCGCAGCTGGAATTTCGCTGGCAGTGCTTCTGAGCTTGCACACGCTCGAGAGGACTATAAAGATCGTCGGAGGATATTACAGTAGCTCATTTTTATCCTACCTGGATATAGGAGTATTAGCTTCGTCTTCATGCTGAATTTGGATTAGTTCTTCTCTCGAGACAACATGGAAAATATCGGGCAAAGGAGACTTCACATGCTTCTATTCATCCTGTTTGTATTCTTCATGAAGGCTTGTGTCTCAGGTGAGTCTTCTACCAGCGCCATGATGCCTTAAAGAGCCATATTCATTATTCATTATTAGTTAATTTTGTTATTCATAACTTTAGATTCTTTTAGATAGCCTAATATATTTTATTACCTGTTGTTTATTTCATTTTGCTACATTTTAATTGCTCTTTTACAGACACTTTTCCTAAAGCACAGAATGTCGCCTGGTCTTCATTTAATTTTAAGACCATGTTAACATGGAGCCCCAAACCAAGAAATTATTCATACACTGTCGAATTTTCTGAGTAAGTTGACCATTTTGTGTTAATAGTGTACATTGAGTAATCAGGTTGTTTATTATTGGGTTCGTAGTTATGAATAACTTTATATGCAAATGAAAAATATGTTACAACTAGCAAATTTACCCCTTCAGATGTGATGTAAAAATTTAAATGTTATGTAAAATGTTAATACAATACATCAACACATTCACACAATCTTTAAAACCTTTTACAATTTCCCCAGGTTTAATATACAAGTAAAAAAAAAAAAAAAATGTGTATTATGTGTATGCTATAAATATAGTAGTAGATGTATTATATGTATTATTTTACCACAACAGTGAATAGCCTCTTTAAAATTTTTACTGTTTTCTTGTGACATGGTAATGATCTCTTATGATACTTTGATCACACTGATTCTGGCCCATTAATCCCATAATCTTATTGACGTTCTTAAAAGATTGCTTTTTGAGCATGGCCAAGTCTAGGCCTATATACAGTTTAGACACTTTTTTACAAACCTTATGAACAATATGAGTAGTCACAATCAATCCGAGAAAACTCTGTATTAAACTCTCACATGGTGTACATTTGGCAACACTTGCACAGATCCACACCCATGACTTGTTACAGCAGGCACCAACCTGTCATTGCGTTTCACATAATGTAATTTACTTTTGTTACAAATGTTTTCTTGAAGATCTAAATGTCTGTGTAAAATTATTGTAGAATCGGTCAGGACAGAGAACGGAGCCCTCACTGTATCAGGACCATGGAAACTGAATGTGACCTGACTACAGAGCTTAAAAACCTCAAGTCCAGTTACAACGCTGATATCCTGTCTGAACCCATGCTTGGCATGACTTCTGAAATGATTGAGTTCCCTTACACCACATCCGAGAGATTCTCCCCCTACCATGACAGTTAGTAGCATTTGAAACCAACTTTCCTATTTTACTCTGTATAATAAATATAGAGCCTAAGTTGGTTTGCTGGTCTTAGCTGGTTTAAGCTGGTCTTTCAGCTTGGGTAAGCTGTCTAGCTGGCCTCCCAGCCCAAAAACCCATCTAAAACCAGCCAGACTGGAAGACCAGCAAAGACCAAACAACCAGCTTATTTTTAACATGGAACATAAAGATTTTGAACCATTACAAAGGTCTTCTGCTTTGTATCGCTCTCAGCTGTCATCGGCAGACCAGAGTTTAAAATAGAAGTCAGCGACAAAAGGAAGGTGACGCTCATTGTAAGCGATGTCCAGACGGCTCTCTTTAAAGAAAGTAAGGAGAGACTAAGTATTCGGGATATTTTCAAGGATGACCTGCAGTATAAGGTTATCTACAGGAAAGCCAAGAGTACAGGGAAGGTTAGTGTCTGTAAATTTACTATATTTGATTTTCTTATTTTAGTAAACAGACTTAATATGCCATACTCTGAAGAGTCTGGCTTGGGGCACTGTTTAAAGTCTGACTTCTTTTCCTGTCTTACCTTACGATACCTTACACATCTGAACTAAATGATAAACATAAAGGCATTTTATCATTTTGGCACCCTGCACTCATTAGCTGTTTTAAAATTGGAACATTTATCTTTTGGCCATGAGCAACCCGCAGCATTTTTTGGTACTGGCATGTAGGTTTTTCTTCCAAAAATAACGTGTTGCTTTTAACTTAGAGGGGATGGAGAAGACTCTGAAAAAATTAATAACGGCAACCATAGTTTCTGCCAGAAAAAAACATAGTGACTACAGTTACTAAGGAATTGATATTTAACATGTCCATGAACCTTATTTTTAACTTTCTTTTTTCAACATTTTTGAGTAGAGAGATTTTCGTTTAGGTGTTTCACTCTTTTTAAAAACAATTTTGCCTTCATTAGTACATTTTAAATGAATTAACATAGATAATAAAAATGGTATGTATATTATGTATGTGTAGCAAAGTAGGGTTTTTTTAGTTTTCATTTATATATATATATATATATATAGAGAGAGAGAGAGAGAGAGAGAGAGATTAAAAACAATGTTTAGGCCCAGTTTAGAAGATGAGAAAAGAAGAAAAAATGAAAAGAAAGGAAAAAAAGAATAAATTGGTGAATAATAGCAAGTATGCAAAAAAGCAAACAAACAAAACATAATGACTACAATTACTGGGTAACTGATATTTAACATGTCCATGAACATTATTCTTATCATCATCAATATATTTGAGTAGAGAGTTTTTCACTCTTTACAAAAATAATTTTGCCTTCATTAGTTCATTGTAAATGAATTGATGTTAGGCCATAAAATTAGCATGTATAATAACTACGCAATAATTAGCAAAATAAGCTTTTTTTTGTTTGTTTGTTTTAAGGAAAAAAAGAAAAGAAAAAAGATAGGAAAAGAAAGGAAATAAAGAATAAAGATTTTAGTGAATAAAAGCAACAGAGCAAAAAAGAACAGACAAAAAACAGGAGATAAAACAGAAAAGATTGAAAAGAAAACAAATGTGAAGAAAACTAATGTGCACATGATTGAATGTTCAACAGATGTGTAAGATTATGTTTAAATATATGCGATGATCTTACTGACAGAGTTTAAAATAGTTGGATGGAGTATAGCCATGGCACACCACCCTAACTACCCTATTACAGTAAAAGTATGGCAATATACTTGATTTTATCCACCACTTTCATTAAAAAAAAGTTTTTTTAAACAAAATGTCAGAGAAAGCTTCTTGAAGAAGATTCCATATTAATTTATCATGGTTTTACAGTAGTAACAGACTGTAGTAACTACTGTATGGTACAGTGTATTTAGGCAGCATCTATAGGACTAGAATGCAGGCTAGAAATATAATATTATGTTAAAATATTTGTTGTGTTTGCCTCCACAGAAAGAGAAGTTCAGTAAAAGTAGCACCATCGAGCTGACAGATTTGGACCGAGGAGTGAGTTACTGTTTTACCGTTCAGGCCTACCTTGCCTTCCGCCCACAAGACAAACAACTCGGGGAGCTCAGCCACATCCAGTGCTCTCCAGGAGAAGACCCATCTATATTTGAGGGTAATGCATTCACAGTTTCACTTACCAGACACTTCAAAGCGGTTTCAGTTCATTTAAGGTATACATAGTATGTGTGTTTGTCTGAGGGAGTGAGTGATTCATTATCCCAAAATAGATTTACTCCAATGACCTTGATTGAGTCAGTAACGCATCTCTTTATGAAGTGTCGAATAGCTTTTAAAATATCATATTAGAAGATATTACACACCGTGATACTAAGTGATGAGTGGCAATTCATAGCACTCATACTGTGTGCAGCTGATAAGAAATGTGTCAATGGGGCTGATTGCGGTATTAACTTGGGAATGAATCATCCAAGTGTCTAGGGACCATAGAAACGACAAAATTCCTGTGGTTTCCGTCAAATTCAACAGCGAATCGAGTGTTTGTGTGACTCTAATGCTGCTGGTGAAATGTTTATGCAGAGTACAGCGTGGGTGTGATCGCCGGGGCCATCCTGATTATCATTCTGGCAGTATCTGCAATCATTGTAATCATCATGATGTGCTGCAGACGAAAAAAGAGAGCACAGAACTCAGGAAAAGAGGGATTACCGTTGAACGGATTTTGAGGAGTGTGGACTGATCACTTTGGTATGACTTGCCCTTATAAAGGGAGGATGGGATCCTAATTCAACATTCCATTGTAAAACAGTGGAATCTAAACTTGCGTTTCTGTGAAACCTCAAAATGGAGATATGTTAGACTTAATTTAGCAAGACAGCCTTCATTCTGTTAGGTGGTGGGTTCTTTGGCTTGTATGCCAAATGCACTAATTCGATCTACTTAGATGTTGCTAACTATTGGAAATACTGTATGGTTTTGTGCACATTTGGGAGAATCAAAGTCAGAACATATTATATATATATATATATATATATATATATATACACACACACTACCGGTCAAAAGTTTTGAAACACTTACTCATTCTTTATTATAATTTTATTTTTATTATAATTTTTCACATTTAGAACAATAGTAAAGTCATCAAAACTATGGAATAACATAAATGGAACTATGGGAATTATGTTGTGACTAAACAAAATCCAAAATAAATCAAAACTATGTTATATTTTAGCATCTTCAAAGTAGTCACCCTTTGCCTAGAATTTGCAGACATGTACTCTTGACATTTTCTCAACCAACTTCTTGAGGTATCACCCTGGGATGCTTTTTAAACAGTATTGAAGGAGTTCCCATCTATGTTGGGCACTTATTGGCTGCTTTTCTTTATGATTTGGTCCAAGTCATCAATTTCAAAAACGTTTTTTTTTTAAATAAAATTTTAGATTTATAATGAAATAAATGAATATGGTGGCACAATTATATTTTTGTCTACAAAACTAATATCAAACATTTAAGCATACGCCTTCAGATCAAAAGATTTTTAAAATCATGAGAAACATTTCAGTCAAGTGTTTCAAACTTTTGACCGGTAGTGTGTGTGTGTGTGTGTGTGTGTGTATATATATATAAAAAGAGTAGCACTAATTTATTTATTTTAACTATTAAAGCAGTAAACTGTATTCATTGTTAAAGCACATTTGAGAAACGCTCATCTAATTTAAGCTGTATTCCTTGTACATATGTCATACCAGCTATCACTAAATAATAAAAATGTGTTTTTTGTTTTTTTTATGCTGCTGTATTTTGATTTGACCATTTATAACATTAGGGTACAACGGGGCTAAAGGCACCCCTTAATGAAATTTTGCTTTTTTTCTGGTCAGAAAATGTATCAAGGCCAAAAAAAATATTTATTTTTATTGAATATTGATGGCGCAACATAATTTGTGTGAAAAGAAATAATAACGAAAGTTTGTTTTGATTTAAATTCAATAAACTTTTTTTTTTTTTTTAAAGGTGGTGAGGGAGACTTTTACCCCACATTTGGGGTAAAAGTCTCCCTCACTTGGGGTAAAAGGCCCCTGGGGGGTTTAAAGAGATATCATGTAGATACCGGGGCAATAGTCATTGTACAAAATTTGTCAACTAATGCAAATCATTTTGAGACAGCAAGATGCTTTTTTGAGTAACAAATTAAGATGATGCTTACTCAAAACAACTACTACAGAAAAAATCAACTATTTCCTGTTAATTTCAAACAGATTTGACATTTTATTACATCTCAAGGATTCTATAAACAAACTAATCTCTATTATGAATGCTTGAGTCAATGTGAGCCCACTTTGAACATTTTTCATTACAAATCTATTCGTCCCACTTTAAAAAAGAAACCCCAATGTGTTTAATATGGTCCTTTAGCCCCTGCAACAGTGGGGGCTTTTTACCCCAGATACCATCCTTTCACTTATTGGACAGTTATTGAAAAATGTTTGATTTAATGGCAAAACTGAAAATGATAAATTAGTATTTTGTCTCAGAAGACATGTGTTAATTTCGGGGATTTTCATTAGCTGCATAAATTTGCAACATTTAAAAAAATGTAAAAAATGTGATCAGATTTCCTCAAAATCAACCTTTTGACACCACAT
This sequence comes from Myxocyprinus asiaticus, assembly GCF_019703515.2. NCBI lineage: Eukaryota > Metazoa > Chordata > Actinopteri > Cypriniformes > Catostomidae > Myxocyprinus > Myxocyprinus asiaticus. Next base: position 29,268,589 of record NC_059387.1, read on the forward strand.
GCAAAGATCTTATGGGTCAATAAAATGTTGTAGTGCATAGAGACAAACAGGTGTTTAGGAAAGTGCTGTGGTAGTTTTTGATGCAATTTAGTGTTTTGGGAGAAAATAAAATCAATGGAGCCATTTACCCCACGGGGCTACCCTATACTACGGACCTGTGAAACTTGTTGGTACTGATCTGATTTTTTATATTTTTATTTTTATTAAAACAAATAAAAACGAATGCACATGCAGAATAATCCGCATGCGGGTCTTTGTTTTAAATGACATGTTATATAATGCAACATTCAGAATGTGCAAACAACACAATAAGTGAAATAGTGCAATGGCGCCATCAACTGTTAAGTTAGTAGAACTCCATTGAATGTGACTCATCAGAAAACCACACTTTTTTTCTTTAGATTAAATTGGATTTATTTTTTTTCGTACATAACAAACCAAACTAAAATGCATAGCTAAAATGCACTTTATACAATTAGGAATGAATTTACTGGCAGAAAAAACAATTGTCAAAGCGACTCTTGTGTTTATTAGAGAGATATCTCACCCAAAAATGAGCATTTAATACCCGTATGACTTTCTTCCATGGAACACAAAAGAAGATGTTTTACATCAGATGTTTCAGAAAGTCATACGTGTATGGAACAACATGAGGGTGAGTAAATAATGACAGAGTTTTCATTTTTGTGTGAACTATCCCTTTAAGAGCAGACTGTTGTGAATGTTATGATGATTTTAGAGTTGGATTGTGCGTTTAGGGACAGATGTCTGGTACACACATTTCCCGTCTGGTTGGATGTAACTTATCAGCATTTCACTTGTATTGACCTCAAAGTAAACAAACGCTCCTGCCGTCTTATTGACCACATTGGAAAACAGTTGCCAAGACGACGGGAAGCTGTTCTTGTGGTCAGTGAAAATATCCTCAACAACTCCAGTCCCGCTGACCACGTACGAACTTCCATCGTCTTCTCTGATAAACTGAAGGAATAGGAAAAATATGTTATCTTTCAGCATTTTGGATAGCTACAGTCCTGGAAACAGTGCAATAAGCAGCACCCATAGAGTCCAACCGTAAAGTCATTCAGGTTTAGAACAACATTAGGGTGAGTAAATGAAGACAACATTTTCAACTATCCCTTTAACCTCAATGTCAGGGACTATATATTTTAGCAGAGTGATACCACTTAAAGAATTTGCTTATTAATGATTAAATGAAAACTTATGTTGTATTTTTTATAATGTAGAAACCAGTTTATACAAACAACAAGGCACACAAGGCTGTGCTATCTTGTGAATATAGTCATGGCTAAAGGGGTTATGCTTAAGTCGTGACTACATTCACAATACACTGCAGCTTAACCGTTGCACATTTATAGCTTAAATAAAGCAATAAGGTGTGGTATTGCTTGATTTTCTGTTACCTAAGAATGTGATCCTCAAAATACCAACCTGCAGACTGTGGTCATGACCACATAGATATAAAGAGACATTGTACTTCTTCAGTAGGGGTCTTAGTTTCTTTACTAGACACTTGGTGGGACCGTGATAGCCGATGGACCAGACTGGATAGTGCCCAGCCACAATGACAAATTCTGACCTGAGGAGTAATAACCAAAGGATACTTTTAGAACAAACAGCTTTGATGAATATTAACTTTGTTTCACTTCCATTGTGGAAACAGCTGTGAGCATTTGCATGTACATGGTGCTTTTATTCTCAGTGGAATTTTATTGTAATTTTCTACACATGTGAGGGCATGTGCTAGTAGAATTCAGATTATCTGGTCTGTACACCAAACATTAAATCTTCTCAGGCAGCAAATGCTCATGTATCCTTTCACAGAAATGTTCCAGGTTTATTTATTTTAAACCGACATAAAAATATTACTTTAATGAGATAAGACTTTATGTGTTAACATGACTTTCTTCCATGGAACACAAAAAGATGCAATCAAAGTCAATGGTGACTGAGGCCAAACATCTCTTTTTATATTCCAGAGAAGTCCTACAGGTTTGGAACAACATGAGGGTGAGTAAATATCGAGTTTTTATTTTTGGTTGAACTGTCCCTTTTCTCCCATTTTGGAATGCCCAATTCCCACTACTTAGCAGGTCCTCGTGGTGGCGCTGTTACTCACCTCACAATCCGGGTGGCGGAGGACAAGTCTCAGTTGCCTCCGCTTCTGAGACAGTCAATCCACGCATCTTATCACGTGGCTCGTCGTGCATGACACTGCGGAGACTCCACATGTGGAGGCACATGCTACTCTCCGCGATCCACGCACAACTTACCATGTGCCCCATTGAGAGCGAGAACCACTAATCGTGACCACGAGGAGGTTACCCCATGTGACTTCCCTCTCTAGCAACCGGACCAATTTGGTTGCTTAGGAGACCTGGCTGGAGTCACTCAGCACACCCTGGATTCAAACTCGCGACTCCAGGGGTGGTAGTCAGTGTCAGTACTCGCTAAGCTCCACAGGCCCCTGAACTGTCTCTTTAAGGGTTGGTCATATTTTTAGTATGGAATGCCTGGAGTGTTTTTTCAGGTCATAGATCTGGGATTTGTAAGAATGTGAGGGTGTATCTGAGCTGTTGAAGGAGTGAGAAAAAGAGAATGAGTGAGACTGGAAGAGTGGAAGGAGTGTGGCAAGTCGGGGCCTTTAAAAATATGCCCAAAATTCCTGTTAAAGGAGTAATGTTTGCCCAAGTAAAAATCAAATCACATCTGTAATAAGTCACATTGGATTCCAGTTTGTTGTTTGTCCACCGCCTTATAATTACTCATGTTTGTTTTGTTTGATATATTGAACACCCAAATAGTTAAATGGAATGTCATCATTTAATCACCCACATGTCATTCCAAACCCGTATGAGTGTCTTTCTTCCATGGAACAAAAGGAGATGTTAGGCAGAATGTTATCCTCAGTCACCACTCAGTTTAACTACATGTTTTTTTCCATACAATGAAAGTGAATGGTGACTGAGGCTAACATTACATAACAGCTCTAACATAACAACATAACAAATTTTACACTCTTTAGCTAAACTCACTTGACGTTTCGAAGTTTCTCCTCAATCCACTTCAGCTGTTGGTTAGAAGCAATATTGTCTTCCGGGCCAACAGGATCAAGTCCATCATAGGTGTTCCCACACAAAACCACTGTGTCAATCATCAGAACCGTAAGGGACACATTACTGTGTGGAACCTTGAACTTCAGTTCATAGTAGAGGTCGAGGTAGTTCCTGCCAAACATTAACAGAACATTAATAGTTATGCCTCCATTTTTTCAAAATAAAAGAGAAGAACCATTGACCTCTTACCATCTTTCAGATCTGTTTGAGTAGGCGATCTGGGCTGACACGTTTCCACGGTGATCGTGATTTCCCGCCACCAGGTACCATGGCACAGCGATCAGGGCAGGGTGGGAGAATATGCTCTCATAGGTGGACTGGAGAATAGAGCTTCATTAACAATTTGAAAACATAATTTTAAAATATTAATAGAGTAAATCTAAATCTATTGTGGATAACATATCGACAGAGCTGATCTTTCTTCGCTTTCCCCATAAAGAAACTAAGCAGTTTTGGCATATATGTTATAAATTATAACTACCTTTATGAAAAATTACCATGGTTTATCAGTCTATCACGTGTCCAGAGTGTGTAAAGACAGTTCACTGAGCCAGAGAACCTTGGACACTGTCCCACTGTCTGATGTTCAACCTGACAGATGTGAATTACATCATCTTACCCGAATAACATCTAAACAGACATGTTTATAAGACATTGAAGCGATGCTGAATTTTTAACATGTCAACCTGAGGAAATCTTGCATTCAGCATTGCAGAAACTTTAACAGCTTTGACTGAGCACGTTTCACAAACATGTAAGAAACTAGGCTTCTGGAGGAGGCAGATCTGTTCATACAACTAATAGTGGTATTAAAGGGATAGTTCACCCAATAATATAAATTCTGTCATCATTTACTCACCCTCATATTATTGCAAATCCATATGACTTTCTTTCTCTTGTGGAATATATAGTATATATGTGTAAACACAAGCCATATAGACTACTTCAATGATAATATGATGGTGCTCTTGTGTTCTTTTTGAAGCTTGAAAGACAATTCTTTGTAATTGCACTGAAAATATGCAATGCTATAGTTCTCATTTTGGTTTGGAACGACATGAGTGTGAGTAAATAATGACAGAATTTTCATTTTTGGGTGAACCTTTCCTTTAAACTTGCTGATCAGACCTTGAAGCGGGTGTCATCTACATCCCTGACACCGCTGAAGTAGAAATGATCTCCTAAGCTGAGGACAAAGTCCAGTCCTGAGCTCTCAGCAATTATGCCCAGTTCATTGGCTGTGTGAAACTCATGTGGTGTGTAGTAGGGGTATAAAGGAAGTCCACCCCAGTCTCCAATACCAACAAACCTTAGAGAGGCTGCAGAGAACACACACAGATATGGACTGATTATGGTTAATTTACTTAGGCCTATAGAGGTCCAAATGACTGTCTATATGCACATTTAACAGCATATATTAATAGACTCACTCAAAGTGAACTCGGTTCACATTTGATGAAAAATTCTCACTGAACCGGTTTGCCTGCACTAGTGATCATATGACCACTTACAGTGTTCCATCTGTTGGTATTTGAAAGCATGCAGAAAATATATTAAGAATACTCTACCTTGTTCGTTTGCCTGACATGGTGGGTAGAGTATCTGAAGACAGAAGATAAGAAAGGGGGTCATCCACGCCATAACAAGCCTTTAGATGGTTGATCTGATCCTATCAAATGTCACAGTGTTAAAGTGATGTTATGGGTACGAGAGTCACAAAGACACTGACAGACCACAAACAGCCTAACACATTTTTTGCTGAACTTAAAGGGAAGCAAGATTTGGTTTATGACAAGCTTCCTATTATGAGCTAAGAGTGAAAGACAAACACATGATTCTGTGGCCAATGTTCAACAGTTTACAAAGTAAACAAATTTGAGTGTCTATCAACTTCCAACAAAAGAGTGCTTAAAATAAATACATAAATAAATATGAACAATTATTAATATAAAAAGTAATCATAATTTATTTTTCTATATTTTAAAAGATTATATTTTTTATATATTTTTTGTATTACTGAAAATATGATTAATAATAATAATTGTTGATGTTATATGTTCAGTGTTAAACTGTATATGTAGCATGTACTGCATATACAGCTCTGGAAAAAATTAAGAGACCACTGCAAAATGTAAAGTCCATGTGCAAGTTATGCATCAACTACTGTACAGTAGGCCTACACCTAAAATAAAATAAATTTCAATGTGTAACAATGTCAACCACAGAAATACCACTATAAAACATAATGTAGTTGATGTTTTGTAACACAGAATTATTTGAAACTCTACATAGTGATCCATAGGCAAGATAACAACTCTGCTTATCAAGCAAATATGACGTTTATAAGGTTTGTGTTGAGAGAGAGAGAGAGAGAGAGAGAGAGAGAGATTTTACTGTGAAAGTGGCTTATTAATAAATCATTAACACACACAGAATGGCAAGTCATGCACATGTCTACACTACAGAATGAATGCAGTCCCCTTATGCAGTACAGTGATTGTATCAAATGGTAATATCATGATACTTTAATATTATATCATATTCACATGGTATTAACAAGGTACTCCAAGATACTTCAAGCGGGAAAAAAATGATTGATTTCCAATGTTCATCTCCAAAATCAAATGACATAAAGAACATGGTAATGCCATGTTACTGTTTTTCTTTCAATAATATGGTATGGCTTTGATACACTTTAAAGTGAATGAGGCTCAACCAGAATATTGGCTTGACTCCATTTCTTATCACTTTTGGCCAATAGAAATCTTTTGTTTTACTCTAGAACACAAACTGGTCTTTGGTCGAGAACAGGTGACAGGTGATGAGATAAATTAAGAATCCAGAGCTTCATGTGGAAGTTAAAAGGTCAAAAGAGTGTCTAAACGGTATCTAAATAACCTCTCACTTACATTTGATATGTGTTTCAAAAGTTAGCCTTTATCTTCTCAAAGATTTCTTAAAGAAACCCTTTTAAGGTCCTAGGATATCCCATGATGAGTTATAGAATGGAATGGAATATCACAGATTTTGACATATTTGAGAGAAAATTAAAGTATGGATACATAATTAATAACATTAATATTGTGATATGATCTACTATGATGATTAAACCACAAAAGGCTGCGATTAAATTACATAAATAGATAGTCTGAATGTGCTTCAACAAGAATGTGTCTTGTCTTCACTTTGCTTTTCTGCCAAAATAAAAGCTTCAACTGGAGGTGTAAAATTCAAGATATTATGACCAAAATGTATTACCACTGTATAGTAAAATGTAATATTTAATGTAGCAATAATAATAATAATAATATTTAAGCAATATCTCACAATTAAGAGTGAGTTTTTAATTTCGGTTAGTTCCGAGCAGAAACAGTATTTTTTTGTTCCGGTTCCGGCGTTCCAAAGCCTTCAATTCAAATGGTAACCGGTTAGAACTAAATAAAAGAACAGTTAATAATGTTGTTTTTAAAATGACAGCACTCTGTGCTAAAGGTGGGTGATATACTAGTTGTAGTGTTTCCAGATCTCACCAGAGAAATAAGGCAGCTCTTTCAGAAAAACGAGCTCAAAATAAGGGACTTACCTCACCCAAAATAAGCGGAAATAAGCGATTACATTTTTTCCCATGTGGGGGAATTTTCAGGATAGAAATCATAACAAGCATATAGCAGTATACAGTAGGCTACAGTATATTAAGTGACATATTTTTAGTACATGTATTAAATATTCAAATATTCATATGGCCACATAAAATCAGTTAATAGTCTAAATCTCTCTCCTGCAAGCACGCACACACTGTGTGGGCGCATTTGGACTTTTGCAAGCCAAATAATATATTTTTTTTAACACTGGTTTAATTAGCGCATGCTTATGTTCTACTAAAAAGAGAGAAGCCTCATTTCTTCGGGCAACAGGAAATGGTATAGTTCCGAAAACGTATTGTGATAAACCCTTTGGTCTTTGCTTTCATGAAAAAATTATTGGGACAAAATTAGCTGGTTATTAATTGGTTACCAGCATTTAAAAATAATGTTTTCACTCTGGAACAATTGAAAGGGATTTTATTGCTGTTTCTGGTTACATTCTAAAAAAAAAAAAAAAAAGAAAGAAATTTCAGTTTTCGTTCCTTGAACTGTTTTAGTCCCTGGTACTGAATATAAGTTTCCATTTAATTTTATTTTTTTTTTCATTTATAATGTGATATTCTGTTGTACAGCAGTTATTAAATAATAATAACTCCAATGTTGAGTTTTTTTGGATTGTGCAGTGAGGATCTGTATTGAAGCACATCTTTTGATACAAATATTGCGATGTTGAAAATGAATTGTTTTATGAAGTCATTAGATTAGATTAGACAAACTTTGAGTGATAAAATCAAACTTTAAAACATGGAGTTCAGAAAAAATGCAACCATTTTCACAGGGCCCTACCCTTTCCATAATGTGCAAATATGCACAACTCTGTGCGATAACAAATTCTCCATATACAGTATCTCCAACTGAATTCATAGGTCTAATCAGAACATCTCCCAATCAGACACAATCTGAACGACTGTTTGCCAAAGACAGCATAGAAAATACCACAAACAGACTTCTTGTTACTGATGTCTCTCTTTTTTTTAATGAAAACGTACAGCAAAGTGGAGGACTTCAAGTTGCTTTATCTGTGAAGTGTTACGACAGTGACATTTCGTACAGTTCTTAAATACAACAACAGTTCTGCAGATACACATTCCTTCCACATCAAGTAATGCCAACAAAAATGTTGGCATCATCTTGGCCTAAACAAGAGCATAGGCAACCTTTAGTCGATTACAGACACTGAATGGTTGTACAAGGCTTCCTGGTTTACAAATCACCATACCAGTTAAAGTGCACCAAAAAAACTACTTGCGCACATCCAAACCACCTAACCCATGCTGCGATGAGCAATAAGGTCACTTAGTAGCTTTAAGTACCCATAATGAAAGGTTTAGTTGATGAGAAAAAGGCAATATTAGTTCTTACTGAGTTTCTAAACTCTAAGTTCAGTCCGGTGGCATAGATTTGTGAGCCTAATTACTCATTTCATTAATTAAGCAATTTAATGAAAAAAACATGAGACATATTTCCTTGGTATATGCCCCCACACGTACATAACGGATGTCCTATAAATTGGACTGCTTAAATTACAAATTATATACAATCATCGAGGACAAAAGTAGTGTTAACAAATCTTTAAACACATTTTCATCCAAAACAGGTTACAGTTGATTCAAAACAAACTCTCAGATTAGGTTGGCTGGCGACTCCTTAAGAAGTGAATAGCTAGGATCCCTGTGGTATTGTCACTCCTTTCTAAGAGCCAAACTCTACAGTTTCAGTGGTGATGGGTTTGAATTCATAGTTTCCTCTGCCGTCCATGTGAAGGTAGAACTGCAAAGAAAAGACAATTCATGCTTTCATAAACATATTGTAGAAAACACCAATGATAAATACCAGCAGGGTCCAAAATTAACAGTTGTCAAGAGCCAAATAAATGTAAGTAAAAATTGGCTTTGTTGAGTAAATAAAATTACTCAATGACGTAAGCAATGCAAGCAATTAAAATCAAAGACATATTGTACAAACTTTCTACTAAACATGTTGCAACTTGCATAAAATATGTACCATCTAAAAGTTTATCCAGGATGCCTAAAAGTTTTTTTTTTTTAACCAGAACTCCATGTGGCCAAAAGCTTTGTCTTCAAGCTTTTGCGACAGGTGCAGTTTGACAGAGACGAAGACCTGATAATTTCATATATGATGCTGTAAGCAGTGTCCGGTGTAATCTGATTACAAAATAAATATTTACTGTAATCGAATTACTTAAAAAAAAAAGTAGTGTAATGCATTACATTTAAATTCTTGTAATCAGATTAGTTACTGACTTTCAATGAAGTTATAATTAAGTACATTACTTGGGTTACACATTTTTCTAAAAATATTATTTATGTTGAATAATACATTTATGTACGTCTGTACATCCTAACTTGCATATGATAACAAACAAGGAGGAAATATAGATATTTTGATTAGTTGAGCGGAAACACAAAAACTTCTGTGAGAAGTGTTTTAGAGTGAAACTTAACTGTAAAGTAATTAGTAATGCGATTACATTTTCCATGAAGAAATCAGTGAAGTTCTGTTAGTGGATTACTTTTATTGAGTATCTTTCCCAATACTCACTATGAGTGACACAATAACCTGCACTATTTGTCACTAATATGCAGGGAAAACAAAGCTAAATTATGTCAGACAATTTATCATAAGGATCAAAATATTTATCATTTAAAATGATGCAAAATACAGTTTCATAGCCGGTAAGAAATATCTATGGCCAGTAAATTTTCTCTATTCACTTGATGTTGACAGGAGTGACAAAAGGTTCATTTTGGACTCTGATTACCAGCAAATATTATAAAAGGAATATCAGTAAATCAACACTTCCTCATAACACGGCCACTAATCTCACCTCGTGATGTTTCCACAGGGACTTTCTATGAGAGACGGTGAACAGAGTGATACCAACCTGCCAGAAACACAAAGGAATAAATCACATACAGGGAAATTACACCTAACTGAAATATGATGTTGAGAAAATCTCATGAGTCTAGAGAAGCTACTTTAAAAATATATTTAGTGCAATGTCGCAGAGTGTATGAAATACAAGGTTTAGGCACCTTTCTGCAGTGACTGTAGATATAATCCTCCACGTCCACACTCACGGCACTGGTGCACTCATCCAGAATGGCAAACTGGGGCTTATGGTAGAAGAGCCGAGCCATCTGCGGGAACATTGTTGCTAGGTTACACATGTGGCAACAATAGTGCCCTTTAAACATTATTTATTTTAAATAAAATTGTTTTACGGTTGCAGAAATGTCTTTTAGTGGAAATTTAAACTTTAAATGTTAGATTCATGTTACGCTGGAATGAGTGTGATTGGAAATTCCCAACAAATAAAGATTGTTGACATTCCCTTTTATTATAAGATGGAACTCTAAATTATAGGAAAACTCAGACTTCACTTGACTGTTGTGACATCTTGTAAAAACAAAAGGTGGCGTTATGCGTGTTGCCACCGAAACAAGTACCTTCTCAGTCCAAGGATGTGAAAAAGTTTTGTTTGTATACTGATAAAAAGGAACTGTTGAGCAAAGTAAAATAAAAATCAAGGCAGCATGATGCAATATTTTTGAGTTCTCTCAACAACTGTTTATTAATTGTCCTCAGTAACATTGCTTTGTTTAGACAATTTGACTTTGTTCACTAAATGCAAAAATTCTTTTTGAGAGAACTACAAACTTCTTATTCAGCCAACTGTCAATTCGCAATGCGAGAACTTTCGTTTTGTCAACACTTCAATCTTAATAGTTTTAAATAACTTTTACATGAAGGTAACTGCAATCTTTCCTTCTGAAGAGAGGTGTGTAAGGCAAGACAGTACATACAGTTGTTTGACACAGACACACAATAGACCCTCAATCCTTAACACACAAACCTCAATAATGGTGACAATCATCAAACCTCATTAAGTTAAAAGATGAGCTCCTAACATCACCACACAACAACTGACTAACAGTGGCAACAAAAAACAACAACAGCATAAATAACGTCAGAAAACAGAACAAAAAAACAAAAAAAAAAAAGCCAATAACACTAACCGCATAATTTATTCATGTTGCAATGCATGCTGGGAACTCGCAAATAAGCAACATTGTTCAGTATGAAGTTGTTTGTTCAGACAACTCTCTTAGGCTAGTTGGGTCAACATTTGGGTGAATATTGTTGGTCTAACATGTGTTTTTATAAACACTACCGGTCAAAAGTTTTGAAACACTTGACTGAAATGTTTCTCATGATCTTAAAACTCTTTTAATCTGAAGGCGTATGCTTAAATGTTTGAAATTAGTTTTGTAGACAAAAATATAATTGTGCCACCATATTAATTTATTTCATTATAAATCTAAATGTAATTAAAAAAAAAAAAAAAGTTTTTGAAATTGATGACTTGGACCAAATAATAATGAAAAGCAGCCAATAAGTGCCCAACATAGATGGGAACTCCTTCAATACTGTTTAAAAAGCATCTCAGGGTGAAACCTCAAGAAGTTGGTTGAGAAAATGTCAAGAGTACATTTCTGCAAATTCTAGGCAAAGGGTGACTACTTTTCCCAACACAATTCCCATAGTTCCATTTATGTTATTCCATAGTTTTGATGACTTTACTATTATTCTAAAATGTGAAAAAAAAAAAAAAAAAAAAAAAAAATTATAGTAAAGAATGAGTAAGTGTTTCAAAACTTTTGACCGGTAGTGTAGATGCAAAGTAATTCACATTTCGTAGTATCTGTGACTAAAAAAAAAATCAAGCTCTAAACAAAGTACGCATACTAATTTTACTTATTTACATACTCTTGCCTTTAAAGCATCACACAGTTGGTAGAATTATAATTTATTGATATCATCATTAACAAACCCCCCCCGAAAGTTTCATATTTTCCTAACTCCAAAAATAACAAAGAAATTAGAATTTTTGATACATATATGGTCAAAACATATATGGGAACCTTTACAACCTGCCTTCATTAAGCATGAAAATGCCACTAGATAGTGATAATACTAAAGGCCCAGAGAAATTTCACAAAATTAAACATTTAAATTATATCAGCAAATGTTTTAAACTTTGGCCGCCCTAAAATACTAAAACTAAACTAAAACTAAAAAACACTGAAAAAAACTAAAACGGTCATAAAGTGAAAACTAACAGAAACTAAATTGGAATGACAAATTGAAAATACAAAAGTAAAATTTTTTTTTTTTTTTTGAAACTGTAATACCTTACAGTTATTACAGAGATTTAAAGCTGTTGTACACTGCTTTGCATTACTGTATGCAACTTTGTGTTGTTGACTACGTTTGCTGTTCTTTAAAATGTCTACGTTTTCTTTGCTTACCGCCATTCTCTGCTTCTCTCCTCCACTGAGCACATCCATCCAATCCTGAACCATGTCCCAGGAGCCCTCTCTCTCCAAGATGAGTCCTAACTGGACATTATCCAGGTATTCCTTCAACACCTGTCACATAGATCAGGTGACGATAGTGACATTTATCAAGTAAGTTAATTGTGGATGTGAGGGTTAGTGTCACCATCTCAAAAGCTGTTGGTGAGCTGTACATTATTTAAAATTTTTAGATCTGAAACAATTACCTGGTCAGAGATCCCCTTCTTCTTTTGGTCCTCGTGGGTGTCTGGGTAGATCACCTGATCCCTTAGTGAGCCAAGAGTCATGTAAGGCCTCTGAATTGAAACCCAAAATGAGAAGTTATTCAGTTAGTCATGGTTAAAGTGGCCTTTACTCTGTAGAAAGCCATTTAAAGATCTACCTGAGGTACGTAAAAGAGCTTTCCCCTCTCTGGTTTCGTCAAACTCCCACCGAACAATGGCCACAACTAGACAGAGACCGCAGAACTGCATTGAACATTTTGTAGCACCATTTAATTCAGTGCACAGTTACTAATGCCATAACCTCCTTCAAAGCTGATAAGAACAGAAGTGCTTACCTCCCCAAGAACCCTGAAAAGTGAACTCTTCCCACACCCATTGGGGCCACACACCAAAACATTAGTTCCTGATTTCACCTTTGAAGAAAAGTCCACAATAAGGAGAACAATACGTTAAAATATAAATCTTGACATGTGCGTACAAAACTGTATAAAATTAGACAATGTAATCTGGCCACCTCATAGAGCTGTAGATAAAATTCTACCAGATTTAATTAAAAAAGTTCATGTTTGATGCCTGATAACTTTGAATAACCACCACCATATGGCCAAATCATCTGTAGAAATAAGAACGCACCTCAAAACAAAGATCTCTGATCAGAACATCTCCATTTGGCGTAGCCAGAGGTGTGTGGTCAAACCTGATGAAAAAACATGAGATCAGTGCAGTGTTGACTCTCAAAAACAGTGAACCTCCAAGCAAGGACACACTCACTTTGATTAAACCCTAGTGAGCTGTCTCTCTTTCTACAGTCTATCTAGGTAGCTACCTTCTAATCAGCATCCTAACTGAAACCTCGCAACCTCGTAATGCTCTTAATGGGAACCAATTCGGTTCCAAACGAGTCTGACGTTTGCGTGTTGCTAAGCTAACAATTCAAAACTCCAATAAGCACAAAAGCTATGCAAAATAATTTAATTAGATGGAACTATTTTATAGTAATATTATTAGTTACTGAATTAAACATTCAGGGCCCTATTTTAAGCACAGCACTCTGCAATACGTCATACTCGCAAAGTCAGTGGGCAAGCATGCGCCAAGTCTAGGCGCAAGTGGGTTTGGTGAAATCGCTCGTGCAAAGCGCTAATGGGCTGGGTCAAGTGAAATTAAATTCTGAGGTTCTTCTCCGGTTATTGCACTGTCTGCATCCTTTTATATATTTCTATACCTGTCAAGCAACATCGATATAAATTAAGACAGCCCATTCATAAGAATTTGGCAGTGTAAATGGACTGTATATAATGATAATTTTGCTATGTGTCTAAGATGCCTAAAATGTTGCCTAGGTGGGCAGCTCACTAGTTTTGGAACAGAACGTATAGAAACACATCTTGAGAGATTGAGGACAGAAGATGCAGCTCTCACTTGATAATGTTGTCCATGTTGATTATTCTTCCACTCCCCGGTATCAACTTCAGCTTTTCTGAAGGGTCTGTTTATGTAGAACACAAACAATTAAAAATCTCAACTACGCAACTCTCTTGAGGTTGGTTTGAAACTTGAGTCTTTAGAAGCTCACCTTTCTCTGATTGAGAAACCATGGTGCGCTCGTATTTCCCAGAATTCAGCTCTTTCAGGACCCTCATAAGCTCAGTGATACGAGCGGTGAATCTGAGGGGAAAGACAAACAAATCTTTCAGTTTCGCCCCGAAATCTCAAAGCAATACCCTTGACATAAAGCATACAGGAAACATCATTGTTGGCGACACCTGAGTAAAGGATCTAGGCTGCAAGCAAAAAGCTGTAGGATTGCATCCAGGTTGGAGCAACCCATTTTATCATGTCATATCGTACCTGACCATTGAAGGGATAGTTCACCCAAAAACAAAAATTCTCTCATCATTTACTCAACCTCATGCCATCCCAGATGTGTGACTTTCTTTCTTATGCAGAACAAAGAGGAAGATTTTTAGAAGAATATCTCAGCTATGTAGTTCTATATAATGTACGTAAGTGAATGGGTGCCAGAAATTTGAAGCTCTAAAAAGCACATAAAGGCAGCATAAAAGTAATCCATAAGACTCCAGAGGTTAAATCCATGTCTTTTGAAGTGACCCAATCGATTTTGGATGAGAACAGACCAAAATAACCCTAATGTTTCACTATAAATCTTGACATCAGCGGTCTCCTTGCGATCATGATTTTAAGCTCGATGACACTTTCTAGTACTCTGCACATGCATCAAGCACTAGGAAGTGTTATCGAGCTTAAAATCATGTTAGTGCCTAGAGACTGCAATGGCAAGACGTACAGTGAAAACTGAGTTATATTTTGGTCTGTTCTCACCCAAAATCGATTCGATCGCTTCAGAAGACATGGATTTAACCACTGGAGTCTTATGGATTACTTTTCTGATGCCTTTATGAGCTTTTTGGGCTTCAAAGTTCTGGTCACCATTAACTTGTATTGTATGGACCCACAGAACTGAGATACTCTTCTAAAAACCTTCGTTAGCATTTTGCAGAAGAAAGTAAATTAATTTTCATTTTTGAGTGAACTATACCATTGAGCATGTAAGCACAGGTTGCGCCACTGGATCACCAATAAAATGTAATGCAAGTCTATTTACGTGTAATGTCAATGGCAAGAAACCAAATTATCTGATTGCATTCCATGCGCTGGTGCAATACAATGGGGGATGGGTGAAGTGTATTACCCTGAGAGACGTGTCATTTCTCTTCCTGCAAGGACAATTCTGCCCAACGCCTGCGACATACGCAGCAGCATGCGGCCGCTCTGGTAGTAGTCCTACAGGAAAACACATATTGAGTTCAATTTTGCTCTACAGTCCAAAGTACATACTTTATTGGCTCTATGTGCAGTCTGGCAACACTTGACTTAAATGCTACAACATATACAAACTGTGCTGCAAACAGGTAAATTCTGAAATTATTTTACTAAAACTATACAGGACTCCAAACCCCTCAAAGTTAACATGAACATCAAAACAGACCCTATTTACTCTTCTTATTAATGCCCCTTGTTTTATTGTGCACAGTTCAGAGCAAATCGGTATCCAGTCAAATCCTGATAAATAATTATTTTCCACAGAATATTTTATTTCACTGTGAAAGGGATAGTACACCCAAAAATGAAAATTCTTTCATCATTTACTCACCCTCATGCCATCCCAGATGTGTATGACTTTTTTTCTTCTGCAGAACACAAAGATTTTTAGAAAAATATCTCAGATCTGTAGGTCCATACAATGCAAGTAATTCGGTTATGTACTCAATGTTTCAAGATAAATGGATTAGTTTGTTTAATAACATCATCCATTGCTGTTCAAAAAATAAAGGGATACATATATCCACATTTTTATGTCCTTCTTAGTTGTTTTTACCATGTTGTATGTCAGCCTAGCTATACACTATTTAGACCTACTGTATGTGTAATCTGGACTGAATAGGGAATAGTCTCATTTAACGAACATTACACAAAGTTATCCCCTGCCAGGTCATTTACTCATCTGTGTTAACTGAAATAGAAATAAAAATTACAACTAAAATATATTGATAGACTGATATAAAAATGAAAACGAAAATTAATTGAAAAACGAAAACTAAACTAAAACTAACAAACACAGTTTGTAAAATAACAAACTAAATGAAATAATAATTTGAAGTCGAAAAACTGAATTAAAACGAAATTAAAAACCCAAAACAATAATAACCTTGGTTCTGGTCACCATTCACTTGCATTGTGAGGACCAACAGAGCTGAAATATTATTTAAACAATCTTTGTGTTCTGCAGAAGAAAGAAAGTCATACACATCTGGGATGGCATGAGGGTGAGTAAATGATGAGAGAATTTTCATTTTTGGGTTAACTTTCCTTTTAAATGTTTCACATTACAGAATTTAAAAACATGGAGATTTATGTTATCTTTAATACACAAATCCATGAACTAGGAAGCGTAGGCAGTCTGGAATGAAGCTTTACCTCCAGGAGTTCAGCGTGTGAACTGTTCAGATGTCGAGGGTGAGACAAATCAAGGAAAGGACGACTGACCACCAAATAACCAACGACAGTCGCAAAATCTGGAACAAGAGAGCGATCAATGCATTCATATTTGTCTTTCCATAAATAGGTAAGTATTATCTAGGCCTGATAATGATGCTTGCTCTTACACTTAGCAATGATGCTGTCCACCATGCCCATGGAGCAACGGAAGATGATGAAATTGTGCAGATGATCAACCTGCAAATAAGTAACAATGGCATGAAAGCCTTGATAACAACAGCTCTGGGCATCATACGTTTATATTTATTTATTTACCAAATTTGAATCGAGTACTAGAAAAGTACTACAATCATATGGTAAAAAGCTCACCAGCTTCCTGAAGGTTGAGTGAATTGTCTGTTTCTCCCTGACATTTCCATTGTAGAAGGCAATCTCTTCACTGGTTAAAAAAAAAAAAAAAAAAAAAAAAAAACATTTTTTAATCAACCATTCAGAAAAATAGATTTTTTGGCATTAAAGGAATTGTTCGTCCAAAAATGAAAATTCTCTCATCATCATCTACTCACTCTCATGCCATCCCAGATGTGTATGACTTTCTTTCTTCTGCTGAACACAAATGAAGATTTTTAGAAGAATATCTCAGCATTGTTTGCCCATACAATGCAAGTGAATGGTGGCCAAAACTTTGAAGCTCCAAAAAGGTGAGAACAGACCAAAATGTAACTTTTTTCACTGCACATCTTGCCATAGCAATCTCTAGGCACGATTCCCATGATGCATGCGCAGAGTGCTAGATGGCGCTAGGAAGAGTAATCAAGCTTGAAATCATGATCGCAAAGGAGACTGCTGATGTGAAGATTTATAGTGAAAAAGGAGTTATATTTTGGTCTGTTGCCACCCAAAACCAATTGGATTGCTTCAGAAGACATGGATTAAACCACTGGAGTTTTATGGATTAATTTTACACTACCTTTATGTGCTTTTTGGAGCTTCAAAGTTTTGGTCACCATTCACTTGCATTGTATGGACCTATACAGCTGAGATATTCTTCTAAAAATCTTCATTTGTGTTCTGCAGAAGAAAGAAAGTCATACACATCTGGAATGGCATGAGAGTGAGTAAATGATGAGAGAATTTTCATTTTTGGGTGAACTATCCCTTTAAATGAGTGCAAAACAAAAACTAAGTTTGTATATAGGAAAGTTTACCTGTTTGTGATAAGACGAGAGTTGACATATCGGTATTCTCCTTCATACTTCTGTTCGGTCACCGTCATCTTACCGATCGGCCTTCGCAGACGGGTCAGGAAAAGACCGGAGATCAGCAGGTAGGCCATCATAGTTGTGGGACCCTGCGTAAAGACATCAATACTTCCTGAAAATATTCTAAATAAAAAGTTATTTAGAATAGCTCTCTCTTACACTCACCTGAGCTCCGATTGCTGTCGTCAGTTTGAAAATATACAAGCCAATATCCAACAGGGGCTGAAAGGGTAAAATATATTTTGAGACACCTTGCAAATACTGTTAAACTGAAGCAAAGACAGCTCTCATCTTACTGGAAGTGTAAAACACAGTTTAGATAGTTTTACCTTGCTCAGATTGGAATAAAGATCCACCACACTGTTACAGAACTTTTCCACATCCTGTGTCAGCAGCTGATCAGCATTAGCAATGCGGTTATCCAGATTTCCCATTTTATAGTATGTATAACCCCTGAGTGAACCCAAATACAATGTGATCTGAATGCTATTTGCAAGTATTTACTGGATAGTGAAAATAGTAGTACAAGGACAGTTGACACATAACATGTCCATGAGCTTTTTAAATTATAATAATAACATCAAGAGTTTAGGTTAAAATAAGAGTGTATAACAGAAAGTACCATGACTGATCACAATTTAAGTTTTTCACAATTTTAATCACTTTTTTGCCTTCACTCACTTATTTTTAATGGTCCAGCTGTGTGACAAATTACTTTTTAAAAGCACATATATTCTACAAAGTCTCCCAATTAATATAAGGTCATAAAAGCTGCATGGATAATTATAGATGTATAGCATGTCACACCGCAGCACATGTCAACTTCCCAAAATATTTTACGTCAACTACCCATAAAGAGGTTTTTGTTGATGTATTTTTCAGTTGCAAATTATTACAGGCAGTAAAAGACCTTACTTGAGGTACTCATCGTAAAGATGTTTGGTGAGTCTCACACGAAAGCACAGCTTTAGTTCGTACAGGCCCAACTTTAGGAAGTTGTTCACCAGGGCGATCTGAAATGGGAAAAACATAGGCACTTGCAAGTTTTCATACCGAGAGATTCATTCAAACAATCCTTGTATGTACCTACTGCACAGACGAAATTAGAATGCAAACAGAATGCATTTTAGACTTACAGATGTTTATATGGCACATTGCATCATCTAATGTTGTTATGTAAATGCTGTTATCAAATACATATTAGTTTAGCTGGTGGCTTTCACCCAAAAATGAAAATTCCCTCATCATTCACTCACCCTCACGCCATCCCAGATGAGTATGATTTTCTTTCTTCTGCAGAGCAAATGAAAGATTTTTAGAAGAATATTTCAGCTCTGTAGGTCCATATAATACAAGTAAATGGTGACCAAACTTTGATGCTCTAAAAAGCACATAAAGGCAGCATAAAGGTAATCAATATGACTCCAGTGGTTTAATCCATGTCTTCTGAGGTGATCTAATCGGTTTTGGGTGAGAACAGACCAAAACTTAACTACTTTTTCACGGTATATCTTGCCATTACAGTCTCTAGGCACGATCGTGATTTCAAGCTCAATTACACTTCCTAGTGCTTGACTCATGCGCAGAGCACTAGATGGCGCTTGAAAGTGTAATCAAGCTTGAAATCATGATCGCAAGGAGACTGCTGATGTTAATATTTGTAGTGAAAATGAGCTATATTTTGGTCTGTTCTCATCCAAAATCGATTGGATCATTTCAGAAGACAGTGATTAAACCACTGGCGTCTTATGGATTATTTTTATGCTGCCTTTATGCTGTGCTTTTTGGAGTTTCAAGGTTTTGGTCACCATTCACTTGCCTTCAAATGACTACAGAGCTGAGATATTCTTTTAAAAATCTTAATTTGTGTTCTCCAGAAGAGAGTACGTCATACACATCTGGGATGGCATGAGAGTGAATAAATGATGAGAGAATTGTCATTTTTGGGTGAACTATTCTTTTAAGACTGCTTTTATTAAAAAGCCATTTTAGCCCTAATTGAATATATATATTAGACTATTATTATTCTCAGAACTCCTCTGACAAACAACAATTACCCAAAACAACTACAGATACATACATAACTATAGATGTACTAAAACAGAATACCACTGTTCGATTTGAACGATTTAAACAAAAACATGACTTTAATAATAAACAGGAACTTACAATGGGCATGGCCGTGATAAAGTTGAGTAAGTACTTCTTGAAACCTTTAGTGGACCGACCAATAATTGCACTGCAAACCAAAACATGCACACAAACACATGCAAACATGGTCAGGGTTAGCAGAGAAGAGAATAAACAAAAGTCCTGCTGTCCTGTCCTTCATGTGCACGAGAAAATGAATGCAAATCATACATCAACAAACACCACATTCATGGCTACAGTAACAAAACATAAATGTGCACTTGAACTGCAGACCAGAGGAGATCTGACAAGTAAGCATGTAAACACAATGGGCAGGTTTGGTAGCACATATATACTTTAAGTTATGACTGTGATGTATTCACATGACACCACGTCTCGGTTTAGAGACTGTAACTATACATTAGTTTTTGTTTTTTGGGGGGATTTTCTCCCCTTTTCTCCCAATTTGGAATGCCCAATTCCCAATGCGCTCTAGGTCCTCGTGGTGGCATTGCCTCAATCTGGGTGTCGGAGGACGAATCTCAGTTGCCTCCCTGTCTGAGACAGTCAATCCGCGCATCTTATCACGTGGCTTGTTGAGCACATTACCGCGGAGACCTAGCATGTGTGGAGGCTTCACGCTATTCTCCACGGCATCCACGCACAACTCACCATGTGCCCCACCGAGAGCGAGAACCACATTATAGAGACCATGAGGAGGTTAACCCAACATGACTCTACCCACCCTAGCAACCAGGCCAATTGTTTGCTTAGGAAGCCTGACTGGAGTCACTCAGCACGCCCTGGATTCGAACATGCAACTCCAGGTGTGGTAGTCAGCATCTTTACTTGCTGAGCTACCCAGGCCCCCCCATAACTATACATTAGTAAACACAGTGTTTTCACAGCACATGACAATATATTACCCCAGGAATGACAGTCAGGTAGGAATAAAAGTGCCTCTTGAATAGTTTGATATCTCTGCTAATGATTCCACTGTCAAAGATTTAAAAAATACAATCAATGTACATTATATTTAATCTGGCTGCCTTCTATACAAAGATTCAGAGACTAGATCCAAACCTTTCGATCATAGTGCCATTCTGAATCATCCAAACATCACAGTAGGTCCTGGCCACAAGCATCACTGCGATCAGGATTAAGTACCATGTCTGTGACACAAAGAAAACATGAATCATGAATTAGCTTGTAAGCCTACATCTACATGCTAATGGACTCCTAAACAGTGACCAAATTAACTTTAAAGGGATAGTTCACCCAAAAATGAAAATTATTTCGTCACACTGTACGCTCACCCTCATGTCAACCCAGATGACAAATTATGATTTTTAGAAAAATATTTCAGCTCTATAGGTCCATTCAATGCAAGTGAATGGTGACCAGACATTTTAAGCTCCAAAAAGCACATAAAGGCAGCATAAATGTTATCCATATGACTCTAGTGGTTTAATCCATATCTTCAGAAGTGATATGATAGGTGTGGGTGAGAAACAGATGAATACTTAAGTCCTTTTTTACTATAAATTCTACTCTCCGCCCAGTAGGAGATATGCATGAAGAATGTGAATTGCCAAAATCAAAAGAAGAATGTAAGAATGAAAGTGAAGATTTATAGTAAAAAAAAAAATTTAAAAAAATGATGACTAAAATATTGATCTGTTTCTCACCCATACCTATCATATTGCTTCTGAAGACATGGATTTAACCACTGGAGTCTTATGGATTACTTTTATGCTGCCTTTGTGCATTTTGGAGCTTTAAAGTTCTGGCTACCATTCACTTGCATTCAATGGACCAAAAGAGCTGAGGTATTCTTCTAAAAATCTTCATTTGTGTTCAGCAGAAGAAATAAAGTCATACACATCTGGGATGGCATGAGGGTGAATAAATGATGAGAGAATATAGAGCAAAAAAATTGATGGGTCATCTTGCATGCAGGAGTGTATACAAACATTTGTACAATAAAATGCTCTCTAGAATGAGCATGCCCCTCCTCTAATACTACCTGCCTCTGACGAGTAATAGCAAGTAGAAAATTAAAGTCATGGCTGTGACGTAAACTAAAGGCTATTGGCTTTAATAAGACTTCCTTACCTCTTTACAGATGAATCTTGGCACCATGATCTTGATAATGCGCGAGATCCGAATAAAAAAGAGCCTGTCCACAGCGGCTCTCTCTTTCTTGCCATCTTTCTGCTTGTTTCAAGAAACAGTACAAGGGTCGACAATCAAACTCATGGAACGTACAGTATCAGGAAGGCCACGGCAAATAGCCTTGAATGAATGGTAAACATCAATTAATTTATCTTACCTCACTGTTCAGATCCTCTGAGGAACCCTTCTTCCTATTGCAGATTATGAAATAGATCTTAATACTAGCTCATTATTTCCACAATTTCAAGATTTTTTAAAATATTGTGCATTGTCTGTCTTTATAGCTCATGGCTGATGTTGAAATCAAGGATCAAGACCATTCAGAGTGCAGTTTAATTTATTTTCAACATGGAAAACGTAACATCATACTGTATATAAAACAGTTAAAACTGATGTAGGCTTTGTTACATTGTCGCAAACTGTGGCTGTTTTTCCAGCCAGCATTGTTGCATTATAAAATAGTCCATTGTTGGACAGTGAGACTACAGCAAGCTGCAAGATTTATGCATTTCAATTTCATAACAAAATTCCATCAAATTGAATTGTGTAGTGTTTAACAAAATGGAACTATTAAAACTTTTAGTTCTTTTATTAAAAATTACTCAATTCAATTTCATGGAATTTTGTTATGAAACTGAAATGTGAAATCCTAATATTCTTTTTATGAGTGTGCTGGACACTCAATCATGATCATGTTAAAAAAAAACATGTTCACATGGACTTTTCATAACATCCAGTTCTACTTTATAAAGGAAATTATACAGACTGTGTATTAAAACCTACTGTGCTGCCAACCTAGACAGCATGTTTGGGACATCATTGGCACAATATTCGAACATTCGAACAGAACATGTTTAAGCATGATTGGTGCTTTTGAACATTTAAATCAAACTTTTTTAAGCATGCTTGGTGCATCCAAAAATTCGAACTGAACATTTATAAGCATCATTGGCTTTTTAGAACATTCAAACCAAACATTTTTAAGCATCATTGGTACTTCACAGCATTCAAGCTGAATATTTGTAAAAATTTGTGCATTCAAACACTCGATTTAAAATTTTGAGCATCATTGGTGCATTTGAAAATGTAAGCATCATTGGCACATTCAAACCAAACATTTTTAAGCATCACTGGAGCATTTGAACATTCGAGCTGAATAATTAAAATTGGTGTGTTAAAAATTAGAATCGAACATTTTAATTAAATTGGTATATACGCATTAAAATATTTTAAGCATTATTGGTGGTTTGAACATTCAAACCAAAAATTTTTATGCATCATTGGCACTTTCTAACATTCAAACCGAACATTTTTAAACACCATTGGTGCTTAAACACGCATGCCAAACAGAGGTTGCGCTAGAAAAAAATTTGTATCCGTCACTCTGATGGACTGAGGCGTTCTGGGGTGAAGGATCCATTATAATGGCCTATACAGTACATAACAGTGGATATATAATAGATTTTTTTCACTCAAGTGCAAGTATTTTGAATCAGGAGTTCTAGGGTGAAATTCCACATGACAATCAATCGCTGCGCTAAAATAAGATTTTTAAACTTTGCCGGTAAAATGTGGCTTCAAAGGAAGTAACCGTTTGGTCGGAAAATTTCCAAAGCACATACACTCATGTACAGACTTCACAGAACTTCAGTGTGCCTGATATCAAGCACCTTAGCTCAGTTAAAACAGGTTCCCCATTGAAATAATGGGTAATTCTGCTCTAAATATCATGTTTGCACTAAAATTAAATGCAAGTTCTATGGGCAAAAATGGTATGCCGATTTTTTCCGCACTTTTTGTTATTTTTTTTCCCTCCCCTTTTCTCCCCAATTTGGAATGCCCAATTTCCAAAGCGCTCTAAGTCCTCGTGGTGGAGTAGTGACTCGCCTCAATCCGGGTGGCGGAGGACGAATCTCAGTTGCCTCCGCGTCTGAGACCGTCAATCCGCGCATCTTATCACGTGGCTTGTTGAGCGCGTTACCGCAGAGACGTAGTGCGTGTGGAGGCTTCATGCTATTCTCCATGGCATCCACGCACAACTCACGAGAACCACATTATGGTGACCACGAGGAGGTTACTCCATGTGACTCTACCCTCCCTAGCAACCGGGCCAATTTGGTTGCTTAGGAGACCTGGCTAGAGTCACTCAGCACACCCTGGATTCGAACTCACGACTCCAGGGGTGGTAGTCAGCATCAATACTCGCTGAGCTACCCAGGCCCCCCGTACTCTTTTTTCTTAAACTTTTTGCATTTTATTTTCATGCATTAACATACTGTAATAATTGATGTAATCAGTAATGAGTCACATCCCTCTAAATCTGAACAAATCAAAAAGAGATGCATACAAGGTCAGGTGTAAATGTGATGGCGCATGTCCACTTGTGATTGGATCGCCCCAAGCGCATCTTATGCCAAGCAATCAGTGCTTGAAGTGGAGAAAAAAAAAAAGTGCAGGTACTCTCCTTGTTAGTATTAAACTATATTTGGTGGGCCAACATTTTTTTCCAGATTTATCTTACCTAACACATTTATTGTAACTAACATGTTAACATTTATTTGCATTTATATGCATTTATTTACATTAAAATATCATGTCATTACTTTAAAAGAGGTATTTAATTAACATTTGAGTCTGGCTGTAAATTCCTTCTTAAGATCTGGCTGAAGAACAAACATGACCTCACACCCTCAACTAACAAATAGGTTTTAATTAACTTCACTTTGAAAATAAAAACAAACAATATAGGGTTATTTTTTATGAAATCTGAGGAAGAATATTTAGACCTGCTAAAGTCTGAATCTTTGACAATATCAACACACATAAGAGAACATTGGCAATCTAATTTAGAACTCTCTTTTTACACAAAATATATGTAGCCTAAAACTGAAAAAAAGAGCTTTATGTCTGTTTTTCCTTTTTATTATTATTATTATTATTATCCTCCCATTCAATTAGGGGACAATTAGCCTTTTCTGGTCCTGCACACATGAATTTGCACACAGGAGCCAGATACTTGTCAGATAATAAATAATCATATGAAACGATGAACAAACTGTTTTGATGATGTTCAGGTCAGGACTGTGAACGCTGACACATCTGTATATAGAACCAAACACTGTCAGGATATATGCATAGGTGGGATCAGTGACAATTCACAATCTTTTTACGAGCACTACAGAAAAGAACTGAGACTAAAAAGCAAATTTTCCTGTGTAATTTATTTGAAGCTTCGGTTTTCATCATCGATTTATCTTTTGTGACAAAAGGTTGTGCATATGAGCTGACATCAATTCTGTAACAGCTTTGACATTTTTTTTTAAGTCTGTGGTTTTTACTGCACCCAGCAGCTAAACAATTTGCATAAATACATTTGACTGAATAAGACGCAATAAAATGTTCTCACCTAAAATTTGCTGGTTCATGTTTTGGAAAAGAGTGTAACTGAACTATGCCCAGATATTAAGCTTAAACATGCGTGCTCCTCCGGAACTGGACCATGGATCGTTTGACGACCACCGATGCCGCTGTTGCATGTGTTGAGTGTTGTTAAACTCACCGCAGAGTTTTGCACAGAGACAGCTCAGATGTTTACCGCCGCTATTTTATCAAAATCATTTGGAAGGTCAGATAAAAGTGATTGGCGGGCCTCATCAAACCACTGACTTACATTAAATAAAGACATTACATCATACTGGGAGACTCTGAGAATAGGTGGTACACAAGAAAAAATGCCGGTACGCTGTAGAGTAAATTATAGAAATGCAGGCACTGCGTACCGCCCCACTTCAAGCACTGCAGGCAATAAACTGGGGAGGGCACACACACCGTGGAGTGTGAGCATGAAATCAGAACTGATGTGCTAGGTTTAATTGGTTTTCTTCTTTCTTTTTTTATCTGTCAATGAATCTGAATCTGTCTGAATCATTTGAAATGATCCATCAATGTTTAAAAAAATAGGTAAATGACGGAGAATTTTTGGTTAACGCAACCCCTGGTGCCAAATACTTTTAAGTATAGGTGCGTTCAAACATTCGAATCGAACATTTTTGAGCATCACTGGTGTGTTCGAACATTCGAATCGAACATTTCTGAGCACCATTGGTGCATTCGAATAGAAAATATTTTAGCGTGACTGGTATGTTACAACGTACAAATTGAACATTTTTAAGCATCATTGGCACTTTCATTGCACATTATTGGTGCTTTTGAACATGCGTACCAAATATTGGTATGTGTTCGAACATTCGAATCGGACATTTCTGAGCATCACTGCTGTGTTCGAACATTCGAATCGGACATTTCTGAGCATCACTGCTGTGTTCGAACATTCGAATAGAACATTTCTGAGCATCGCTGCTGTGTTCGAACATTCGAATCGGACATTTCTGAGCATCACTGCTGTGTTCGAACATTCGAATCGGACATTTCTGAGCATCACTGCTGTGTTCGAACATTCGAATCGGACATTTCTGAGCATCACTGCTGTGTTCGAACATTCGAATCGGACATTTCTGAGCATCACTGCTGTGTTCGAACATTCAAATCGAACATTTCTGAGCATCACTGCTGTGTTCGAACATTTCTGAGCATCACTGCTGTGTTCGAACATTCGAATCGAACATTTCTGAGCATCACTGCTGTGTTCGAACATTCGAATAGAACATTTCTGAGCATCACTGCTGTGTTCGAACATTCGAATCGAACATTTCTGAGCATCACTGCTGTGTTCGAACATTCGAATCGAACATTTCTGAGCATCACTGCTGTGTTCGAACATTCGAATAGAACATTTCTGAGCATCGCTGCTGTGTTCGAACATTCGAATCGGACATTTCTGAGCATCACTGCTGTGTTCGAACATTCGAATCGGACATTTCTGAGCATCACTGCTGTGTTCGAACATTCGAATCGGACATTTCTGAGCATCACTGCTGTTCGAACATTCGAATCGGACATTTCTGAGCATCACTGCTGTGTTCGAACATTCGAATCGGACATTTCTGAGCATCACTGCTGTGTTCGAACATTCGAATCGGACATTTCTGAGCATCACTGCTGTGTTCGAACATTCGAAATGAACATTTCTGAGCATCACTGCTGTGTTCGAACATTCGAATCGAACATTTCTGAGCATCACTGCTGTGTTCGAACATTCGAATCGAACATTTCTGAGCATCACTGCTGTGTTCGAACATTCGAATCGGACATTTCTGAGCATCGCTGCTGTGTTCGAACATTCGAATCGGACATTTCTGAGCATCACTGCTGTGTTCGAACATTCGAATCGGACATTTCTGAGCATCACTGCTGTGTTCGAACATTCGAATCGGACATTTCTGAGCATCACTGCTGTGTTCGAACATTCGAATCGGACATTTCTGAGCATCACTGCTGTGTTCGAACATTCAAATCGAACATTTCTGAGCATCACTGCTGTGTTCGAACATTTCTGAGCATCACTGCTGTGTTCGAACATTTCTGAGCATCACTGCTGTGTTCGAACATTCGAATCGAACATTTCTGAGCATCACTGCTGTGTTCGAACATTCGAATCGAACATTTCTGAGCATCACTGCTGTGTTCGAACATTCGAATCGAACATTTCTGAGCATCACTGCTGTGTTCGAACATTCGAATCGAACATTTCTGAGCATCGCTGCTGTGTTCGAACATTCGAATCGAACATTTCTGAGCATCGCTGCTGTGTTCGAACATTCGAATAGAACATTTCTGAGCATCGCTGCTGTGTTCGAACATTCGAATCGGACATTTCTGAGCATCACTGCTGTGTTCGAACATTCGAATCGGACATTTCTGAGCATCACTGCTGTGTTCGAACATTCGAATCGGACATTTCTGAGCATCACTGCTGTTCGAACATTCGAATCGGACATTTCTGAGCATCACTGCTGTGTTCGAACATTCGAATCGGACATTTCTGAGCATCACTGCTGTGTTCGAACATTCGAATCGGACATTTCTGAGCATCACTGCTGTGTTCGAACATTCAAATCGAACATTTCTGAGCATCACTGCTGTGTTCGAACATTTCTGAGCATCACTGCTGTGTTCGAACATTCGAATCGAACATTTCTGAGCATCACTGCTGTGTTCGAACATTCGAATCGAACATTTCTGAGCATCACTGCTGTGTTCGAACATTCGAATCGAACATTTCTGAGCATCACTGCTGTGTTCGAACATTCGAATAGAACATTTCTGAGCATCACTGCTGTGTTCGAACATTCGAATAGAACATTTTAGAGCATCACTGCTGTGTTCGAACATTTCTAAGCACAAATTTTTTAGTGTGACTGATGTGTTACAACGTACAAATTGAACATTTTTAAGCATCATTGGCACATTCATTGCACAACATTGGTGCTTTTGAACATGCGTACCAAATATTTTTAAGTATTGGTGCGTTCTAACATTCGAATCGAACATTTTTGAGCATCACTGGTGTATTTGAACATTCGAATCGAACATTTTTGAGCATCACTGCTGTGTTCGAACATTCGAATCGTACATTTTTGAGCATCACTGGTGTATTTGAACGTTCGAATCGTACATTTTTGAGCATCACTGGTGTATTTGAACATTCGAATCAAACATTTTTGAGCATCACTGGTGTGTTCGAACATTCGAATTTAAAATTTTTAAGCCCCTTTGGTGCATCCGAACATTTGAATAGAAAATTTTTGAGAATCTTTGGTGAGAATCTTTTGGTCAAAATTTTTAAGCATCAGTGGCGTATTCGAAAGCTCGCATGTACGAACGTGGCTATGAAAATGCTGTCTGAGTATGCAGCTTCCTAGGTTTTGGCACACAGCCATAATGTTCGCTCGGGACAGGGGACACAAGTCTCATTTCGCTCTAGATGGACTGGGGTCACAATCGCACTGAACTCCGGTCCTGGCCTGAATGCATGCATTATATTAGACTGACTGGGTTTACATACCTGTTTAACCGGGCCGATCTCCGTCTCTGCTTTAGGAAGTATAAAATGAGTAGGACACCGCCAGCTATAGTCGAGTTCTTCGCAGTCAAGTACTTACTGACGGCCGCCATGATGTTTCCTACTGTACGACGGCCCGGAGAGTATCGGCGATGAGCATCAGCAGCGAACACATTCCCGGAAGAGCGAGCGAAGGGACATGGAACAGCCCTCTACCGGCTACCGTACTCATGATGATCTCACCATCGCACCATCACCATGAACCTGTTCTGTGTTTATTAACCCTTTAGGAACCAGCATACATGTGCAAAATTTGAAATACACAGGAGCCTGTTCAATTCACCATTATGAATTACTACAGATCATTTGAAATTATTATATTATCTGTTATTATCTGCACTTGTTATTACATTTTCCTACAGTGTTCCCTTGATGGAGTTTCTAAATACCCTTGAATACTACTGTTCGCATGGAGATGCAGAGAATTATAATAAAACACAGCTATTACTGCCACAGCTGCTACTGCTTTAACTATTATTTCTGTTTTTGTTGATCGTGCATAATACATTATAATGATATAATCTGCATATAATATGTAAAGTATTGTTAATGGTATTGTTAATAATTATAGCGCTGAAAATGTCCTCAGACTTATTTCATTTATGTTGTTAGCAGTGTAACAATATTTGCCCCCTGGATTTGATTTTCAGGGGCATTTTTTTTTATTTTTTTTATTTTTTTTTTTTTTATATTTACTAGTATAGCTAGTATATGGGTCATTTTTTATGTGAAGCACTTACACTATCTTAATTAATTGAGATACATTATCTGAATTATCACACATTTCATTCAATATTATGTATACCTAATAATTTAAATAAAAATATATATCAGATAAAAAATAAAAAATAAATAAAAATAAAAAACAGGAATTAATTAAAGGGGCTTTTTATATTATTATTATTATTATTATTATTATTTTTTGCCTGTATATTTTTAATCTGGGGGCATTTTTTCCCCAAACCCATGTTCATTTCTGACACTGGTGGTTGTCTTAATCAGGGGTTAAAAACTAAATGTATGTCATTTCAATTCACTCTGAGCAGAAACTAGTTTTTCATTCTGGCTCCGGTGTTGTCAGGTCTTGCAAGAGAAACAAGCGACCTGTCTGGAAAAACAAGTCCAAAATAAGCCTAACCAAAAATAAGCCAAAGTAAGCCATAACAGTTTTTGCATGTGAGGGATCAGAACAGAAGTTGAATAAAACATATTAAAGTTGCCTATAAAAAAAGAATAGCTTTTCAATAAATATATCCAAAATGAAAATATTTCAAATATACAACTGGTCATTTAAATCATGTGATAAATCTCTGTGCGTTTATATTAATGTCAAGGAAGGCTACACCGATAAAGTGTAATTAGGCAAAAGAATGTGTGATGTTATGTGCGTTCCCTTCAGAATCAAATCACATGCTAATCACGTTCAACTGAAGCCCTGAATTGCACTGTGAAAAAAAAGATTTTTTTTTTATGTCTTTGTGCCTTCCTGAGCCTATATCTTACACATTTTTTTCGCTCCAATTTTTTTCTTTACAAATCTCTCTCTCTCTCTCTCTCTCTCTAAAAAAAGAAAATTTCTTTACAAATTTTTCTCTCAAAACATTTTTTTTTCTCTCTCAAATTTTTTTTTCTCTCTCCAAAAATGTTTTTTTCTCCTCAAGAGGCAACACATGAGATTTATTTATTTATTTATTTATTTATTTTGCTTGCTAGCTAACAATTAGCATGTGGTACCAGCCTCGGCCACCAGGTGCCACTATCAGTAAGAATGAAATCTTACTCAATCGACAGCATTTGTGGCATAATGTTGATTACCACACAAATTCATTTAGACTCATTCGTCCTTTTCTTTAAAAAATCAGAAATCGAGATTACAGTGAGGCACTTACTATGGAAGTGAATGGGGGCCAATATCTGATTCTGAACATTAAAATATTCTCTGTTTCAAAAGTATAGCCACAAAACATAAAGTATATGCATGTAAACATGATTTTAATGTGATAAAATCACGTACTAACCTTTTCTCTGTAAAGTTATAGCCAATTTTACAACTTCATTACCATGACAATGTGATGTCAACAAACCCTAAAATGACTGTAAAAATTACAATTTAAACAACTTCACAGCTCAAATAATACATGAGTTTTAACAGAAGAATTAATGTAAGGGCTTTTATAAAAATTTAAAGCTTCACATTTCTGTTTAAACCCTCCAAAAATTGCCCACATTCACTTTGTAAGTGGCTCACTGTAACTTCGATTTTTGCTTCTTCTTTTTTCTTTTTAAAGAAAAGGAGGAACAAGTCAAAATTAAGTTTTGTGGTTATCAATATTATGCCACAAATGCTGTCGATTGAGCTTAATTTGTGTTGAACCCAGAATATTCCTTTAACTGCTTGACGACTTTCTTACCTAGTTGTCTAAAACCAAATGCACAATGCTAATGGCAAATACTTTTTATACACTATATATTTTGCATATATCCTCTCTCCTTTTTTTTTTTTTAAAAAAAAAAAAAGGTATTTAATTTAGTAATAAATGTTCAGTAATGTTTAACATACATTATACATACATACGTATATAACACAAGAAAGTTAAAACGGGGTAAATTTGACCCAAAACAGAAATATAAACACAGAAATAGACATATACTGTATATATATATATATATATATATATATATATATATATATATATATATATATATATTTTTTTTTTTTTTTTAAGGACAATATATACATATAAATATATATACTTATATATTCTCCTTAAAATAATGTATTTCATTTAGTAACAAAAGTTTGTAGTAATGTTTTACTTACATTATACATACATAACATATAAACACAGAAGTGGACATATTTATACATATATTTGATATATTTTCATATATATATATTTATATATATTCCCTATTTAAAAAACGGTATATCATTTAGTAACAAAGGTTTAGTGATGTTTTACATACATTATACTGTACATGTTTAAAAGAAGTAAGGTCAAACTGGGGTAAATCAGACCCAAATGAGAAATATAAACACAGAAACAGACGTTTTAAACACCATGGTGTTTCTTAATTCTAAGAACGCAGAGAACGGACTTGTGTTCTTATGAAGAACAGTCTTTCCAAGCTACCTTGGAATAACGAACCCGGAAGTACAGGAGGACGCAGAACACATCTATTGCGAGCTTTGAGATGTGCTGTATCTTACTGTTGCGCAATTAACCTTCACAGCACATTTGAATCCAGTGAGAGAACTACTGGCATTATCACACCAATGACCGCAATAATATCATCACAGCAGTGAGGTTTTGCAGGACTAGTGACACGTTAAAAGAACAGAGTCTGTAAACACTCGTTTTCTCCATTTTTATTACTGTATTAAAATGATGCCCAAAGGGGAAAAAAATGGTGACGGAGTATAACGACTCTCACGAGCCGTCAGACTTTTCGCGAGCTTACAGCGGAGAAACTCTTGAGGAAAAAACAAAACGATAATTGTCCTTCGTCTGCCACCGTAGTACCGAGTTCTTGCGCACAAGTCACCATCCGATGCATCCTCGATTTCAATGACACATCCGGGTAATTTCCTGCATTCTCGATACTTGCGTTCTTGAGGATTGGACTCGAACTTCGGCAGTGGGTGATAGAGTCCACAAGAACGTAAGAACACAAAAGAACGCACATTGAGAAACAGCCCCAGACTGCATAACACAAATTTCCTTTACAAATCTCGTGGCATGTAGCCCGATTTGGAAAACGTACTTCCGCTTCTTCCCAGCGTCGGAAGTGACGCACGGTGCTGCCAAGGGCTCGTGCTGTGCGTAGGAGGACGCAACAAGAGCGCGAGACAACATCATCAGAACAACAACAGCGAAATTCTGGATAATTCAGCCGCAGTCCTCACAAAAATACACCACTGACCGTACGTACCCACAGTGACTATCTAATTCACATGATTTGTTTTAGCTGCCCACTTGGGCAGAACGTTTTGGGGATAAAGACAGAAAAGGATGAAGCAGCGGAACATGGAGTGAATTGGGATAAAGTGGGGATGCGAGATGTTGCTGTTGGCCTATAACATCGAGCCGCTGAGCTGCATCCTGCGTGCACAATGTTACGTTTATAACCATGATGTATTCGAGCATCAATGCATCATTACCGCATGTTACCGTGATGTTTGAAGTTCTCCTTTTATGAATGCATGTAAAATATTAATCGGTGAATCGATAGAGTCAGTTTACAATAGGGACTTAAGGCTAATTGAACACCATGCTTATGTTTCAGAGGAGGCAGTTGCAAAGAATTGAATGGGAGCCTTTATTCGGATAGGAGTGCTCTCGATGCATTACATTTGAATGTTTTTCTTATTTGCGTTTTATTTGGATGCATCAACACCATGTTTTGATGTGCATTTTGAAACTCACCTCATGAGATACGAACAGAAACACGACGCATCTGACAGCAGCGCGCGACTTAGCACCTTCGTTACTTATAAACATCTTTTGCTTGATGGGGCGTTGAATAACACTGAATCTGCTCTTTTACAGCAGGCCTATATATTGTTACTGATTCTGAACTTATGCAGTGCATCAGAAGTCTATGCCAACAATGACAAGCTTTGTGTGTCCCAGACATCAGATGTGATTGACAGGTGTAGTAGAGGATGACTTGAGGTCTTTTGGGTTTGTTGTCCTCTGGAAGAGTATAAAGGGATTGCATTCATTAGAATTTCAAAGTAGTTTATTCACATGACCGACAGAACTGAACCATGGCATCTCGAGTAGTGAGATATTGGCCTGGCCCTTTATTTGAAATTATTGGCCGATAAAAATGTCCACTTGGACAAGTAATAGGAGTTGTTCCCCTATATGTGTCAATTACAAACTCTCCCGACAATCTTGTCAATGGCTACAATTTATTTCAATTTTCGAATTTGTTTAAAATGTTTTTATTAAATTGACTAAAGGTTCTTTTAGTGTAATTTCAGCTATTTTGTGTACGTTTCATTTCATTGGCTGTCATTAAATTGTATTATGTATATATTAGCAATAAATCAGCCATCAGCTCCCCTGCTCTCTTTTTTAAAGGAAGAGTAAAGGAAAATCCTTTCATAATTGACTCACCCTCATTATCATGCCATCCCAAATGTGTATGACTATCTTTCTTCTATAGAACAAAAATAAAGATTTTTATAAGAATATATCAGCTCTTTTGGTCCATACAATGCAAGTGAACGGTGGCCAGAGCTCTGAAGCTCCAAAAAGCACATAAAGTCAGCATTCCAAATCCACATGTGTGGGTAAGAAAAACAAAAGTCATTTTTTACTGTAAATCTCCACCTTTGACCAGCCCGACCTGTAGGTGGCGATATGCACGAAGCAAATTGCCAAAAAACAAAAGAAGAATGTGAAAGTGAAATTGGAGATTTATAATAAAAAGGACTTAAATATTGATCTGTTTCTCACCCACACCTATCATATCGCTTCTGAAGACGTGGATTTGGAATGCTGCCTTTGTGTGCTTTTTGGAGCTTCAAAGTTCAGGTCACCATTCACTTGCATTGTATGGACCTACGGAGCTGAATATTCAACTAAAAATCCTAATTTTCTGCAGAGGAAAGAAAGTCACACATCTGGAATAACATGAGGGTGAGTAAATGAAGAGAGAATTTTCATCATTGGGTGAACTATCCCTTTATGTATTGGTATTATCAGCCATTGAAAAGCCCATGTGTGTTTTAGCAAATTTCAAAAACATAGTACGAATGTCTTATTGTGTTTATTAAGGATCTATTTTCTCTGTAAGTGATTTGGCCTAGAAAATGCCATTAAGTTTTCCAAAGGTAAATAATTCACAGTAAAAGTGGTAATTGGAGTAATAGGTGGGCTTTTGGAGTAGAATAATGTGGAGCCTGTGGAAGTTTGCTTGAGTTTTGTTTAATGTTTCTGCTACTGTCCCCCCTCCCCACAGGAACTGAACGATCAACATCATGAACCCTGTTTATAGCCCTGCGTCATCAGGGGTTCCTTATGCCAACCCTAAAGGAATTGGATACCCAGGTAACCAGAAAACAGCTGTCTCTGTCTCATTGTTATGCAGTCGATAGAAGGTGTTGACTCTTGATGCCTGTGATTAAATGCATTTATATTCCTCTAGTGTCATTGTTATTATTCATTGCTGTGATTTGTCCTCAGTTAATGTCTTGGCCTCTCTTGCAGCGGGATTTCCTGTTGGTTATGCTGCGGCAGCTCCAGCGTACTCCCCCAGCATGTACCCTGGAGCTAACCCAGCCTTTCCCACAGGTAAGGGAAGCCCTGACTCCTTGAGTTTTACTATACCTTTGAGATGGTTTCTTAGAAGTCAGAAAAGAACTGTGGTGGGATGTGGTTTGTCCTTTTCACAATGTTTCATCACAGAGTTATGACAGGGCTAATTTGGGTTACACTTTATTTTAATGTGTCCTTGTTACAGTGTATTTACACAAGTAATTACTGATTATTAATAACATGTATTAACAACATGTACTTACTATAGGTTTAG
The DNA here is from genome assembly GCF_019703515.2 of Myxocyprinus asiaticus. Lineage (NCBI taxonomy): Eukaryota > Metazoa > Chordata > Actinopteri > Cypriniformes > Catostomidae > Myxocyprinus > Myxocyprinus asiaticus. Next base: position 29,304,126 of record NC_059387.1, read on the forward strand.
GGTTAGTTGTTTTTAATTATGCATAACTGACTGTTATTACTATAGTAAATACATGTAATATGTGTAACAAGGACACATTAAAATAAAGTGTTACCCTAATTTGATCAACAGTATTTAAGAAACTAGAATGTTCAGTCCTTATATTACAGCTCACTCATGGTTGTACTTTTATTAATGTTGTACTGAACACTTAACATTTTGTGTATGTCTTCGTACATCTTTTTTTTTTTCACCCAATTTGGAATGCCCAATTCCCAGTGCGCTTAGTGGCGTAGTGATTCGCCTCAATCCGGGTGGCAGAGGATGAATCCCAGTTGCCTCCACGTCTGAGACCATCAACCCACACATCTTATCACGTGGCTTGTTGAGCGTGTTGCCACGGAGACATAGCGCATGTGGAGGCTTCGCCATCCACCGCGACAGCCGTGCTCAACTCACCACGCGCCCCACCGAGAACGAACCACATTATAGCGACTACGAGGAGGTTACCCCATGTGACTCTACCCACCCTAGCAACCGGGCCAATTTGGTTGCTTAGGAGACCTGGCTGGAGTCACTCAGCACACCCTGGGATTCGAACTAGCGAACTCCAGGGGTGGTAGCCAGCGTCTTTTACCACTGAGCTACCTAGGTGTCTTTGTATATCTTAAAGTCAACGTAACAAACCATTTTTCTTTTTGTGAACGGATATACTGTATTTCTAAATGAAACAGGATATGCAAAGAGAAAAAATGGAGGGCGGGACTTTATCCATCGAAAATGGATTTGTTTGTTTAAAGGAGGTGTTACATACAGTATGAGACAGGAGTTAGATAGTTGGAAGGGAGGGGCTGAAAAATCAGAGGGCTTCAGCCAATAAGAGATGTCGTTTCAGAGCCAGAGCAAGTTACATTACATTTTGATGAAAGATTACAAAGATAAAAAAAAAATTTGGTCGGAGGGAGCGTGCATCAATGAATCGTGTACAATTAAGACCAGAAATGTATATTGAGAAAGTAAATATTTTAATTTCATATGATTTTCAACAGTCGAGTTCCAGAAGTAAAAATCCCATTAGTTTTCTCCATAGGCGAATTGATTTTTTTTAACAAAAACTCAAAACCTTTAAAGACAGTCCTACCATGAACTTTGAGGTTGTTAACTTATGATATATGGTTTTGTTGAAACCATAAGTCATTGTTATTTCAACTTCATAACTACACTATCTTCTGAACAAAGATCCACCAATCAGAGAATTGCGGCCGGCAAAGCACACTAAATGAGCTTTGCAGTGAGCTCCAACTTCAATGTGAATGATTAAATCGAGTCTCCCTACACTTTCAAACTACTTATACTTTAGTATATATCTGGATATTTTGCAATAAAATATAAATATTTTGTTTCTACACTTTGAATCAGATACTTTTTCTAAATACTTTTTAGCTTCTAATCAAAGTTTGTAATGATGTAATTCACCTCGGGGCTGGTTGGTCTTGTTCATGGCTTAGAACTCTTTTAGGAAGTACTTTAAGAAATCCCTGTGGAGTGGGAAAATACTTCTGGAACCAAGGTGGCTAAAAGAGTGGGTGGGCATTGTTTGCTCTGTGATGCTGCTAGCAAATTAGATTTTTGTTTTATTTTCTATATGTCATCAAGCCTAACAAAGCCTTTATCATCCCTTCAGGTTATGCTCCTGGGACTCCTTTCAAAATGTCCTGCTCCCCTACAACAGGTGCTGTACCCCCCTACTCCTCATCACCTAACCCCTACCCTGCTGCCGTCTACCCTGTGAGAAGTCCCTACGCCCAACAGAACCCTTACGCACAGGTAAGGTCACGTGGATTGGAGGTTGTGAAGCCTAAAGGATATCAATTCTGTTATTTGTCAAGACATTGGATGTTCTCTCCCCAGCAGCAAGGCACTTACTACACACAGCCCCTTTACGCCGCACCGCCCCATGTCATTCATCATACAACAGTGGTCCAGCCAAATGGCATGCCGGCAGCCATGTATGCCCCTCCCATTCCCCCTCCCCGCCCTAATGGAGTTGCCATGGGAATGGTAGGAGGCACCACCATGGCTATGTCAGCTGGTGAGTTGCTTGGTTTTAAATGAAAATCGAGTATATACAGTAGATGGTTTTGGACTAGATGCAGTTAGTTCATGGTTCCCACAGTCATGGAAGACCTGGAAATATCAGGGAATTTTAAAATTGAGTTTGTGAAATCCCACGCACACAGTGAAATGGAAGAACCACCTGACCGACATTAAAAGCGACAAACCACAGCTTGTTTCACATGATGTTTAGGGGTGGGTAAAAAAACAATGTTCTGCACTTCTGTGTTGTAGCCGAATGTCGGTGTGGATACAATGAGATAAATCATAAGCATATGTGTCCAAATTTCGCAGGGAAAAAAACATTTCTGTCATCACCCTCTGGTTAGTTAATGTTTAGATTTCAACTGAAACACTTCTGTGAGACTTGAACTGAACTGGCATTTTTCTTAAAGAGACAGTACCATTTTAGTGTCAGTGTAAATAAGCAAATTGTAAATTGTATAAATTATTTTAAAAAGTGACAGCTCATATTATTATTGGAGCTGCTGATTTAGCACGTTATTTGAGTGTAATTATATAAAAAATAACATGTTAAAAAAATTACGCAATTAATCATGCCCCCTGACGTGAACGTAAATTCCATAATAAAAGTACCACTTTTTGTATTGTCTTATCAATGCTTTATTCATCTGCCACAGGAATGCAATTTATTTCAAACTGAATATCAGTCTGTATTATATATTTATTATAGGTCCATCTATTACATGCATTTGAATTATTATGCATAATCTTTATTTGGGGGCTTTTCTCAGTAGATAATGATGTATGCGATTAATTTAAATTAATTTTATGAATTAGTCCGCATGTCGTAATTATTTAGATTTAAAAATTATTATATATGCAATTTAATGACATCATGTTAATTGATAGAAGGTAGAACATTTTTGGAAAGCTAAAATGTGATTGTAATAATGATGACAATGTCTGATTTAAGAGCAAACTATTCTTTTGAGTCCGTTCTTTTTAATGAATCAGTTCAAAGATCAATCTCAATGATTCATTAGTGAATTGTTTGGTAACATTTTTAATTCTATTAAAGAAATTCTTATCAAGTATTCATAAATGAATAGAAAGGTAATGGAAAAGTTGTAGAAATCCAGTGGTCAAAAAGTGTGGGAACCCTTTTTTAAAGGGATAGTTCACCCAAAAATGAACATTCTCTCATCATTTACTCATTCTCATGATATCCCAGGTGTGTATGACTTTTTTTATTCACCAGAACACATTTGAAGAAAAATACAAAAATATCTTAGCTCAGTAGGTCCTTAAAAAGCGACCGCGTGAACTCAGCGCTCTCGTGAAGCTTACCGGAAGCGATGGTTTAAGTTAAAAAGTACTTAAATATTGATTGCACGAAAAGTGATTGTATTGCTTAAGAAGTCATTAATTTAACCGCTGGAGTCATACCGATGACGTTTATGCTGACTGTCTGTGATTTTTGGAGCTTCAAAGTCTGATCACCTTCCACTTGCATTTTAAGGACCTACTGAACTAAGATATTTTTCTATTTTTCCTCAAATTTGTTCTGCTGAAGAATCAAAGTCATACACACCAGGGATATCATGAGGGCGAGTAAATGATGAGAATAATTTTTCATTTTTGGATGAACTATCCCTTTAAAATGCCTAAACGTCCATGAAAATGCAGTAAATTGGAAAGGAAAGAGATTCAAATTCATTATTCATTTTTGAAATGTATTATTGATTTTGTATGTATGAAGTATGTATGTTCTGAAAGACAGAGGTTATATGTTGTGGGCTGTTATTTTTTTTTTCCCATTCCTAGGGACGTTATTAACTACTCACTCCCCGACCGCAGTCGCGCCCCACCCCTCAATGCCCACATACCGCCCACCCACCACTCCAACCTACAGTTACGTGCCCCCGCAATGGTGAACACGGCAGCCACTGTGAGTGCAAATCCTACTTGTTTTTCAGTTTGTACGATGTATTTAGCCCTAAAATAATATTCTTTTGTCAACCCTGGTGTGAAATAAGTCTTTTTGTTCTCCTCAGGTCAAAAGATGGTAGATATGCATTCTCACTGACCAGTATTTTTACAATTAGAGCTGACACTACAAGTGTTAACAGCCAGTTGCTCTTCCTTCCAAACATAATGTGAACCTGACTCCAGTTGGCAGACGAAAGGAAACGTTGGAAAGGGAAAGAGAATCTTCTCAGTCTGGCTCCATTACTTCCCGTCCGCCACTCATTTCTACAACATATCTCAAGGCCGAAGACCAGACAAGCTCTTCATGCTGATTTGTGTTGTGTGGACTGTCTTGCAGTTTTTAGCATAACTCTTTAATTGGTGGTAACGGAAGAGAGTTGGAATTAATTTTTATTTGAATACCTATTGAATGCATGTATATATTCAAAAGACAACAAACTAACAAAAAAACAACAACACAGTACTAGCTCACTCTACCAGCAATGACAGATGCAAAACCATCAGCAATGCTTTCAAGCAAAAATTCAAAAGGTTGGGGAAAAACAACTGTATATTAAATGCAATGTCTTAATTGTTATTTCATACAAAATATTAATAACATTAGCATTTTAAAGTAATTATTATTTTATTTGCTCCCTCCTTTGTTTTTTCCCCCTTGTTTTAATTTGGGTGACTGTAGCTACAGGCTTGGTATGTCTTCTCTGGGTTTGACACTGTTAGTTTCTGCGGTGCCTCTACAAGATGGATGGACCCTTAAAGTTTGGGCCTCCATTTCAGATGCCTGTTTTTAGTTGATTAGTTTTATCATTCTACATGCTCTTGCTACAGTTAATTGTTGCACTAATTGCCTCTGTGTGTACATCAATTGGTTGGTTGAGCTGTGTTGGTGCTGAGAGCATGCTTACTCATTTGTGTACCTCTGGTTTGGTTTTCTTCACTTTTTAAAAGTCTGACTGAAAAATGAAAGGGTTAGTTCACCCAAATATTACTATTCTTTCTCACCCTCATGTTGTTCCAAATCTCCGAGTTTCCTTTTTCCTGTGGAATGCACAAGGAGAAATTTAGAACAATGTTGACACTGCACTTTTTCCATACAATGAAAGTGAATGGTGACTGAGGCTATCATTCTGCCTAGCATTGCTTTTGGTGTTCCATAGGAGAAAGAAAGCCATAGGGGTTTGAAACAATTTGAGGGTGAGTAAATGACAGAATTGTAATTTTTGGGTGAACTCTCTCTTTAAAGTTAGCCATTGCTAAATTGCGACATTTTAAATGGGACTGTTTATGTGGTTAATTAAAAAAAGAAAACCCAATTAAGTTTATTTGATTACACTACTGGTAACCTTTGAGGAGGTGAATTTGAGTTATTTAGTTATAATGAACCCAAAATTCTACATTGCTTGTTTCCTCGAGATTGCACCATAACCGACTGAATTTAATTGACTTTTTACATTATACATAGCCTATATCACTTCAGTTAACAAATGTTTTGTAATGTTTAATGTGTTTTTGTTTTGTATTTTCAAGAAAGACCAAAAAATAAATACAATAATAAATTAGGATTTTTTTATTTATTTATTTATTTTACTTAGAGGTGCCACATGTAATATATTTACTGTACTAAAGCATAAAATTATAATATGTTATCAGAGATTTAGGAAACATGCTAAGATGAAATACTGGCTTCTCCGAAAACAATGTTACAGCCAGTATATTCTACTTTGAAATGTCTGTTCCGGGCCGGAATTTCTGTTTGTGTTTTGGCCTGTGTGATCCCGCCCACTGCCCATTTCCCAATAGTATTTTGACACCCCGGGTTGTCAGATTTGAAACAAGTTAGCGGGCAAACACAACGCACTGCAGCCATCGAAGCCAGCAATATGTCTAGCTAACATTGACAGAGTTATAAAAAATCCACATGAGCTGGTTTATAATATTGCAGACGTATACATTTGCTGATCAACTTACCGTGTAAGGCTCTTAGCTTGCCATTGTCAGTTTGCTCATTCCTGTTGCGTGTCCTCAACCTGGCAACCCGCGTGAGCTTCGAGTCTGAGGAGGAGAGGACGAGGGAGACAACCCTCCAATATTTTTAATTTGGACTGCACTACCCATTTTAAATGCTTGATGTCAGTGTTACATATTGCTCCTTTAAAAGAGGCCTAGAGTTCACACAAACACTGTGAGGGTATATAAAAATGTTCTATACACAAATAGGGACACGGTCTCATTACCAGTTATGACAGAAATACAACAAACACATATGCATGTAATATCAGCACTGCTCTTTTCACTGGAATAATGTTTTAAAAGCTTTATAGTCATGCCAGCAGTATCTTTAGATATTTCTGGTTTAATATTGGTAGATTATTATTATTCTTGATTAAATATGTTTTAATTTTACAATAGCAGCATTCCGGATTTATTGTCAATCAATAAACAGAATTGTTAAGTTAAAATGCTAGATTTCCCTCTCAAATTACACCAGTGCTGAAATAATGCTTTATTACGATCGTTAAAATTTAAACAACATAAGTCCTATTATGCGCTCATAGCGTCATCCCTTCCTCTGAAGAGTTAAATGTTAAATGTAGATGTCTTCATCAATCCAGGCCCGTTCATTCCATTGGGGTACAGACAAATTGTACATCAACGATATTACACAACAAAATATTAAAAATGCATATATAGAAAATATATGATTTGTATGATTTCCAAACCCTTCCAACGGTCTATGCAGTTCGTTTTGGACATTATAATATTATGTTTGACTATAAATAGGGCCTACATGTAATCGTTTAGAGCGCTCGCGAGTCAATTTGACTTTCAAATATATTTAAATGCTCGCGCTGACAAATGAAAACCGTTAGAAGTCCACCCGCTCGCCTCGAGCACCTGAGTACTTGACGAATTTGCTCAGTTATTTTACAGTCATAATATTTGTCTCTTGAAAAGAAGGTAAGAAGTTAGAAATAGTTGCTCACCGAGTTTTGTTTACCATTCCCAGCATCAGGGGGAGGAAATGAAGTCTCTCACCTTTCTGCCTTTCAGGTGTTTATCAACTTTGACGCATTAGGTCAAATATGTTAATAAGACAACCTAGTTTCCATCCACTTTTCGTGCTGCTTTGTTATCGACAAAGTGAAAATGCGTAAAAAACAAAAAAAGGTTTGCGAAATTTGCCGTCTTCTGCCTGTTTCCATTCAAATGGCCTATTATCGATTAAAAATGGTGTGCGTGATGACGTCATGCCTAAAAAAAAAAAAAATAAATAAAAAAACATGTCGCAGAAGTTTTGGTTTATCGCAAAATAAATCTGCCCTTAAGCCGTTTCCATACAGAAATGTGTGTTTATCGCTAATTGTGTACCTTTCACCTCCCAGATGTTCCTAAAGTTTTGGTAAAATGGGGAGAGTATTGAGAAAATTCATTGAAATTAGACAGCTTACTGTCATTTTAATTTCACAAATAAATGCAACCAGAAGATGAGGAACTGCAGTTAAAAGGGAACTGTTGCCCTTCTGATAGGACTGTAATATTGGTCCTGATGTTGTGCTATCGCAGGTTGTTACCGGTTCCGACCCGAGAGCGAATCGTCATGGCCCTTTTCAAGCTGGCAACCTGCACCAAGTAGTGGGGAAAACTTTTAGTCTTAGTATAAGGACCATCCATCTATGTGTATATGTTGTGTGCACAGCTATTAAAGAAAAAATGATGCGGTGTAATATCAGGGTTTACATATGATACATTCCTGATATTCAATAGGCTATTTTGAATAATCATCTAATCTAAAGCATTGCCATCACAACTGCATTATGTCCTGCATATTTGTCCAGCAACTTTCAATGACCAACTGGACTTGATTGTCATCTAAAATTAATTTTAGCATCATAATACAACTGAAAGTTTCTGAAGAAGCTCAGCAAATGCAATCCGAGGTCAAGAGGGTTAGATTTAAAATATTTAAAAGTTTTAAAATGTTCAAAAGCTCGTTTTCTGAAAGTGAACTCAGCATTGGACAAATAGTTTTATGTAGTCTTGAAAAAAAGTGTAGAACATTCTGGGAATGTCATTCAGCCGGCTTTTTCGCCTACAGGGTAAGGCTAATTTAAGTTTGTGTAAAGAAAAGGAAATTAGGCCTATATAGGCCTAACAATATTATTTTTTGGTTTGGTAATTTATTTTTGTAATAAAATGCTTTATTAGTTTGGTAATTTATTTCATTTAATACAGGGAATTTGCTGGCATTTTTTCAAAAGTAAGCTAAACAATCATTTTAATTGGGCTGTTAGTGCTCCAAAAAAGCACACTGAAGCTTTTCTTCTAGTATTGTGTATTTCTTTTTAATTTAAAACATCTTTGTGCACAGAAATGACATGTTATTTTGTATTGTGGGCTAATTCCATGCCTGCCGTCTATTATTTTGAATGGTGTGGATAAGCAACTTTAATAAATAAACGGATGGTTACCACGATTAAATTAATGCAAAGAGCAGCCATTCATTTGTTCTCCGTGCACTTGTCGATGACAGGTGCATGATACGAGATATTTGAGTTGGCACTTCTGGAAGTGTCACGTTTGCAGCATCAGATCTGTGCAGGTATGCCATTAAGACCAATCCATAACAGTGCGAGAAATGCTTCACATACAATAAACTGGCTTTCAAGGATGTATACCTTGTCATCATGATTAACACAGGCTAATGATTTGGGTAAATTCTGTCACGTGACACTATATATTTGCGTAATGCCAATTTTCTGAACAAAAAGTGTTTCCAAACCATTTTTTCGCGACATTTGAAGTATCAACATAGAGTTAATGCACTAGAGTTAAATGGAAAAATATCATGTCGTCACTTGTGAAACTTAAGCGATAATTTGCATTTCCATCAACTATATTGGTAAACGTTTTGATGCGCTATACTTTTTGTCGCAAAAAAAGCCATGGACAGAAAAGTAGTTAATTGACACTTTTTGGGTGATGCCTACGTTATTCTATTTTATTAACCGACATCCTCCTAAATAAAGAGTAATACCATGCATGGTACAGTGATGTTATACTTTGATATAAACTGTTATGGTACTGAATGATTACCATATTCAGATACCATGGTATTAACATGGCACTCTAATGTGCATCAGATAATACCATTAAATTACCAAGGCACCATGTCCCAAAAACCATATGTTAATAGCCTACCATGGTAGATTTTGGTAGGCTTTTTTGGTATAGTGTCATCATCTTGATTATATTAATTACACGTTATTTTGCAATTTTAGCAGAAGCTCTTTCATCCAGTACAACTTCTAGTGCAATAACTGCAAAAGTCATCTACCTACACTGTAAAAAATTGCTGTAAATTTACGGCCAAATTCCTACAGCAATCTACTGTGATTCTTAAATACAGTAGTTTGCTGTTAAAAATGTTGCATTCTGGGAGATCAAGAGCAGTCTCACTGTGAAGTGACTAGTTTTATGGTAAATAGCTTTTCTATGCAAGGCATTAGGGTTAAATGAACATTTAAAATCATGATATCATCTTGGTGAAAGCTGTAGTGACATTTTGAAACTTATATTTTAACACCCACCCACATGGTTAGTGTTCATGATGTTTCTGACTAACTCCTTGGTTCTTTATCATCTCACATCAGCCTTCACTTCTCTGTCTAATGAGAAGTAAAATAATAAAAAAAAAAAAATCAACCTTTGAAGCAATGTACATATTAAATGTAAAATTTTGCCAGGATTGAACAGTATATTTTAATGAAGAAAAAAACAACAACAACCTGTACACAGTAAAATAACAGTATAGCACTGCATTGTGGGTTATAATGGTGACATACCCGTAAGCCTTTGCGCTTGAATAAGTATGTATGCTTTGGCAATGCATTGGGGCTACAAAAATTGTAAAAAATAAAAATAAAAAACATGTACAAATGTTTTTATCCAGACTTAATAGCAGTATTAGTTTAATTAGTGTTGTTGTTTTGTTATCAGTAGTTTGTTTGGAGTCACCATTACGGTGATTAGTGTTCTCTTGAGCTGGCACCTTGGACCTTCTTTATTTTTATGTTATGTTCTTCCAGCCAGTCAATTTATGTTTAAGTAAAACACAAGTTGTTGCACTGTGCTACTAGGAAGACAAAATCAAAGGTCACACTGAATATCTGATCCTTCTCTGCAAATGGCACTATATGTGGCCATAGTGATGCATTACACATATAAGCAAAAACAGTAAATTATATTTCAGCAAAATGATATTAGCAAAATGAATATTTTATGTTTCTGATGAACTTATAGCATAACTCGAGTTTTTATCAAGACACATAGATATCAGCTCTCGGCATACAAAACGCAACAGTGGTGACAATTAACAAACATACTTTTATGTAAAAAAGTAAAAGCCGAACATTAAAATACAAGTAACTTAGACTACAACAAAAACAACATCAAAATAAACCAGTAAATAGTAAAAAATCGAAGTAATTTCTTCATGCCGCAGTGCATGCTGGGAACATAGCTGTTAATTTCAACAACAGTAGATAGTATGTAATTTGACAGCTAAATGCTGCTAAATTACAGTTGTATACTGTAGCTGTAAATACAGTATCTAGCTGTTAATTTCAGCAACAGCAAGACACCATTAATTTTACAGTAACATGCTGGCAACCCTGCTGCCAGTTCTTTACAGTTTTTTTTACGAGAAAATTTTTAACAGTGTACCTGAATCTCCAATACAGAATCTCTGCTGTTCTCAGTTTACATGGGATTGAATCTGAGAGTTACCATTAGTAGATCAGACACTCAACCACAAAGCCACCACACCTAACATTATGTGCATTGGAAACAGCAGCTTTTGTTTGTGTTTAACTGAAGAGCATAAATTCCAAGAGTCACTTGTTAGCTAATTTCTTCTGCAATATCTTTGCTACGAATTTCCTTATTAAACAGTATTCAAACAAATTAGTTGATTTAGACACTTGTTGTGATAAAATAGTGAATTAAATGGCAGCTTTGACATTTGCTTTAAGTATAGGGTGCACTGACATGCACAGAATGGGGGCTGCAGTGGCGCGAGCACCTTTACATTCACAAATGTAAAGGTGCCCTTTTAAGTGGAGGTGCCTTTAAGAGCGCGGAGATTTAAGCGGAGAGTGCCCCCCGCTCAACAACTATTGCCCCTGGTAAGGTCTGTGCACGTCACTGGTAGGGTGTATATCAGGAAACTTTTATTTATTTTCTTTTTTTTTTCTTTTTAGTGTAAATCAGAATGAAAACAGAAGATCCAGGCCAACAGGTTCTAAGAAGGACTAAATCTACCACATGCGCACAGGTAAAGTTTACTGAATGCAAAATGCACAAAGATGATGTAAACGATGTCCATTATGTTTATAAGTGAGCATTTTGAAACATTATAAGTTTTAGCATGTTGATTTTCCCCTCAAGTAAGTGTCACAACTGTCAGGTCTGTAACGATGGGTTTTCACAGCAAATGTCACATCCGTAATACTGGAATTGCCATTGTAAATTAAAAACTATAAAATTCGCCATTGAAAATTAAATTTAGCTAAATGCCACGTCTAGTATTTAAATGTACAAAATTCAAATTCAAAACTATAAAATACACCATGGAAACTTCAATTTTGTTAAATGCCACATGTCTGAAATTCAAATTCACAAAATTCAAATTCAAATATTTTTGTCATTTATTTAGCTCCATAAGAAATGGCCTGGTTTAAAGATCTAAAAGATTTTAGATATTTAGATATAGGTCATTTTACAGGTAAAGAGACCTTGAAAAAAATATTAATATATTTTGAGTCATAAAATATGGTGTAATGCATTAAATAAATTGTCTCAATAATCAACACCATTTTGTTTATAGACACAACTAGGCAGCAGCTCCACAGGAATTCCAGGTACGACTAGGGTACAGCTGCCAGTTGGTCAGATGATGCAGGAAAGACCTCGGCCTTTCATGCAGGTAATATCCACATGCATAAATTAGCATTTTTCTTGTCACTGAACACTGTATTTAGCATTAACTCTTTCTGCCACAGCCTCTACTCTGTAAAAAATATTTTGTCAGGTATGTCTAAAATATTATTTAATCTGACTAAATCAAATGGAAAAATTAGGTTATATCAACGAAAGTATTTTAGAGGTTAGAGTTTTGTAAAAAAAAAAAAAAAAAAAAAATTACAAATATTATTATTATTTTATTTTTATTTTTTTTGGTGGTTAAATCAAGTAGAAATAGGTTGTTGAGGTAACAATTACCACTATTTTCAGTGTAACTACACTGGCTACATCACATTGAAGCAAGCTGTGACTCAGATTATGGGTCTCCATGATAGGTATGATAGGAAAAAATGTGTGTGGCATGGTGGCTCAGTGGGAAGCACTGTTGCCTCACAGCAAGAAGGTCCTGGGTTTGAGTCCTGGCTCTGTGTGGAGTTTGCATGTACTTCCAGTGTTCGTGTCCCCCACGGTCCAAAAGACATGCTGGTTAAGTTAACTGGAGACTCTAAATTGCACATAGGTGTGAGATGTATGTCTGTCTGTGTTGTCCTGTGATGGACTGGCCATCTGTCCATGGTGTTTCCCTGCCTTTGGCCCAAGACAGCTGGGATAGGCTGCAACCCTACATAGGACAAGTGGTTATAGAATATGGATGGATGTAACAGTGGGCTTCCTTTGATCAGCTTCAGTGTTTTCCACAGTTGCCTCTGGGGAACTGAGTAAGACAGTGTGGATTCACACTTGTGTGATGTGTCACACTGTAGGTGGGGAAAAAAATAAAAGAAATGACCTTGTGTACTTTGAAAAATCATGTGTGTGATCTATTCCTCAGATTATTGAGGAATTAATTACATTATTATCACAAGATTGTCCTTATACACCGCATATATACAATATACTGTATATTTATATATTACTGTAACACACACAGTATATGACATTTGTATTGTAGGAATTCAAAGGGATCATTTGCAACAAAACTAAAAAACTAAAAAATCTGATCTAGGCTTCACAATTTTTCATTCTCATGTTTACTCTAGTTGTTAGAATGTGATTGTCTAAACCTGTCTTTTGATTTGTCCTCAGGCATCATCAGTAGTATGCAAAGTTGAAAAATCTAGCAAGGATCTATCTGACTCTCCAAAGAAAAGGGAGCTACCCAGCAGGCATACCAGGACAAATCTGCATGACATTCCAGAAGGTGGAGCTACAGAAGAAAAGTGTGATGTAAAGGCATCCTCCTCTTCAGGAGACATTCTCTACAAGACCAATGCAGGCCCTTTCAGTGAGATTTTTTCCAAGGCTTTTTACATAGCATTATTATAACTACAGAGGCCCTAAAAAGGACATTTTTGTACACTCAAGCCCCATGCACACATGCAATTACTTTATCGCTTGAAGTCACTAGTCTCTAGTGTGAAGTCGCCCGTGGGTGTTCCTACTGCTGTCGCTCTAACGATATTGGTGGACTGCACGACTGGCCATATCTCTTGGAAATCTGATCACCGATGAGGCATTTCACTATTTAATCTAAGATATGATTCTAATTTGACTAGGAATCAGTTTTCTTGTCCCTAATAATGCTCATTCTGCAGAGGAGAGTGTTTTCATATGAACTGCAGCAGTGCTCATTGCATCATATCATCAACAAGATGAATGATCTATCAAATTTACAAATCAAACTCATTCAGACTGCCAGCAATTTCTGAAACATCCTTATAATCCTCCTAAAAATGCCATTCTACTGGTGAGAATGTTTTTATATGAACTGCCAACAACTGTGCTTAATGCATATCATTAATAAGATGAATGATCAATCAATGTACGAACCAAACTGAATTAGACTGCCGACAATTGACTGGTGATGTGAGTTACACTGACATTCTCTTCACTCCTATTGGTTGTCGCTCTCGAAAGTCGCTCCACATTTGCATAAATGTAAACTTTTTGCAACTTTCTCAAGTCGATGGACACGTCCACATCTAGTCGCCAGAGGTTGCTGTCGCACATGTCATCACAAGTCGACAGCTCTCAATGAAAATGAATGAGATCTAATCGCTTTGTTGCTTGAAGTTGCTGCATGTGTGTACGGGGATTTAAGCCACACTTAAAATGATTTTCATTGCACTGGAGTAACAACATATCAAAGCAAGAGACACCTGCTAACAATGATGGTAGATCTTTTCTCAGAACTGACTTTTTCTGAGCAATTTTTCAATTACTTTCAACCAACTGTTGTCAGGGTGATTTTTAGTAAGTCAGTTTCCCTCAAGTTCACACAGGTGTAATGGTTTGATAGCCAGAAAGTGTCATAATAGTCCTTTTTGTTTTCATTTTGAACATTACATCTATAGACCACAACAGTTCATTCATTTCTTCCATAGGCAATGCATAAAATCCTTCATAAAAGAGTTCTAAGCATGAACCAAACCAACCAGCTCCAAAGTGAATCATGCCATTCTTAACTTTAATTTGAAACTAAGAAGTATTTGAAAATCAGACACAAAGACAAACACTAGACTATGTACTGTCTTCACGAGCACGTGAACTACAATCCCATGAAGCAATTGTCGTAATTGAATGAAAAACAGTTGAAAAGTATAAAACTTTTGATTTCAAGTTGTTAATTCTACTGCCAAAATATTCAGATATTTACAAATAGAAAAATAGTTTGAGAGTGTAGGAAGACCGATTCAATTGCGTCATTCAAAGTGCATCGTGCGAGTGGGCGGTCTCTGCATCACTTGTTTGGTCGCTTTGTTCAATGTGATTTTCTGATTGGTGGAGCGTTTCTCTTAGATTCATTGGTAGTGTAGTCCTTCACCAGGAATTCCGCTATTAAACATAATTTCTAAAATATGAAGCTGAAATAACACAGACTGATGGCTTCAACAGAAGCATATACCATCAGTAACAACCTCTGAGCTCACGGTAAGTCTGTCTGTAAAGTTTTATAAGTCATCATAAAAAATGTATTTGCCTATGGAAAACAAATAACAGGATTTTTACTTCTGGAACCCGACTGTTGCACTTTATTACTATTTTTGAAACCTAACATACTTCTATTTGTGAAAAGTATGCTTGCTTTGACTTATAAATAAATGCTACTTGGTTTGCTTTTCTGTTTTGTAATGTAAAGGCATTCATACATTTTTAGTGAGGCCAAAGTGTCCGAATTCTTTTTGGGTCTACTATATACAGTATTCTCCACAGTTGAACATTTTGTCTGTGACACACTTTGTATAATGTGCAAAGGCTTATCCTCATTTGACATTTATTATTGTTGTATTATTCTGAAGTTGCTCTCAATCAGAGTGGCAGCGTCCAGTTTATCCCCTGCAACCAGAGTTATCAATCTTTCAACATGAACAGCTCAGGATCGCCTGGGGCTCCTATGATGCAGTATGCTGTGCACTCCAGGGATGCCACTCAGCCTTACATGCTGTCGGACAATAATGTAGTGGCCCAAGGTAAAGACTTCATTTATTTGGATTATACTCTTCTTGGATATAATACAGTACCATGTAGACAAGCCTGTTTTGACAAGACTGTATATCAGCTGCTGAGTCCAGGTTTTAAATAAAGGAATATTCTGGGATCAATACAAGTTAAACTCAGTCGCACAAAGTGGCAAAATGGTGATTATCATAAAATATAATTTAGATTTTTCCCTCCTTTTCTTAAAAAAAAGAAAAAGGGGGCCAATTTTTGGAGGGTTTAAAGGCAGAAATGTGAAGCTTAATTTTATAAAAGCACTTGCATTTATTCTTTGGTTAAAATGTGTGTATTATTTGAGCAGTAAAGTTGTGGTGGACTACTAAATTATTGGGATTACAGGGTTAAGTCATGATGAAAATGAAGTTGTTAAATTTGCTATAACTATACACTGAAATGGTTATGTGATTTTATTACACTGAAAACATGTTAGCATGCACATTGTTTACATCTTGTGGCGATACTTTTGAAACAGTGAGTATTTTAATGTTTATGGATTGGCCGCATTAACTTCCATTTTAAATGCCTCATTGTAACCTCGATTTTTGCTTTTTTAAAGAAAAGGAGAGACCAGCACAAATAATTTTTTGTGGTAATCTACATTATGCCACAAATGCTGTTGACTGAGTTTATTATATTGAAACCGGAATATTCCTTAAATGTTAAATAAACACAGAAGTCATAAATACATGAATGAATCTCACAAAAACATATCCAGTTTACATGTTCTCCCAAAATCAAGAGAAATAAAAAAAGAGATGCCAATTAGAAATGATGCCTATTTTTGGGATCATTAAGATTTTTCAGTAATGAGAATTTAATAATCCTAAAACAGGCTTCATTTTCTTTCTTTGTTATGACTTTGGGGTCAAATAAACACCCAGGCATGTTCTTGTCATGTTTTGTGAGATACACCCACACAGCTATTAAAGCACAGGCAGGAAAATCAAAGATTTGCACATCAATTCATGTCAATACTTAAAACAAGGCTAAAACACTATCATATGACATTGTACATACTCCAGAGCGTACTGTATTATTCTTGTTGAAATCATAGTAAAAACTAAATCTTAAGTAAAATCTTACACATTTAAAAATAGTGCCCTTGCTTCTGTAGTCTGCATTAGTCCAGCTGACAGTTTGATGTGTAAATGGCAGAGGAGGAAGGGGGAAAGGGGAGGGCTGTCTCTGCGAGCCACTGTTACTGACATCAGAAGGCCAGTGATGTCATAGTGATGTCAATGGCTCTGACAGTGACTGCACACTTAGCTTGTTGTTTGGGCAGCATTACATACTGACAGCAGAGAGACACAGACAAGCTTTCAGATCATTATACATGGCTGTGACTGGAGATGAGACAGAATCAAGTATGTTTGTTGTTTGTTTTTGTGTGTTGCCATGTGGTTTTCATTGCATGTAATGTTGGGAACTCGCTTTAAATATATATTTACAAAGATTGAATTTTAAGTTGCACAGTTTAGGTGATTTTTAACTGTGAGTTTTTTATTTATTTATTTATTTGATAATTATCAGAGAATATTAACAAAAACAAACCAACAAAAAAACATTTTAAAATCTAAAAAAACAAACAAACATAAAACTAAAGTTTTTAAAAAAACAAAACAAACTGAGATGGTACTGTGAAAACAAAAGTACGATTTTTCTGTGTATCACACTACATTCTTGTAGTGAAAAGTCTGTGCAGTATGCAACAAGTCTTTTTCCCCTTCTTGTTCAGTTCATCTGTAGCTATTACTCACGTATTTCAGCACCTCTCTCTCACCCTCTCTCTCTATTTCTGAAATGCTTGAATGCTCTGCCCACTCACAGTACATCTGACGTTGTCATGTTTCCTGGAATTGGACACCAGCAGGGAAATGTAAATGCTGAACAGCAAATAAGATGTACATTGACGTCAGTCCAGAGTCATGCTATAGGCAGCTCCTTTTGTGAGAGCAGGACTACCAGATGAATCATCTCTTAGATAATACTCTGCAGTCTCCACGGAGACAAAGAGAAATTGAGAATCCAAGACATGTAGAGAAATGTTAAAAGCACTTGCATATCTTGCAATGCACTTTTTTATGTTAATAAGATTTTAAAATTTAAAGGAATATTCTGGGGTCAATATAAGTTAAGATCAATCAACAGCATTTGTAGCATAATGTTGATTAACCAAAAGTTTCGACTTGTCCCTCTTTTTCTTTAAAAAAAAAAAAGCAAAAATCTGGGTTACAGTGAGGCACTTACAATGGAAGTGAACCTGTAGACATTAAAATACTGTTTCAAAAGTATAGCCACAAGATGTAAACAATATGCTTGTTAACATAATTTTAGTGTTATAAAAATGGCTTATTAACCTTTTCAGTGTAAAGTTTTATCCAATTTTACAACTTTGTTGCCATGACGACGTAATGCTGTAAACCCTAAAACCATAAAAATGATAATTTAAACAACTGTGCAGCAAATAGTACAAGTTTTAACAGAAGAATTCATGTAAGTGCTTTTATAAAATTATAAGCTTCACATTTCTGCCTTCCAACCCTCCAAAAATTAGCCCCATTCAGATCTATTTTAAGTGCCTCACTGTAACCTTGAATTTGGCTTGTTTTTCTTTCTTTCTTTTTTTTTTTTTTTTTGGCACAAATGCTGTTGATTGAGCTAAACATGTATTGAACCTGGAATACTCCTTTAAATTGTGAATATTTATTTTGATTAAAGAAAAATCAAAAAGTGTAGATAAAAATTGAGTAAGGATGCTGTTTGGTCTCATTCCTGACTATGACCACAGTTCACTGTAGTTTGTGGCTACCAGAGGAAATTGTATCATTGCCGTTTTCATTAGAACAGGATGGTTGTCATGCATGTCGCTCTCTGTTCAAATATGTCAGAGCTCTCACTGGTATATAATCCAGTTTATTACTGCACTGAGTGTAGATCTGTGTATAATCAACTACTGTGACTTCTCAGCAACCATACAATGCGTTTGCAGTTCTCCAGTTGGTATTACAGTAATTCACAGCCTTTAGTCCATGCAGAAATGTGATCTTTATATAGTAACATGGTAATATCATGGGCTGCATCAGACATCATCAATATGGACTCTTTGTCAATTTCATTATATCACCCTCATATTACATTGTAATTAGTATATTTATTACGTATACATACATATATTTTTGTCTGGCTTGAAATTTAGGACAAATACCTTGTCAGGGTTCCCACTCTTGTCAAGGCACAGTTTTCCAGGACATTAAGCAAAAACACATGCAGCCATTTATATCGAGCTTTTATTTTGACGTTTCTGTTTGTTTTTGATGGTAGTTTATCACCTCCAGATAAGCAGTTTGCTCCATGGCCCAGTGTGATTAATAATCCCTGTAAAACTGTGATTCAGTTTAATAAATACATAGTCTGTATGTGCTGTGCACTTCAGAGTGCTCTCTGTCTCTGTCATCTCACACACACACAAGAGTGCACATGATGATCATGATGAGGTGTTTTCATATGAGCGGCCGGCTCTACATTTTGAAGCGTGCATCACTTGCAGATTATTTATTTATTCAATTAAATCAGATTATTTTTTTATTTTTTTATTATCACACTAGGACGTATCACAATTTTTATTTGATTAATTGTACACTTGTAAAATACGCTGGCTACCACCCCTGGAGTTCGCTAGTTAGAATCCCAGGGCGTGCTGAGTGACTCCAGCCAGGTCTCCTAAGCAACCAAATTGGCCCGGTTGCTAGGGAGGGTAGAGTCACATGGGGTAACCTCCTCTGGGCTATAATGTGGTTCGTTCTCGGTGGGGCGCGTGGTGAGTTGAGCGTGGATGCTGCGGTGGGTGGCGTGAAGCCTCCACACAATCTATGTCTCCGTGGCAACGTGCTCAACAAGCCACGTGATAAGATGCACGGGTTGGCAGTCTCAGACGCCGAGGCAGCTGGGATTCGTCCTCCGCCACCCGGATTGAGGAGAATCACTACGCGACCACGAGGACTTAAAAAACACATTGGGAATAGGGCATTCCAAATTGGGTGAAAAAGGGGAAAAATCAACAAAAAAAAAAAAAAAAAAAGAAAGAAAAAAAAGAATGAGAAGTTTCAAGAGTGCTGCTTCTCACTGTGCACGCGCCAAGCACGCATTTGGCTATAGCTGTAACCAATCGAACGATCTGCCTCGGTTGGACAGGGATTGCCAAGCACACCTTTGGATGCTGCTGTAATCAATTAAGAGTATAAGCACCCTTAACCTTTGACGTTATTTCACAATGTGCAGCTGCTGGCAGTGACAAAATTATACGAATTTGTGTATTTAGCCCTATAAGGACGGGACTAGTTTTCCCTAAGGAGGTCAGGGAAATTTGTGTTTCACAGAGGTAAAATAAGTAATTTAAAATGCATAATTCATACATTAAAATTAAATCAATTAATTAAATAATTAATTATTTGATTTTTTTTATGAGAATTAATTTAAAATTTAAATATATAGTTTAAAAGATATGTTAATTTTAACACCTAAATTGATGTGTTCGACCTTCTGTAACGCCTACATCTAGAAAACAGACACTCCACCTCTTGTCCGAATCATTACACGAAATCACAAATGTCATTTGATAATAATTGTAACTCAAACGTCATTTTGAAAACTAGTCGCGTCCGAATAGGGCTTTTGACTCCTATGGGCTTTTGACTCCGTGTCCCGATCGTTACCATGGTTTTGTACATGTAATGAAAACCTTGCTAGCAACACAGTCAACCCGTCTTTATTATACTAACATATTGTCCAGGAAAAATAATTATCTTCCAGGACATTTAGGGATTTTTCTAATTTTCCATGACTGGAAAATTGCATTGCAAAATTCCAGGTTTTCTAGGACGCGTGGGAACCCTGCTAGTGTCATCTCAGAATAACCATCTCACTGATGAGATATTTGCTGAAGGAGATTTGGAGTTTCAACACAGATTTAAAATGCGCATATAGTATATTATATTGGAGCGTAGTCTAAGATACTCAGACAGTAAGCTGGCCCTTCACTGTACTCTAAAGAATGATAAATATTTGTCTAAATAATAGCATCCTTCCAGCTGTCGAAGACGTTAAGTCATTCACCCCTGTGTATGCGTCTATGATGTGTATGTGTCGTCTAGTGCTCCATACTTTCACAGATACTTCAGTATTTACAATACCAAGTTAATATGAGACACACAGAGAAGGGGGATGGGGCCGCGAGTGGCGCCAAATAATGAAATAAACAAAACGAAACAACCGTTTTAACCTCTAAACTGACCAGAAACAAAATAGTAAAATAAAAAGGTCTTTAGTTTCCAAGATGCCTTAATTAAACTACTTTATCTAGCCATAACACAAAATAAACAGCAGGTGCCACCAGAAATCTAAAAATGTCCTGGAATATAATTTGTTGTCTTTATAAATGATGTAGTGTAAAGTTAACACTACTTTTTTTTTTTTTTTTTTTTTTTTGTGATGGTATCTATCTTGGTTATAAATAAATATAGGCATTATGCCCAGCACGGTCATGCCAATCGCCACAATTTTACTTTATCATACATGATGGCTTACACAGTACAGGTTTTGGTTACATAAAATATCCAGGAAAATAATGTATTGAAAAGTTTGTGTACCCTGTAAGGTTCTTCCATAAATGAACGTGTGTGGGGTTTTTGCAGCCAGTACTGGAGATATGTCGGCGTATCAGATTCACTCTCCTACCTCAAGCCTTTCCCAGGTGATGGGCAGCTCACTTGGCTCTCTGCCAAGCCCTCAGGAGTTTACTGAGGAGGCATCACGCAAGAGGGAACTCCGTCTGATGAAAAACAGGTAAAAACCAGCAGTCCTGCCCCACTCAAGAATCCTCAATCATTCTGTAGCCTTAGAACATGAAATCATAGACATTATTTAATACTCACCTGATTTTCATGTTTCACCAAATTGTCAACAATGACTTCCTCACTTCTTTTCATTAGCTCTTACTGCACTTGATGTCTTACATGTTCTTCTGTTGCATCCATATGTTCTTCTGTTGCATCCATTGGCCTGCTTACTTCCTTTGATCACAGGACTGTCAGCATCATTGCATCATGCTTGTTTCAGCTTGAATTTGAAAATTATGTCTCTGTGTCTGTCCATTTACTTTGGTCTTTACTTTTGTTTCCATTGTTAAAATGGAAAAACATAGCTTCTTAATGGCACAGTTCACCCAGAAATGAACATTCTATCCTCATGTACTCTCTTTGATGTCATTCCAAACCCATGACTTTCTTTCTTCCATGGAACACAAAGGTTGTTAGGGAATGACAGCCTCAGTAACCGTTTACGTTCAGTGCTTCTTTCTTTCCATACAATTAAAGTGAATAGCGACTGAGGCATTCAGTCACAGTGAAAAATTTATTTTAAGATATATTCATGCTCATGGAGCCTCTCTGTTGTTACTTCCAGGGAGGCTGCACGGGAATGCCGTCGGAAGAAGAAAGAATATGTCAAATGTCTCGAGAACCGAGTTGCTGTACTTGAAAAACAAAACAAGACACTCATTGAAGAACTCAAGGCTCTTAAAGACCTGTACTCTCACAAAACCGAATAGCAGTAATCCATTGCAAGTCACTCACTAAAGACTTTGCCGTATACAGATTTGCCATGTATGGTTTTATATATGGTATATATTTTTAAATATGGTTTTCACACAATGTCTAGCCAACTCTCGCAACAATTGAATAAGGT
This sequence comes from Myxocyprinus asiaticus, assembly GCF_019703515.2. Taxonomy (NCBI): domain Eukaryota; kingdom Metazoa; phylum Chordata; class Actinopteri; order Cypriniformes; family Catostomidae; genus Myxocyprinus; species Myxocyprinus asiaticus. Next base: position 29,326,434 of record NC_059387.1, read on the forward strand.
GACAGCTGCATGGTCGTGTCGTCCCATGTGCCTAAGATGGTGATGTGTGCATGTGTATATGCTGGTGGCCACAGAAATCTCCAGAGCCAGTATGGTGTGTTGTGTTGCCTGTGTTTCTTGTGCTTTTTGCAGGGAGTCGGCCAGACAGTGTAGGCGCAGGAGGAAGGAGTATGTGCGGAGCTTAGAGACTCGCCTTGCCATGATGGAAAACCAGAACAAGAAGCTAACCGAAGAGCTGGAGCATCTAAAGGAATCCTGTTTATATGGCACACCAGACTGCAGTTCTTAATCCTTCCACTGATTGGCACTTGTTCCTGTTTAATGTTAAATATTTCTGTAATACAGTATGTGTATTTTATATCTTTTGTGAAAATTGAACAATAGACCAGCACAATACTGCCTATGCTCATTTTGAAAGGTTTTATATTGAAAGCTAAATTAAATATTTGACAAGCTTACAGTCAAAACTGAGGAAACAATCTAGAGAGATATTTCTCTGAATGTCACATTTATTAATGTTATGCAGTCATCATTCACTCACACCAAAAACTGAATATAGCTGTATATATAATTAATAAATATTGCTTGAACAGACATTTATCTTGCTGTAGAACAGATGATCATCACTGTGTTTTTGGCTTTTGTGTGGATTATGTTGTGGGTTAGTCGACACAAAAATCTGACTAAGTATTATCAAAGACTCTGGAGGCTTCAAAAGTAAATGCGGAAAATAGGTTTATTGCAGATCCAATCCTCTCCACAATACACCGAGTTAGTTTCGAGAGCAACTGAACTGAAACTACTGGTGCTTAAATTTTTAAAGTTTAATTACTCCTCCTTTATCACATGATATGTTATTATATAATTTTTAAGGTCCTCCCTATTTCATACATTCATATTTTTTCCTTCTGTGGTTGCCTTTTCTAGATCGTATGTTCTGTCTGTGTCATCAGAAAACCACCTGCATCTGCATAATTTTATACAAGTAAAAGGTGGCGGTTAGTGTATGGGTGTGGGGCACTCCCCACCTCTCACACTGCCACCCCACCACTGTCTTCCATCATTGTTCACTTGTTCTGGGTTACATGAAGTTATGCATAATACATTTGACTATATGAGGTTATAATGATTATATGAATATATGTTTTTAAACCAGCTTTCTCTCCCACAGAAATCCAAAGTTCAGTTTGATTGACTTGATTGATGTAACCAAATGTGCTACAAAACGAAGCCTGAATGATTTTAGTCTAGCCCCAAATGCTTTTTTTTTTACAAAACTTTTTTGAGTGGAACTGAAGTGGTAGTTATTAAGTAAATGTTGGTTGTTTCTCATTAAAGGTGCACTCAGTAATTCTAATCCAATATACTTTTTGTCAAATTCTGCAAATATCTCCTCACAGTCTGCTAGCTGTCTGTTCTGTGGGTGGGCTGAAAAAAATCTAGTATTTCTACACAGCCCTGGCTCTGTAAATGGGACAAAAACAAAGTGGATTAGACCGATCCACACAACACTACTCCAGCCAATCAGCAACAGGGGGTGGTTCTTGCGTGTGCACAGGATGGGGGGTGGGGGCAGAGCAAGAGGGAAATTCATTAGAAGAGTGATGTCAAATCTGGCTGATGCAAACTTTCTAAACTCCAAGAAGGACAAATGGCTGAGAAACAGAGTGCTTCATCTGCCAGGCTGCCTGTTTTCATTGTATATGCTACATGTTCATACATAAACACAAGATTTATCCACACTTTTCTATTTTTATAAAACAAAATTAAATTTTCTCTACATTTCACACTTACATTTGTGACCTTTACTCACATTGGAAAGAGGTCAATAAGTTTGTCATTAGATGCAGACTAAAGTCACTTATTTATCTGCTACTATGACAGGACTACCTGTGAGAGACCACCTAGCAAACATATGTTACTCCTATTCCTGTGCAAAAGCTCATGAAAGGGGCTGGATTCTAGACAGCTGACCACCAGATATTAGTGGGATATTTTCAGAAAAGCAAGTCAACTGTTTGCGTTTCCAATCCAGTTTTTGTTCACTTTATAAACTGTTTTGTGCATTCTTGACGCTGAGAGCATCAAATTCTATCAAACTACATTAATCAAGAAGGATTTTGGATAATACATGTAACTCAACAGAGGAGCTCATGCACAGTGTTGTTTACATTAGGTCTTATGTGCATAGATTTCAATAACGTTGAAGACAAACAAAAAGTACGTGAAACACCACTTTTTATCTGCTCTTATGTTCTGACTGAGACACAAAAGGAAAAACACACGTCAAAATCCACAGCAATCAATTCAGAGACACTTCCTCCTCCGTTCACTGCTCGAGTCCACTGCGCATGCGCTGTACATCTGCATAGTGGGGCGACGCAACTGTCCCACTCATAGCTACAGATCAAAATAGCTGGTTAACAGAGAGAAAAAAGCTCTTGGAGTTGGATACGCTTCCTTCTTCAACTTGCATTCGTTACAACCTGTCTCACAACTCCGTGGACACCCAGACAAAGAAGACAATCTAAACCGAAACTATTGACACAATTACGCCGTCAGAGACTACAAATACTAACTTCTCAAGGTTAGTCACTCATTATTGTTTTATGGTACGAAACAACAACTCACAGCGGTACAATATTACTTTCCGTAGTTGACGCAACTGTTTCCGTAGCTACACGAGCGTTGCATAACGCACGGTGATGACGTCATTGTAAATAAATCTGTGGCAGTTTTTGAGTGCAGAATCACTATTTTTAGTGTACCATTTAAGGATGAATCCTAACAGTGTTGTAGTAGTGTATGTGAGTGTGTGTGTGTGTGTGTGTGTGTGTGTGTGTGTGTGTGTGTGTGTGTTAGGCCTCTACAGTGGTAGGTGGCTGGTGACATGCAGAAGGGCGTGTAGTATCTTAAACAGAAACTATAGGAGTTGTGAAAATACACGGTCTGGTTGAGTCACTGTATGTTTGTGTATGGGGGAGGTTATTGAGAATATTGAAAGGAAAGATTTTAATGCTGTCATCACATGTCAAATCTCACCATTGATCTCTAAGACCTCAATGTATTAAACAACAAACATAAGTATCTGTATACAGTAGTAGATGCTATTACAGTATACCCTTATAAAAAGTAAAGTGGCAGGACCATGATACAGTGATGGGTATTAGATATAATAACATTGTACTGAATGATTATTGCCATATTCATGGTCTAAAAACATAGCATTACCATAGTAAAAATACATGGTAATTTTTATTACTATTATTATTATTATTTAGTGCAGTATAGGAAATTATAAATAACATAATTTGTATTTCAGTAGAGTAAACAACTGTAATTCTGGGACTTAATTGATTTGTTGCAGCTGCAAATAGACAATCAGCTCATGTTATACATCTGGTCCCGATCAAGATGTAGTATCTGTGAGTAAACCCTACACTGTAAAAACTAGCAGCTGTGGTTGCCATAAATTCACTGTAAAAATACGGTAACCACGCTTCACAGGATGTAATTTTGATGCCTGTATATTTTACGGTGCTTTACCGTTTATATTATTAAATGATATCAACTTAATACTTTAACCTTTGTTACTGTAAACATCTGCTTTTCACGCTATAATGTATTGTTACTCACCGTAGTATTTACAGAAAGGCACATGATGACGTGAAGTTCATCAGTAGTGGCCTTTCCAAGAGCAATGACCAATAAATATGTAGAGACATTGCTCAGTGTCACTCACACAAACACTAAACACCATCTGGGTAACACATGTGAAATTAAAATTATGCATTAAACATTAAACAAACTACATCAAATATAACACAGAACACCCCAAAGTACATAACTGATTTTAAAAATAAGAAACATATAAAATATAATGAAATGTGATGGGTAACGCAAGGAATTCTGGGAACGGCAATTATTGTTTGTTTTTTTTAACCGTAATTTTAACAATATTTTACTGTAAAAAGTACATTTACTCTCTTGTTAAACATATTATACATTTATACCGTTAATTATACGGTAAAATCGTGCTTTTTACATGTTTTAACATTGTACTGTAAAATTACATGTATTGAAATTGTTTAGTGTTTTATAAGGACAACTTGAACCCAATTAAAACATAAGGGAGTGCAAAAAAATAAATAGAAATAAAATATTAATCACCTTTTAATTAAACTCATATCCATAACACATTTTTATATAATGACATACCTTTATTACTATTAATATTTATTGTATCCATTTCTAAAACCCTAACACATTGCGTATTTTCTTATTTCCTGCTTTGTAATAGCTTTGTAATAAACAGTAATATAATACTAGTAACCTTATATTCTAAATAATATAGGCTGACCATTTTTAATTAAATGTGTTTATTAACATCCATTGTACTGGGTTAAGAATTGACCACTGAAAAACTGTTATCTGTCGAACACTACTATTTGTCCAGAATAAGTGGTAACAGCTAATCGTAAAAAATTGAGTTAATATAACCAGATTAAGTGCATAGCATTGTATAGTTTACATTGTAGTCCCGTCCAAGCTGACATCAAGCTGCGGTGTCCTGCCCATTTAAAGGTATGATATCAAATTTAAATAAGATATTTTTAAATCTATCCCCTAAATGTGAACTGGGCAAATACTTCTTGCTGTGTGGCCTAATTACTACATTGTTATATGGAGGTTACAATGCCCACTGCTTAGGGCTGTCAAATTAAAATTCACAATTCCAATATTCATCGAATTTAAGAAAAAAATTCACATTTGAATGCTAAAACTGTGCATTCGAATTTTGGATGGGTGCCAAGCACTGACGATGGCTTCAGATCAATCACGTACTTGCACTAAAAAGGCTAGACACAGCGTAACAAATACAGTTCTCCTGCACGAAACTCTGAATAAAAAACAAAAAACAAAGTCAAACAAGACATTCGTCTAGCACGCGTTTACAAAGAAAAACAAATTGAACGTTGCAAAAGCAACGTGTTGTGTGAACAGCCCCTTACAGTTGGTGGAGGTACTTGGCCGATGCGTCTTGCTCTCTTTTAAGCATTTCTCAGATTAAGCAATGAGTTTTTTAAATGCTTTGTTAGGAAAGATGTTCAACATCTCACCATTCTGTTGTGTTCCGTCTGTTTGAACAGTCCCTGTCCTGGGCTGATAGTCTGAGCCGCTTTACCACCGAGTTCAGCCGAATACCTCTGCTATCTGGGAATATTGCTACCCTACATACAACTGTAATGAATTAAAAACAATGTGGTATTTCACTGTTATTATGAAGCTTGTGTCTTCAGTATACTATGGCATCAGAGCAAGTGTAACACCATGTTGACTGCCTATTGAAGCATTCCCCCCCCCCCCCCCCCATTTATTTTTGACTTAACATTGGAGAATATGGACCTACTAAAACTTTTAATTTATTTATTTTATGGACATTAGTTGAAAATGAAATGCTCTTTGTGGCGGAATGATCCGCACTTCTGGCTCGTCATTGTCGCCCCGCCTCTTAGGGCCGCCCTTCAGCCAGGCTCACAACGGGAGTTGGGCAGGAGAGCGAGAAGAGGTGCATAATTAATAAGCCTCGTTCTGATAGCAGTTAATGAAGCACACCTGATGCCTTCAACACCGCTGCCTTTAAAACAAAGAGCGCACCTCTTCTCGGGGAGCCGGCTTCAAATCTCCATGTTTGCACACACTGGCATTCTCGCATGGCCAGGACCAGAGCTGGGAGCATTTGGACGAGTTGATGCGCCGCCGAACCCGCTCCCCGGACCCCCGGACGGATTAAATGAGTCACTAGGGGAGAACTGCACACGTCGCGGCTGATGGGCAAGAGGCCGGGCCGCCTTCCCCTCTCACCTGGGCCTGGGAAGTCAGGCCGCCACGGACGCTGCCGCCCCTCGCGCCGTGGACCCTGGAGGGGAGCGTGTGGCCGACGGACCCAGTTCATGCCTGGGCCATTCCATGGACACTACCCCTGTGGATATAGATACTTGTCTACCTGTTTCCTCTAGCATCTTCATAAGGTCTTTTGCTGTTGTTCTAGGATTGATTTGCACTTTTCGCACCAAACTACGTTCATCTCTAGGAGACAGAATGAATCTCCTTCCTGAGCGTTATGATGTGGCTGTGTGGTCCCATAGTGTTTATACTTGCGTACTATTGTTTGTACAGATGAATGTAGAACCTTCAGGTGTTTTGAAATTGCTCACAAGGATGAAACAGACTTGTGGAGGTCCACATTTTTTTTTTCTGAGGTCTTGGCTGATTTCTTTTGATTTTCCCATGATGTCAAGCAAAGGGGCACTGAGTTTGAAGGTAGGCCTTAAAATACATCCACAGGTACACCTCCAGTTGATGCCAATTAGCCTATCAGAAGCTAATTGGCTAATTGCCTAAAGGCTTGACATCATTTTCTGGAATTTTCCCTGCTTAAAGGCACAGTTAACTTAGTGTTTGTAAACTTCTGACCCACTGGAATTGTAATATAGTCAATTAAAAGTGAAACAATCTGTCTGTAAACAGTTGTTGGAAAAATTACTCATGTCCTGCACGAAGTACATGTCCTAAACGACTTGCCAAAACTATAGTTTGCTAATATGAAATCTAAAATCTGTGGATTTGTTAACAAATTTGTTTAATGACGTCAACCAAAGTGTATGTAAACTTCTGACTTCAAATATACTTTCAGTTTCCATGGCACAGTCATCATACTGTTTCCTTGCAATGTTTCCATGTAAACAGCTCAGTCCAATGGCGGCACCGTGTGTTACCAAGGTGGAGCTGACAGTCTCCTGTGAACATCTGCTGGACTTGGATGTGATGTCAAAATCTGACCCTCTGTGTGTCCTGCTTATGAATCCATCTGGAAACCAGTGGTTTGAGGTCAGTTGACTTGGAAAAAAAAGGTCAAAACTTATTTAGAGGTAACGTAAAATATTGTGGGGTAATGCAAAACTATTGTGTGAGAATGCAAAACTAATAAGGGGGAATGCAAAACTTATTGTGTGGGAATGCAAAACTGTTGTGGGGAACGCAAACTTATTGTGAGGTAATGCAAAACTGTTGTGAGGGAACGCAAAACGTATTGTTAACAGGAACGCAAACTATTGTGAAAAAATACAAAATTTATTGCAACAAAATGCAAAACTTATAATGAGGGAACAAACTTTATTGCAACAAAACACAAAACATATTGTGATGGAACAAACTATTGCGAGGGAACGCAAAACTTAAAAGAAATGCAGATCTTATATGAGGGAACGGAAAATATTGCGGGGGAATGCAAAACTGTTGCAAGGGAGCTCAAAACTTAATGCATAACTTAATATACAGGGTTCCCGCGGATCCTTAAAAAGTCTTAAAATATCTTAAATTCAGTTTTCCAAAATTTAAGGTAATAAAAAGTCTTAAATATCTTAAATGAAACAAAAAGTCTTAATTTTTATTTAAAGAGGTCTTAAATGTTGGGGCGGAAAGACAGGAATCTTGATATGAACTACTGTGATTATCTTACATCAAAAGAATATGATTTAATTAAATAAATTGTGAGTGTTTTCAGCTGTTGCAGAGCAGTTAGCAATCATTAGGCCATATTGGAAATTTATGACAAACTATCACTTAAGATCAACTGTTGATGATGATATAGTGTTGATGAAATATGACAATGTTTACTTTTAAATGTTTATATTGTTATACGTTGTAGATTATTGTAGGAGTGCACATTTTATATTTCTTATTTGTTTGAATGAGCAGCTGGAAGAAGTGAAGCACAAGCATTTTAAAATAAGAGTCCCTGGTGTATTTCAAAGTTAAAGTGCCGTCACAGGAAGAAAAGACTAAGAACATTTAATATAGGCTACCAATTTAAAAAAATAACTTTTTTTTTTTTTCAACGCATTATCGAATCAGCACAATCCAATATCGGTCAACCTCTAATTTGTATTTATTTATTTGATGGTACATACACCAATTTTAATGTGATATATATGTGGAAAACATGTCTTGAGTATTTTAAACTTGCATTCAGCCTACCCTGTTTTACTGATAAGCTATGTTAAGGCTTTGTTGAATGTGTGCTCCTGTCAGCATAAATAAGAGTCTGTGATACATGATTTATTTTGAGATTGTGTAGGTTTGTTTTAGGATGGGGATACGGTATAAATTTGATTTGTTCAGGTCTTGAAAAAGGTCTTAAAAAGTCTTAAACTATTGCGAGGGAACACAAAACGTACTGTTAGATAATGCAAAACTGTTGCAAAGGAACGCAGAACTTATTGTGAGGGAATACACATTTTATTGTGAGGGATTGCAAAACTTATTGCGACAAAACACAAAACTTATTGTGAGGCAACGCAAACTATTGTAAGGGACCACAATACTTTTTGTGAGGGATTGCAAACTGTTGCGAAGAATCACAAAACTATTTTAGACATTAAATTCCCTCTCTATCCCTTAAGGGTGTCTGTAGTAAAAACTAAAAGTGAATGAATGTGTTTTTCGTAGGTTGATCGCACAGAAAGAGTTAAGAACTGCCTGAACCCAAAATTTGCCAAGAAGTTTGTCGTCGACTACTACTTTGAGATCGTTCAGAAACTCAGATTCAGCATTTTTGATATCGACAATAAAACCATTGATTTAAGTGATGATGACTTCCTGGGTGAGGTGGAGTGCTCTTTGGGTCAGGTGAGACAATCTGATCTAGATCAAAAACATCATCAGTTAAAAGTAATTTTCTCTTCCAAGATTTTCTCATCCAATGTGTTATAATAGCTGTATTTTAATATCTACACAGATTGTTTCCAGTAGCAAGCTGACGAGGCCTTTGGTGCTAAAAAACAAAAAACCTGCAGGAAGGGGAACTATTACGGTAAACTTCCATCATACACAAATTCTTATGCTGTTTAACATAATATTCACTAGTCTGCATGATATTGCTTGGGGATAATAATTTTGCCTAAACATGTTACTGCATAAAGAACACATGCTAACAGTGAATATGTAAAGAATAATTGACTTTGGACCAATAAATTATTAAGAGAATAAATGCGCCTCAGATGTGCATTAATTTCCAATAATCCAACAGCCTGGAGTCAATTATTCCGCTTATAACAGGGTAACCGTATGTGTTTATACCAAGACATTTTTATTTGTTTTCATCACTAAAACGCTCTTGTGTGTAAAACTACCATTCTACCTAACGGAAAATTTGTTTTGTTTAAAACTGCACAAATCAACCATTATTAGTTTGTGAGAACATGGTGAAGTGATATAGAATTGTAACGCGGTAAACAAACCTGTCTGTATAACAGCGAGTATTTTATTGTTTCATTTTAGATCTGTGCAGAGGAAATCAAGGACAACAGAGTTGTGAATTTTGAGGTGGAGGCTAGAAAACTGGACAAAAAGGTAAGACTATGAGTGGCAGAAGACCAGAGATCATAAATTAGTTTTTATTTCAAATGGTTAAAAATGCAGACAGTGTTTAAATATGGCCATTGTTACAGGATTTCTTTGGAAAATCAGACCCCTACCTGGAGTTTTACAGGCAGACGGGAACAGGCTGGCAGCTTGCACACAGAACAGAGGTGCAGATCTGCTTACATAACATTCCCCTTAAAGGGATAGTTACCCAAAATGAAAATGTTCCTACCTGTCATAAAGAAAATCTCTCTTTTACTCAGGTGGTGAAGAAGAACTTGAACCCCAGCTGGAGACCTTTCAAAATCCCTCTCCAGTCTCTCTGTGGTGGGGACATGGAGAAACCGATCAAGGTAGAGTCTCTATAATAAGGTTTAATGTGCTCAGTGTTTAACGTTTAATCAGAAAGGTGTTTAACAATGTACTATAACAAGGGTTGAGAGTGGGTCATTGAGAGAGTTGTCATTGGGTTTTCAGTGCCTTGCAATCAGTATTCTTGACTTTGTGATATTTTTTTGGAAAGCATCATAAAGGGAAACTCGCTGTCAGGAAAAGAGGTATTTAAAAAAAAAAAAAAATCAAAATGTGTGTTTCATTCTTAAACTGCTGTGTCATTGAATAGCTTCTGGTGTGTCATATTAATTGTTTAAAGGTGTAGTTCACCCAAAAAATGAAAATTCTGTCATCATTTACTTACCTCATGTTGTTCCAAACACACATGACTTTGTGTGAGTAGCTAGTAGATTTGTGAGTAGCTCACTTGTAAGTGGATTTGTATAAAAGCAAAAGGAGGAGTTTAGCAGAATGTTTACACTGGACTTCTTCCAGAATCTACTGTGAATGTTCCATTCCTAAAAGACCAGTTGTTTGTTCAATGGAGACAGATATTATTCATCCATCCATTTAATGTTCTGACATCCTGTTTGGTGTGCTGTTTCAGTGGTGTCTTACTAGTGTGTTGATGAAGAGACCAATAGATCTGTGGTTATCTATGGTTCTTCATTTGGTGGAATTATTTGCATGATCTCTCTGTCCATGTAATCACAATCCCTCACACTTTTTTTTTTGTTTTTTGTTTTTTGGATTTTTCCCCTTTTTCTCCCAATTCCCAATGTGCTTTTAAGTCCTCGTGGTCGCATAGTGATTCGCCTCAGTCTGGGTGGGGGACGAATCCCAGTTGCCTCCGCATCTGAGACCATCAACCTTATCACGTGGCTTGTTGAGTGCATTGCCACGGAGACATAGTGCGTGTGGAGGCTTCACGCCATCCACCGCTGCAACCATGCTCAACTCACCACGCGCCCCACCGAGAACGAACCACATTATAGCGACCATGAGGAGTTTACTCCATGTGACTCTATCCTTGCTAGCAACCAGGCCAATTTGGTTGTTTAGGAGACCTGGCTGGAGTCACTCAGCACGCCCTGGGATTCGAACTAGCGAACCCCAGGGGTGGTAGCCAGTGTATTTTACCACTGAGCTACCCAGGCCCCCCAATCCCTCACACTTTTAATCCCTCTCTCTCTGTCTGAGTAAATTTGGAATCACTTCATGATGTATTTTGAACTCTCTTTAGGTCGAATGTTACGATTATGACAACGATGGATCTCATGATTTAATAGGGATTTTTGAGACCACTTTGAAACGCTTGCAAGAGGCTTCTCGCACATCTCCGGTGAGAAAATCCTGACCATATCTTTGGTTTCAGTGCTGTATAGCATCTTTTCAACTAAAGATGTTGAAATGTGTCCTGCAGGCAGAGTTTGAGTGTATAAACAGCAAGAAAAAACAGAAAAAGAAAAATTATAAGAACTCTGGAGTCGTGAGTGTGAAAGTTTGTCAGGTATTGTATTACATAAACATACATTTGGTATAAACAGTTTAAACATTACGTTGCAATGCAAAATGTTATAATGTTGTATGTGTTCTCTCAGATTACCAGAGAATACACTTTTCTAGACTACATCATGGGAGGCTGCCAGATAAATTTCACTGTAAGTTATGCATTAGACTGCAATGTTCTTTCATTTACAGTACTCCATTTACAAAATTGTACAATTTGCATGGCTTTCGTTATGTTGAGATAATGAGAAAATTAAATTGAGATCACAAGAAAGCAACTTATGTCGAGATCTCATGAAAATGTTTTTTGGCATGTCTAGATCATGAGAAAATTAGGGGACATTCAAAATAAAACAACTTTTGTTATGTTGAGATCACAAGAAAATTAAGTTAATAGCAACAAGATAGAAAAAAAATTATTAAATGTATAGCCTCTTTGGGTATGTAAGTTCAGTGTGCAAGTACATGAAGACTATAAATTTAATTTAATAACATCCCGTACTGTTTGAGAAAAATAGTTGGCAGTATAATGTGTTTCTTCAACTTTGGGCAAATTCATGTCCCAGGGGTTGATTTTTATTGAAACGAACAAATTTCAACTTTTTTTTTTTTCCTTCTTGTTATATTAAGGTCACATTAAAACTGACTAAGAAACGTTTTACCAGGCCTTTATCATTACTTTAGTACTTTTCAAATGCCTTTTTATTTTTATTTTTATTTTTAGATATATTTTATTTTTAGTTTTAGCCTTGTCCCATACCCAGACTTTCAATATTAAACTATGAAAATCCATTCTAAACATACAAATGATTATTACATGTTAAAAACTATAATAATCTAAATAAAGAGTGAAATAAACATAAACCATTTCAATATTTATCGTGACAATGATTTCTATCATTTTCCCCAAAATTACGACTGTTACGGCGATCATTTCCAGTCAAACTGTAATTTTGCTAATCAACTATGCAATAGGTGAAAATATTATTTCTTTGTGTGTATTTAGGATACATAAAATGTTAGATATGAAATAGCCTTCACAAGACATTTTATTTCAAAAACATTAAAAATGTCATTTCCATCACTGTCATTTCCACTGCGGAATTCTGTTAAACAAAATACAGAATTTGAGATGTGCTGGAAATGACACTGTGGTAGAAATTGTCATGACTATAATAATCTCCTGCGGTGCATGTACATACACTGTTGGACATTGTTAGTAGTAGTAGCATATTAAATAAACGAGTGATAGTGTGAAAAATGTCTTAACAGGATTTTACTTTCTAAAAATTCACTGGGCTGAAAGTGCCAGAAGTTGAAGAAACACCCATTAGTATTACTTTCTACACATGACCAACATGATAAGACAGGAGACAGCAGAATTTTAAAACAAAAACATGGCATGAATAAAACCCAGAATGCAGGAGAAAAACAAAGACTTCATTAATCATTATATTCTGTAGATACACTGTTTCTTTGATATCCATTTGGTTGTATAGAGCAATTAATTTTCCTGTCTTTTCTCCAGCTGGGCATCGACTTCACAGGGTCAAATGGTGACCCCAGGTCACCTGATTCCTTACACTACATCAGTCCTCAAGGTGTGAATGAATACCTCTCAGCCATCTGGTCAGTTGGGCTTGTGATCCAGGATTATGACAGGTAAGAAACATTTTTTTTTTCATCATACTGCCAGATCTCTCCACACTTAATAACTGCATATGCCTCAAATGTTCTTTCATCTCTTGCAGTGACAAAATGTTTCCTGCGTTTGGGTTTGGTGCCCAGATACCACCTAACTGGCAGGTAAATCAAAAAAAGAAAAATTACATCTGTTCACAAATATGTCATTATTGAGACTGAAATTACCAGTAGCCTCATTTGCTGATCTCTTTATCATCTTTTCCAGGTGACGCATGAGTTTCCTCTCAACTTCAATCCCTCAAATCCATTCTGTGCAGGTATGTTACCGTTAGTCCGTGTTTGCACCTGGTAAAAACATTCATATCAAGTGATCCGATCACAGGTGGTCAAGCTTGACACATGGCTGTTTATACTTGGTAGTAACGTGTCCCAAATGTGCCTCCTGTGACCACTTGTGATCGGATTTTGAGGCGAGGTGAAAGTCTGTGATTTCTCATATTTCATATATCACCCATTGTCAGAAATAACGCATATGAACAAGATGTATTTCTGTTCTCGTAGGTATTGAGGGTGTGATACAGGCCTACAGGATGTGCCTTCCTCAGGTCAAACTTTACGGCCCAACAAACTTCGCCCCCATCATTACACATGTGGCTCGTTTCGCACAGGAGGCGTTACAACAGAACACGGCATCGGTGAGGGTCAACCCAAACCCAAATATCAAGTGGGGTCCAAAAGTCTGAGACCACATTAAATATCTGGGATTCCAAATCTGGAAATAAAGTTTCAGAAGTAAAAAATCTGGAAATAAACAATAAATAAGTTTTTAAGATTTAAAAAAATTTAAAACAAGAAACATTATGGCCCCTGTTTTAAGACAATGCGCTAGTGGGCTGGATCAAGTGCAATTTAATTCTGACTTCTCCGGTTATTGCAACATCTGCGTCCCATTATATAGTCCATTCCATCAAGCATGAGCTATATAAACAAAGACAGTACGTTCATAAGAAGTTAGTAGTGTAAATGGACTTTATGCATTGAATTAGAATAATAGAAATGTTTTTAATGGCAGTGACACACTCTTTTTATATTCAGAAGGTTTTTTGATTCTCATCAGTATTTGGACGTACATTCCATTAAATTAAAGAGAATGTAAGTATTATTAATCATTTTCATCTACTGACGCACAAATCGTGGCTAGTATTAACAGCGATTGTATCTGTACACAGTTCACTTCTACCGGTCAATTTTGATTTTGAAAATGTTTATTAATTTATTGAAACACACACTCACACACAAAAAATTAACCAAAATATTTCTAAATTCAAATTGCACTTCAAACGAAACGGAAATATAATCAAAATAATGATGTGGTCAAAGAAATCATACCAAATCCAAACATTTGAACTTTTCCAACTTTTTTCACCAGCACCTTTTACAGTGACTTAAAAATCAATACAAATGAGGTCATAAATACAATTTTAAATATAAACACAATAATAATTCAAAAACAAACCATGACCTGTAGCTAGTTTATCACAAATCTCATACATTTTTGTTTCATAAGATACTTCTCTTAATTTTAGGTTCCAATTTTCAGAGTTTGGACATTACATTTATTACCACCTGCTGGTGAAATCTCCAAAGTGCAAATGCAGGAACTGAGTTTAGACATTTCACTGAAAACAGACGTGGTTCTGAAACGTCTTAGTGCAATTGCGCTTTGTGCCATTTCACTAACTTACAATACACCCACAGTTTGCGAGATTACATCCAAAATAGCCCAAACACTCCTACCCACATGTGCTTTGCACTCTCATGAAAATAGAGCCCAATGACATAAAATAAAAATGAAATATGTAAATGCAGGAATAACATGGATCATCAGGTTTTACATAAACATGTGAAGTTCAACTTCCCAAATACTGTACTAAGAAATCAGAAATTTTATTTTTCAAATCAACTTTTCGCTCAAATTGTTATGCTGTTATCATTTGCAATTGTATTTATTTATTAAATTAGAAAAAAAATCACTACTGGTCTTAGATGTTTGAATCCCACTGTATATAATCCACTGCTGTTTTGCTGTCTCTCTGACTTCGCCTCTAATTGTTTCAGCAATACTATGTTCTGCTGATAATCACTGACGGAGTGATCACAGACATGGATCAGACACGGACAGCCATAGTCGCTGCCTCCCACCTGCCCATGTCTATCATTATTGTGGGCGTGGGCAAAGCCGACTTCACAGACATGGAGATTCTGGATGGAGATGATGGACTACTGAGGTCTATTACCGGAGAGTCTGCCGTACGCGACATTGTGCAGTTTGTGCCCTTCAGAAAGTTCCAGAACGTGAGTGGAACCACAGGAAAAGTTCACCAAAAAATGAAAATTCTCTCATCATTTACTCACCCTCATGCCATCCCAGATGTGTTTGACTTACTTTCTGCTGAACACAAACAAAGATTTAGTAGAATATCTCAGCTCTGTAGGTCTACATAATGCTAGTGAATTGTGACCAAAACTTTGAAGCTCTAAAAAGCACATAAAGGCAGCATAAAGTAATACATATGACTCCAGTGTGGTTAATCAATGTCATCTGGAGTGATATAATCAGTTTTGCGTGAAAACAGACCAAAATATAACTCCTTTTTCACTATAAATCTTGACATCAGAAGTCTCCTTGGTGATCATGATTTCAAGCTCAATTACACTTCCTAGTACCATCTGCTCTGCGCATGCGTCAAGCACTGGGAAGTGTTATCGAGCTTGAAACCATGATCGTGCCTAGAGACTGCAATGGCAAGACGTACAGTGAAAAAGGACTTTCATTTTGGTCTGTTCTCACCTAAAACCGATTAGATCACTTCTGAAGACATGGATTAAACCACTGGAGTCATTTGAATTACTTTTATGATGCCTTTATGTGCTTTTTGGAGCTGCAAAATTTGACACCATTCACTTGCACTGAATGGGCCTACAAAGCTGAGATATTCTTCTTAAAATCTTAATTTGTGTTCTGCCAAAGAAAGAGAGTCACACACATCTGGGATGGCATGAGGGTGAGTAAATGATGAGAGAATTTTCATTTTTTGGGTGAACTATTCCTTTAAACTTTTACTGGTCAAAATAGTTTTAAAAGAACACAAAAATTATAATGGGCTTTTTCTTTCTCTGGCCTTTGCAGATGTCATTTGGTTTGAAATTTTGTAATGAAACAGCACTGAGACGTGTGTGACTTAAGTGTCCAAAAATGCCAACATACTTTTTGACTGAATAGGAGTCTGCTATTCTGAGGACAAAACTTAAGATTCATTCAATTATCCGTTTTTTATTGTAACTTGATATAATCTTGATATAAAATTATTTAAACATAAGGTAAGCATATGATTGATCATTTTATGAACAGGTTCATGGAGGCCATTGTTAATCAGCCTATGCCAGTAGACACTGAGCAAAGCAAAACACAACAGTCATGTTTTTTTCTGTGTTTTGAGCTCCAGCTATCTACATGACTTAAGCAGATTTTGGCATGTAGCTTCTCACTTGTGCCTTTGTTTCCATTTCATTTCAGGCCCCCAGGGAAATGCTTGCCCAGTGTGTACTGGCAGAATTACCACAACAAGTCACGACCTACTTCAGATATAAAAACTTGTCACCACATCACGAGCCAAAAAATTCATAGACATGTAGGGTTCCAAAATATTTATCTTTTTATCTGCATCCTGACCTCTGCAATGTGCCTGTCTGCATGTTTTTAATGCACAAACCATGTGTAATATCATACATTAGGGTTATCTATCAGACAGAATATGTTGTTCTTTTTTCTCATTATCCATCTGTACTATTTAAGGCACCAGTGGCAAGTGTAGTGGTCATGAATGTCATGTTTGTCCCCTAATGAGCGTCACAATCTAAGGAAAAGCAAGAATGTTTATAACGAAAGAAGGTTTTTGTCTGACCTAATAAATGTTCACCTCAGATCAGAATTATAGTACTTAGTACGGAATTCTGAGATTCTGCTCTGATGTCCATGTCCTCGGACTTGGAAATTATTAGTTTCTATGGCGATGCTCATAACTCAAATGTATCCATGTCTTTTGAATGGGTCTTTTTTTCCTAGCTGTGTTATTGTTAAATCATATTTTTGTGTATCTTTATTTATTTTCAGATTACTTATTGCTTCTCTAAAATAGTGATCAGTTTAATTTAAGTAATCACATCACTAATTACTTTTAAAAACACTTTTCACAAAACCTTTTTCCACTCAACAAATTCAAAATAATGCCTATAATGTAATGTCTATACATGCCCTTTAGTTGTCACAGAAACTCAAACAGATGTACACATGAACATAATTCATGTAATTTACTTTAAAGTAATGTACTTTAAAGTAATTAACAACTGAAAGTCAAATGGAATGTTACACTTTTTAACAAAAAAAAAATACAAAATTACTTTAATCAGATCACACCCAAAACTGATGATTAAAAGTGCTGTAAGCGATTTTAGCACTCTGATGCTTTCATGTGACTGAGCCATGGAAATAGCCACACACCTCATTCCAAAACCCGCCCTCCAAAGATAATTTTGAGACCAAAACAGAGCAAAAGAGCAGCATTGTTTGTTCATGTGGCTGGCAAATTCAACAGTGGCACAATAGCGCCCTCAACTGACAAACATGAATCATAGCTTCAATGATCTGTTTCAAATACAACACTATGAGAACTAGCAAAATGATTGACAGGTGAAAAGCATCAATGTCGGCGGTCCACGGACACATTTTTGTTTGCTACAGCTGTCACAGAAGAAAGTCTACAGCTGTCACAGAGACCGGTGAGAAGTCTCAGGACACTAATTTCATTAATATCTTTAAGGTAGTAGGAACATCTACCACCCCTGGAGTTCACTAGTTAGAATCCCAGGGCATGCTGAGTGACTCCAGCCAGGTCTCCTAAGCAACCAAATTGGCCCAGTTGCTAGGGAGAGTAGAGTCACATGGGGTAACCTCCTCGTGGTCGCTATAATGTGGTTCGTTCTCGGTGGGGCGCGTGGTGAGTTGAGCGTGGATGCCGCAGTGGATGGCGTGAAGCCTCCACATGAGCTATGTCTCTGTGGCAACGCTCAACAAGCCACGTAATAAGATGCGCAGGTTGACTGTCTCAGACGCGGAGGCAACTGGGACCCCCCAAAAAAGGTAGTAGGAAGAATTTTTGCATATTTTTTGTGAAAAAATCACCTTTAAGACATTATCAATAGTAAAGTTATAGGAAATATCCAACAGAAATATGCGATAACTACAGAACTTACTTTATCTGTTAAAGTTAACAGTTTTTGGTCATTTTTACATGACATTACTAAGTGGGAGAAGTCAGGGCTGTCATAAAATTTAGAGTTTGCCAAAATTCAGGTTTGACAACAGTATAAATTGCTCATAATTTGAGTAATTCTGACATGATGTTAATGCAGTCTAAGGGTTTATAAAGTATGTAGCTTCTCATGTTTCGACATTCCCACCATGACCTTCTACAGTCTGTTCTGCTGCTAAAAGTCTAAAGAGTGATAACTAACACTTAACTCCTCTCTCTCTCTCTCTCTCTCTCTCTCTCACTTTGTAGTCTCCTAAAGAGGCTCTCGCTCAGTGTGTTCTTGCGGAGGTTCCTGGTCAGGTCGTCACTTTTTATAGCATGATGAAGCTTCCTCCTCCAAACAGTAACACTCCAGCAGCCACTCAACAGGGGCCGACACAGAACTGAGGGGCCCGTTCCGTTCCCTTATACTACACATAACTCCCAACTGAAGAACTGGACACACCTCCATTTTGCTGACCTAACACTATGCTTTCTTAAAGAAACACCACCTTTAAAATGATACAGCTGCCTTGCACAAGCCTTATTTCTTCAAAGTGATCTTCTAAATGAAATACTTTATTATAAGTCTTGTTAGGACTGCATACTTAGGAAAAGTAAGGTTGAAAGTATCCTCAATGATGAAGAAATATTCGGGTAGAAGGAGGAAAACTATCCCTGTTAAATTCCAGGAAACTTTGCTGAAGAAAACAGTGTTGCAGGTGAGATGGCAGAACACAATGGCGGTATGAAGGTATTTAACTCCTCGTGAATCTTGTTTACAAGTCAGCATTATGATTTTTTTTTTTTTACTATCATGCCATTCTCATATTTTATGCATTTCAAATGTTTTATATCGGTATGCGATTTTTCTTTAAACAGTGCCTGACTCACAAAGCATTTTGCAGAGCCACATTGCCATGTGTTTTAGACACGTAACATAGATAGTAATAATGTGTCTGTATTGTGCCCAATTGTTTGTTGATTTACACAGATTATGCTTTTATAAGCCAAGCTTTACTTAAGGCCAGACTGCAGATAAAACTAAAGACATTGGAACATTGCTTAGACTCATCTAATAGATTCAGTGTTGGATATAAAGTTAATGTATACAGATGAAAGCTACTATCTAGCTACTATCGGGCCGCTGAATGCGCTGTGCATGAATACAGAAAAATAAATATGCAAAATAATCAACTGTTCAGATCCGTATTAACTATGTTTGAGATCTAAGACTATTTTGTTTGGTGTAAGATGCTGTCTTACAATACCACCACAAGCCCTTAGAAGCAGTTAATTAGATCATCATAATTATATTTTAATTTATATATATTTTTTTAATCAGACAACTTGTGCTTGCATGTAGGGTACCTTGTGTAATGTCAACACTATTGTATGTGCTTTTTTTAGTGAGCACCATCTCTGTCCCTGTAGCATGTTTTGTGCCAAGTAAATAATAAAAAAAATATGTAAACATATTTTTTTTTTTTGCAATATTATTGAGGTGATTTATAAAAAAAAAAAAAAAAAAATATATATATATATATATATATATATATATATATATATATATATATATAATAAAAAGGATCACAGAATGTAGGGTATATAATAAGTATTTTAATTATATGAAAAATTGAGCTATTTACAGTGATCAAAGCAGAGAAAACCCAGTTACTGTATCTGACTACTAATCTGCTTAACTAATGAATCCAAGATTATAAATCGACCGTGTCTGTGCCATTAAACAGTCAATATTACTGTTTAATTCACATTTCTAAGGTCTGTTGTAGCCAATCACAACCACCAGTTAGGGAAGCCCAGAACTGCAAGGTGATTTTTTGTCTTTGACTTTTTGGTAGTTTTTTTGACTTACTGCCTTCCTGAGCTCATTTCGTACTTTTATAGGGGTTTGTTTTCCTCTGCAAAATAAATAAATAAAATAAAAATTATCTGCAAAAACTGCTGTTTTCTCAGCTGAGATTTTTTTATTTATCTATCTATTTATTTATTTGTTATTTTTTGGTGCAAAATCTATTGGACAGATTTATGTTCAGTATGTTATGGTTGTCGGATGGATGGATGGATGGACCGATGCAGGATGTAATGGTCAGATGGATGGATGATGTAATGGAGAGATTGCCAGATATATGAATGGATAGATTTCCTAATTCCGTGTCTTTTCTGCTTGATGAGCCTGCAGAAAAGAGAAGTTTTCTTTTAATTTCAGATCATTTAATTAATAGGATGTGAACCGTTGTTATTTTGAGACTTCCTGCTCTTTTTTTTTTTTAGCTTTAGAAGTACATACATTTACTGTATTCCAAACCTGCAGCAAATTAATTTGCAGATAACATATTGCATTTACTATGTACATACACTCACCAACCACTTTATTAGGCACACCTGTACACCAAAATATTCATGCGATTATCTAATCAGCCAATCGTGTGGCAGCGGTGCAATGCATAAAATCATGCAGATACAGGTTATGAGCTTCAGTTAATATTCACATCAACCATCAGAATGTGGAAAAAAGTTATCTCAGTGACTTCGACCATGGCATGATTGTTGGTGCCAGACGGGCTGGTTTGAGTATTTCTGTAACTGCTGATCTCCTGGGATTTTCACACACAACAGTCTCTAGAGTTTTCTCAGAATGGTGCCAAAAACAAAAAACATCCAGTGAGCGGCAGTTCTGTGGACGGAAACGCCTTGTTGATGAGCGAGGTCAACGGAAAATGGCCAGACTGGTTCGAGCTGACAGAAAGGCTACGGTAACTCAGATAACTGCTCTGTACAATTGTAGTGAGCAGAATTGCATCTCAGAATGCACAACACGTCGAACCTTTAGGCGGATGGCTACAACAGCAGAAGACCACGTTGGGCACTTTATTAGGACCTAATAAAGTGGTCGGTGAGTGTATGTTTGCACCATTTTACCTCTATTTTTATTTTTTTATTATTTTTTAAAGTGTGAACATCCCATACTCTAAGTTTCTCCAGTAATCCTCTCTTCCAAAGCCTCCAAAAGCACGCAGCATTTTAGGAGTGGGAGGTTTGGTTCCAAAAAGTGCCAGTCCCTTCTTTTCTTCATCATCTTGGGCAGCAGCTTTACCTTTGGCCTTCATCAGCTTCCTGTTGAACCGACAACAAATAGTCCCTTATTTTAGTTGTTGTGTTTCAAATCTGTCATTTATGAAACAACACATGTTGCATATTTGTGGATCCACTGTAACTCACCGTCTCTTCTTAGCCAGCACTTTCTGGGACTCAGGGTAGTGGACCAAAAGGGGAAAAACAAATTTCTTCGTATTACGTCACTAAACACTCTAGTTTTCAACCTCTCTTCTCCAACCACTTGGCATTATTCTGGTATGTAACACACTTTTTACTATCTAAACAATACTAGATTGATTAAATTACGTCTCGTTGTATATTCAGTTTCACATTGAAATGTTAAATTACAGAAGTAAAATGAGTTGTAATTTCCATTTCACGTTGACTTCAATCATAAAAACAGATGCCTTTCTGCCCTGTTGGCTTACATTACCTGATCTTTCTGAACACACAGCCTGCTTTCAGTGTCACAAACACGATCTTATTGTCCTGTCCACCGATGACCTGCACCTCTCCTGCCTTAATGATGTACATTTCTCTCCCAATGTCACCGTGCATGGAACGATGAGAGATGTTTCTCTGTGAGGCTGAATCACAATGTTTAATCTACAAGGTTCAGGGTGTGTGAAGGTCTTTATGATTGTAGATATTCTGCAAGATTATATCTGATATTATCACCTTCTTGCGTACCAAGTCTTCTGGCAGATTCACAATGGATTTCAGACATAGCAACATGTCCACGAGCATCTGGTTGTCATAACCCTAGAGAAATAATTTGTACTATTAAAAATAACCTTTTAGGGGGGCCTGGGTAGCTCATCAAGTAAAGATGCTGTAAAGACTGTCCCGGTTGCTAGGGAGGGTAGAATCACATGGGGTAACCTCCTCGTGGTCGCTATAATGTGGTTCGCTCTCGGTGAGGTACATTGTGAGTTGTGTGGGGATGCCGTGGAGAATAGCATGAAGCCTCCACACGCGCTATGTCTCCGTGGTAACGCTCAACAAGCCACGTGATAAGATGCGCGGATTGACAGTCTCAGACATGGAGGCAACTGAGATTCGTCCTCCGCCCCCCGGACTGAGGCGAATCATTACACCACCACGAAGACTTAGAGCGCATTGGGAATTGGGCATTCCAAATTGAAAAAAAAAAAACACTAACTGCTAGGCCCAGTGGCGTAGCCAAGGGTGGGCTGGGGTGGGCCCACCTAAATTAGACCCAGGCCCACCCAGAATATTACAGATTATTCTTTGACTTCAAATATATATTTATAATATAGTTAGAAAATACATAAATTCTGATATCTGAAAGTGTAAAAGAACTGTTTGAATGCGCCACCTTTCTGTTATTTAGGAAGATTTGATAAAAATACATTTTTGTGTGAAAATTTAGCCTATCCGTTTTTTATTGAGGCCCACCCCAAAGGTAATTTTCTAGCTACGCCCTTGGCTAGGCCATGACATAATTTACTTTTTTAATCACAGTGGCCTATACTTGAGAAAATAAAAATATTATATCTCTCACTGATTTTTATCATTCTTGCTTTGTGTGCAGCTGGAATAACTAGCCCCACCTTAGATCCGGCTATGGTGTCCACCTGTAATATATTGTTGTCCAATGGGATTGTTGTACAGAGAAGCCACCAACAGAGGGCAGCAGCTCAAATATTATTTCATGCACAAAACTTGACATCCATATTCAAACCTTAAAATTAGCTAAATACAATAATTTCAAAAGCCATTAATAATTTCTTCTTTGTTTTGGAGACATTCATCACACTTACTTTGAAGAGGTCGATCTTCTGGAAGATGGCGAGGTTGATGTCCACAGTGATGGCCGTTCTCATGACCAGAGGCATATTGTCTAACAACTCTGACTCAGCTGTGGAGACATTATTCAAGATTTCTGAAAGTGATCCAAATATGTTCTCCATCAACATAGAGGTCATGTAAACTTGCTCTTGAAAAATATCCTAAAGGAATGCAATTTTTTAACCATAATTTGGAGACAATCCTAATGAGCCCTCCCTGGAAAATAAAACCCTACTTAAGATAGTTCTGTTCATTTCAGTTTGTCTTAGCTGGATTAAGCTGGACTCCCAGCTCAAAAAAGTGCCAAAACCCCTCTAAAACCAGCCAATAGACCAGGGAGACCAGCTAAGACTAGCAAACCATCTTAGGCTGGTTTAAGATGTTTTGTCAGCAGAGAGATCAAACAAGAATCCTCTAAGAATCCATACTGGATTAACTGGAAAACCTATTTTCTTTCTCTATTTTTCTTTCCTGAGAATTTCAGTTTATTCAGTGTCTTATTTGATTTTAATGGATTCGATTCATTCCTTTAAGAAACAGCACATCTGTATACAAAATATATCATTGATCATAGCTTTAATTATTGATTTCATTCATAATTATGTTTGGTATGAACAATGGGAGAAAATTCCATAACAAGCTCCATTAATTAAAGGATTTGTAATGTAGACCCATACCACGTTAGATGTCATATGGGCACATCTACTCTGGTAAGCAAGGTTTTACCAGCATGTCCTGAGAGTCACAGGAATAGTTGTACCAGGTGCACACTCTGTTCTGCACCAGTTTGGGGATGGTGTAGGTATTCATGTATGCCACACAAGCATCCATAGATGCACGGAAGTAGACCTGCCATGGCTGCACCAATTACATCTCTCATCTGTACTGAAACAGAGATATTGGTCAGGTGTTCCACAGGTGGCAACTTCCAATGGTGTGGAAGTTATTATTATTCAGCATCACATTTTGCGATGTTTTTTCACTTTGTGAAAAGCTGGAGAAGACAAAGACTCCTGTGAAGAAGTTCACCAGCTGGAAGATGATCTCAAAGAGCATGTGGGGCTCAGGCAGACCTCCGATAGTGATCAGTGTACGAGTGGCAAAATAATAACAGCGCAGGTACCTTTGCAAAAACACCTCCATAACAAGCCCTTTTGATATGTAGTCATGTGCTTGATGTGAATTATACAATCACATTTTCACCAGTGAAAATGCTAATTCTAGATATCAGTAATCACATTTGCACTTGTAAAGTGTTAATTCTTGACATAAAAAATGCCGTCATTACTCACGGAAATGCCTATTCTTAATATCAAAAATGGAATTTGAACAAGTAAAAATATAATTTTAGATATACTGCATTTACACTAGTAGAATTTCAAAATGACCTGTCATTCACTCCAGTTCAAAATGGAGTAAAAGGTATTAGTAATTTATTTCTTACTAGTTAAAATTCCAATTTCACTTATAAGCTGTGTACTTATACTAGTAAAAATGATAATTTTTGAAATCAATAATTACATTGTTACAAGTGTAAATGTCCATTCCTGGTATCAACACTGAATTACAACAAGGGAAAATGCGAATCTATTTCAACATGCTAGATTTGATATTCCTGATATCTGGAAATTTCTGGATTTCTGGCATCAATAAATTAAAAAGTAATTAAAGATATCTTCAGAAGGCTTCCAAGTTACAGTCACATTAAAGATTTATGAAATTAACATTGCCACTAGTGAAAAACAAATTTCAGATCTGAAAAATGAGCTTTTTTACTAGTTGTAATTCAATTGTTTATATAAGGATGAATGTAACAGATTAAATTATACATTTTTGCATTTTGAACAGGACTGAAAGACAGATCATTGAGAAATTCTACAAGTGAAAATGCAGTTACTTATTTAGAAAATTCCAGCTTTCACTGATTGAAATTCCATTTTTGATATTAAGAATGGTTATTTCCAAGAGTAATGATGTCATTTTTGATGCCAAGAATTATAGTTTTTACATATGCAAATGTAATTACTGATATTAAGAATTACCATTTTATATGCAGACAGAAGAGGAGGTATCCCGTAGTGTGGCCAACTCTGAAAAATATATTTTACATATTCACAGTCATTTAGAGAAGGGACGTTTCTAGTCTTTTAGCATCACTGTGCTAAAAGGTCTTTCATGGAGAAAAAAAAGTGTATCCCACTTCAAATCCTTCTTTTATTATGCTTCAGGGTGTTGTCATCCATTTCATTTTTCCTCTTTGACCAAAATTGCTTACATTCCCAGTTAACTCAAAAATAAAAAATGTCCTGTACTGTAAGTTTGGGATGACTTACTATCCAATAACTTGCCATCAGCACATAATAAAACAGTGATGCATTTTGAAATGAACTTCCTGCATACTATCAATGATGAAGAAATAAGCGGAGCCAAGTAAGAATAAACATAATTTATTATAACTTATCAAATCACATATCAGAAACCACTCTTTTGAGGTCTTGTGCTGTACATATCAAAATTCTCCAAAGTTGGTGTGATCTTGTAAATTGTCCAATGAACTGCTTGTTCTGGACATATCTCAAACAAAAGAAAAATTGGCCTATATGTAAATGAAACCTTTGCAGACCATTACAAATCACAGAAAATTCTTTAAATAGGCCAAATCCTAAAACATTTTAAAACAGTTGAAAAAAATGATGTCATTCACTATTAAACTAATGCAAGCAAAATGTCTCTACAATTGAACACATAAAAAACAATGATTATGCGATTATCTCAGGATGGCATGATCTTGAAATAGTGATCATCTCAATAAGTATCGGTGTAAATCCTATTTTTTATACACAAAATAAAACAATTACACATAAACTAGCCATTGCAATTCTAAATGCTAGAATGTAACTGCTAACTCTGTGACAAATATGTAAGATTAAAACAACATTATTACATACTGTACATACCTTAGTTTAAAGAAATGTATTTATATTGATGAATTTATCAACACTCTACCTGCTAGGGAAGACTATAAGCTTGCTTTGTAACAGTATCCACAATATCATGTCAAATGTTACATATAATGTAACATTTATATTAATGCAAATGGTCACCATAAACAGCCGTTGTATGAAATCATTGAGCAGAAATGTTTTTAAATCCCTCCCTTTCATGTACCAAAACAGAAAGAAAGTCATATTGGTTTAGAACAAGATGAGGGTTAGTAAATAATGAATGAATTTTCATTTTTGGGTGAACTATCCCTTTAAGGAAGATTCAGCTGAGCTACACAATCTCCTCTCACTCCGTTAACCTCTCTCGGTGATCTCTTAAATGGGAACTTGCTTGACTCCTTGGACTGGAATCACTATAGTCAAAATCAATCCCCTACGCCTTCGACTTATAATTAGAGTAATTGTAAGGAATTTTGCGATTCTGGTTTCGATTCTGGTTCCAGTAACAATTTTTTTAGTACTTTTGGAGAAGAATTATTTAGAAATGAGAAATGCAGTTCTTGTTGCATTTACTGCAGTCAGCAGAAAAGTTCAGAAAATGTGTTTATTCAATTCTTGAAAAAGAATTTTAGAGGCATAAATGCAATCCAATAATTGATTGTAACTATATATTTATATACACTGATCAGCCACAACATTAAAACCACTGACTGGTGAAGTGAATAACATTATCACGTTACAATGGCACCTGTCAAGGTGTGGGATATTTTAGGCAGCAAGTGAACAGTCAGTTCTTGAATTTCATGTGTTGGAAGCAGGAAAAATGGTTCCGTTGAGAGCCATTTCTTATAAATTAGTATATGATTGTAAGCAGTTTTCTGGCAAAAGTCAGATTTAAAGAAATGGTTTAAATTAGATTTATTTAAATATGCTTAACTTTACTAAGTATAAAATGTGTGATACCAAAGCAAATGTATTGCCTTGCCATTTTCCAAACTATAATGTTTTGTCACAACACTCATGTCATGTCAGTCCAGTTTAGTAAATCCCCAAAAATAATTTATTAGCTCAACGTGTCTGCAACTTGTTGATTTTCATGCACAACGGACAGAAAACTGAACGCATGCTAATCATAACATTGATATTGGTAACGTTTAAGGTTTGATGCTTTCAGATGCTTTCAGAATCACATAAAACAATTATATTCAAACCTGTTGCTGCATCTGTTTTACAAACATCAGTTTAGTATTTCTTTTTCTACTGGACAAAGAAACAGGAGACTTTTCGACTACTAGGCTATTTAATACTGTTTTAACTTTTGTATTATGGCAGTCAGTTTGTCAAATTTGTCATTTGTCATGCATGCAAACACCCTATATCTTATATTTAGATTTTTATTTTGATCAGAAACAAGCTGTAACATTTCACCAGCACTAATCTATATACTAGCAACCTAAAATTTATTGTAACAATCCTATTTATTTAAAACAAAACAACAAATAATTCTGTCACAAAAGTCTGTAGCAATACACACCCTGTCTGCTTAGCTCCCGAGGAAGTACAGTTCATCAATAATTAATCATCTAACATTATCCACAGTGTCATGTCAAATATTACATATAACAATGTATGTAATGTACCATTTTTATTAAGCTCATTTTTTATGTCTTCTTGAAACAGATGAAGTTGAGCTTCTCCTCACAGTCTTCAGGTTCCCAATCCTTCAGTTCTCTATCCACAGCTCCACAGTGCAGATTTCTAGCAGGACACTGGTGCTCTTCATCCTCAGCCCAAACATCATATTGAAGATCATCTCCATTGACCCAGAACCAATGAACAGCCAAAAAGCGCAAACCAATCCACACATGATCTGTCTGGGCTGTTGTGATGCTATCATTCACCTCTTTCATTATCTTCTGAGAGCTTACACTAACCAGATCAGAGCTGTTTTGTCTGCAGTGTTCCAGGGCCTCTTCCCACGTCTTATTCTCCTGCACCAGAATCAGCTCAAAGACGTCCATGCAATAAAATATCAAAGTCTGAGAGCAAGAACAATCGTGCAGTTTAGAACTGATTTTCTTTGCAAAAACACACTTTTCATTCGGATCACTTGGTTCTGCCCTGTCCCAACTGAGACTTGTTGTCTTCTCACCTCCAGACCAAATCCATTGTGGGTTTCCAGAATTTCTCTGAAGTCCAATCCAGTACCAGTTACTGTTGACTTCTGGTTTATTAGTGAGCTCTTGTGCCTCTTTATCATTGCTGATGGTGGACAGGTCATTATGGTGCATTCTGCAGTAGTTCTGTGCATCTGCCCAGTTCATTCTTACATTCACAAAGAAGTGTTTTCTACCAGAGTTCAGTCCAAACATGCTAAAAAAAAGAAAAAGAAAAGGATCACAGTGACTGTAGCTTTCATTTCTACACAGAGCATTAGTCTATGTGTGAGCTCCACAAAAAATATTATCACACCTCTCAAATGTATTTTTTAAAGAGGTTGATAAAAAGCTGAAGGGCACTGGCCAATCAGATGGTCAGGCTCTTCCACTGTTTGTGTAACAAATGTTTACAGAATCTGTACTTCAGAATCTTATTCAATGCAAATCTTCTGAAACTATGACGACAGGTGGCCCACGGCGTGCAGACCCACATTCAAAAAATATTATGTAGCCTAACATGTTCACAATAAAGCATGGACTCTCCTACCTAATTGCTTACGTATCAAAATCATAAAACCAACAACTGAACCATTATGTGATCACAATTTTTTCATAAATTCATCGTCACCTCTTAGATATAAATGAATAATAACAGACTTTGTCCAGTTTTCATCATCTCTCTTGTACAGTGATATATGTTGATATATATATATTTTCTTTTGCCTAGTGTGGAGTTTAAGTATACTGCAGTGCTTTCCATAAATTTGAGAATTATAAAATAAAGTAATGACCCAGTAACACTTTACAATAAGTTTCTTTGTTAACATTAGTTAACGCAACAGTTAGGCAAGACATAATTGATGATGGACCATTGAAGTATTGAAAAATAATGCAAACCCCGAGGTTTGAATTAAGTTTATTTTTCTTACCCTATTAGCAATTCTCTGAAAACACAATTTAATATCTTATGCCATTTTTGTCTCAAGTAAATCTATCTTGTTTAAAAAAAGATATAGATACAAGATATTAAATAATACAAAATACTAATTTAGAAAAATAAATGTTTTGCATTGTTTTTTTTTCCTGACCAGTTTTCTAACTTGGTATTGCAGGCTTTGCAGCACTTCTCAGGTTACTGTTTAGTAAAATGAATTGCTTGTGTAGCTTTCCTCATTTGTAAGTCGCTATGTAACCCCAGACTGGTTCCATCCAGACTGCAAACCATTTCTCATTAATTAATATACAATTATAAATTATTTAGTATTTTTTTTTTCTCCAGTGAGCAGAGGGAAAACATAGGGCATGAGGACGTGTCATCCAGTCCAGTAAATCGCATAAAACCTATTTATTAGCTCAGTGTGTCTGTAGTTTGTTGACTCTCATGCATAGCAGACAGAAAACTGATTGCATTTGCATGGTTATGACTTTGACTATGGTCCTGTTTAAGGTTTGATGCAAAAAAAAAAAAAAAAAAATTATGCAGAATCATATAAAAATCATCTACTGCTGCATCAGATTGTGTATTATTTCAGTCAATTCAGTCAGTTTGGCATTCTAGGGTTCAACCGCACCATAAAAACCCTAGCAACTGCATAGCAATGAACATCGAACACCTTAGGAACCACATAGCATATCCCTGGCAACCACCAAAAAAAAAAAAAAAAAAAAAAAAAAACATGGCATCATGGCGGCGGGTTTTGTACTGGCAAGCACCACTCACATTTTGCTCAAAATCAAGAAACTATTTGATCAAGTTTTTAAAGATATTCAAGGACTTTTCTGGTATAGAGTTCTGAATCACATTTCTCAGAGTTGTTTTTTTTTTTTTTTTTTTTTTTAGGTGTATAATGCATATAAAGGTACATTTCTCAGACATACCTCCAGATATACGCCTTGGCCATGATGCTTTCCAGACAATCACTGAACTAAAAAAAAATTATTGATACTGAAAAGCAAGAGAGAAAATGCACTCTATTCAGAGCTCAAATACATACGCTGTGCATCCAAAACCAACTACACAAGTGATGTGAAGAAACTGTACAAAATCCACACTGAAGATGTTTGCTGGTGAGGTGGTGGTACTGACCCACATAAACCGGTTTATTCTGAAGACTGAAGTAAATCCAAAGTGGAAACACAGCAGGTCAAATGGGATAATACTGATCAGGTCAGCCTGTTTAGAGCAAAAAGGTTAGAAAAAGCACAAACAATGTAAAGCTACAAGTTTAAAAGAATTGGCATACACTTCATGCATAATATGCATTAACTTTATACCCTCAATACCCACATTGCATTACACAGTATATATATATACAAACATTTTACACACCTGAAACCTGGAAGATTCTCTATACTTCTGTTTAGTCAGTTCTCTGTCTTTCTGTAAAAGGAATTTTTAAATTTTGGCATATCTCACAGTGGGAATTTGAATGCTGAACTTCCTTGTTTCTAAATGATCTACATTTTAACTTACTATGATGTCTCCAGCTTTCACAAACTGTAAGTGTGGCTGAAAGATGGTGATGTCTATGATGTTCACCACATCTGCCAGGACATCAAGTAAGATCCAGATAGGGGTTGTCAGAGGCGTGTGGTGCGGAAAGCACAAACGTGCTGTGGCTAACCAAACATTGTAGTTAAAAGTGACTGTGACGACACTCAGCCATTTAATATAACACGATCTGATGTGAAAAGATAGACAGAACAGGGATAGAGACAAAGTTTAGGCAATTTCTTTTTGGCAATGTCACATTTTAAGAGAAACTTTCAGTTCTCATAATGTCCCACCTGTGAACAGATCGATAGTTGACCCTAAGTACATGTCCAGCTTGTCTTCTAAAGGTTGGAGCAGTGTGTCTATGCATGTGCATTGGATTTTGGGGCAGATGTACTCTGCCGCCTCTTTTTCTGCCTTCTCCTTCTCGGCTTTCAGCTTTTCTTCCTTCTTCCTTTCTTTTTCCTACTTTTCTTTCTTTGCCACTGCTTTCTTAGCATCTTCCTCCTTTTTCTTCTGCTCTGCCTCTTCTCGTTTTATTCTCTCCTCTTCCTGCTTTCTGATCCTGTCTCGCTTTCGATAAACGGGTGCTAGGCATCAACAGCAGACCAGAGTTCAGTAGAGTATAACAATTATTCCACATCAAATAAATTATTAATAACATCACAAGAACAGATTGACGGATGGATGGGTGGATGGACAGAAGGATGGAAATGTGGATTGATGCCCAGCAGGGAAATCTAGGTAATGGGTGGATGGATGGATGGATGGATGGAAAATTCAGGTAAAGCAGGTAACAGCAGATGGTAGCTCGTTTTACATGGTTTCTAGATGGTCATTTATGGTCATTATATGTTCCAAGTTGGTCTAGGCTGTTGATCAGCATCTGGATCTGACCTGGGAATACCATCTTGCACCAACAAAAAACAGCTACCTAAAACCAGCTTGACTACTCTAAATTTGTATGACCTGGCTTATCCAGCAGGGTGGACAAGTCAAACTGACTGTTAATGATTAAAAGTAAATGAACGATTTTAAGACTCATTACAAACTGTTCAGAAATGCCTGTTTGATTAAATTATCTTAAGTTTCTGTCAAACAGTATAATTAAAACAGAATATAATAGTATAATGTAGAGGGAAGGTAGGGTAATGTTTATACTCACTGACAGGAGGGCTGCGCTCAGGGGACGAGGTGTAGGGGTCTTTGACTTTGTCCTTATAAAGCTCTGCTCTATCCCATAATCTCTTTTCAAATGTTTTGCAGATGGTCATTGGAATATTGGTTGATGACAATAGGTGGAGGGGGTGGAGGTGTACCGTCCTCACTACATGAAAAAAAAAAATGTCTTTATATATATATATATATATATATATATATATATATATATATATATATATATATATATATATATATATATATATAATTGCGAGATAGAAACTTGTTGTTGCAAGAAATAGTCGAGTTTAAATATCACAATTCCGATTTTTGTTTATATCATGAAATTGCGACTTTATATCTCGCAACTGCTATTTTTATTCCATGGCAGTATCTGGCTTCCAGATCTCTGACTCTACAGCCATATAAATATACACTCCATATAGTTAGATCATTGAACTTGGCCTGACCACTACTTACCTGAACTCGTACCCCTCTGTAGTTTCTGCTCCATGATTGGCTGGATCTGTTTGTTTGGCATCTGGTTTAGGGGACTCTTGAGCAGGTAGCTGGCAAAGTTCGCTATGGTGAGGTTAATAAAATGTCCTAAAAAATATTGTATCCATCGACTATGGATTGTGATTGGAGGGATCATGTTGAAGTTCTCTCAGAAGACTCACCAACAGGCTTTTCCTCCTTTTTCTCTTCTTTTCTTTCTTCATCTTTCTCTTGATCTGATATTTCGTCCTGTAAACTGTAATGATTTCTACTCAATTCACCAATGACGTTGTGATTTTTGATCACGTGTCACTTAAGGTGTGGTTATGAGTGTATCAGATGACCCCTCCCCCTTTGCAATATGAGGCACCAGTTAAGAATACTATTTTAACAATTTAAGAACACTCCCAAAAGAGCTGTTCGATAATTTAGAATTAATGTAAACTAGAGGGAGTTGGTCAGCTGATTTATCTGAAGGATTTGTGAGAGTCTGGACAACTAGTAGAGTCTTTGATCATCAACACAATGAAGACACAGTTGTAATAAAATTAATTCTAGGGTTAAGTTTATATTTACATTTTTACAGTATCTGAGCTCCATCTTTCAAAAGAAAAAGTATTAGGGGTTAGAGTTAGGATTTGGGGTAAAGGTTGGGTTAGAGGTAAAGTTAACAGTGTAACTACAAATGTAATTAAATGCAAGTACTTTAAATGTAATTACAATGCAACAACATGTATGTACATAATAAGTACACTGTATCAAATGGTTAAGTACATAGTAGTTAAGGCCACCTAATATAAAGTGGGTCCGTTAATTAAGTTTGTAAGTGAAGTCTTCCAGCACAAATACATTTCCTTAGAAAATCATGCACCAACAGACACTTTTTAAAAAAAAAAAAAAAAAAAAAAAAAAAAATTATGCCCAGCTGAATTATATAACTTTTTATTATTATTTTATTCCTAGCAATTATTTGTCCCTAGGACCATATGGCTATTACATTTTATCCCTACAAAGTTGTTGTGCTTTATCAACAATCCCCAAAAACAGACCTTTTTATAAACTGTCCACAGGAGCAGCATTTAAATATGTACCACTGAAAACCACAAATTTAAATTTAAAATGTCATTCATCAGAGTATAAAATGGCTCTCTATTTTTCTTACTCATTTTTGTATACTTTTTATACCAGTATTGTAATATTGGAAATTAAACACTGTTGATCACACTTCAAATTACTTACCCTTTGAACTGCCAAAGAAACATATTGTGGTTTCTATGTCTTAATATAATATGTTGAGTGGGAAACAAATGTACAAATTAAGGTTACCAGAAATATGGTAAAAGTAAACTACAATAAACTATATGCAAATCTGGTATCCAATAGCTGTAGGGTTGTGGTATAGTTGTGATGTTAGTGCTGTGTTGTGCTGAAGCCATGTATAACATTTGCAGGTGGGGCAGTTGCTGGTGGTTCAGGGCTCTGAGCAGCTGCTGCTGCAGTTCTGGGCCCAAAAAGTGTTTTCAGGGTTCTGATCATGGCTGGTGGCTGCACTGGCTACAGCAGGCACAAGATACCATCCAGATGATTCCACAGCCAATATCACTGATTCATATCACTGATGTCTGAACTCCAACCTGCTTCAGTTAATTCTTAGAGCCCTATTAATTCCCTCCAAGGAACAGCCCTTTTCCCATGGCTTATTACAGTTCACACTGACCTATCACAGCCCCTCTCACCTGCTATTAACTGCAGTGAACCCTTGTATAATAGAGGAATTTCACTGCAAAGGGACATTTCTGTTTGTAAAGCCAACAAATACACAACAGTCTTATTATCATTAACGAAATCTAAAAGAAAACATTTTCATTAACTATAATAATAATATAATTGAATAGAAATTAATTTTAATGTTATATATACGTATATACAGTACTGTGCAAAGTTTTAGGCACTTGTGAAAAATGTTGCATAGTGAGGATGTCTTCAAAAATAATTAAATAAATAGTTTTCATTTATCACTTAATGTCATACAAAGTCCAGTAAACATAAAAAAACTAAATCAATATTTGGTGTGACCACCTTTGCCTTTAAAACAGCACCAGTTCTCCTAGGTACACCTGGACACAGTTTTTCTTGGTTGCTGGCAGATAGGATGTTCCAAGCTTCTTGGAGAATTTGCCACAGTTCTTCTATCTATTCAGGCTGTCTCAGTTGCTTCTGTCTCTTTGTGTAATCTCAGACTGATATGATGTTCAGTGGGGGGCTTTGTGGGGGCCATGACATTTGTTGCAGGGCTCCCTGTTCTTCTATTCTAATCTTTTCTGTTTGCAAAAGTAATGTTTGGGAGTCTAACATTTATATTTCCTATTGACATATTTAAGCTGAAGATATAAATAACCATCTTAAGACAAATGCTTTTGTGAAACATCTTAAGTGCCTAAGACTTTTGCACAGTACACACACACACACACACACACACACACACACACATATATATATATATATATATATATATATATATATATATATATATATATATATATATATTTATTTCTTTTTTTTTCTTTTTTCTTCTTCTAATAATAGTTGGAATAACTAAAATGAAACAAAAATGGATTTTATTGACTCCAAACCTTTGTTTGTCCACCATAGAATACTATAACTAAATGTAAACTAAAAGTTAACTGAATATAGAAATAAAAGGAAAAAACTAAACTAAAACTAAAACCATTGAGTGAAAACTGACATGAAACTAAATTCAAAGAACAATTTGAAAAGAAAATAGAAATAAAAACTACATTCAAAGTTCAAAACTATAATAACTAATACACAGGTATTAACTGAGATCCCACGACATAGTCACTAAACCGCCAATCCTCGGTTAATCTGAGAGCATACAAGCCCTCTGTATTCACAAGTATCTAAATACTGCATGGTTAGATGTGGCAACTTTGTACTGAATTGTAACTGAATTCCAGTGAATTTGTTACATAAATAATAAAACCACTGTACTTAAAATATGTAATTACAAAATAGGTCTTTTAATTTGGGGTTTAGTACAAAATATCTACAACATATGATAAAGAAATAATTATAAATATTATATAAGTAAAAATGACAATCACATACACTGCTGGTATAAGTTTGAATACACTTGTCTGGATATATGTTTCTTGATCTTATAAATGTTTTAATCCAAAGGTTAAATGCTTGAAATTAGTTTTGTAAAAAAATATAGCTTGTGCATATATGATTTTTTGTACAACTTAAATTGTAATAACATTATGTTAAATGATGGGTTGGGCACAATAGTGAAGGAAAAGGTGATGCCTCGTGAAGTTGGTTGAGGAAATGCCGTGAGTGTGCAGAGCTGTAATAATTTTGGTTACATATTCCCCACACTAAAGTTTGTGTTATTTTTAAGTTTTGATGACTTTACCATTATTCTAAAATGTGGAAAATATTATTGGACCCACTTTATATTAGGTGGCCTTAACTACTATGTACTTAACCATTTGATACAATGTACTTATTATGTACATACATATTGTTGCATTGTAATTACATTGAAAGTACTTGCATTTAATTACATTTGTAGTTACAATGTTAACTTTACCCTTAACCCAACCCTTCCCACAAAACCTAACTTTAACCCCTAATCCTTTTTCTTTTGAAAGATGGAGCTCAGTTACTGTAAAACATACTGTATATAAAGGCTGACATCTTCTAAATATATGTAGTATATTACAGTGAACCATAATATTGAGAGTAGGAGATTTAAAAAAGGAAACAAAATACTAATTGATGCAGTTATTGCCGTTCTGAGGTAGCAGCACTCTAGAAATGAAAATGGAAAAGAAGTATCTTTAAGAAATGTCATCTTGTTATACAGACTGATAAACTCTTATTTAAATGAGAGCTTACCTTAATTCTGTCCATAAAGCCTTTTTTTTTTTTTTTTTTGCTGAAAGCCCATCCTGCAAAGGCATGTAAAAGCTTTGGAGTGGGAGGTTTGGTTCCAAATAGAGCAAAGCCTTTCTTCTTTTCCTCTTCAACGTTGGCTGCAGCTGAACTCTTGGCTTTCATCAGTTTCCTGTGAAAATATATTTGTCAGTATTACAGATTTCACTGTTGAGAGCAAATCTTGGGCAGTATAGGTTATCAATATACTGTACACTACCAGTCAAAGTTTAGATACACTTGACTTGACGGAATTTGTTTCACATGATCTTTAAAACCTTTTGATCTAACAGTTTATTCTTCCATGCTTGAAGTTAGCTTTGAAGACAAATATAAATTATGCTAAATTTTAATATACAGTGTTTTAAACAAATCAGTTTCCCCAGATAATGAAGTAAAAGCATTCAACTTGAATGATGATTCTTAAACACACTTTCTTACACACAAAGTCTCCAGGCAAGTACACAATGGACTTTAGCCTTAGTAACATGTCCACAAGCATCTGGTTGTCACAGCCCTGTGGGAAAACAGCACAGGACATTAGCACACAACTGACCATATGCTGATCATTACATGTCTCTTTCCCTCAGAGTGAATCAATCTCACCTTGAAGAGGTCGATCTTTTGGAAGGTGGCGAGGCTGATGTCCACAGTGATGGCCGTTCTCATGACCAAAGGCATCTGTTCCAGTAGCTCAGACTCATCTAAGGAAATGGCTAAATAAATTCTGCAATGTGAATTACAGTTTTAGAGGCTGTTCAGACTGAACGCATTCTTTCACCAAAAAAAAAAAAAAAGCTATACGCATGCAACAAATATCCACAGTGTTCCTGACCAACCACTGGGTGGCACAATGATTGGTTCCGGTCTCCATAAGAAGCAATATAAATAGTACCGAAACGAGCGATCAAGATGGAGAAAACCCTAAAGTGTTATTTGGAGTAAAAATGAATTCATCCAACTTTTGCAGTTGTTGGCTGTTGTAACAACTCGAAGCAGTTAATGATATCAATATAATTACCCTCGGTTCATAGCTTCACTTAATTTGCCCACTCCATAAACAGGTGAGGCACTGTCAAAAGACGGTGGTGAATCTGTGAAGTATCAGCACTATCGAGCCACAAGTTTTTTAATTATGCAATTTTTACAATTTAATACTATAAACATTACCTTATATGCTAAAAACATCCGCTGATGAGAGTGGATATGGTTAACCCTAACCCTAACCTAACCTAACCCTAACCTTAACCCTTAAACTTTGACAGGTGAGACACTTTCAAAAGAAGGTAGTGACTCTGTGAAGTATCAGCGCTATCGAGCCGCAAGTTTTTAAATTTGGTAATTTTGATTTGGTAATATACGAAACATTATACGCTAAAAACATCCACCGATGTGAGTCGATGCGATGCCTTTTAACAGAACGCAGGTGTCTGTTTTGCAGGTGTAGCGCAGGATGCTATTTTAAAAACTTGAAACCTGACAAACCATCTAAAATGCAGCATTCAAAACACAAAGGGTGCAAAAAACGTGTTCAGTGTAAAAAGCCCCTTTTGCAGATGCTTTGCTTTTTTTCTAGTAAGAAAATTTAGTACAAAAACTAGATTTACCCAGCATGCCCTGGGAATCCCAGGTATAGTTGTACCAGGTGTGTACTCTGGTTTGCACCAGCCTGGGGATGCGGTTGGTCACCATGTACACCGCAGAAGCATCCATAAATGCCCGAAAGTAGGTCTGGCCTGCAGATGCTGCAATATTGTCGTCTCTCATCTGTAACATTAAAGCGTTAAACGTTTAAACGTTTCTGATAAAACATGTGCATTAGTTGACACACCCTATTTCCTAAACCTGCTATTTGCTCCTACATAACAGGTGTCCCATAAAAATAAATTGACAGGATAACTTGTGGAGATTATAGGATAACTATCACAGGATTGGCTGCCAGGGGTTAGGGAGGGGCTCTTTCATGTATTCATTGTGTACCTGTCCAATCAAACTTGAGAAGACAAAGACACCAGTGAAAAAGTTTGTTAACTGAAACGTGATCTCAAAGACTGTGAGGCTCAGGTAGTCCACCTATGTTGATCATGGTCCATACAGCAAAATAGTAACAGCGTAAGTACCTGTGAACGACAATTGAGAGAAAGAGAGAAAAATAAAGTAATTAATATTGTACTGTACATCTGACAATAAAACAAATCAAACATGTTACAACATCAAAACAGCAGACATCATGCAAGTGAGCAAAGCCAAGACCAAAGTGAGAGAGTCAAACACAAAAATGAAACACTTCAGAAGCACAAGCTTTAGAGACAAAAGCTGTGGAGACAAAATGTATACCCAGCCAAGAATGATGGACAAAAATAGGGCACCAAAAAAAAAAAAAAAAATAGCTGGTCATCTTAAAGATCTGACTGAATATGGTCTCAGGAAAAGGAAGTTCTGGGATCATCAGCAGGGATTTCTCTGCATTGAAGAAACAGCACAGGTAGCTAAGAGAATATGAAAACCCAAAATTCCACTATTACTAAAATCTACTGTACATTCAGTTTTGACGGAAAACAACATAACAGTTCATTATCATTTCATGTTCATTCAGAAAGAAAAAAAATCTGGTAAAAGCCATTTTATGAATAGCAGTGGTGTCAAATCTGTACTGTAATTGAAGGGTGGATGGAAGCACTGCCGTGGCCGCTGTTGACCCATTTGGTCTGGCCAATGCCCTGGTAGTCCGATGCCACATAGTAGATACAGGCATTTAGGTGTTGGCTGAACAGCAGGTATCCAACAGTATGAATTACTCTTTAAAAAAAAAACAAGGCAGAATTAGGATCACTCTGATTGTCGTGACACTAAGATTGTAGGAAAGAATTGGTTACATACCTCCAGGTGTACGCTTTAGTCATGATACCCTCAAGATGATCACTGAACTCAAAAAAGGCCTCAAACTTCAGAAGAAACAAAGTATGAACAAAACAATGAAAGTTTTGGCATATTCACAAAGATAATGAGATCATGAATAATTCTGCATCTCCTTATCCAATCCTGCTCCTGTCAAAGCAAAAGCCTTCATCACAGTAATTGCTCGTACCAGAGTTGCGATGTTCATTACCTTCATTAAACGATTCACCCTGAAGACAGACTTGAATCCAAATGGGAAATATAACAGTTCCAGAGGCAGGATGGATAGCACATCTTATGTGTATACTTTCAAACATCCCACTTAAATGCCTTGCATTTCACAGAATGTCACAGATAAAGGCAATACATGTGAAGTTGTATTGAACATGGAACATTCCTTTAAATAAAAACCATTTTTGTGTGATTTTCTTCTAAAAAATTATATTTTTCTATAAGGTAGTTAAGAAGAAGAAGAAGAAAGAAACAGTATCAGTAGTGTCTTAGAGGAAGTATTGTGGGAGTTTTCTTACTATTACGTCTCCCTCCTTACAGAACTGTAGTCGTGGCTGGAAAACAATCATGTCGAACCACATTGGATTGGCCTTTGGGTTATGATATGGAAAGGCCATACGGACTGGTATGAACGATAGGTTATAGGTGAAGGCAATGGTCACCACGCTTAGCCAAGTGATATACCTGCGGTCTGGTAAAAATCACATGACAAGAGCAGAAAATGAAGGCTTTAGATAGACAGTAGTTTAGTAGTAAATTTGAAAATGTATGGCTGTAACTCTCTGTCTTGCCTACAATGCATCAAGTGCAGTGGGACCTACACTGCAAACCCTAATGTTGTCATTACTGGAAAAATCAATTTTAAACCTTATTTGAATTTGTTATTTAAATATAAGTTCCTTGTACTTATTTTTCTTAACAATCCAAAGACTTGTATTAGGGTTAGTTTTAATAACTCAAACTATTAAGTACCAAATTGAGGCTATAATTGAATACCCACAATGCCTTGCCCTTGAATCATTTAATTATGTTTCCTTGATCAAAGGAACATATGGGGGCATTAAATTATGATTATTTATGTTGTTTTATGGCAAATAATGTAGTCGTTTCGTGTGATGTCACCATTTGGGTGATCTGTGTCCCCTTTGGTCAAGTTGGACCCTGTTAACACTATTTCAGTTCTCATTGTGCTTGTGCAACTGAAGCACATGCATATATGCATTTTGTGGAGAAATAAGTTAATTTGAGGATTGACCTAGAATCAGTTATAAGTTTCGTTATTCAAACTGTTATTGTATAATCTAAATTTGAGTCCATACAATAAAAATTCTTACACTGAAACAACAACATTTAAACAGCAAATCTGAGTTGTATACTTGCATCTAGTTACCACATCTCAAATAGTTACGTTTATTCTATATGCACACCAAGTTAAGTGAACTTAATTACACAAGCTTTGGAGATGCCACAACTCAGTTCAGTTGAGGGATTGTCTAGCTTCTCAATCAATTAAGTAGAGTCAACTTATTAGGGTTTTCAGGTATAAAATCAGGAATTCTTTTAAAAAAATATAATTTGTTTATGGAAATTTGTGTATTAAATTACAATTATGCAAAATATGCATTTTCACTAGTGGTCTCAGACTTTTGGACCCCACTGTATATCTCCATTCTGGTATGGTGGTAAAGTCTAACCTGTGAACGGATCGATGGAGGTGCCAAGCCTTATGTCCATTCTGCCCTCTAAGGGCTTAAGCAGGAAATCAGCACAGGTGCATATGAGTTTTGGACAGATGGACCTGGCCTCTTTGGGTGGCTCATTTTCTTCTTGTCGTCTTTCTTTTCTTCAGGCTTATCCCATGCATTCTTAGCCTCTACATATTTTTTCTTCTTCTCTTCCTCTTCTTTCTTTTTCTTTTCATCCCCCTCTTTCTTCCTTTCCTGTTCCTCTTTCTTTTTCCTCTGCTCTTCCTCTTTTCTTTTTGTCTCCTCCTCTTCCTTTCATTTCCTCTCCTCCACTATCTTTAGATAGTCTTGTTTTCTAAAGACAGGTGCTAGATCAACCACAAAACCTGTTAATACCTGAAGTAAATACACACTTGTTTAAATCAATAACAATGTACATGTTCACATTTTTTTTATTTTTATATTTAATAAAACTTTATAATAACATATTAATAAGTCATTAAAGCTGCACTCTTAACTTATCCATTATTTAAAAAAAGTTTACTCCAAAAGAAGTTAAAAGTAATTTTGAAATATATGTGAAAATCATATAACCACTCACATGAGATGCGTATTTCAATTATATCAGTAAGCTTTTTTATTCCACATGGAGAGGGTCCCCTCATGGGGGCAGCCATGTTAGGATCACATGACTAGCCAAATACTACTGGCTTAATCTCAGTAACCATGCTGTTACTTGACACTTTCACTCATGGATTAAATTAATTATGACTGAATGTAAATAGTACATTTCTACAATGGCATCTGAAACCAAAAACTACTGTGTTTGAAAAATCGCATCCAAGCTGCTAGGTGTCATTGTAAGTCCAAGATGACACACACAAAAACGTTACTGAGTGCACTTTTAAATGTATATATTTTTTTATAATGCTGAACAGAAGTCAAAAGGCTTTTATCAATTTAACTGCCAGTCATATTTGTATTGTATCTCTTTCGATGGGCAACAAGGATATATATAGTCATCAACAGGGTTATACACACTGACTGGTAGACTACACTCTGGGGAGGATGCATAGGGGTCAATTACCTTTTCTTTATGAAGCTCAGTCCTTTCCCACATCCGTTTAACAATCTCAATGAGCTGATCATCAGAATACTTGTTTATCACGATGGGCTGGGTTAGAGGGGGAGGCGCCTCCTCACTATAATTATTGAAAAAACAACAATAAAGAGGAGGAATTAATACATTAGAAACTACCATTGGTTTTACTTTCACACACTAAAACTACACGTAATTTTTTTCCCCCCAGCAGGGGTATTTTTGTTCAAGCTCTTATATTAATTCCCCTCTACAAAATTTTTTTTTGAGCTGTAAAGTTCAAATCACCCCTTTTGGTGGTACTATTATTCTTGACGCATGCGCATCTGGGAGGCAGATGTAAACAGTCCTTTTCTGGTATCCTTACGCATGTCGTGCAAAAGTTACCAGGTGGTGGATATAGGTGGTCATAACAGGATCCAAATATTGATACAACTTTACACAGACAAGGGTAGTAAGAGATTTTCTCCAACTGGTCTCATGTTAACACATATAATGT
This sequence comes from Myxocyprinus asiaticus, assembly GCF_019703515.2. NCBI lineage: Eukaryota > Metazoa > Chordata > Actinopteri > Cypriniformes > Catostomidae > Myxocyprinus > Myxocyprinus asiaticus. The sequence goes on from NC_059387.1 coordinate 29,369,036, forward strand.
TTAATTATTACAGCCGAAACAGTGTGCATTTGACCGTTTATTCCGGTGTTATGGACATTTAACATTTATTCCCCATAAACTTCCCTTCCAACAAGTGCATTGCTGTAAACGCTATTTTTGCTCGCTTTTAGAAAGGTAAACCAATGAGATCAGTCGAAATTAATGTCTATTATAGCATTTTCTTGCTCCACTGCTAATGAATCTCACCACTGCAAAATACATTTCCCTGAGGTTTAGCTTGCAGTCTGACTTGAATTTGATGAGATAAAAATAGCTTGTACCGCGAAAATATGCCAAAACAACGAGTCTTAACTACTGCGTTGTTTGCCCTCCCAACCGCCTCTTCTGTGATACCCGAGGGGTCACACGAGGAGGCACAGTGGGGCCACGAGGTCGAGCAGGATGAATTTGTGGAGGACCTTGTGCCGGCACACGTCCTGCAAGCCCCTCAATCTCCACGCAATGCGTCTATGCCGATACTTTATGTACGTGACGAGCTCTGGCCCTACGCATGAGCACATGGCATTGTCTCGTTCGGCGGTTCTGACACTGGGGATGATGACGATGTCATGTCTCTGGCTGCATCAGGTGAGTGGTCAGTGGATGATGCTACTGCCCCTCTCCCCAGCGAGGGTGAGGAGCGTGTATGCACGACTAATAAGGAGATGCTTCGTGTCCTTTCAGGGGTGGTCGAAGAGCTCGATATTGAGTAGTCTCCTCCAGAGAAACCTGCACAATCTCAACTTGATGAATGCTTCCTGCAGTCCAGACGCCGTCAAGCGACCGCGTCTCATAGATCTTCCCTGTTCTTCCCTGAAGTTCATAACAAACTATCAAGATCCTGGCACGCGCCCTATTCAGCTCGCCTGTGCAGCGATTACATCCTCTCTAATGTGGATCATAGGGAAGAAAGCGGTTATGCCCAACTACCCCTGTGGAGGAGGCAGTAGTGGCACACATCTGCCAGCGAGTAGCAGGGTGTGGAAATCACGCCCCATTCATCCTTCCAAGCCCTGTTGATTGACGTCCGCACTGGCTGGAAGAGCATACTCAGCAGTGGGCCAAGCTGGTTCAGCACTCAATGAGATGGCGTTGCTCTAGGTCTTTCAAGCCAAGCTCCTCAAGCAAATGAACAAGTAAAGCTACGATCCAGAGACATTCAAAGTGCTCTGCACTGCTACAGATTTAGAGCTGCGTGCCACGAAAGTCACTGCGAAGGGCATTGGCAAGTCAATGGACAACCTGGTAGTTCTGGATCGTCACATCTGGTTGATCCTCACAGACATGTGTGACAAGGTAAAAGCCGCTCTGTTGGATGCTCCAGTGTCTCCAGCCGGCCTCTTTGGTAGCTCTGTGGATAATTTTTCCGAGTATACATCACGACTTAGCAACAATCACAGGCTATGAGACATTTTATGCAGAAACTGAGTAACGTTTCACAGCCGGCTCACTCATGCTCTGTTTCGAGTCAGCGCCCGGCTAAAAGCCTCATGCCCGCTGCCCGCTGCTGTTCCCCATCTCCCCACTGTTGGTTGTTGGGAAAGGAATACAGCGAGGTGTCATGCTGGGGCAGATTGTCAGGCAGAAAGTGGTAACTAAGGATGATTCCAACACAGGTTGGGGGGTGGTGTGCGATGGACGCCCGGCTTCCGGGACCTGGACAGGTGTGAGGAGGGCGTGGCACATCAACCGCCTAGAGCTATTGGCTGTATTCCTAGCCTGGAAGGCTTTTCAGTTAGAAATAGCAAACTATCATGTTCTGATTCGCTCAGACAACATGACAGTGTATATAAACCGCCAAGGCAGAATTCATTCACCACCACTGATGAGACTGAAGCATCACCTCCTCCTATGGAGTGAGCATCATCTCCATTCCCTGAGCACGACATATGTTCCAGGCTGTCTAAATTACGGTGCAGACCTATTATCACGTCAATGGGTGATACCGGGCGAATGGAGACTTCATCCTCAAACTGTCCTGAGGATTTGGGAAATATTCTGCAAAGCAGAAATCGATCTACTTTCCTCAGTGGAGAATGGCTACTGTCCCCTCTGGTACTCGAAGTCACAAGCACTGCTGGGAGCAGACAAATGGCCGTTAATATGCGTTTCCCCCGGTGTGCCTAATTCACTCTGTCATACACAAAGTCCGAGAGGACAGGAAATGATTCTATTGGTTGCGCCGAAATGGCTCAATCAGCCGTGGTTTCCGGAAATGACAGAGGTGTTATACAGCTCACTATGGGAAATACCGCTGAGGAGGGATCTCCTCTCTCAGGTGCAAGGCACAATATGACATCCCCAGCCCAAGCTGTGGAACCTGCATGTGTGGCCCCTGAACGGAGCTCACTAAACGTGCCAGAACTGATGCATTCAGTCATGAACACCATTTTACAGGCCAGAGCACCGTCCACGAGATGCCTCTGTGCTCTAAAATGGAACGTGTTCACTGATTGGTGTCTTCCACATGGCAAAGACCCAGTAAACAACCCCATACATGAAATTCTCATATTTCTTCAAGAGCGATTAAATGCAGGACTCACTCTGTCAATGCTCAAAGTTTATGTGGCGACTATATCTGTGTATCACACACCTGAAGCCGGCGCCAATATAGGCAAGCATGATTTAATCACAATTTCCTTAAAGGAGCAAGACGATTAAATCCACGGCCGGCTGCAGTTCCGACTTGGGACCTAACTTTGGTCCTAAAAGTGCTCACAGGGCCCCGCTTCGAGCCTTTGGACTCATGATTTGCGCATGCTCTCCATTAAGACCACAGCACTGCTGGCTCTGGCCTCAGTAAAATGGGTCGGTGACTTACATGCACTATCAGTTGACATTTCATGTCTGGAGTTTGGCCCTGGTCTTTCAAAAGCCACTGTCAAACCCAGAAAAGGCTATGTGCCTAAGGTTCTAACCACACCCTTCAGAGCACAGATGTTCACCTTCAAGCTTTCTTCTCTCCTCCATTTAATTCAGATGAGGAATAATCCTTGCATTTTTTATGCCCTGTGAGGGCGCTACATGGATACGTTGAGCACACCCGCCAGTTCAAACTGTCTGATCAGCTCTTTGTGTGCTATGGAGGTTGCACGAAAGGAATGTCCGTCTCTAAGCAAAGACTTTCTCACTGGATCGTTGATGCGTTTGCCCTGGCTTACGAGTCGCAGGGTACGATCTGCCCAATTGGTGTTAAAGCACACTCAGCTAGAGGCATGGCCTCCTCATGGGCATGGACTAATAGTATGTCTTTACAAGACGTATGTTTTGCAGCAGGATGGTATTCTCAAAACACATTCGCAAGGTTTTACAACCTAGATGTAACGTCTCTGTCTTCATAAGTCCTTTCTGTTTAGAGTGCTTGCTATTTCATTTGCCAAACATATACTTATGCCCCTCTCCTTAAGTACGGGCTCCCCATCATTTTACACAGCTGACTGCATCAGGCCATTGCAATTTACCATAAAGTCACAAGCACTTTCATTATAAGTAAACTCCCTTCCCGACTGGGTTCTATATGACTAAAGTTCATATATTCATTCTGAGTGCTCCCCTCCTGGCCCAACATGAGTGTCACTCACTTGCGGCATACTCATGTCGGTCGCTGTCCCACGGGACTGTGGTGTCATGTTTCCTCTCTGGAAGGTTATTTCGTGTAGTGTGGCGTGATGGGATTCTGTTACCCATATGCGTTAGCACGCAATATCAAGTGTACTTAGTCGTAAGGGAATGTCTCGGTTACATACGTAACCTCGGTTCCCTGAGATGAAGGGAATGAGACATTGTGAACACTGGCCGCACTACAAGACTCAGAGGACCCTATTTATTTTCTGAATACATATTCCTGGTGTTATTGTGAAAGATTCATCAGTGCACATTATTCCAAATATATATATATATATTGCCTTCATAATATAGAGACCATTTATTTTATAGACACCTCTTCTCACAATCCAATCAATTCCAATGTTAGTGAGCTCCACCACATCATGATAGGGCCCTGTAAATATTTTTTTTACTGTTGTCAAATCGAATAGCACAAATAAGAACTTATGAAATGTTTTAAAAAAATTCTGAAAACATTTTTGAAGATGTTAAAACCAATGACCTAGGTAAAATATTGAACACTCTTGAATTAAATGTGTGATTTTAACTTGCCAACTTCATTTTAACTTGACCACCAAGACCAGCCTAACCTCATGTAAATTACATGACAATTGATATTAAGTGATTCCTTCCATGTATCGTGGCAGTTCTAAGGTGAAATGTACACTGTGTGCAACTGAAAGTGAGTTAAATGATCTCTAGGTCAAGGTCAATGCTCTATCAAGTTTTAAATAAACAAAACTGACCTCCCTAGTACCCTAAACCTTGAACCTAAACCTAACCGATAGTGTCATAAAAACAGATATCAGATGAAAAAATGCAATTACTGAAGCAGCTACATCATTTTGTGTGTGGTGCTTCTTTGAAACTTTTGTCTCACAAGGAATAGTTCACCCAAAAATGAAAATTCTCTCATCAATTACTCATGCACATAAAAGCAGCCTAAAACAATCAATCCATAAGACTCCAGTGGTATAATTGATGCCTTCTGAAGCAATATATGTGGTGCGAACTGCCAGACACATCATCGGAGGTGAGTGTCCCTCCCTCCAGGAAATATATACAATGCGGTGTGTGAAAAAAGCTCGGAGGATCATCAGAAACTCCAGCCACCCGAGCCATGGGCTGTTCTCACTGCTACCATCAGGCAGGCGGTATCGCAGCATCAGGACCCGCACCAGCCGACTCCATGACAGCTTCTTCCCCCAAGCAATCAGACTTCTGAACTCTTGATCTCCCACGATCAAAATACATCAGCACTGCACTTTATTACCCTTACTTTATTACCCTTATGCTTATATCTCACACCGGACTGTCATAAATTATATTATTATTATATTATATTCTCTCTTAACAACTGATTATCAACCGACAGCCTGAATATCAATACAGTACAATACTGTACATTCTATATATACTACTATATATATACTTTTTTATATATTTGTATTTTTTATTTTTATTGAATAATGTGTATCTATATAGTGCGCATTGTACATTGTACAGTGTATGTTATTATTTGTATATTGTTGAGTGTAATTATGTGTATATAAGATGTTTAAATTGTGCTGTGTTAATTTGATGTTATTTTAAATTGGTATATGTCTCATCACTGTCACGACTGCTATGTTGATCGGAACTGCACCCAAGAATTTCACACACCATTGCACTTGTGTATATGGCTGTGTGACAATAAAGTGATTTGATTTGATTTGATTTGATATATAAAGGGTGCAAAAAAAGAGATCATTATTTAGTCCTTTTTTACTATAAATCTCCACTTTCACATTCACAATGTTTTTTGTTGTTTGGCGATTCACATTCTTCGTGCATATCGCCACCTACTGGTCGGGGCTGGTCAAACATGGAGATTTATAGTAAAAAAAAGGACTTAAATATTGGTCTGTTTATAACCCAAACCTAGTGTTGTCATGGTACCAAAATTTCAGTAGTCAGTACCAATACCAGTAAAATTTCACGATTCTCGATACCAATTTCAATACCACGGCATAAATAGGAAATATGCAATTGAACACACTCCTTTGGCCTATTAAAATGTTAAATTAAATAAGTATTTTCCAACATACCATCACTATTTATTTTAATCAAATGAAGTGCTTCAGTAAAGATCCTCACAACATAATCTAAAACACAGCATTGGTCTTATTTTTGTAACAACAGAGCATCACTGAAAACATTGATGAAAACTTCTATTCAGTACAACAGTACTCTTTTACTAAACACTAGTATTATATTTTTTGTTGTAATTTCTTAAATTTCAAGTGTCAAGCTTTTATTTTGAAACTAACTTTTATTTTGACATTAAGGCTTTTTCGGTTCCTTGAGAACTGAGTCTGTGCCCAGTACTACCGGAACTGCAGAAACACTGGTATCGTGATATCTTTTTAATTTTAGTATCGACATGGTACCTACCCCACACTACATCACACCTATTGTATCACTTCTGAAGACATGGATTTAACCACTGGAGTTGTATGGATTATTTTATACTTTTATGCAAAGCTTTTATGCTGCCTTTATATGCTTTTTGGAGCTTCATAGTTCTGGTCACCATTCACTTGCATTATATGGACTTATAGAGCTGAGATATTCTTCTAAAAATCTTCATTTGTGTTCTGCAGAGGAAAGAAAGTCATACACATCTGGGATGGCATGAGGGTGAGTACATGATGAGAGAATTTTCATTTTTGGGTGAAGTATTCCTTTTAGGACTCGTACTCCTGAAACACATTGCATCAAAGGTGCAATGCTCTATCGGTTAAGCTACCATATTTTGATTGCGCTTGAACAAGTTTGTAAATGAAGCTGGATATGTAATGCAAACAGTAAAATGTATTGCCGTAAAAGCCATGCACTTAAAAGTGTTTTGATGTCATTGTGTAAGGAACAAGGCGAAAAATGAGTGTTTATGAATTGATAATCTGCCATTTTACTTGTGATTTGTGTGAAGGGGGATAAAAGTCATTGTTGTAGTACGTCTTACGTTTATTTAACTAGGCACATAAAAATAACTTGCAAAAATGTAGGAATAGTAACATGATTAGTAACACGTTACACAGGCATATCTAACTGGCAGCCTATATAAAACACTTTCTGTAGTATCTGTTTACTTCAGCAGGTGGCTGGCCGGCCATTGGCTGGGGCTGCAGGCTTCTCCTCTGGTCTGGGGGCCGGTGCTGGGGCCGCAGCCAGGGCTGGTGCTGAAGCTGGAGCTGGTGTGGGAGCTGGGGCTGGGGGTATGGAAAAAAATACAGGGGGCTTAGAGGGTATTTTCCTGTGTGGTTCTTACAAACAGTGTCCTTGCTGAGTCAAGAGTCAGTGCACAGATGGAGCAGTGAACCCTGAAGCTGCTTACTGACTGGTCATATGTGCTATTGAACTCGTACATTAGAGACAATACAAATCTATTTATAATGCCTCTCATCGGGAAAATATCTTGCACAGGTGCTTACTAAAAGAATGATGCTATTATTCAGAGTATAGGTCTGCATTCCCGCGGAACTCCCACAGGACCCGCGGGACCTGATTAGATTTCTTGTGGCATGGGATTACATTTCCGAGTTGAAGGTGGGAGCGGACGGTACTTACATGAGATGTGGACGGGAGCGGGCGGTCAGAGAATAGCCTGAAACATCCGATGTGGATCGCTTTTTTTTATTTTATTTATTAATGAATGCAATAAATTTATTAAAAAATACTTTTTTTTATAATGTAAAATACATGTGCATACAGCTTGTGTATTAAATTATCCGATATTTAGAGTAGGCAGCCAGGTAGTCAACAGGGCTTTAATAGAATGGCAGAGCAAAGCGCACACTGTGTCATCAAAGCATGTGAAACTCGAACTAGAAAATGGTCAATTTAGTGTTAAGAAACCAACTTCAGGTGAGTCAAATTGGTGTCATTTTCACACATCATCTGATAATAGCAATAACAGAAAAAATTTAATATTCTTTGTATACACTTGTTGTCTATTTGTATGGCTTTTGCTATATGTGGAAAACAAATGCAGGGTTGCGGGAGCAGTTGGGAAGAAAATCATTGTGGGCAGAGAGCGGGTGAACATGGAGTTAAATTCAGAGGGGGCGTTCGGATGCAGAATAGACACTTCCTGCACAGACCTCTAATTCAGAAGATTACAACGGATGACGCAGGTATCCTTATTTGGCTTTTTCATCTTTCTTTTCTCCATTTTCTTTGTCTGTAGGTTTTCTTCCTATCAGTTGCAAAGTTAATCATTATTCCAGGTTAGTTTTGCTGTTATAAAGCAATCTTATAATTCTGAAATACAATATTACATATGCATTTATTTTTTAGACCTATAGATTGTTGAGCTAAATTGCTGATTCTAAATCAATTTCAAGCACCTATGTCTTTGATTTAACATTTTTATGAGATGTAAATGATTGGTCCTTACATAGTGTAGAGATAAAAGCCAAATGTTGATAAAGTTAAACTGAACTATATGTAAAATATATATAGTTAGTGTAAAATGAACAAAACTGTAGCATTTCTAAACATAAAAAAAACTATTGATTTGATAAGGATTAAATAAATCAATGTGTTCATATTTTGATTCAGTGTGTGCTTATGTAGTGTTTGCAGCCTTTTTAACCCTTGTACGACCCTCGGGACATTTTTGTCTTTTTCATTTTTGCTTTTTCGATCATTTTGGCTGTGTTAATGCCAACGGCATACATTTTGCCAAAGGTGTGTAGTTCCTATAATACATCTATAATACATTGTGTACACAAAATAGTTACTTAGGAACTTAAGGACAAAAATGTCCCCATTGAAACAAATTAAAACTGCAATGTTTGATCCCAGTGCCATTAAAGCATAACATCATGAATTCTATGGTATTATGCTTTCATTCCAGAGCCCTGGCTTCAAAATTTTAATTTTTAATATTTTCCACCAGATGGTGCCATTTTTCTCATGTTTAGCCTATGGAGCAAATACATGCTTTTTTCCTATTTTCTGTTTGCTGTATTATAGAGCACTGCAGGCCAGTTGAATAAATGATGCAGCTAAAATTGTGTGGGTGTGTTGGTATGGATGCCAGGGTGTGTTTTGTATGTGTGTATTGAGAAATTTGTGTGCGTGTGTGTGTGTGTGTAAAAAACAACAGTGGTATTATGTAAACAAACAGGCATTTAAAGGGTTAAAATCCTGAAAATGAATGAATATTTGGTAGTTATGATCAGAACTGATGTTGGTTAAAATATCTAAGTCAGTGAAAGTGGAAAATAATATTAATATATAATATTTTTATGGAAATTTTTGGACGTGGACATTTTTGTCCTCTAAGGTACTGTTTTTTTTTTTTTTTTTTTTTTTAATCTGACACTGCAAAAAAATTATAATGCATCAAAATCAATGTTGTTGCTAATCACTGACATATCCCAGACTGTGATAATCCAAAAAAAAAAATGTTCCCCTTAGCATTTAGTATATGGAAAATAGTTTATTTATTTTGTTTATAAAGAACAACAGTGGCATTATATAAACAAACTGGAATTTAAAGGGTTAAAATCCTGAAAACGAATGAATATTTGGTAGTTATGATCAGGACTGATGTTGGTTAAAAAAATTCACCAAATATAGAAATATAGCAATAGCAGTTATAACAAATTCTTAGAATTCTCAAATATGACTCATTACTATCAAACACCTGTATAACGTCACATTTTTATGTAATGTCAACAGAACGCTTTTGGTCCCCTACAGGATTTTTAGGATAAAAGCACCAAAAAAGTTGATAAAGTTAAAAATTTAATGCAAATGTAAAGAAACATAATGTCTCTCTATGCATTGCAAGCCTGTTTTTTTACATTGGCAGTTGTTGGGGCAGGTGTAGGAGCTGAGGCTTGTGCAGGCGGAGGGGCCACAGTAGAGGCCGGGGCTGGGGTGGGACCCACAGTGATCTTGATGATCTTTTTCAGCTTGCTGAACATGGCTCAGTGGCTATCAGTATCTAAATGATCACTGTTGAGTTTATCCCTCTAGTGTGCCCACGGCTCCAGTCCACCTAATGTTACTGCCTGATGCAATTAGCACTTTTAGACCACTAATACCCACCTGCAAACAGACCTCAGAAGTAAGCTGAGACCACAATTCATCACAGAGGAGATCTGCTGTATACAAACGGGGTTAAAATGTAAATTAATGCCAAAAACAAAAGAAGTGACTGTTTCAAGACGATATAAACTTTAAATACATGGGCTATATTTTGATTCATAGGATTGTCTTGTACTTTTTACAGCCTTTCTAATTTGCCATACAGTTCTGGGAGTATCAGCAAAATGTTATAGAGCTGTGAGCAGATTTCACTGGTGGACATGTGAGCTGTTCTGCTGGATTAGTTTGGCTCATATGGAGCAGTGGACCACTTACTTAATTAAACCTTATAAGCTTTTAGTTCAGCTGAGGGGATTTACTGTTGTGGTTTCACAGGGAACGGGCAAGGTTAACAAGACATTGATCTTAACAGGCCTTCCATTTCTTAATTCTGCAAAACATTATATGAAGTGTTTTCCCTGTTTTAAAATTCAAAATAGAGCCTTATTAATTTTGTACATTTCTGTTTCAATGGTTACATTTACAGTAGTTAAAATCGAATAAAACAGTATTCTTGTTGAATATTGAATACAGTCTTTACCTTATATTATGTGAGGATTTGTTTATGTCAAGGCTCAATATACACTCACTGAGCACGTTTTTAGGAACACTATTGTCCTAATAAAGTGCCCAATGTGGTCTTCTGCTGTTGTAGCCCATTCACCTTAAAGTTAGACATGTTGTGCATTCTGAGATGCTATTCTGCTCACTACAATTGTACAGAGTGGTTATCTGAGTTACTGTAGCCAATCTGTCAGCTTGAAGCGGTTCAGGGTAGGATAAAGTTCATCTCTGCGAAAAAGAAAGCATGTAATACTCAAAAGAGATTGCGCGTGTACGTGAGCATGTGTGTTTTTGTGTGTGCATGCACATGTGTGTGTTTTAGTGTGCATATGTGTGTGTATGTGTGCATGCACAGGTCTGAGGCCTTTATGTTTGCAAGCACACATGCACATATATGAACATGTTGAACATGCTCCTGAACACTTCATTTTTTCTCTTATTTTTAATCTCCCCCAATCATTTTCAATGGCTGGTCATTTTTGACAGGGAACACTACAAGTGTGACTTTGTGCCATTTTGTACAAAATAAAAGCATTTCAAAACAAACTTCCGTAGTAACGTAGTACAGAATGTTTTCATATTTTATTTAATATTGCTAAAATTATCCATAAATAATGTTGTTTTTTTTTTTTTTTTTTTCACTCAAAAACTGAGGTGCATAAGCTCAGGTCAGTGAGGCCTATGATCAATAAGCTTCAAAAAGAAATACAAAACCTGTGCTAATTGAAAGAAAACGATTTGAAAAAAAGATCTGGTGTAGAATATTTGGTGATAATATAGCATAATGAGATTTATAAGCAATTTTTAATAGGACCATCATTTTTGACCGGGAACACCAAATTAGGTAAAAAAATATAAACACAGCACAAGGATTAACTGAAGCTCTTGACCCGGATCTGCTTGATTTTATGTACTGCGCTGCTGCCAAACGATTGGCTGATTAGATAATCGCATGAATATGTAGGTGTACAGGTGTACCTAATGAAGTAGTCGGCGAGTGTACCTTGTCACGACACTTGCTAATTATTAAGTTGAATCTTTGAAACCTGAAATTGGTCAACATAAAATGCACTAACACTGTACATAAAAAATTAACATAGCACTATCATGTTTTTTTGTACCAAGCCAGTAGCATGGTGTTCTACAAAGTGCCATGTCAATACAATGGTAAATAAATATAATTATTCAGTATTGGCTCCTGATATACAGTAATCCCTTTACCATACTGCCAGAGTACTTTTTGTAAGGGTTACAATATTCATTAAAACTTTGCGATGTTTTTTCTTCCATGATAGCAAATGTCTAATTCCAACAAGATACTAATAATCACAAACGTTTGTTTATGAATAAAATAATATTGTTTTAACATGAGAAACCTGTTCTGTTTGTAATATGAGTAAGCCACATGACTGACTGTTGTAGGCCTTTCTGTTGCCACAGCGCACAACAACAGGACAAGCACCCATCAAAACAAATAGCCTACAGTAATTTTCTTTCGCACAGGTTGTGACCTGATATTTCTCAGTATTACAATGAACCATCTCATATCATCATGATACCTTGAACTTTGCTGCAATGGCACTTCAAACAACCACGCACAGATCAAGACATTCAGGTATGAGAAAATTACCGGTATTCAGCATGTAGCATAATATAAATGGCCTTCGTTTTGTTGTAAAGGGCTGCATAAAAGAAGCTAGTGTTGTTGCATGTTACTTTGCCTTGTAGATTATCTAAATGCAACTCATTACTTTTGATACAGCAGGGCACAGCAGACTCATTGAAACTGACTACACAAAGCTGAGAGATTTGTGCAGAATTACTCAACTAAATGAAAGGTACATGAACTGGTTTTAAATGTGATAAACAAATGTTTTTTTTTTTTTTGTTGCTTGTTTTCAAATGCATTCAGATGAGTTGTTAACCTTGTCTTTAACAATAATAAAAAAATAAATAAATTGAATGTTCAAAAAAATACTTAACTATGTTGCTTCTCTTCACAGTTGCAATTCTACTGAAGAGGCCCATAAAAAAATTATATATTCCTGCACCCTCTCTTTACCGGGAGTACAATTCAAGAGCAGGATGTGAGTAATCAGGAAATTAATGTATTGTAAACAAAATTTGAAAGATGAAATGTATTATGCATAGTTTGCATACTAAATGCATCCTATAGTATGCATGTTCAACTACTCCGGAGTTTCAACTGGGTTGATCATATTTTTCACCATATTTAATTGGAGTTTTCACCATTGGTTTGCATAGTTGTATTTCATTGCATTTGCCATATATAAAACAAAGCACACTGGGACAGTTTTGTCAGGTTGTTGACTTTGTTTCTCTTGTGAGGAATGTCCAATTATTTTCAACCATTACAGTATGGGACCACAGAGTTTCAAGGAAGTTTCTCATCCAAGCCAAAGTCTGGTTCATACCTAGTTAGCTGAGCATGATGAGTTTCTGGCAGTGGTATAATCCTCTTAACTGGAAACGTGGTTTACACGGCTTGAGAAAACAAACCTAATGGAGCTCCGAATTAAGGAATATATTATATTATTACACTTGCTGGAATACTTGATTCTAAAATATTTTTTTTATATTGACTGTTGTACATGGCAATCTTACAGTATTTCCTACATAACAATGCTAGTTTCATGTCTCTCAAATTGCTTAGCTGTCTCCTTCTTTATTCCATTGAACAATGCAACAGTAGAATTTAGTGCAAATAACGTCTAAGTTCATCTGTAATATACATTAAAGATGTGAATGATGAATTAAAGAAATATTCCCTGTTCAATACAACTTAAGCTCAATCGACAGTATTTGTGGCCAATGTCAATTTCAAAGGCAGAAACGTGAAGCTTATAATTTTATAAAAGCACTTACATTAATTCTTCTGTTAACTCATGTATTATGTGATCTGTAAAATTGTTTAAATTGTCATTTTAGGGTTTTATGGTTTGTAGACTTTACATCATCATGGCAATGAAGTTGTAAAATTGGCTATAACTTTATACAGAAAAGATTAGTAAGTGATTTTATCACACTAAATACATGCATATTGTTTATGTCTTGTGGCTATTATGAAAAAGTGAGTAGTTTAACGTTCAAAAATTGACCCCCATTCACTTCCATTTTGGAAGTGTAACCAGTAACCAAGATTTTAGCTTCTCTTACAAAAATTGAGAGTTCACTGCAAATTTGCCGCATATAATTTTCACATGCAAAGGAGCTTTGCGGCAAACTTGTGGCAAATTGTCCATTGTTGCTGGAGGTTTACCATTACCGGTGAAGAGCTGCAAACTTCTGGCAAACATCTGTGGTGAATCACAAGCTCATTTTCATGTGAAAATAACCAGTGGCAAATTTGTGGCTAGTTTAGATTTTTTGTAAGGGTTTTTTTTTTTTTTTTTTTTTTAAAGAAAAGGAGGGGCAAATCTAAATTAATTTCTGTGGTAATCAATATTATGCCACAAATGCTGTCAGTTGAGCTTAACTTGTTTTGAACCCGGAATATTTCTTTAATATAGTAACTTTAGTCTTTCAGATCACTTCATATTGTAACAGAATGCAAACACAAGCACTGTCTTTATTAAACATAAAACAAAGCTGCAGGCCTCTTTTTCTTCTAATGTGCATTTGAACAGATTCATTTTGTGTTTCTAAGCACTTAAAATAGTGTCCTATCAAATACGTGTTTTATTTTCTTAACCTAAAAAAAACATTTCTTTACATGCTTCAGTAATTTCAGAATTCAGCTATATTCAGTTGTATTTTACAGTAAAACTGCATTTCCCTTTGGGTATTCATAAAGTTTCAGTTGTACTGTAACTTTGCTGATTGCGTTGGAGCAGTTTTCGCCCCCCAGATGAAGCTGAATGGGGAATATCTGCATTGTCCTAAAATCATCTTGGTTCCATTTAAAAAATGTTGAATCTTGTTGAGTGAAAGTCACAAACGGGAAGTGTTTTATAAAGGACACGTGGGCTGCGCACCGGCAGAGCATGACGCAAAACTCAGGGCCTGTCATTCAGTTTGGTCCCACTCAGAGATGTACTGAGTAATGTTTACAGTCCTCCGACACCCTGCCGGAGCAGCACAAATGAATGTTCTTGTGGGTAGTGACATATGAGTCATATGTCTAATTGGCTAAAATATAGATCTGCTCTCAGTCAGAATCAGAGTATCTTGTAAAGTGCTCACAAAAGAAGGATATTTACGGATTGGTTTAAGTGAAAAATGGCAAGTGATTATCTTATAAATCAATTTTAGAGTTGTGGTTAAAAAGGTCGTTCTGATTGAAGGCCCTGCTTAATGTTGCTGAACTGTTTAGTTATACTACCACTCAAAATTTTGGACAGACCTACTCAATTTTTATTACTTTTTCCACATTTTGAAAGAAGAGTAAAATCATTGAAACTATGAAAGAACACTCATGAAAGTTTGGAAGTGATGTAGTGACCAAAAAATCTAAACTACATTATCTTATATTTTAGATTCTTCAAAGTAGCCACCCTTTATACACTCTGGGCTTTTTCTCAACCAACTTCATGAGATTCCACCTTGAATGCTTTTAAACTGTATTGAAGCAGTTCACGTGTATGGATGGATGGATGGATGGATGAATAGTTACTGTAGATATTCTTATTCAAATACTGTTTGATTACAGTATGTCTTGTTCAGTCACTTGCAGTATATTCATGACATTTTTTTCTTCATGCTGCCCAAAACTGATATACTATATTTCACAAAGAATATCCTCATTTATTACATTCTGATCCAGAATTGGCAAACGATAAATCTTGACCTTATCACGAGAGTCATAAGTTCTTCTGTGTTCATCTTGGCAGCCAATCTCCAGTCAGGCTGAGAGTATCTGAGTCCGTTAAGGAGGTCAACAAACATCAGCCACATGGAAAACTGGCCAAGGAGTCATTCATGAATCATGTGATCAGAGCCCTTAAGAAATTGTGAGTATTACAAGGGTGCCTTGTGTGCTGCCTGAGTAAATTTTATGGGTAGTCTAAATCTTAATGTAAGGCCCTCTGGACTTTTTAATGATACGCAGCATTACATGACGAATATAAAAGTCGAACTTAAAATGGTTTGACAGGCCTGATTTGAAGCTACTGGGGTGAATCTCATAAAGTCTGTTAAAGCTGAAGTGTGTAACTTTTTCAACGTTAAAATACTTTCTTCTATCCCAGCCTATGCAAAGACAGCCCACACAGCTTTAAGAACATCGAGTCAGATTTCACCCCAAAGTCAAAATATACAGTACAAATAAGAAGCTACTTTATATTTTGCATAGAAAACAAACCATTAATATTTAATGCATTGTGACCTTATTTTCGTGAAAACTAGGCAAAGTTTTTTGCAATTTGCATTACTGTAAATAATGTAATGTAAATATCATTACTTTAATATGAAATAAAGTAATGATGACATATTAATTAAACTGCCTTTAATTAATGCTGATTTTAAGCAAAAAAAAAAAAAAAAAAGCAATGTGTCAAGACAGGATGTTTCTCATTACTGTGTTATAGTAATTCAAATCTAATGAGAATCACAAGTGAGAATAATGAGAATTATTAACACCCGGACACCTCACAGTAATTAGAATTGGGGAATGTGTCAGGTCCACTAACTGCATTCATTCAGTCTTTAAGGGATAGTCCAAAAGTGAAAAAGCTGTCATCATACTTTCTTCTGTGACACAAAAGTAGATGTTGGTCAAAAATTTGTCTCAAGTCTCCATACATTTTTTGTGCATTTTTTCCCACTTCCATACAACTACAGTGAATGGTGACAGAGGCTAATATTCCACCTAACATCTCTTGTGTTCCATAGAAGAAAGCCTTATGGACCAGGAACTAAAAACTAAATGTTTTTCATTTTGCTTTGTTCTGAGCAAAAACAGTATTTTTTTCATTCCGGTCAGAAGTTCCACAGCCTCCTATCCAAAAGGTTACCGGTTAGAACAGAATAAAAGAACGGTTAATAACGTTCTCTTTAAAATGACAGTACTCTGCGCTAAGGGGTGGGTGAAATACCAATTGCAGTGTTGCCAGATCTCCCAAGAGAAACAGGCAACATGGTCTGTAAAAACAAGCATAAAATAAGCCACTTGCCTCACCAAAATAAGTGAAAATAAACCAAAAAAATAAATAAAATAAAATAAAATAAAAATAAAAAAAATTATATATATATATATATTTTTTTTTTTTTTTTTTTCCTGTGTGGTGGATTGAGTGGCATAGAAATCATAACAAGCATTTAATTAACAGTGAAGTACAATTTTATTTACAGATCTGCTTCTCAGTCAAAACCCGGCAACGAAAAATCTGTATTAATGCATCATATCTAACAATAATTCAGTGAAGACTTGGAAAAAGTACTTTTTACCTCTAATAATGTTTTCCTTGTATCTGGATTAACTGTGCATGTATACTATATGAAGTATTTATACACTGCTTGGCCAAAAAAAAAAAAAGTTGCTGTTTGTATTTAAATAATGGTTATGATCTGGGGTTGCTTCAGTTGGTCAGATCCAGGCTCAGTTAAGGTTGGGACTCAGCAGAGTCCCAACCTTAACCCCATTGAAAGTCTTTGGGATGTGCTGGAGCAGACTTTATGGATTCTGTGGTGGCCAATTCATGTGTGAAAATGATTCCTTATGCTCCCTGAACCACTCTTTCACAATTTGAGGCCGATGAATCTTGGCATTGACGTCCTGGAATATGCCCATGCCATCAGGGAAGAAAAAAATCAATTGATGGGATAACCTGGTCATTCAGTACATTCAGGTACTCAGCTGACTTTATTTTATTGCTACATAACATTGCTGAGGCTAGACCTGACCAATTGAAACAACCCCAGATCATAACCATTATTTAAATACAAATGGCAACTTTTTTTTTGGCCAGGCAGTGTACATAGTTGTTAAAAAGGTCTTCATTCAGTGAATGCGACATCCACAATGGCCAGTTAGGCAAATAAATGTGAAATGCAGCAGTTTCCTTCTGGATCAAAGAACATGTTTAATTTTTTTGGGCAACATGAAGTGGTGTTTACTGTGATAGTTTACTGTGATAATCCCTTAGGCCTTTGGTTTCATAAAAAAAAAAAATTATCGGAACAAATTGAACCGGTTATAACTGGTTACCAGCATTTAAAAATAAAGTTTTTTACCTTGGAACAATTGAAAATCACTTTGTTCTGGTTTTCAGTTTGTTTTAGTTCCTTGAACTGTTTTTAGCCCCTGTTATTGACTTTGAAAAACATGAGAGTTAGTAAATGATGACAGGATTTTTACCTTTGGGTGAACAATCCATTTAATATCATTCAATTTATTATTATTATAATTATTATTATTATTATTTATATATATATATATATATATATATTGGTTTTGTGTCATATTGGTGTTAAAATTGACATTTGAGTGTTTGCAGGCAAATGTACCAACAGAGGGCAGTCTTTCCAGCATCTCAAACAATCATCACTTAAAGTATTTCTTCTCAGGGCCACATGCATCCCAGATTTTCTTTGGTTAATGTTTGAAATGACTTGGTTATCACTAGTTTTAACCGTATGAAACTGTGTCAAATTAAAATAATAGCTTTCATAAAAAAAATGATAAAGACATTTGAGAATTCCGTGTTGAATGACATCTGGTAACCTGTCATTGAGGGCCCCAGCGTGTACAGAATGAGAATTAATTCATGTTGATAGACCTTGTTTTACTTTCCTGCTGTCACAGTTCATTATTGTGAGAATATGAGAGAGAGAGGGAGAGAGAGAGAGAGAGAGAGAGAGAGAGAGAGAACAATATAGCCTTCTTTGGCTCTCATGTGCACCAAAAGGGGAATGTGGGATTAGAGTTTGAAAATAGTATTTTCTCCTCTCAAAATGTGTTGCTTGTAGGTGTGTGAATATCATTCTGGATCCCACATTCAACCACTGAAATTCTTAGGAATATAGTTCTAGGCAGAGATGCAGTAGAGAGGATTAGAGGTCTGCACGGGCCTTAAAATGAAACCCAAACACGACCCGTACCTGAGACTGTGTGGCCCGACCCTACCCGGCCCGAACGATACGTCAAATTTTAAGCCCGAACCTGACCCGAAATCGCTTACTATCTAATTTCTTCTCCTAGCAAGTACTGTTGCAATAGGCTGTATTTTATGTGAGAATATAGGCAACATTCGTAACAGTACTGATACAGTTAACATACACAGTTTTAACAAGACACAGCAGCCTCTTAGTACACTAGAGCAAAGGGGAAAAAAGCATTGCCTTACAGTTTATTTGCTGAAACTTCACATGGTGCAGAACAATCTGGAATAAAATGAAACAATGCAATAGTCCGCTCTTGGTGCAGAACAATCTGGTATAATATGAAACACTGCAACAGTCTATGCAGCCTGAACTGGTTCAGAACGTTGAATATTTGTGACAACTGTGCTAAAAATAATCTAGACGCAGCACATAGAATGAAACAGAGCGCAGGTGTCTCAACATGCATTTTTGAAAAACTGAAGTTCTTTTTAACTTGACATGGTTTTTAAAATATGCCAGCCCTGCACGAGATGCTGAAGAAAAAGCGAGACGCGGTGTAAATGTCAAAGACATTCATCCAGTATGTATTTACTTACGAAAAAAATGGGAAAACAGAACAGACGTGGGCAAAAACACGTTTGGTATGAATGGCCCCTAACTCGTCTGTTCGCGCATGTCTGTAAGTGAGAGCACATGCGCGAAACAAGTTCGGTAAGCCTGTTTATTTTTTCATTCATACAAACCTGAACCTGACCCAAACCCGAAGTCCTACTTGAAAAACTGACCCGAACTGTCGGGTTCTCGTGTCCCGTCGGGCCCAGGTCTGGTTGCAGACCTCTAGAGAGGATATGGAGACATTTAAGGGGGGATGGGCACTTGGAATGGTATGGGTAATGGTTAGGGTCCCTCCTTCAGTGTAAGTCTATGGGGTTTTTCTCCTGTTTTATCATCTGCCAAGTTAATATCACATGTCTGATCACTTAGAAAAGAAATATCACACCTCTCCTTAACAAGCCACACAATTTGAGGTATCATTCATGCCCATGGAACTAACATTGTTGGGTGATTTACATGCCAAAGTTATATTCTTAGGGTTAGGGTTTTTCTTAAATCCCTAACCTTAAGTATGAGCAACAGTACCGGTAATAGTGATGCTTGCAGATCCATGGTCACACCATACCATATGAGATGCTTGCAGTAGTGCCCATGCTTGAACGTAATCAGTGTGCATACCGAACACTCAGTATATGATAGATGGACTGTGCCTTAGGCGGAGGCAGATGGCAGAGCATTTCTCCTGGATTGCTCCACCACTTTTATGTGCTTTGCATTCTTAGCCAATACAAGTTGGCTTCAATGTTCCATATTACCACCAAGTAATATGGATCACATACAGAGAGTTTCATGCATGGACAGCTGGAACCAGCACTTCCTGTGATGCCCTCCATGTAGATAAAATGACAGTACCTAGGGTTTACTGTGCCCTCTTAGATGGCCATCTGTAGATCCTGCAAAGATCTTAATGCTTTTTTATGTCTTCATGGTCTTTTTCCAGCTCTGTGTCTAGATATCTGGGTCGTGTATGCCAGTTGCCACCGGGGGAATATGTTTGAAAGATATGAGCTGGATTAGAGAAATAGGTCACAATTTTATTCGATATGGGAGATGGAGTCATCTCTTTCCTGTGAGGTTCTGCCCTGTGACATTCGGCATGCTGTATTGTGAAAGAAACTCAGCCATGTGGAAATTAGATTAGAAAGGGTAAAACATTTTAAGCCACCAGCGACAGACTCTTGACGGTGCCATAGGAACCACTATCAAATGACAAATGAGGATACAAGGTTTTTTGTTTTAAAGGTAAACAGACCAATTTATTAATCACTAATTTGCTGTGAAGTCAATATGAAATTAAAATGTACCTTATTTTTAATGCACATTTCTGGTCTTATTGTGCATGATTTATTTGCATATTGTGTCTGTGTTTACATGCTTACATTTAATGTTTCTGGCCTAATTTTTCAACCTCTCTCTTCCTGGTTCCATTCTGGTATGTAATGCCCACTTTTCACAAATCAATAAATTACTAAAGGATAAAATCAAGTCATGTCCTACATTTTTTTTTTTCGTGTTAAATATCCTGTCTCAATTGGAAGTAAAATGGCCCAGTCTCAAATAGCACCCTAAGCCCTTGCGGTCTTCCTCTGAGTCCAGACTTTGGTGATGTAAGCGAGCGCAGACAGACGGGGCGCTAGTCAGCAAGTCCATAAGGGTGCATGAGTCATAAAAGTGTGCATTTGTGACAGACTTCAAGACTTCAGTCAGATTATACATTATTATATGTTTTTCATATACATGCAGTTTTACAAATTATTATTTGAAAAGTCATGGCATTGATATATAGGGTAAAGGAACACACATTAAACTCACTCTTGGATATTTGTTTTTAATTAAATGATTCCAAGCAACACACTGACAATAAAGCATTAGACATTAATCAAGAACCTCAGGCACAGGGCACAAACAAAGAGCACATTTAACAACAACAAAACCCCATCGTTTTAAATATTTAGAGAACAAATAAACATGATTCAGACACATGGATGGTTACAGTCAGGTACTTAGAACACTGTAAAATATATAAAAAGAACATACTGTACGTGTCACACACTGCCGTAGATCGCAAAAATCATTAAAAAATACACACAGCCACACTTCTGCAGGTATATATATATATATATATATATATATATATATATATATATATATATATATATATATATACATATATTGTCGGTAGACTGAAAATTGCCATATCAATAAATAAGCAATCTTACAAGCTACAACTATGTGCATGAAAGTATTCTCTTCTGTCTTGATATTTTAGAGAATCACAAAATTACTAAATCATGTTTGAAACAATATTAACGGAGGTTGAGTGTTACTTACTTTTATGAACATTAAAGGTGCAGTATGTAAGATTCAGAAACCCTTGTTATTAATGACACCTGTGGCCGTTAATTGAACTTCAGCCAGCTACCTGTTGCTCATGCTCGCGCACACAATCCATAAGAATGCGAGCGAGCGAGCATCAGCCAAAACAATGACATAATGTACAAAGAGACTGAACGTGATTCACTGGCATCATGCTGACAGATGAGGTAGCATAATTCAAATTACACAGTTATGATTGTTTTACTACAAACTTTGAGACTGTATATTATATTTGAATCTCCAGTGCTGCATCAGGGCTAAAACAAAGTGTGAATGTAGGTCTGACTATGCGAGACTGTAGATTGAAGAAATCACTTTTCTTTGCATGATACATTGCCTGCATTTATATGATAGCCTATGTTGGCGTTAGCTAGCTAGCCAGCTTTATCAATAGCTGTTAGCTAAATTTGGTAGATGATGACAGTAGCTGTTTATAAAATAGACTGTACATTATAAATATGTTGACACAATTCAGTATTGATGTGATTCCATCACAACTGTCATTTTGATATATCGATGCGCTATTGTTTTATAAAAATAGATTGTATATATTTTCTGTATAACAAAGTTATGTTACACTAATGAATGGAGCTTTTTGCATTATCTTGAACATTGTCTAGCATTCATTTCATGTGTTATTGTAGTTTAGCTAAAATTACACAGATCAGTCCTTATGGCACTATATTTCACATGCTTTGCAGTTGTGTAAGCTTACCTGTCCAATAAGAAGAATGCCAATTCAGGGTCGGTTTTGATCCCTAAAACCAAACGAAGGTCCGTCCAGGAATCAAATGCCCTGCCGATGTTCACTCTAGTTTTTGCTCGACCACGATCATGTTCCCACTTAGCCAGACTGGATTCAGTAAATAAATGTTTTTTTTTTATTTTTTTTTTTATGGCTTACTCTGAGTTTGTGTAGGAGTTGTTGTTGTGCTGAGGTCTGGACGTTTGCTGGATTCCATCTTTAAGATAACATTACCTAGTATTGCAGACTGTTGTCGCTGTTGAATAGCAGAAGAGAAGCACTGAGGCAAGGTTCTCGGGAGCGTGCATAAACGTCACATCCTTTGGATTTTCCCGGCAAAAGCAACCCGCTCCCTTCACATGAAAATCAGACTACAGGCTTTAATAGGCAACCCAGGAAGTCCGGGAAGGGCAAATTTTTTAAGTTGTGTTACAAGACGTTCACACATTAGCAAAAAAAAAAAAATTTTCATGATATTACATGAAAATTGTTACATATTGCACCTTTAAACTTCCCCAAGAAAAACTATAAAAAACAAACTGAATTGAAGTAATTTCATATCTCTGGAAAACTAAATAGAACAAAGTTTTGAACCAGTTATACACATCAGACTAAAATGTGACAGTAGATACACAAGAAAAGCAAATTATCTGTCATTGACAGTCAGGAAAAAAACGATGACTGAAATCAACATTTAAACCGCAATTGTTATCGCCATGTCGGCCATGACCTTTCCTCCATCATGAAACTCCAGTCCGTTATGATTGGTCATGAGGATCAGCATTGGGGACTGTTGGGTAGTAGGAGCGTTGGAGCTTGCACTGACACGGGCTCAGCCGAAGGATGCATTGAGGGTACAAAAGAGCCACTCGTGAGCGCCCCTCTGAGCACTAAAATGTCAAATGGGACACCCTACTGTCTCGTGGACTTTGCGAGAACTCGCAAATGAAGGCCACAAGACTGCAAGTCCACATAAAGTGTGCCATTTGGGACAGAGCCAGTGTGTTCCAAAAGTCCAAGACCACTTGTGAAAATGCTTCTTTTTTGGCATTTTCCTGATTTCTTCTTCTTCTTTTTTTTTCCATTACAAATTATATTATTAACATAACATTTTGATTGGAAAGTTTAATTTAAAATATTATTTAGAGTTTCAGAATTTCTTTATATTTAGTATGTCGACCTTTTGTTTTAATGTGAGCATGGTCTTAAACACAAGTTTGAGAAAAACCTAATGGTCCATGTTATCCAGCATAATTAGAAAATAATTATGTGTGTTTTAATGAAAGCAATCAAACCTCTCCTTTTGTTCAAAGGAGTTAACATGGTCAATACCACACTTGCTTATTTGCATAGTGACCCATGCAGAAACTTTAACATTTCTTGTTAATTTTATATCATAATATTTTTTGTTGTATCTTTTTTCAAAATCCTAAAACCTTAAATTTTAGGTTTAAATTTGATTTTCAATCTTAAATTTTCATTGAGGACTTTTGAACCTCACTGTTAGTCAGAGTACAGGAGTAAAATGGGTTGCAAACCGTATTTCATGTTGACTTTAACATGGATGACAGTATATGACTTTTCTCGAGGTAGGAGGGAGGGCATGTTATGTGTATGTTTTATTATTTGGGCCTCAATTCTTTGCTCAGATAACTGTATGAATCTACTTTTGAACTCACCTGAAGGTCATTTGGTCAAGGTCATCTGGTGACCTGGTGTGTGTGCACACCCCTCGATGTAAGTTTGTTTTTTTGTATGTATCTGTTCATGTCACCAAGCCAGTTTTCCCCATCCAGGTCTCATGGGGAGTTGGACCAACTGTGCTGGCAAAGCACACACACACACACACACACACACACACACACACACACACACACTTCCACTTACACACTGTTCCCGTGAGAGCCTGTCTCTCTGCCAGCTCTAGAGGCAGGAAGTGCTTGGTCTCTCTCCTTGCTGGCTTTGCCTATGTAGCTCTACGTCCAGGAGGCCATTATAACAGGCAGAGCAGGGCAGGGAAAGGCAGTGATCAGGGGAGGCTTGCTCCAGGAACCAGCAGAAGATGTTCAGCTTATTTTATGAAGGAAGCTTTATTTCCACTTTCTGGCTGTATTTTCATTACAGTTCATGTATTTATTTTGCTCTATGTTTTCAGGGCTCTGACCCCTGCTTAAGACTTTCCATTTTCCCACCATCCTTTTGTATTTCCTGTGGATCTGTGCTGGACAGAGAAACACACATTCTGACCCAGAAAAGACTTCAGTGTTACCTGCAAATCAGGCCAAATATGAGGCAGCAGTTCTGCACTAATGCCAATTGTATATATTTGTGTGTGTGTGTGTGTGTGTGTGTGTGTGTCCATCAGGTTTCAAATAAAACAGAAATTGTAAAGAAAATGTGATATATATTGTTTGTGTGAAAGTGAATTAGATTTATCAACAGAAACACAATGTGGGGGTTTGTTATTTACTTGTGTTTATTCAGTTACTGATAAAAAAATGTTGGTAACTATAGTGTTGTTAACCAGTTTAATTGGCATGGACAGCATTCAGATCTGACACTGTAATCACAGAACTGTTAATACAAACATCTCTTTTCACAGCTCTTCTCAGATTGAACAACTCTCAATCCAACTCAAAAATATAACTCAGAATATGAATCACAATACAATATGGCACTCTATGGCAGTGGGAACACTGTTTGAAACAAAACAAAACAAAAAAAAAAAAAATATATATATATATATATATATATATATATATATATATATATATATATATATATATATATATAAGTACATTTGCATACTACCCACATACATCATTTGAAAGTAATAAAATGAAAGAACACTCCCAAAATTATGAGCTCCTGCACAACATAGTATTTTCACTCCACAAGGGTTGAAATCCTCACCATCTTGATTGTACACTAAATATAACCACAGAACGTTACCAAACACATAAGATTATCTTGAAACATTCCACAATGAAAGTTATAATAGTGCAGATTAATAGATGAACAGACTTGTACTGCATGACATTGCGTCATACCATTGTGTCCATTACACACAATATAACACTCCCCATATGACATTTCTTTGGCAATAAACAACAAAATACACATCGAGTAGTATTTATCAAGCATAGTAACATAAAATGTTATATTCACCACAGGATGACACAAAATACTCCAGAGTACTCTTCTCTCCCGCACTTCTTGCTGAGCTTTGAGCAAAAAAGAACGAGAGTGAGAGAGCGCATGAAGCCAGCTACTGACATCTTCAGAATAATTCAAGTAATAACAGTTACTGGTCTTAATACATAGCTGGAAATGCACAGTTGATCATAAAATAAAATTTGAAAATGCAAGAAAAGAAACAAACTATAAAAAAAAAAAACATTTACCACCTGGCTACATTCTCCCCTGCAATAAGTCAATGTCCTTGGTGACTAAGTCATTCAACAGTTCCAACACACCTGACACTCTGTAATGCCTTTTCGAACAAAGCGGCACCAGTACTGGTTAACACTTGAGACATCTTGTCTGTGCTGATACTCACTGCATTACTAGTGGATCTGGGTAAATGAAAAGGATTTGTGTGAACACCAGCGGTTGCTCGCTTCTTCGCACAGCTGGAGCTGGTACACCTCTCCTGACTGTTTCACCCATTCCACCAGCCTCTAATTCCAGTGACTGAACATGGTCTTCTGCAGTCTTTGCATCCAGAACATTACTCTTAAACACTGCAGAGTGTCTACCAGTATCCACTGGCACTTGTACCCTGTAACCTTCAGAGTTGTCACCCCCAATTTCTGAAGTACCGGTGACTCTGGTCCCACTGGTAGGGTTGAGGCCAAGCTTACAGGGGGTTGCCAAACTTCCTCTACCACAACAAAATCAGGCTCAGAATTTACTCTCATTTCCACAGTGACAGGCAATGTACCTGAGTGTGATTTTACCTTACTCCTGGGTTTAGGAGTGGGCATGGCACCTGGATGAAACTCTGACCTGTGGACCCTTTTAACTGGCCCTCCTTCCCAAGGTTCCACGGTGAAAGTAGTTCCTAATATGTCCACCACTCTGTACACAATTGGACTCCAGAGATCTTGGATCTTATTTCGGCCTGTAGGCTGATGGTGCAAGTACACTAACTCTCCAATACCGACCTGGGGACAAAAGTTATTTTCGTTCTGTCGAGTCACCCTCTCCCGAGCTTTTTCCTCTGAGTACTCCCTAGCCTTCTCATGCACGTACTTAAGTCTGTCCTGATGAACAGACAACCAGTCAGTCTAAAACCTCCTCCCTACACAACAATGCATCTATGGGTAGATGTGGCTGAACTCCAAAGAGTAAATAATAAGGGGAAAATCCTGTAGTGGCATGCGGGGTCACATTATATGCATGGACTAGTTCAGGCAAGTACTCAGGCCAATGCCACTTCTTCTTGGGGGACAACGTACGTAACAGGTTGTGAAGTGTTCTTTTGTATCATTCAGATTGGGTATTTCCCTGAGGCCTATACGGAGTCGTACGGGTCTTTTTTACACCATAGATTCTGCACAGCTCAGCAACTGTCTCGCTCTCAAAATTTCTGCCTTGATCTGAGTGCAGTCTCTCTGGGACTCCGTACTTCATAAACAACTCTTTTAGCAAGATTTTGGCTGTGGGGTCTGCCTTCAGATCTCTTCATGCTTGCGTGAACTTTGTAAACACGTTGGTAACAACGAGAACATTCTTACGGCCATCAGAAGTGGGCTCCAGGACTGTAAAGTCCACCGCAATCACCTCTAGGGGTCTGGAAGCTAGAAATGCTTTTACAGGGGCCCGTATTTTTGGGTTGAGGCATTTTGATAAGAATGCAACGCTGGCATTTCTTTACCCATTTCTCCACATCTTCATGCATTCCAACCCAAAAACACCTCTGCTTTAACAGACTTACCGTACGCTCAATCCCCTGATGCTCCATACTATAGTGCACACAACTCACTTGACCTTTCAAGCACTCTGGTAGCAACAACTGCCATCAGCACCCATCGGACTGGTCTTCTACAACTCGATACAACAACCCATTCCATTCTCTTATGAGACTCCACTGTTTCAGAAGACGTTTCACTGGCCCCGCTAAGGACTTTCTTTCCAGATGCCCCGGTCATCCTTTTTTCCCCAAAACCTGCTGAATTCTCTGATAGTAGGGTCATTTTTCTAAAACTCTACTTTTCTGAACTTTACCTTGAAAGTTAACCATAGCTTCCTCACTGGCCTCAAAAGCACGTATCTGCCTTAACCTACAGCACTCAACACCCTTCACAGCGAGTTCCG
Organism: Myxocyprinus asiaticus; assembly: GCF_019703515.2. NCBI lineage: Eukaryota > Metazoa > Chordata > Actinopteri > Cypriniformes > Catostomidae > Myxocyprinus > Myxocyprinus asiaticus. Next base: position 29,396,463 of record NC_059387.1, read on the forward strand.
GTTCCAAAGCTGATTCTCTGCTCAACACACTACAAATTATTACACATTTATACCAGTCAGCATCGAGATCAGGCTCAAGCTGCCCTGCAAACTCCTACCTAGACAGAGCATTGGTGGCTGCATTACTCCGCCCTGGACTGTACTTCACATCGAAATTAAAGACAGACAGCTGCGCCACCCATCTCTGTTCGATGGTTCCTAGCTTGGCAGTTTACAAGTGACAGAGAGGATTATTATCGTTAATTTCTCCACTACGGCCCACTTCAGGGACAGTAGCTCCAATTTCATGCTACTGTAGTTACAGTAGTCCTTCTCTGCATTTCACAACCTCCTACTTGAATTTGCTTGGATCACGGGCGAGCCCCTCTGCTGAAACCTGATGACCAAGAAATTTCACCGAAACTTGAAGGAAATGACATTTCCCCAGCTTTACCTTTAAACCGGTCTCAGCCAACCATTTCAACACCAACTCTAATCTTTCCAAGTGTTCCTCAAATGTCTGCGAAAACAGCAGAATGTCATCTAAGTACACTATCAACACTTGAAAGATCAGATCACTCATGGTGGCCTGCATGAGGCGCTGGAAGGTCGACCTGACGGTCTGTTACATACCCCGAATGGCATTCTCCGATACTCAAATAGGCTAAAAGGTGTAGTAAAAGCCATCTTTGCGCTATCCTACTCGCTCACCACAATCTGATGGTACCCGAACGCCAAATCAACAGTCGAAAAGAACTTAGCTCCCCTGAGGGCATCAAAGCTCTCATCAATTCTGGGTAACGGAAATGTGTCATGCCTCATATTGGCATTGAGCTTTCTGTAACCCACACACAACCTTAGAGCACCATCAGTTTTGCGCCCTAGCACCACAGGTGAAGCAAAAGTGCTGACACACTCCTGTACAACACCCTTTTTCAACAACTTAACGATGTGCTCTCTAACCTCTTGATACTGGTTGGGCGGAATTCGTCTGTGCAGCTGATTCACAGGTATATCATTGGTCAAATATATCTCATGCTGGACCTTATCAGTATAGCCCAAGTCCTCGTCCTCCATGGCAAACATGCTTGAATACTTATTCAGCACTGCTTTCAGCTGAACCTGCTGTTCAGGCATGCCTCCCATGTTGACCTGATCCAAGAAGGACTGGGCCTGAGACACAGAACCTCGGTTTATACCCATTACACCCGGAATCTCACCTCCCAGAACGCATCTGCATTGGGGTTGTCTACTGCAGACCACACTCCCTGGCGGGTCCTAGGCTGAAGCCAAAGTTCTTCCTGAGACAGGTTAAGTACCCTATCTGGACACACAGATTGCTTAGACATGACTAGGGTAGGCACTACAACCAAACCTCCTAGTCAGGGAGCCTTTGTTTGTTCTAATAAACATACAGAACCCTCCCTCTTTCCTACTTCCATCCCCTTAACCATGACTGTAGCCAAAGACCACTCTAGTTGAAGACTTTTTACTACAGTGAAAAAAGCTCGGAGGATCATCAGAGACTCCAGCTACCCAAGCCATGGGCTGCTCTCACTGCTACCATCAGGCAGGTAGTATCGCAGCATCCTGACCCGCACCAGCCGACTTCATAACAGCTTCTTCCCCCAAGCAATCAGACTTTTGAACTCTTGATCTCTCGCGATCAATATACATCAGCACTGCACTTTATTAATCTTATTATCTCACACTGGACTGTCATAAATTATATTCTCTTTTAACAACACACTGGCAAATGACTATCAACTGACAGCCTGAATGTCAATACAGTACAATACAACCTACTGTATATTTTATATATACTATTGTAGAGCCGAGGAGGGCGGGGCAGGGCTGGAATGAGACACACCCGGTCCCCAATCAGCCTGATGGGGCGCGCGAGGGATAAAGGCGGCCGGGGATGACAGTTCGAGAGAGAGAGAATTGCAGGCAGCTGCACTGTGTGGTTTTTGGTTGTGTGTTTGTTTAAATTGTTTATTAAATTATTATTTATATTATTAAGCCGGTTCTCGCCTCCTCCTTTCCACCGAACCCCCTTACACTAGTGGAAAGGAGGAGGCGAGAACCGGCTTAATAATATAAATAATAATTTAATAAACAGTTTAAACAAAACACACAACCAAAAACACACAGTACAGCTGCCTGCAATTCTCTCTCTCTCGAACTGTCGTCCCCTGTCGCCTTTATCCCTCGCGCGCCCCATCAGGCTGACTGGGGACTGGGTGTGTCTCATTCCAGCCCGGCCCCGCCCTCCTCAGCTCTACACTCCTCCCGGCGTTGCCTCAGGCCGGGGAGCCCCCGGCATGACGTACATCCCCCACCCTTCCTCTCCGGGGGGGGGGCGTGCCTTATGCCCCGACTGCCGGCGGGTCATCCCCGCCTTCCTCGACCTGGGACGAGACAGGAGGGGAAAAACAAAACAAAATGGCGAGGGAAAGGCCAACACGGAGCGACAGAGAGAGAGAGAGGAGAGAGAGAAAAAAAAGAAACTCACCGGTTCTCTGATGCGCCGTCGCGTTGTCTTCGATCACTACTCCACCCTCTCAGGCGGACTGCAGCCGCTCCTCCCCGGGCGGACCGGAGTCAGACCTCCAACCCCCAGCGGACAGAACGCCCCTCCGCGTTCCCGGCGTCCCGTGGGGACACTCCTCCGCCCCTGGCAGTGGCCCTACCACTCCAGGCAGTCGGGGAGTTGCTTCCCTCCTCCCCCTGTGGACGGCGGTCTTCTCTCGACCCCTCTGCGTTCCCTGGGGGATGGCAGGGCACTCCTCTGCCCCCGGCAGTGGCTCCCTTGCTCCAGGCGGTCGGGGAGTCCCGTCCCCACTTGCCTCGCGGACGGCGGCCGTTCCCCGCGTCCGGGTGGTCGGGCTACTCTGTCTCCCGTTGGATGGCAGCGGCACTCCCCTGGGTGGACGGCAGTGTCGAGGACTCTGCGACGGGAATCCCTCCTCCTTCCAGGTTTCGGCACCAATGTAAGGGGGTTCAGTGGAAAGGAGGAGGCGAGAACCGGCTTAATAATATAAATAATAATTTAATAAACAATTTAAACAAACACACAACCAAAAACCACACAGTCCTCGACACTGCCATCCACCCAGCGGAGCGCCACTGCCATCTGCCAGGGGACGGAGTAGCCCGACCACCCGGATGCGGGGAACGGCCGCCGTCTGCGAGGCAAGTGGGGACTGGACTCACCCGACCGCCTGGAGTGAGGGAGTCGCTGCTGAGGGCGGAGGAGTGCCCTGCCGTCCCCCGGGAACGCAGAGGGGTCGAGAGAAGACCGTCGTCCGCAGGGGGAGGAGGGAAGCGACTCCCCGACCACCTGGAGCGGTAGGGCCGCTGCCAGGGGTGGAGGAGTGTCCCCACGGGACGCCGGGAACACGGAGGGGCGTTCTGTCCGCTGGGGGTCAGAGGTCTGACTCCGGTCCGCCCGGGGAGGAGCAGCTGCCATCTGCCTGAGAGGGTGGAGGAGTGATCGAGGACCACGCGACGGCACATCAGAGAACCGGTGAGTTTCTTTTTCTCTCTCTCCTCTCTCTCTCTCTGTCACTCCGTGTTGGCCTTTCCCTCGCCTATTTTGTTTTGTTGTTGTTGTTTTTCCCCTCCTGTCTCCTCCCAGGTCGAGGAAGGCGGGGATGACCCGCCGGCAGTCGGGGCACAAGGCACGCCCCCCGGAGAGGAAGGGGGGATGTACGTCTTGCTGGGGGCTCCCCGGCCTGAGGCAACGCTGGGAGGAGTGTAGAGCAGAGGAGGGCGGGGCCGGGCTGGAATGACGCACGCCCGGTCCCCAATCAGCCTGATGGGGTGCGCAAGGGATAAAGGCGGCTGGGGACGACAGTTCGAGAGAGAGAGAATTACAGGCAGCTGTACTGTGTGTGTTTATGGTTGTGTGTTTTTGTTGTTCATTAAATTATTATTTAAGTTGTCAAGCCGGTTCTTGCCTCCTCCTTTCCTCTGAACCCCCTTACAGTGTATGTTAGATATGTAAATTGTGATGTGTAAATCTGTTTATTGTAAATTGGTATATGTCTCATCACCGTCATGACTGCTATGTTGCTCGGAACTGCACCCAAGTCTTTCACCCACTATTGCACTTGTGTATATTGTTGTGTGACAATAAAAGTGATTTGATTTGAGACCATGCAGGCACATGCTCAGCAGTCTTGCCTGCGACCCGAGCAAAGGAAAGACGTTCGGCTAACTCAACCAACTGCGTGTGTTGGAAGGCTGTTCTCCAGTTTGAATCAAGCTGACCACCTAAGATGGTATCAAATTCAGCATGTACTATCTGTTGGCACTTACTGATAATATTCATGCCGATGAGCACTGACACAGGTGATGAGTTTGGAGTTCCTTTGACGATCAGGAAACCACAATCGGGTAGAGTCATCCCCATAAACTCCACATGTAATTCCAGGTAGCCTAAAGAGGGAATATCTAAACCGTTGGCTGCAGTGATCTTCAACCACCCCGAAGTAGACAACACATCACTCTCATCCCCATATAAATGCTCCTGGAAGAAATCTTCAGTAATAGTACTGACCTGACTACCGGTGTCTAACAAGCATGACACAGGCAAACCTCTGATCTTAAGGTCCACCATAGGACATTGTCCCACACCTCGTTTGAGAAATCTGTCTCGGTTAGTTCTTTCTGGAGGTGAGCCAGAAGTTACCCCTCGCACTGCCTGGCTCAGAGCAACCAAGGGACCTCTTTTCCCTGCTCCTCAGGAACCTTTGCGGCACCATTGGGCTGCCCGCCTCATCTCACTGTACAACTTTTAGCTACATGCCCGACCCCGTTACATCTAAAGCAGATAGGTTCCCCCTCCTCTGTAAACTTTGGAGGTGTTCTAGATAAAGGCACCCAAGTCTGAGGGATCGACAGTGACCGCTGCAAAGTCAGCTTCTTAACAGCTTTTGTGAGCTCAGAAATAGTCTCCCTGTTCACTTATCCGCTTGTCCTGTTGGGAAATCACATGAAGAATATCATCTAACACAGAAGACGTTTGGTTCTCAGCCACAACAGAAGAACATTGAGTTTCACCAAGCACTTCTGAATGGACCAGTCAGCTATTCACTGCTCTTGCAGGCCTGGTCTCTTTCATGGACCAGAGAATGGCCTTGTTACAAATCTCCAGCAGGGTAAAGTAGGGCTATTCCCTGACGACATTATGCAGTTCCCACCTTAATGCGTCGTCTCTCACATTCTCCACAATCTGATCACGCAATATCACCTGCTTATTAGCCAAACCTCCTGGGGATTGCTTTGCGGCAGAGCTTAAGATGCGAGAAAGTGAGTGGGAGAAACTCAGAAGATTTGCGCCCTCCAGTTGTTTGCGATTATAAAAGGTCTGCAACAATTGAGTCACACTATGCCGTTCACCAAATGCCTCATGCAGAAAAATGAAAAGATCACCCGCCACCCACCTAGTGCAGGGCCTCAAAAATGTTAGATAATAAAATCCAACTGCTCCTCCCGAGTATGATCTCAAACTCTTATAACCCTTTCTACCTCCTCGATAAACTCCTCTATCCAAACTCCTTTATCCGTATATCCAGATAAACACTAAATCCAACTAAAAATATAACTCAAAATATGAATCACAATACAATACGGCACTCTACGGTAGTGGGAACACTGTTTGAAACAAAAAACAATATAAGTACATTTGCATGCTACTCATGTACATCGTTTGAAAGAAATAAAATGAAATAACACTCACAAACTTATGAGCTCCTGCACAACACAGTATTTTCATTCCACAAGGGTTGAAATCCTCACCATCTTGACTGTACACTAAATAAAACCACAGAAAGTTACCAAACACATAAGATTATCTTGAAACATTCCACAATGAAAGTTATAATAGTGCAGCTTAACAGACGAACAGGCCTGTACCTCATGGCATTGCGTCATACCACTGCGGCCATTATACACAATATAATCAGAATGAGCTTTATTGCCAAGTATGCTTACACATACAGTGAATTTGTCTTGGAGACAGGAGCTTCCAGTACACAACAATACAAAAACAGCAACAAGACTTTTAAAAGATAATTTAAATTGAATAAAAAATAGACAAAGTATATATAGAATACACAATAGACAATATGTATATATAAATACATATATACATATATACATACATACATATATATACATACTGTATATACATATATATATACACACACACAAATACATACACATATACATATGTACAGTGCAAGGGAATGTCAGAAGAGGTAGGATGTGTTGGATAATATAAAAAGACTAAGCTGTGTATTGCACATTAAATATTGCACAAAGGGGCAGTTTTAACTGTTCATGAGATGGATAGCCTGGGGGAAAAATACTGTTCCTGTGCCTGACGGTTCTGGTGCTCAGAGCTCTGAAGCGTCGGCCAGAAGGCAACAGTTCAAAAAGGTAATGGGCAGGGTGAGTGGAAGTGTATATTTCTTGAAGGGGGGCAAGGGGCAACCAATAATCCTCTCAGCAGTCCATACTGTCCTCTTTAGTCTTCTAATGTCTGATTTCATAGCTGAACCAAACCAGACAGTTATTGAAGTGCAGAGGACAGACTCAGTGACTGCTGTGTAGAACTGTATCAGCAGCGCCTGTGGCAGGTTGAACTTCCTCAACTGTTTATGTGAAGTGAAGGTCAGAGTGGGGGTGGGGTGTGAGATTGGGCCTTTCAAATCTACAGTAGAACACATTCAGGTCGTCAGCCAGTTGTTTGTCCACCACAGGGCTGGGGGTAGGAGTCCTGTAATTCGTAAGTTGTTTCATGCCACTCCACACTGATGCAGGATCATTAGCTGAAAACTTGTTTTCCAGCTTCTCAGAGTATCTTCTTTTAGCCACTTAGATTCCCTTATTCAGTGTGTTCCTGGCCTGATTGTACAAGGCTTTATCCCCAACTCTGTAAGCATCCTCTTTGGCCTGACGAAACTGCCTGAGCTCTGCTGTAAACCATGGTTTGTTGTTGTTAAGTGTTAAATAAGTCCTAGTAGGAATGCACATATCCTCACAGAAACTGATATATGATGTAACAGTATCTTTGAGCTCGTCCAGGTCTGTGGCTGCAGCCTCAAAAACACTCCAGTCAGTGCAAAGCAGGCTTGTAGTTCCAGCTCTGCTTCATTGGTCCATCTCTTTACAGTCCTTAATACAGGTTTAGCAGATTATAATTTCTGTCTGTAGGTTGGAAGAAGATGTACCAGACAGTGATCAGATAGTCCCAAAGCTGCTCTAGGGACAGAGCGATATGCATCCTTTATTGTTGTGTAGCAGTGATCCAGTATATTTCTGTCTCTGGTTGGGCATGTAATATGCTGTTTGTATTTGGGTAGTTCACATGTGAGGTTTGCTTTGTTAAAATCCCCAAGAATAATAATAACTGAGTCCAGGTATTGTTGTTCTGTGTCTGTGATTTGATCAGCCAGCTTTTGCAGTGTGGCATTGAAACACCCGTTTGGCACGATATACACACTCACCAGAATAAACAAGGAAAACTCCCATGGCGATAAGAGCACTTCCAAATTAGGACAGCACATCTTCTTTAATGTTGTTACATCTTACACCAACTTTCATTGATGTAAAAGCATGTTCCACCGCCTCTCGTTTTCCCCGTTAACTCCGTGATGCAATCCGCTCTGAACAGCTGAAAGCCCGGCAGATGTAATGTGCTGTCCGGAATGGCTTCACTCAGCAAGGTTTCTGTGAAGCACAAGGCAGCAGAGGTTGAAAAGTCCTTGTTTGTGCAGGTGAGGAGATGTAGTTCATCCGTTTTGTTAGGGAGAGAGCAGAGATTCGCTAGATGAATGCTTGGCAGTGTTGTTCGAAAGCCCCGCCGACAGAGTTTGACCAGCGCACCGGCTCGTCTCCCTCGCCTGCGTCTCATAGCGCATTTAAACAACACAGCCGCGCCTCCGACTAAAATGTCAATATTCAAAATTTGGGAAAAGATTGACTGGTATATGCTGTCGAATGTTCAGCAGTTCGTCTCTAGTAAAACTGACTGAAAAAAGATTACTAAACACAGGACAAACAAACAAAAACAACAAAACAATAGAAGTGCTCCACACTGAGGCGGCCATCCGCGGCGCCATCATGATGATATATATAACACTCTCCATATGACATTTCTTTGGCAACATACAACAAAATACACATCCTCAAGTAGTATTTATCAAGCATAGTCACATAAAATGTAATATTCACCACAGGATGACACAAAATACTCCAAGGGCCGGTTGCACCAGCTATACGTAAGTTACAACTTAGTCTAGTTGTAGCGTAAATGGGCACTAAGTCACAATTTACACACTACTAAATATTTGAGTGTTGCACCATTAAACTTAGGTAGAACGTAACCCTACGTATAAACAAAATATTTACGGAAGACTCCGACCAGAAGTAATGGTTGGAATAAAAAAGCAGACTGATATTTTATGACATAGTGAGCTCATGTTTTGCTTGACAGGCTTCAATCCTTTCGACATATATGATGTTGACATTTACATTTGTTTACATTTACGAGAGAGAAAAAAAACGTACTTTTAAGTGGCTCTTCAGCATGAAACCATTCTAATGGTGCAGTTTTCAGGGTGCAACGCCCGGTGTCAAGTTTCAACACATTCAAAATATATATAGGATATTAAAATGAATAAATGTCTATTTTTCCAGCCTGTTGTATTAGTATTTATTAATCACCCCTTATTTATTTTAGATACAGTTCCTATATAATGTTATTTACACAGGGCAAATATACTATTTATCAAATCTACTTTTATTACATATCATATTTTAATGGGAATATATTTATTACAGCTGACAGTTACGTGAGCAAACAAGGTTTGAACATCAACTGTAACAAGATCAAACTAAAATGCATGACTTTTTAACACTTCTGTGTCAAATTTGAAGGTTGTTTATTAGATCAATACAGTTAAACGTCATATTATGCGACTACGCATTACTTTACGGAGAGTTTACGACCTACTAGCTAAGTCTTGCCTTAAGAACAGGTGGTGCAACCAAATTAAGCACTGACTTAGTTACAAACTAACTAGTAGTTACTAAGCCCTTAGTGTGAACTTTACATCCCAACTTAGGTAAGACCTTACGCACAGCTGGTGCAACCCTACCCAGGAGTCCCAAGAGTGCTCTTCTCTCCCGCACTTCTCGCTGAGCGTTGAGTAAAAAAAGAACGAGAGAGAGCGCATGTGCACAATCCCTTCACTCGTGCCACATGAAGCTGCTTCTGATATCTTCAGGATAATTCAGGTAATAGCAGTTATTGGTCTTAATACATAGCTGGAAAACGCACAGTTGAACATGAAATAAAATTTGAAAATGCAAGGAAAGTAACTATATATATATATATATATATATATATATATATATATATATAAATATAAACATTTACCATCTGGCATAATATGCTTAATATTAAATTATTCATACAGTGTTACTGATATCCTAATTGCCCCACAATCAAGTGAGGACCGCAAGGGTTGAGATTGGCATTTGTGACAAGACCTAAGAGAGTTTTACGACTCCTCATAGTATCTAAATCTGTCAGATCATTTCAATATACCTTGTGAGATTAGATTAGACCAGCATGAATTTCCAGGTTGGTTTATTCTGGTTAGTGCTGGTTTGGTTGGAAGTTGGTCGACCAGTATGGTCTTTCCGATGAAGCTTATTGACCAAGTAAGTCCTGCTCGTTAAGATAGTTAGAGGTACATAATGCACCCTAAAATTACAATTCTGTCATAACTGACTCGCCCTCATATGGTTTCAAATCCATATGACTTTCTTATATGGTTCACAAAAAGGAGATGTTTTAATGAATATTGTGGTCCATTTTTTCAATACAATCGCAGTGGTTAGTGACTCACTTTAACACTTAAAAAAGGACACGAAAGTATTATAAAAATAGTCCATGCAATTTGTACGTCATAATTGAAGTCTTCTGAAGGCATACAGTAAGTTTTGGTGAGAAACAACACAAGAATTAAGTAATTTTTCAGTTAAAATCTTGACATCCGTTGCAGTTCAAAGTGGCACATGTGTTCATGCGATAATTTGAGTTATATTTAGTGCTAAATCGCCCAAGATCGGAATATGATGCTTAAGCCACATGAACTATTTTAATGTTACTTTTGGGTCTTAATCCACTGCCCTATTTATTTTACTTTTAAACATGCAGACACATGATAGTTTTAGTAAATTAAACACTGGCAATTCCAGGTCAAGGCAATTCTAACAACCTGACCTGCAAAGTATTTAAATTCCACCTCCCTATTCACTCAGCTCCATCAAGGGACTCGTTTTCAAACAACAGTTTTTCACATCTATTAACACTTCAAAACCACAATTTAACATCTGTCACATTTTGTATATTCAGCCAAAGGGTGTGATAATCAAACTGTAAAGTTCATACCTGTATATTACTCACAATGTTTAGCTTTATCGATTTCTTAAAGTGTAGATAATTTGGAAGGCTTTGGGGTATGTTACACATACTGTATGTGTGTGGAGAAAATGGTTGGCCAGGTTCCTAATCAGCCTACAGTATCTACACCACTGGCACTGATGTATTTGCTGTTTAAAATGTTGTCATAGTAACGGCCATTGGGGAATGTTAAGTATGTGATGAGGGGAAGCCAAATGACAGCAGGAGAAAACTTCTAAATGTTGTATCTTATTTGTATCTTGTGTCCCACTTACTCTCACTCAGTGGTGCTATGTAAGTTTACTTCTTTCTTGATTATTCTTAACCAGGTTTTTGAAAACATAATATTTTCTTATTTGCTTGAGAAAAAAAGGGAAAAATGTTGAAGGGATAGTTCTCTCAAAAATGAAAATTCTTTCATCGTTTACTCACCAACATGTCTCTACAAACCTGTATGACTTTAATATTTGTGTGGAACATCAAAGGAGAAATTAGGCAGAATGACATTCTAAATTGCTTTTTACTTTTATTCTCTGAAAAAAGGTACAATACAAGTGAATGGCAAAGACCTCAATGTTGAGTCTTACTGCCCCTGGATCTCTGGAGATGTTGGAAATTGAATTGTTTTTCTATTGGAAGAACAGAATTCGTGATGCTATAGAATTATTCCACACCTGCACAAGAGTTTTAATAATAATAATCTGACATCTGTATTGGATCTATTTGTGTTTGGATAAGACATTTTGGATTGCACGATGGGAAATTTAATATTTGGGGACATAGAGAAACTAGAAACACCCAGGATTGGATTTCTCCTTTTTTTAAATCTCAACTCACAGTGGGAAAGCAAAGCCAGAACAAAAACTGACCAGGATCAGGCGTGTTTAAAATGGTATCGCTGAAGGTTCTGAGCGATGGAGTCAGGGGAGTAGAGCACTGGTAAATCTCTTTAGTTACGAATCCTTTTACTGAAAGAGAAATCCTGAATATAACAACAGCTGCATTGCAAACACAGTCAACATTGGAGAGGTGGAATGGGATTCGGTGGGAAGACGGGGAAGTCCAGTTCTAGGCAGGACAGGGCTTGATGTGTTGGATCACACTTTATTGAAGTCAAGCTTGAGAACAGAAGACACAGATATTTTAAGGATTTATTTATCCCAAAGCTAAATTAATGAACTCATTCGCTTTGCTTTGAAACAGACGCTCTGAATACTTGATTTTGATTAAACCCAGTTATTACTTGAGTATGCTTTCTGTTGTTTAAAAGCCAGTTGGAAAGAAAATCTCAAATGCGACCTCTAATATCTTAGATTGTTTTTACAATTGTCTCATTTATGTCTGTTTTTATTTCTCTTAAAGAATTTGATCAGAAACATAAAAGTCAAAGTTGGTCATACTAGTGAGAAACATAACTGAGAACTTGGTTAATTCTCCTGAGCAATAAAAGAGCAACTTCTGAGCAGGATTGGGGGAGTAAAAAGGCCTATAATAATACGTTTCAACCTAAAAAGCCCATTTCAGTTGACCACCAATCTTAAGGTGGGGGGGTTACTGTCTTCCCTCTGAGCAATAAAATTGTCCTCTGGAAGTGAAAATGTGGGTCGCTTTATCCTAAATAAATGGAAAGCAGAGAGCTGCACCATCATCTCAATGTCTCTGCAGTTTTTGCATTTGTTTTACCATTTTATATCAGAGATTTTAGAGAATGACTGATCCCAGCAGGGTGCCACTGACAAACCTCTTCACTGTGCCCAAAATGTTTATGAGATGCAATATCAAGTCTTAAAATGTGTTTTTAATGCAAAGATTTTCATTTTCCCATTTAGAAAATCTCCTGCTAGGCATGTGAAAGGTTTTGTTTTCACAATGTGCTGTTTTGTTATTGGCTTTTTTGATGACATACACACGTGTTGGCTGAGAAGTCTTATTTAACCATTTTGACAGTTATAATCTGCAATTTGAGCTGTGTTTTGTCAAGACTTGGGCCTCTTTGGCTGTTATCAGGATAACCTCAGAACCAGCTGCAGAAATTAGATTTCTGACAGCTGCCACAAGAGAGTGAAGAAAGCGTTTTTGCTTTCTTTATCTCACACATGTGCTTGGCAGTTGTTGGTTGCTGGATTCACAAATATTTGATGGGTCCCCTCAGATGTTATAAGAAGCTAATTTTTTCCATCTCGTGGCTTGCAGAATACCTGTCTGGAGCTTGTCAAGTGTAACATTAATGAAGATACGACATCATATACACGTTCCACTTCTTGAAATGTCTATGTTAATGTATCACACGATTCACACGTATTGATTCCCATGTATTCATGTATAGCCTAAACCTGAGTGCGATGATAAATTCCTGACTTGAAGAGATGATTCCACGTCAAAGCCTGTCTATCCGAAAAAATTTGAAATGCTTCATAAAGGCTTAAATGCTCTATAAAGTAATCATCTATTCTGAATATTCCTGCTCATGTAAAACGAATAAACTGAAACATGCTCTGTCTTTTTTCTTCTTCTTCTTCTTCAAGCTGTGTTAAATTTGAGAATGTTAAGTGTACTTAAGTTCTTGAGCTCTGGAAAGGCATTATATAAATTTAACATCATTATATTATTATTATTATTATTATTATTATTATTATTATTATTATTATTTAACTAATGGTGTCCTATCGTAAAAAAATCCTGATAGACCTATGGGACTTTCACCTGTTTGTAGGCTATATCAATTTATTTTAATTGCTTTTAATGATTGAATTTGTATTTAATATTCACTGCAAAATGTTTGCTTGACACCTCCTGCCTCCAGAGTAATATTATACATGCACAGACATAAACGAAAATACTGTTTCAGCACATATTAATATCAGAAATACCAGGAGAAACCACAGTTAACATATTCCAGAGTTCCCTATCTGTCACTCACTCGACGTTGGTGTCGATGTAGTGACACTAGGGGTCACTCTTGGGAGCCCGAGACACCTCTGGTCTTTGATAAAAGGCCAATGAAAATTGGCGAGTGGTATTTGCATGCCACTCCCCTGAACATACGGGTATAAAAGGAGCTGGTATGCAACCACTCATTCAGATTTTCTCTTCGGAGCTGAACGGTCATGCTCATTGAGCTGAATACTACTGTTCATTCACCTGCTGGATCTGACGGCGCATTTCAGCGGCTTCTCCCTCCTCTGCACTGGTGCACTGCAGAGAATGCCCCTGGGCGCTTCAGCAGAAAAACTAGAGAGTATATTTTCTGAAAGAGCATTTTTCCCCTCTAAAAGAGTATATGTTTCTCTAAAAGAGCGCACACACGGAACGTCTTTCTAAAGACGCGTCTTTTTAAAGATGCTTTTCCGATTGTGTGTTATTCCTGGTTGTGCTCGTTATCTCTCGCCTTCTAACGGTCACGATCACTGTCTTTCGTGTCTGGGCACTGCTCACGCAGAGACAGCGTTCGTGGATGGTCACATTCTCATTGCGAGAATGTGTCCATGGCAACGTTGCAGTCGCGGCTCGCCTTCGTAAGGAAGCGAGCCACCCCAGAGGCTCCCGCCTCGGTCCTTTTACCCACGGGTTTGAGGCCAGCGCGGCTAGCACTGGGGGCGATTTGGGGACCCCAATGGGACCGCCTCCGCCGGGTATCCCCCCGCGGACCTCCCAATCCCCAGCACGCTCGTCTGCCCCGATCGGGCTTCCGGGTGAGTCTGCCGGCTCGTCTCACGGCGAGTTCGACCTCTTATTCGGAGCCCGCGAAAGTGATGAGCTCTCGAGCGCAGCATCGGAGAGCGGGCTCGTCCAGTCGGAAGCCTCAGCTGGGCTCCTCCCTTCGGGGTCGATCGCCCAGTCACAGGCTGACGCGGAGATGACGACATGCTTTCCCGGACAGCCACGAGCGTCGGTTAGAGTGGATTTCACCGCTCTTCCCTGAACCCTTGCGGCTCTGTGATTGGTTCCTGGGCTCGCGGCGCCGCTCAAAGCCACGCCCCGCCCCGTTCCTTTCTTCCCGGAAGTGCATGAAGAGCTGACAAGGTCGCGGGAGGCACCTTTTACTGCCCGGTCCCGATCTTTTCAGCTTCCCCGCTCTCACTACCCTCGATGGTGGGGCGGCCAAGGGTTATTCGGCAATCCCCCGGTGGATAAAGGCGCTCGCGGTGCACCTATGCCCGCAGAGCGCCGCCACCTGGCGCGGGTGCCCAAAGCCCCCGTCCAAGGCCTGTAGGTTTACGTTGTCTCTGACGGTCAAAGCCTACGGCGCTGCTGGACAAGCCGCCTCCGCCCTGCACGCCATGGCTCTCCTGCAAGTCCGCCAAGGTGCTAAAGGAACTGCACGAGGGTAGTTCCGCCCCGGGATTGATGCAGGAACTGCGCTCGGCGACCGACCTCGCTCTCCGAGCGACGGAGGTCACGGCGCGGTCTCTCGGGCAGACGATGGCCACACTAGTGGTCCAGGAGCGCCACCTTTGGCTCAACCTGGTCGAGATGGGTGAGGCCGACAGGACACGATTCCTTGCTGCCCCCATTTCCCAGGCGGGCCTATTCGGCGACACCATCGAGGACTTTGCCCAGCAGTTCTCGATGGTAGAGCAGTAGATGGATGCTAACCGGCTTGTCCTGCCCCGGCGTGGCTCAAGATCCCGCACCCCATCTACTCATCGCCGAGGGCGTCCCCCTGCGGTGACTGCACCGGCTCCGCCGCAGCCCGCCCCTCCGGCCCGGCCCCGGCGTGGAGCCCACCGCAGGAAGCCGACGCCACCCGTCTCACAGCCGGCACCGAAGAACCCACGGAGGTCTTCGAAGCGCCCCTGAGACGGGCGACCCAGGGACAACGAAACCCGCTGCTCTGGAGCTGGTAAGCAGATCTTCTTTTTGTTACCTTTTGCATTTAATTGCGCTGCATGCCCAAGTGGCTGCAGTACTCAAGAGCTCCGCAAGAGTGGTTCCCTGGGTCACATATTCGGTGTGTACGGCTGGCATCACGACCACCGTCCACCACTCCATTTGGCAGGTTGGCGCTCCAGCGGCGGTCTCCCGCCCTGAGCGCCCAGCTCTGGCACAAATCTGCCCCCGATGTGACAGTCTCCACGGGTCATGAGGACAGGCCTCTTCCTCCCCCGTCCCAGGCTGTTCCGGGGGTGGTCACAAGGAGCCAGGTAAGTGCTTCGATGTCCTCGGACTCAGCACGGCCACGATGTGGTGTGGCACCTCAAGCTCCGCCCCGCCACGAGGCCCCACCCGCCGGTACAGTACCGAAAAAAGGCGGTGGGTTGCGGCCAATCTTGGACCTGCGAGTACTGAACCGGGCCTTACACAGACTCCCGTTCAAGATGCTGACGCAAAGACGCATTCTAGCGAGCGTCCGGCATCAAGATTGGTTCGCGGCGGTAGACCCGAAGGATGCGTACTTTCGAACTTGATCCTTCCTCGACACAGACCCTTCCTGCGGTTTGCGTTCGAGGGTCAGGCGTATCGGTACACGTCCTCCCTTTCAGCCTGTCCCTGTCTCCTCGCATCTTTACGAAGATCGCAGAGGCTGCCCTTGCCCCGTTAAGGGAGGTGGGCATTCGCATTCTCAACTATCTCGACGACTGGCTAATCCTAGCTCACTCTCGAGACGGGTTATGCGCACACAGGGACCTGGTGCTCTCACACCTCAGCCAACTAGGGCTTCGGGTCAGCTGGGAAAAGAGCAAGCTCCTCCCGGTTCAGAGCATCTCTTTTCTCAGTTTGGAGTTGGACTCGGTCTCCTTGACGGCACACCTTACGAACGAGCGTGCCCAGTCGGTGCTGGCCTGTTTGAAGGTGTTCAAACAGAAAACAGTGGTTCCACTGAAACATTTTCAGAGGCTCCTGGGGCATATGGCGTCCTCGGCGGTGGCCACCCCGCTCGGGTTGATGCATATGAGGCCGCTTCAGCACTGGCTCCAGACTCGAGTCCCGAGACGGGCATGGCGCCACGGGACACACCGCGTGGCCATTACGTCGGTCTGTCACCGTTTTTTCAGCCCTTGGACCGACCTCTCGTTTCCACGAGCAGGTGTTCCACTAGAACTGGTCTCCAGGCACGTCGTGGTCACGACAGACGCCTCCAAAATGGGCTGGGGCGCTGTTGGCAACGGGCACGCAGCTGCCGGCCTCTAGACGGGTCTGCAGCTGCGTTGGCACATCAACTGCCTCGAGTTACTGGCAATTCTGCTCGCCCTGCGGAGGTTCCGGCCGTTGATCCAGGGCAAGCACGTGCTAGTTCGGACAGACAGCACGGCAGCGGTAGCATATGTCAACCACCAAGGCGGTCTGCGCTCCCGCTCTATGTCATAACTCGCCCGCCGTCTCCTCCAACGGAGTTAGCAGCACCAAGTCGCTGCAAGCCACTCACATCCTGGGCAACCTCAACACTTCGGCGGACGCGCCGTAACAACAGGTTACCCTCAAGGGAGAGTGGAGACTCCACCTTCAGGTGGTCCAGCTGATTTGGAGTCGATTCATCAAGGCACAGGTGCACCTGTTCGCCTCCCAAGAATCCTCCCACTGCCCGCTCTGGTACGCCCTCACCGAGGCCTTCCTCGGCATAGACGCGCTGGCACACAGCTGGTCCCCTGGCATTCGCAAATATGCGTTTTCCCCAGTGACCCTGCTCGCACAGACCCTGTGCAAGGTCAGGGAGGACGAGGAGAAGGTCGTCCTGGTAAGCACCCTACTGGCCCGCCCAGACGTGGTGCTCGGACCTCACGCTCCTCGTGACAGCTCCCCCCGGGCAAATTCCCCTGAGGAAGGCCCTTCTTTCTCAGGGAAGGGGCACCATCCGGCACCCGCGCCCAGACCTCTGGAATCTCCATGTCTGGCCCCTGGATGGGACGCGGAAGACCTAAGCTATCTCCCACCTGCGGTGGTAGACACATTCACTCAGGCTAGGGCTCCCTCTACGAGGCGCCTGTATGCCTTTAAGTGGTGTCTGTTTGCTAAGTGGTGTTCTTCCCATCAGGAAGACCCCCAGAGGTGCGCAGTCAGATCAGTGCTTTCCTTCCTGCAACAGAGGTTGGAAGGGAGGCTGTCCCCTTCCACCTTGAAGGTGTACGTTGCTGCCATAGCAGCACACCATGACGCAGTCGACGGTAAGTCCTTAGGGAAGCATGATCTGATCATCAGGTTCCTAAGAGGCGCCAGGAGGCTGAATCCCTCCAGGCCACGCCTTGTTCCCTCATCGGACCTCTGTAGTTTTTCAGGGTCTACAGAGAGGCCCCTTTGAGTTTTGCAGTCAGCCGGGCTTAAGGCACTCTCCTTGAAGACTGCCCTCCTGACTGCGCTCACTTCCATCAAGAGGGTAGGTGATCTGCAAGCGTTCTCTGTCAGCGAAACGTGCCTGGAGTTCGGTCCGGGCTATTCTCACGTGATCCTGAGACCCCCGACCGGGCTATGTGCCCAAGGTTCCCACCACTCCTTTTAGGGACCAGGTGGTGAACCTGCAAGCACTGCCCCAGGAGGAGGCAGACCCAGCCCTGTCGTTGCTGTGTCCGGTGCGCGCTTTACGCATCTATTTGGATCGCACGCAGAGCTTTAGAATCTCTGAGCAGCTCTTTGTCTGCTTTGATGCACAGCGGAAAGGAAGCGCTGTCTCCAAGCAGAGGATCGCCCACTGGCTCATTGACGCCATAACTATGGCATGTCTCGCCCAAAACATGCCGCCTCCGGTAGGGCTACGAGCCCATTCTACCCGTGGTGTAGCGGCTTCTTGGGCCCTGGCCAGAGGTGCCTCTCTAACAGACATTGCAGAGCAGCGGGCTGGGCAACACCCAACACCTTTGCAAGGTTCTACAACCTCCGGGTGGAACCGGTTTCATCCCAGGTAGTGGCACGCAACACAAGCGGATAAGCCCGGGATAGCCGGCCGGGTGTATCGCTTGCACATCGCGCCTTCCACCTCCTTTTGAGCTGAAGACGTGCGCTGTTAATTCCCAGTAGTGTTCACAAAAGTTGTTCCCTGGTTGACTTCCTCCAAGCCCTGTGGCAGTCGAGTTTTCGGAGAGACTCGCTGCCGGCCCAGTACACACGCTAACTAAGAGCCCGGTTCTGGGGTAGGTGCTCTGCATGTGGCGGTTCCCTGTAAGGCTAACCCCATGCGATCTATATCTTCCGCTAGTTCGTTTCCCTACTGGCAAACTGCGTCTTCCTTGGGCAGAGCCCCTCAGTCTCCATGTTGTAGTAACTCCTCCCCCATTGGGCAGGATCTACCTTGAAGGCTCTCCACATGGTTGGAAAGACCATGTGATGTATTCTTCCACTTAAATATCCCCCCTCTCTTGGGGCGAGGTGTGGTCTCCGCGGTGTCCTCCCCTTGGGAGGGACACCCCCCGACTAGACCTGGCGGCCCAGTCAGATAATCCCCCTTCTTTTTTAGGGAGTGGAAAAAGAGAAGGGGAAAGAGGCCACGACTGGGTTAAGCCTGTCTCTATCTCTGGGTAGTCGACTTGTCCCCAAAAAGGGCCGTTCGACACTCATAACTGTGTTGGGGGAGGTTACGTGTCGACCTGGTGCGCTGGCTATGAGGCACACAGCAAGTCTGCCCACCACACACCGCCAGTTCACGTAACACAGTTCAGCCTTGTGGCGTTTTGTATAGGGACCCCTAGTGTCACTACATCGCACCAACGTCGAGTGAGTGACAGATAGGGAACATCATGGTTACTGGTGTAACCTCCGTTCCCTGATGGAGGGAACGAGACGTTGGTCCCTCCTGCCACAATGCTGAACTACCCGCTGAAATGGCCGGACCTTATATCGGCTCCTCAGCGTAAAACCTGAATGAGTGGTTGCATACCAGCTCCTTTTATACCCATATGTTCAGGGGAGTGGCATGCAAATACCACTCGCCAATTTTCATTGGCCTTTTATCAAAGACCAGAGGTGTCTCGGGCTCCCAAGAGTGACCCCTAGTGTCACTACATCGACACCAACATCTCGTTCCCTCCATCAGGGAACGGAGGTTACACCAGTAACCATGACGTTAATGTAGCCTACAAATTCAGTAAGTAAAAATAATAACATATTAATTTAATTAAACCATATTTGTAGCCTACAATAATAATAATACTACTACTACTACTAATAATAATAATTATTATTAGGCTATTATTATAAAAAGGCATTTACAAGGCATGTTTTATTTATAGAAATTATAAATGCAAGAGTAACATTTAAAAATTGACATTTCATTTAGTTTTGACACATTTACGGTTTAAGCCCCGCCCACATCTGGTTCTATCTGAATACAGAGACAGATACAGATAGTTTTGTCATATGAACAGATACAGATACAGATATAGATTATGGCTTTGCTGAACATCCCTAATGGGAATTTATTCATTTCTGATCTAAATTGGTCTTTTCAGCAGGGATATTAAACTGTGAGACCGCAACGATCTGCTGTGCATGATGGATGCGGCGTTGGGCATTTCTGATAAAGACTACAGCAGTTCTGGGAACAGTCTTATCACTGTTGCTTTTACAGAGCTTGTCTATTCTGACTCTCTTGGTGGGATGAAGGAGATGAAAAGAACAGTGAATTCATTTTGCTTCTATATACGTTTTTCCCTTTTTACTTAGCTCGAGAAAAGTGCTGCAGACAATTTAAGAAAAGACAGCGGAGGTTATCAGCAATGAGATTTGCACTACCCAGATTGAATTGATTACCCCGAGAAGGTTTCCCTTTTATCTTTAAGGTAAAGTGGCACTTGGAATTTGAATTAAGTTTGCTGCCCATTCTGACCCCTAAAACAGCTTTGTGGCTTTAACTTAGAGATAGGCCTTATCGATGTACCTCTCCCTTAGTTATTTATGTCAGTGACTGCTCTTGGTTTAGTGGCAATTTTCCTGCTGCATTCTCTAGAGATAGTTTGCAGGAAAGTTTTTGGTGGCTGATAAGATAGTGTTGTAAAGATGGCCTGCTTCACAGATAAGGAACGATTACAGTTATTTGTTGAAAGACAAAAGCCTCTCGCTGTTCGACAGACCTGTGAAAGCTTCTTAAAGTAAGCGTCTGGCCATTGAAACCTCTCTGATGGTGCTGTAATTGTCTGACTGCATGAGCTGTACAAATATTGAGGGCTGTCTTTAACCTTGCTCAATGGGTGGTAAAGCGAGGGCATCTTTACCGTAGGCTCTTCGTGACCCTATTTTCTCTTTGTTTTGTTGAGGTGGTTGTTCTATCTTTGATTTTATAGAATAAAGGAGACTGGTGAGTGTTGTAACTCAGTTGGTTTGAATGTCTGTTATGTGCTATGTGCCTCAAACTTTGATGTATTATTCCCATATTTATCAATGTAATTTTTTCAGTGTTAAAATGCTTTCTCATATCCCAGCTTAATATGCAGAGGCAACTGTAAGTAAACCATTCGTGTGTTGACGACTTCTCTCTCCTGCTCTTTTTCGTCCACTTTCCTTCACTCTGGCTGTTTTTATTCACCACCACAGGCTCTATACGCACCACTATCAGCCGACATTCTCACAAAAAGTAATAATTCAGGTTTTTGGTTCATTCACTCAGTAATAAGTTCCCTACAGTTAATTAGAATCTGGAGGAGGGATTAAATATTGCAATTATTATTATCTACAGAGAATTCATTATTAATGGAAATATATAAAAATGTCACTGAGAATCCTGGAATTAAGCCAAAGATAATTTCTTTGTCAGCTTCTATTTCGAAGCCACGGATTGGAAATATATCAGCACAAAAATGGTTTTCAGGTTTAATAAGCAGTGTGTTTGTCCATCAGAGATGATAAATGCATCAGTGCTCACTGAAGGTTTACCAGAAGACAGGAACACAATACATATATGTAAATTTGTTAGTTTATTTGTGATATCATTGCTGGTAAGGTTAGCAGTTGTCTCTTGTGGGTGGGGCCAGAGAAGGAGAGTGGTGAATAGGTCACTCATAAAAAATGAATGGGAACATTTACAATGTGCAACATGGCAGCTGTAGGCAGAAAGACCTGCTTTTCAGTTAAAAGAGCTTATCACTATATTGGAAAAGGTGAATCAACCTGGAAAATACTTTTAGCTATTGGCTATTAAAAGTAAAAGGACAAGCCCTTCAATATGCCCAAACCCCAACTTCCTGTTTCAAGAGAGCACAAAAGTTAGGTTCTGGAAGTTAAAGTCCCATTCATATTCTCCTTAGGCATATAGATTTTTAACGATAACTGATATAACTTTAAAGGCAGACCTGTGCCATGAACTCTGAGGTTGTTAATTAATGGTATATGCTTCTGTTAAAGCCATCAGTCTACGTTATTTCAACTTTCAAGGTGAATATTAAGTTTGTTTTTGTTGTTTATGGAGGAGTTATTGGGCACACCTTTGGGATTCTAATAAAAAACTAAATTTTATAACATTATAAGAAGTTTTCTTATGAAATGCATCTTCTGTTGAAAACCAAGATGATGTAAGTGTCACATCATGGCTTTTGATGACCTTAAATATTCAGTTTAGGGCTTGATCATGTGACCTGACATGAAAATTGACTCATTCCCTTCTGAAGAGAAATGGTTCTGCTAATTGTATCTTTCAAAAGGCATTTCTGCTCACTCCAGAAATGAACCACAGTGTAAAAGTCTATATCACATTATCATAACTGCATACTGCGTTTCTTTTTATCCACATAGCGTTTTGGCATGCAGATGCGGAATTACAAACTTGGTGCACAGAGGATGTTTTATGAACCTTGAAATTAAGGCTGCCAAACTGTATGAGAGACATTCCTGTAAATTGTAAACTTATGTTTGTACATCTCGCCATCTGTGTGGTGTTTTGAGGCAACTGTATCAGAGTATATTGATTCTAGTCTGGAGTTTTTTTTAAAGATTTAAAACAGTATAGATGTGTAAAGGGCTGTTCAGGCCAAACACATTCTTGTGCCAAAAAAAAGCTAGATGCAGTTCAATGCATATAACAGAATACAGGCGTCTCGAGGCACATTTTTAAAAGTTGTTGTTTTTCTTCACCTGACAAGGCGTCTAAAAATGTGACACTCCTGCATGAGATGCAGAAACAAACAGCTGAATGCAGTGCAGCGGTCAAAGACCTGTGTCTATTGCATGTTCGGTGTAAACTAGAGCCAGACCGATATGGGATTTTTGAGACCGATACCGATTTTAGAGAGGGAAAATTCACAGATTACCGACATGGTGGCCGATATATTTAATTTTTGAGCTGGAATGAAAACAGACCTTTTCTATGTGGATTTTTCCACTGATTTTGCACCGATATGACTATGCAAAGGTACTCAGAAGGCTGCTTTTTAAACAAATATTTTTATCAAAGAATATTTGACATTATTTTTATACATTGTCAACAAATTCTAGAAATGAACACTGAGAAAATAAAGAATAAATAAAAATACAATAAATAGCTTAATAAACATCAGTACTGTATGTTTAGTATAAGTCAACTGCTGACCATTTAAATAAAGAATAAATAAAAATACAACAATTAGCTAAATAAACATCAGTACATTATGTTTAGTATCAGTCAAATGCTGACCATTAAAATAAAGAATGAATAAAATAAAATAAATAGCTAAATAAACATCAGTACTGTATGTTTAGTATCAGTCAAATGCTGACCATTAAAATAAAGAATAAATAAAAATAAAACAAATAGTTAAATAAACATCAGTATTGTTTAGTATCAGTCAAATGCTGTCCATTAAAATAAAGAATAAATAATAATACTGCCGAGTCAAGATAAACAGCGGCAGCCGTGTCACACTGTATTCTGCTATACAAGTTCAGGGGAAACTTTCAACGGTGGAAAACCAGACTTTTAAATATTACATTTTATAAATGACATGACTGGAATTGTTCGGTTGAAGGGGGTACCAAACTGTGAATCCTAAACAAATAGTTTGGTGAATACATGTTTATTCATTAGCTTCCATTCAGCTGACAACAATGAAAGTAGCTACGTGATTAGCTAGTTAGCTGTAAGCTCGTTGTCATGGAGAGTAAAAGACGGACGTTGTTTATTTTACTTTCTAGCATTGTGTCTCACCAACTAGGTAATAACATAGCGTGAAATCAACACTCAACAGACACAACCCACCACTGCACCATTGTCTGCTAAGCTGCAAAAAGATGCTCTGATGTTTACCTTACAATCTGCTACATTACTGACTGCACTAACAAACTATAGCTGGCTAACAGCAAACAGACATGAGTGACATGGTTGTCAGGGACAAGGTTAATGTTATATTAGTTATATTGAAAAGGGAAAATGATGGGGTCATTGTTTATTAAGTTTCCAGTATGTATTTAACAAACTAGTTAACAACTTACTGTGATGACACCGCTGAACTCCGCCCTGTCTGCAGATCCACTGTCTGCTCAGAGTCAGATCTGTTAACAATGGAGTCAGAGCGCACTCTGCTGGACAAACTACGCTATGACACTAATTCTAAAGCATTGTTTTCTGCATTACATGTTCTGAAAAAATGTTTTCATATCGGCGCATATCAGTAAAATATATGCCGATACCGATATATCGGTTTGGCACTAGTGTAAACAGCCCTTAAGTGTGTTTGCATAAGATTCGTTTTTAGGACGTGTAAAGCGATTTCAGTTTGAAACCAAGCGAACTGAAATTTCCGAATTCACAACTGGACCTCTCAGGCTCTCTAATGCTTAAATTTGTGATTTTTGTAGACTGTGTGGTGCCTTTTGTTTCTTGAATTACTGCTGAAGTTAAAAACATTGGCATGGAAAGTGTGATAGATGTCAATCATACTTTAGAAATAGAAAATTCTAGTTCAAAGCAGAATTGTATGAGAACATTTATTGGAAAGTTGTGCTCTGTTGAAGCTGACACTGATTTGCCGATCACACAAGCATACACAAGCACATACAAAGGATTGATTTATGGATTTGACCTTCTTCTAGCCTAACTCACACACACACACACACACACACACACACACACACACACACACACACACACACACGCACGCACGCACACACAAACATGTTGGTGTGGCTGTCCTTATGACGACTCTCCATAGACATAATTAATTTTATATTGTACGAACTATAGATTATATCCCCTAACCCTAGCTAACCCTCACAAAAAACTTTCTGCATTTTTACATTGAAAAAAAAACAAAAAAAAAAACATCGTTTAGTATGTTTTTTAAGCAATTTGAATTATGGGAACACTAGAAAAGTCCTCATAAACCACATTTATAACATAATACCCTTGTAATTACTAGTTTGTAACCTAAAAAATGTCCTCGTAAACCACCCAGACCCACCCACACACACACACACACACACACACACACACACAGCATATCAGGGTTGTAATTATTCAGTCACACTTGCAGCAGTATGGTCCTGATAGTTAAACTCCTCCCCAGCCAATCGCATTGAGTTTTTATCTTTTGGACATCCATGGAACTATACACCATGCTAATACCATCACCACACTTTAAAACACTTATTTTTCCTAAAGAATCAGCTTTAAACATTAAAAGGGGTTTTCTTAATAGCAAGTATTCAGCTTTCATTATCTGAGCTGGTGCCTACAGGACAGAGTGGTTGTGGATAGATTACAGAGTTTTCTGTTTGGGTTGTAGGGGGTTTGTCTGACTGCACTTATTTTAATACAAATAAGACCATATTTTAACTGGCTTATCCCATAGGCTTTAAAAGGATGTCTTAATGGATTCTGATGGTATGTTCACACTTAAATTACTGGAGATTGCCAAGAACCAATGAGGTTTG
Organism: Myxocyprinus asiaticus; assembly: GCF_019703515.2. Classification (NCBI taxonomy): domain Eukaryota; kingdom Metazoa; phylum Chordata; class Actinopteri; order Cypriniformes; family Catostomidae; genus Myxocyprinus; species Myxocyprinus asiaticus. The sequence continues at coordinate 29,421,688 of NC_059387.1, forward strand.
ATATTATTGACGTCATCACCCTATTTGATTCGGGCACTGCATACAACAATGATATACAGTATACACTGATCAGCCACAACATTAAAACCACCTGCCTAATATTGTTTAGGTCCCCCTCATGCTGCCAAAACAGCACCAACCCGCATCTCAGAATAGCATTCTGAGATGCTATTCTTCTCACCACAATTGTACAGAGTGGTTATCTGAGTTACCGTTGATTTTGTCAGTTCGAACCAGTCTGGCCATTCTCTGTTGATCTCTCTCATCAACAAGGCATTTCCATCCACAGAACTGCTGCTCACTGGATGTTTTTTGCTTTTGGCACCATTCGGAATAAATTCTAGAGACTGTTGTATGTGAACATCCCAGGAGATCAGCAGTTACAGAAGTACTCAAACCAGCCTGTCTGGCACCAACAATCATCCATGCGATTATCTAATCAGCCAATCATGTGGAAGCAATGCAGTGCATAAAATCATGCAGATACAGGTCAGGAGCTTCAGTTAATGTTCACATCAACCATCAGAATGGGGAAAAATGTGATCTCAGTGATTTGGACCATGGCTGGTATAAATATTTCTGTAACTGCTGATCTCATGGGATTCTAGAATTTACCAATTCAAACTGACAAATTCTACAGTAATTCAGATAACTGCTCTGTGCAATTGTGGTGAGAAGAATAGCTATGTGAGTTGGCACTGTTTTGACAGCATGAAGGGGACCTACGCAATATTAGGCAGGTGGTTTTAATGTTATCCCCATTGTATAACAATATGACAATGATTTGTGAATGTAGTGCACGAGTTGTATCAACTTCTCATATTAACTGCAAAACAGTAAGTCAATACTTTTAAAACCTCACTGGTAGGGCTGAACAATTTAGACCAATCTAATAAATTTGAACTGTGATACAGTATATATATATATATATATATATATATATATATATATATATATATATATATATATATATATATATATATATAATACAAATTATAATTATTATTAAAAAAACAGTACCATACTTATGTAATTTCTTAACTTGCATGCTGCATTGCTGTGTGGTCCAGTTAAACACTTAAGCCTTTATTTTGGTGGAAGCTTTTATTTTGGCGGAACACTGTAGGAAGGCACTCTTCTGTCCACAAAAACTCGGTGTTATGAGCTTGCTTTAAATTTTGAGAGTAACTTTTAGCTGCCGAGCATATTTGGAAATATGCAAATGTGCAGTTAGTGAATTTAGAGTTCTGTAAATATAACGCACTTAGCTCAAAATAAAGGGCAGTGAGCAGCGTGTGCAGACTATTTATCTTATTTAGCCAATTAAATCACAGCCCATGCAGTTTGATAATTGCACTGTCATATCGCGATTTTGATTTTATTTAGATTAATTGTTTAGCTCTACTCACTGGGAAAACATCTACTGTAATAGAATGAAATATTCGCAAAATAATACATTTTATTTTGTCAGAATGCATGTCTACTGGCCGTCAAAGGAAATAGGTGTTTTTTCTCCCCTGAATCATGTAGTTTTGGCATCAGTTGCTATGTTGCCCCAAAAAGCCAACTCTCATTGAAAATAACAGAGTTCTGGTGGCTTCGTTGCGCAGATCATTCAGTGCCAATGCCCCTTTAATAGAGTTTAAGAGTGTAACCTGAAAGTGTAATTGTTTTGTGTGTGTGTGTGTGTGGGTGTTTTGCAGCCCCATTGAGGGATCCCAGATTGAGCATCATGTCATTTCTAAACTTCTGAAGGGAATCGACAGTCTGACCTCTCGGCTGAGCCTGCAGAAGCTAAAACAGATCAGGACCATCACCACCATTGAGACCTGGGATTGAGGACAGAGCAGTAAGGTATATACAAACACACACAGTCAATAAGGGTCAAATTAGAATCTAAAAGAGTTTTATAGCATGATGCCAAAGGAGAACCTTTGAAAGTGCTACAAATAACTTTTTATTCTTTAGTTCTTTAGAAAACCGTCTACAGTATAATTAAAAAAATATTTGGACACACTTAAACTGTAAGAATTTAAATAAATAACGAAATATCACACCAAGTCGCATCTGCAAAAAATGATGCTAGATCTTCACTTTTGTTGTAGTAGTTTTGCAATGACTTTTAAACTACTGGTCATTTTAGTGGATGTAGGAAGTCAGTTGCCCTCAAGTTTACTGTGGAGGTGGGGGTGTGATTGAGCGCCGATCTGTGGAGAGTGAGGTCTGGGAAAGCTGAGAGGTTAAGGATTTACACCTATGCTAACACCTGTTTTGTATTCCCAGTGAGCTGTGAGTCGGAGATAAAAGAGGAGGAGACGGCAGCAGACGGGAGAGAGAGCCTAGCTTCAGAGCTGTGTGTGTGTGTGTGTTGAAAGAGCTGTTCCGCTGAAAAGCGAGTGAAAGGAACAATAAAGAGAATATCATTTGAACGAAGTACGCCGTCTCCCGCTTCCTCATTCTCTGGAACCAAGGGATTTGTTACATTCACAAAGGTGTCTTAGCAGAGTAACCTCAGGTGTAGTTCATTACATTAACTATGGACATGTTCCATTAACGTTTGTCAACCAGAAAGTGTCCATATAACTTTTTGTCATAATTTTGAAAAGTATGTATGATGTTTGATAATTTAAAACACATCTTGTTTTGTGATTGTTTTTGCTTTAAAAGTGTGTGTGTGTGTGTGTGTGTGTGTGTGTGTTTGTGAGCACAGACAGCTTAAGTTGCTGTGATTGACTCAGACAGTTTTATTAAGAGATGATATCATCCATTATTTCCATCTGTCATTTCTGTACATGCACAAGGGCAGATGGGAAATCCTCCACACACACACTACATAAATGTTTATTGTGCTCCTTTAGAAATATTCTGTCTTCCAGCTCAGCAGTTTTTTGAGCATCTGTTTATAATGTAGAGTTTCTCCATTAGTGAGCAGCAAAGCCTCATGCTCTTATTCTTAGAGACTGAAATACCCCATTGTGCGTGGAAACAGTGTTCAGTGAGTGACTTGAACTGCATTGTACTACAGTGAACCCTTTGCTGTAAAACTTTTTATTAACAGTGTATATACAGTATAAACCATTAGATACTCTTCAAGGAATATCCCATGTTAGATACAGCTTGATCATTTGTGACATGCTGTCAAATAATTTTAACCCGTCCCTCAGTTTATAAAAACAAACACAAAATGGCATTACATTAATGCATGTACAATTAAAGTATATGGGGCAATCCTATCGAAGGGTATAAAGCAGAATTGTGCTGCTTGCTTTTGGCCACATCCACATGTGAACTGAAAACTTTGGCTGTTTCCTTTAGTCATTGTTTTCCAAAGTAGGTGGTACTAGAGAGCGTTTTCGATAGTTAAAAGGAAAGGAAAAAGCCATTCCAGTGTGGATGAGAGGCATGTGTTTTCAACCGAAAACATATTAGTATAGACGTGGACTTAGATATAGCACAATCGCATGTAAAAAGACTATCACAATGGTCTAACTCTAGTCTTGCGCTAACACAGAAGCTTTAGTGTCATGGCTTATTTTGAAACAGTGTGATAATTTGGATAATTTTAACAGTATTCCTGTTCTGTAGAGTATAATTTTTTTAAACTTTGTTTTTCTAACTGAAAGATGAGTTTAAATTATTTTCTGTCAACCTGATTTTATAGAGCTTAAGTTGTATTTAACTTCTTACATTCCTTAAAGAACTTTAAAAGGGTATTCTTTATGCCTAACAATACACATTGTGATGTGTTATCTCTTTTCATAAATAATTGTAACCACAGTTATAATACATTATAATACTACTTACATACAGCTTGAACGAGTATAAGTAAGGGATAATGTACAATCAGCCGGTTGTTATCACATTATAAACCCCAACAGGATGATCGGGTTTTGTATCACCCTGAATGGGTTTATTTCGTGATAACAACCAGCTGACTGTACATTATCCCGCTTATTACACAGCTACTAACCAAATAAATGGACATAAAATATTGATTTGCATTGATGTTGGGCCACAACTACTCAAATAGGAGACAAAAGCAGACCTACATACAATCATAAAGCCTGAATGTGGCTTGTAGGAACACTCAAAGCCTGATAGCTGCAACAACGGTGCCAAAATCAAACAAAGGAAGTCCAAAACAGAATACAGATCCCATCAAGCCTTGCTCACTTTACACCTGTATGTGTGAAATTCTGAAGGATCGAACTCTCAACTCCTATTGGATGAAATGCAAGACAGAATGCGTCCCTCAACCATGACATCATCGGGAGTATAAAACTCCAGTAATTCCTTCTAAGCTTTGCTTCCAGCGACAGTGTGTGCCGTGTCTAGTTGCAGCCCTGCTGCTCCCAGGTGTAGCCTCATTGCCCAAGGAAGTAACATACGTACCTGAACTATGGCCATACAATCTCCATCTCGCTGGATGAGCTGGAATTTCTCTGTGTTCCACCAAGCACACTAACGGATCCGAAGGAGACCACTGAGCAATCAGCGTCTCACCCTTTTGCCTGCAGAAGTGAAGAAAGTAGATTTCTCTTCCTTTTTTAATCGAGTTGACTCCACTGATATCTCCACCAGCCCATCGAGAATCATCCACCGAACTGCCCACCGACAGAGCGAGGAAACGGCCTCCTATCATCACCCGAGCTTCGAGGAGCCGAATCGGAGTCAAACGACAGACGACACACATTCTACCTGCATCCTCACATGACTCAGGTAAGAGGTTTACATCTGGGCAGAGATTGATTATTATAGTGTGTTATTCTTGTGTATCAAGGTAATTTCTTGTACAGTTTACAGACCGCAGAGTCCGCTCATTGCTGCTAATAATACTAAAGGTAAATGAGATTTGCTGTGTTGTCATCCAACCACGTTGGGCTCTTTGTGCATTTCCACCAACGTGGGTGAGAACGGCGCACTGAGTTTATCCATTAAAGAACCAACGACCATGGTGGATGGATTACGAGCCGTTCACCGTGTCTCTGAGTGATAAAACTAACGGTTGCCTTCTCTCCCACAGTCGCTAAAACCGGCTTCGGAGCCGTCACTCTGTTCTGTCTCTCTTGTACTAAATGCACACATGCACACGACCCCCCACAAATATACCCGCACACACATTTGGCGAGCAGATAACTTGGCGATAGAGCCCAGCTTTGTCCCTAAGTTATCGTACCAGCGGAGATGTGTTAAATGGGCAGATGCCATTAACCAGTCTCTTCGCCCACATTCGTGGCTACATTCTCTGGCTGGAACCCTCACGTGACGCACTCTCCACGAGAGCCACGACTGCCATTTTGTGCCCTCTTTCTCTCCTTAAACACACACACACACACACACACACACATATACACCCATTCACATACACACACACACACACACACACACACACACATATACACCCATTCACATACACACACACACACACACACACACACACCTTCCTCTCCTGTATTATAGGCTTATTTGTTACCATATCTAATCATGTTACTGATTATTTTGTAGTTGGAAGTCGGACGTTTATCGACTGCATTGTATTGATAATTAATTGATATTACTACATCAATAAATTGTTTACCTTCTGAATGTCGATGTTCTCTGGACATCGACTTTCCTAAGAGAACAATCCTATATTGAGACTGTTATACTGTCTGGTTATTAGTCCCTGATTCCAGAGTGGTGCCCCAGCAATATTAATCCTTATTAATATTCTATTGATTTTGATAATTGATAGTTATCTTTGATGACTGTTGATTTGAAGGATTAATAAGCTAATGTTGATTCTAGGCAATGTTCTGTTGATTTGAATAATTAATAATTATCTTTGATAATTGTTGATTTGAAGGATTAATAAGATAATGTTGATTCTAATCAATGTTCTATTGATTTTAATAATTAATAGTCTTTGATAATAATTAATATTCTATTGATTTTGATAAATGATAGTTATCTTTGATGATTGTTGATTTGAAGGATTAATAAACTAATGTTGATTCTAGGCAATGTTCTGTTGATTTTAATAATTAATAATTATCTTTGATAATTGCTGATTTGAAGGATTAATAAACATGTTGATTCTAATCAATGTTCTGTTGATTTTAATAATTAATAATCTTTGATAATAATTAATATTCTATTGATTTTGATAATTGATAGTTATCTTTAATGATTGTTGATTTGAAGGATTAATAAGCTAATGTTGATTCTAATACATTTTCTATTTATTTTAATAATTAATAATCTTTGATAATTATTTATTATTGCAAATAACCAATCCCGCTCCTGAACGAAGCGCCCAACAGTTGAAATTATGTAATTTGAGAAGAAAGAAATTGCTGAACAGCTGGAATCAACCTCCAGTTTGCGTCGGAGTTCTCTTGGTGTTTATTTTGTGAAAATGACCATCTGACTCCTCAGTATTCAGCCTATTACAAGACTACTTGCCAAATAAACAAATAAATGGACATGAAACATTGATTTGTGCTGAAATTGTGCAATTATGTGAGAAGAAATAAATTGCTGAACAACTGAAATCCACCTCCGGTTTGCGTTGGAGATCTGTTGGTGTTTACTTTATGAAAAGGACCGTTTGGCTCCTCAATATTCAGCCTATTACAAGACTACTTGCCAAATAAATAAACAAATGCACATGAAACATTGATTTGAGTTTAAATTGGATTGCGCCATCAACCAATCAGAATCGAGTATTCTAGAGAGCCCTGTAATAATGCATTATAATACACAATATAACACTTAAATGCATTTAAATCTATAAAAGTGCATTAATAATAATATGTAGATGTATACACTGAGTTCATAGAGAGTTGGCTTGTAGCTTAACCAGAGTCTTGCAGATTATTTGGCTCCAAATACGCTATCTTATTCAGCATACACTTAAAATGAATAACCGTTTGCCTCATCCAGAATTGTCTGTTTAGACATTATATTTCACTTGTCAATCAGTGGCCTTTATAACATGAAAGCTAGAAAGAAAATCTATTAAGACATTTCGAACACAAACTTTGAATTATGCTTCATACTTCACTTCATTGGCACGATTGGTGTTCATCTTTCAATCTATCCACTGGTTTTCCTCCTGTGATTGGTCTGAATATTATATAGGAAAGACAATTTGATGAAAGTGTGAATCCGTGCATCCACACCGATGGTTAGTGTTTTGCAAGTGTCTGGTATTTTGGAGATGGAGATTTCTATATTGATTCGTCTGGAGTGATAGGTAGTGGCTGTGGCGTGTTATATGTCACAGATGGAGTTGAAGGGGTTTGTTATGGAGCGTCGTGCTTAAGTCTCTGTAAGTTTTAGCTGCCAATGATTGCAGAGCATAAACACTGTGATTTGCTGTTGTTGACTGTCTAAGGCAGTCCGAAAAGTTTGGTGAGAGAAGTGAGAGATGGTGTACGGCAGAATTTGTGTGAAGTGTGAAAGAAATGTTTGTCTTTCCATAAAGTATTTGCTTGTGAGCAGTTTAGATCTTTGTGTTAAGGTCATTTATTTGGCTTTCTGTGGGCTCAAAATAGAGATGTGTCTAAAGAATATAAATATAGCCCATTCCAAAGTGTGTGCATGTGGGTTCTCCAGTGTGTATTTGTATTTCAGGTAGATTGTTTCAATCTTTTAATTGTTTTTGAAAGAAACGTGTAGGTATGTTGCCTTCACCCGAAAGTGAGACTTCTGTCATTGTTTATTCTCAACCCTCATGTCTTTCCAAACCTGTATGACTTTTTTATTCTGTGGAACACAAAAAGAGATAATTTGGAGATTGTCTTAATCTCTGTTTTCTATACACTAAAAGTAATGGGGACAGGGGCTGTCGTGCTTCAAAAAAAAAAAAAAAAAAAAAAAAAAGGTGCCATAAAAGTATCGTAAATGTGGTCTACATGAATCATGTGCTATATTCCAATCTCCTGAAGTCATATGATAGCTTTGTGTGACAAGGGAACAACATTTGTATCATTTTAATCACTGAAAACCTTCCCCTCTTCTTATCTTATTTCTTATCTGTAACATATCTCCATTTTTTATTGTGGAACTCATTGCAACAGCAGCTCCATAGAGAACTGTGAAGAACACTGCTGTTGTTCACCTCAAATGCAATTGCTGGGATTTATTTTATGAAATCGAATGCAAGCAAATGCTAGATGTTGGACAACCTTTCTGAAACCATCAGTATACATTCATTTTCTCTTATTTAGTATATGGGATTCAAATAACTGTATGATAGTCCTAGCTTTTCTTTCTGAATCTTTGGAGGGTGTAAAATCTGTATTCTCTGTATGTGTATTATTTCTGGATATAGCAGATTCAGCTTGTAACTTTAATAGTCAGCCTCTTGCACACCTGTAAAAATGGGGTCAAGTGTTTTGCCCCAAAACATCTGATACGAGACCATAAAAGTTACTTTTCTAATCCAGGATGTTGTTTTCTAACCTTGCTATCTCCTTCATTCCCTCTGATTTTGTCTCTGCAGTTTTTGGGTATAAAGGATTTTACCTTGTTCTGAAGGGCTCAGTGAAACCATACAACCATGTGACCCTTAAAGAAGACCAGAGAGTCTCTGTTATCAAATTATGCTTCTACTTAGTAACTAACTAGTTAACACACAGTACACAGTACAAAGAAATGCTCTGGGATAAATACAAGTTAAGCTTTATGTTGTTGATTACCACTGAAAATAATAACTTTTTACCCCAAATACTATCCTTTCACTTATTGGACAGTTATTGAAAAATGTTTGATTTAATGACCTTAAACAAAACTGAAAATGATAATATTAGTGTAATGATGAGTCAGCGGAGTTGGGATCCATGTGCAGCTTTATTAACAGTAAACGTAGTAATGTAGACAGGCAGGGGTCAATCACAAGTAATAGTAATATCCAAGGTAAATCAGAGGGATAGTCACAAAACAGGCAAGAGGTCAGGGCAGGCAGCAGGCAATCACAGGTAAAATCCAGGTAAACAAAGCAGTAACAGTAGGCAGGCAGAAAAGGGTCAAAACAGGGTAAATAGTCCAGGATCATACACAGGTTAGGCAGCAAATACAGATAATGCTCAGAAATGTCAGCCAGGGCAAAACAAGACTTCACAATGACAGAGAGTGAGAGTGAGTCTTAAATAGCTGAGTAGATAGGCAACAGGTGAGGAGGTAATCAGTGTCAGGTACGGGGATTATGGAAAATTGAGTCCGGAGATTTAGAGTCAATACTCAGGTGATGGAGCCCTCTGGCGGTGAGCGGGAGGAACTACAGAGGTGGGATTCGTGACAGCGCCCCCCCACCCCTGCGATATTCTGGGCATATTCAGCTCAAAGTAGATAGCGGCTCCAGTTGGATTGATTCTGATTGCAGCAGGTTCTGAGGAAGCGGGTCAACTCCAGATTCATGCGTTCAGTTTGACCGTTGGATTGTGGATGGTACCCAGAAGTTAGGCTGACATTTATGTTCAGTTGACGGAAGAAAGCTGTCCATAAATGGGAGGTGAACTGAGGCCCTCAGTCAGAAACTATGTCCTCAGGTAGACCATAAAATCTGAATACGTAGTTGCATAAATGTTCAGCAGTTTCAAAGGCAGTAGGTAACTTGGGTAAAGGATTTAACCGACATGCCTTAGAGAAGCAATCTACTACCGTGAGAATGGCGGTGTGACCCTGAGAGACAGGAAGATCCGTAACAAATTCTATGGCAATATGGGACCATGGACGTTGAGGTATGGGTAGAGGCTGCAATAATCCAGCTGGAAGTTGTATAGATGACTTGTTGATGTTGCAAGTGGAACAGTTCTGAACCTCACGAATGGTGTCTGCCTGCAAGGTGGGCCGCCAGAACCGGTTGCGTACCAACTGAAAAGTGGCGATGATACCCGTATGACCAGAGCTAAGCAAGGAGTGAACCCCCTGGATAACCCTTTTACATAATGGGAGTGGGAAAGGTTCTGTCAAGAGGACAGTCGGGAGGCGGTGGATCGTTGGAATGAGTGTCAGTTATCTCTGTCATGATGTCCCCTTGTACCGGAGCGATGATCATTGTGGGTGGTAAGATGGGTTCTTTGGTTGGAGCTTTAAGCGAGTATTCATATTGGCGAGAGAGAGTGTCGGCCTTGACGTTTTTAGAGCCGGGATGATATGTGACTCTGAAGTTGAAGCGTGTAAAGAATAGCGCCCATCTTGCCTGTCTAGGGTTGAGTCTCTTGGCTGAACGCAAGTAATCTAGGTTCCGATGATCCGTCAAGACAAGGAAAGGATGTTTGGCTCCCTCCAACCAATGACTTTCATGGCTAATAATTCTCGATTCCCAACATTATAGTTCTGTTCAGTGGAGAAGAGTTTGCGTGAGTAAAAGGCACATGGGAAGAGTTTAGGAGGTGTACTGTACCACTGGGAGAGGATGGCTCCGATACCAGTGTTAGAGGCATCTACTTCGACAATGTATGGGCGATTAGGATCTGGAAGGTAAAGGATGGGTGCAGTGGTGAAACGTACTTGGAGATCCTGGAAGGATTGGAGAGCAGCTGGAGACCACGAGAGCCGAGAGCTCTTCTTCTTAAGCATTGACGTCAGAGGCGTGGCCACAGTACTGAAACCTCTTATGAAGCACCTGTAGAAATTGGCAAAACCCAGGAAACTTTGCAATTCCTTTATCGTAGTAGGTTGTGGCCATTTCAAAACTGCTCATACCTTATTATCATCCATCGCCATGCCCTCTGAGCTGATGACATAGCCTAGAAACAATAGTGATGTTTGATGGAACTCACATTTCTCAGCCTTGGCGTACAGTTGATGGGTGATGAGACGTTGCAGAACAGCTCAGACATGCTTGACATGCTCTTCGTATGTGTTAGAGTAGATGAGGATGTCGTCGATATAAACGATTACCCCTTGATTCAGCAAGTCTCGGAAGACATCATTGATGAAGGCCTGAAACACTGGGCTATTGACCAATCCGAAAGGCATGACCATTCATAGCGCCCTGTGCTGGTTGAAAAAGCTGTCTTCCACTCGTCCCCCTCATGAATGCGGATGAGATTATATCCACTGCGAAGATCGAGTTTGGTGAAATACTTGGCAAAACAGAGTTGTTCAAGGGCAGCTGGAACCAGAGGCAGGGGGTAGCGAAACTTTACAGTGATTTCATTTAGACCACGATAATCAATACATGGGTGAAGCCCTCCTTCCTTCTTACTCACAAAGAAGATTCCAGCTGATGCTGGTGAGGTTGAGGGTCTGATAAATCCCTTGGAAAGTTCCTCCTCAATGTATGACTTCATAGCCTCGGACTCAGGTTGCGACAATGGGAAAATTCTGCCTCGTGGAGGTGAGGAACCAGGTAGTAATTCTATGGCACAGTCACTGGAGCGGTGAGGAGGAAATTGCGAGGCTTTGGTTTTGCTGAAGGCTTCAACTAATTCAAGATACTCAGGAGGTAGATTGGGAACTGTAGTAGGTTCAACTCGAACAGCAGCGGCTCTAATAGTCCTGGGAGAGATAGGTTTTAGGCAAGTTGAAATGCAGGTGGTGGACCACTGTATATTAGTATTTTGTCTCAAAAGAAATGTTAATTTCAGGGATTTTCAGTAGCTACATAAATTTGCAACATTTTAAAAAATATAAAAAATTTGATACAATCGCCTCAGAATCAACCTTTAGACACCACACACAAAAATCTCATGGATCTGGAAAATTTTGCAGTGCACAGTGACTAACAGGTGTTTAGGAAAATGTTGTGGTAGTTTCTGTTGCCATTTAGTGTTAAAATCAAGAGCCTTTTACCCCACAAAGCCTTTAGCCCTGTTGAACCCTACATTACTGCTAAAACAATTTTTGTTTGTTTTTACAAAAAGGGATGTGTCAGAATTATCTGCTGTAATTGAAAGCTTGCCACAGATGCTGTCAAAGGGTGTATCTTGTTTTAAACCCAGAAACCTCATGCTATCCCAGATGTGTGTGACTTTTTTTCTTCGTCTGCAGAACACAAATTATGATTTTTATAAGAATATCTCCACTCTGTAGGTCCATTCAATGCAAGTGAATGGGTGTCAAATTTTTGAAGCTCCAAAATCCACATAAAGGGAGCATAAAAGTAATTAATATGACTCTAGTGGTAAAATCCATGTGCTCAGACAAAATATGATAGGTGTGGGTGAGAAACAGATCAATATTTAAGACAGTTTTTATCATAAATCCTCCTCCCTCCCCATTAGGTGGCGATATGCATGAAGAATGCAAATCACCAAAAACAGAAGGTGAATGAGGTAAAAAAGGACTTAAATATTGATCTGTTTCTCACCTACACCTATCATATTTTGTCAGATCGCTTCTGCAGATATGGATTTAACCACCAGAGTACTTTTATGCTGCCCTAATGTGGACTTTGGAGCTTCAAAATTTTGGCACCCTTTCACTTGCATTGTATGGATCTACAGAGCTGAGATATTCTTCTGAAAATCTTCACTTGTGTTGAACAGATGAAAGAAATTCATATACATCTGGGATGCATGTTGGTAAGTAAATGATAATAACATTTTCATTTTTGGGTGAACTTATCCTATAAGGCTTTCTGAAACATGCTGAACACATCTTTTGTAAAAATTGTAATAAACAGTGTGTTGAATTTTCCATCCTTGCTGATCTAGGTTAACACTGGAGGTTCATTTGTGTTCTTTGGACCTATAAATGCTGTAAACAATGGTGCTATCATCCAGTCTGAGAAGCTGAAAAAGGTGCAACAACTTTGTGACACTCCAGAATCATAACAAGGAAGACAATTGCCATTCCCAAAGCTTTTAGTATTAAAGATACCATAAAATCACTTGAGTTTTCTTTCCTGTGTTGACATTTCTTATGGAAACAGGTAGTTTGGGCGGGACATACAGTAAATAAGGACCTTTGATGTGTAACTAAAGTGAATAGCCTTAATCCAAAAGGTATGTCACAGCTAGTCAGTGGCAGATGGTAACAGGGGCAGGGACATTCTCATTTTAGACAGTACTTGACTGGACAACATTTTTTGTAATGTAAGGTGAGTCATCAACATTTCGGTCCATTTTGGTCCATTTTCCTGGAAGAGAAAGCCTGCGTATATCTATGAAAAGTTAATCTTGCCAGCTTCTAGAAGTACACTATTATATAGAAGTCTTCAAAGGTAATAGACATGGGCTCAAATTCACAAAACACCAGTTTTTTATCCTACCTTCACCCATCCTTTTACAACCTCCAAAGGCAGCATTTTCCAGTTTTCAGACGCAGCCTGTGTCTTCAGGTTATAGTTTAAACTGGGCGCATGCAGTGCTCCCTGCTGCAGCCGGAGTCAGATGAGAGTGGAGGCGGTGAAAGTGCTGTTAAAGCACAGAGCACATGCTGAACGCAATGGACAACATGTTGAAAATTCACTATTAACCTATTTATCAACACAATTTTTAATGATAAAGGCTTTTATGACTCAACATAAATTATTGTACTGAAATACTCACTCATTGACTTCAAAAAGACATCTTGATGCACATTAATAATGCAGTAACAAGCATGTAATACTTCTTTATGTAAACTAGATTTCATGACGGTTTAGTGTATAATAAAGTTCAATTACCCACTCTCGATAAACATCTGATTAATTATGTCTGTCATCCCAGGCAAAATTGGATGTAGTAATCCAGAAATCACTTTATTTTCTTTATTTTTACACAGCACAAACAGTACAGATGCAGTGAAAACTCAAAGCATGACACACACACACACACACATACATACACATCTGTGAAATGGGTCATTCTCTTTGGATACTTTGTTATATTTTATTTCTGTTAAGGGAATTGTAAAATTAGCGCCCGAACAAAATCAATGCAGAACGCAATTTGCATGCTGCAGTATCTCACGGGTCGGTTCTGAGTGATATATAGAGGAGGATGCAGCAGACCACCGCGATAATTACACAATCTGCCGGGACTTTACAGCATCACACCACTGCTGTGATCCAGACTCCTGAATCATCTCTTTAACATGCTAGAAGTGAGCATCATTTGATCATTATTTGATGAATTTCTGTTGCCATAATCAATAGAGAATGTACACAACATCTCTTCTGAATAAAATTCAGTTTACCACCTGCTTTCATCTGGATGGCAAATTGCATCAGGCAATTTTGGTGAATGAAGTGCAATCTATAAATAGCCTAATTTACATAGAAAGAAGGTGTCTGTGCAGAAATAAATGACAATGACTTCATTCAAATACCGAAGACGCAGTGATATTTCAGTGCTGACTGCGCCTGCTTAAATTATTTAGTGAATAAGATGCAGCTTTTTGCACTAAAATACAACTCATAAAAGTGGCGAAACTGTTTAGTGAATTCACCCCTGTCTGATCCATAAATCCATGTTTACTTTGAATGAGTCCTAAAATTTACCATCCTTTAGACAATGCTCTTTGCTGTTATTTGTAGGACATCTTGGCACAGGATCATGCCCTTAAAATGTCTTTGATCCAGGCTTGCCCGCTCTACCTTCATTGGCCAAAGTTCTCCATCAACCACTTGGCCAATGCCATGCAACTAAAAACATTCCTTGCTAATCAAGGTAAGTGGTTGTCTTGATTGAAAATGTTTTTCCGCAATGAATCACAATGGCACCTAACACTCATAGTTGGCTTTGTTTTTGTTGGGTTTTGTTGAAGACTAATGCTTAGCACCCGGATGGTGTAATTGTTTTCCTCGCTTGGTACAATCCACAACACATTTGCCTCTAAATAAATGTGTTTATGGGTGGAGAACACTTGAATATGATTAGAGGAAAATACAATAGCTGCTCCATTACCCCTCACAGCTGACTTTAATTACCAGGACTGCTGCCTTTCCACCTCATTAGGGAAATATTGAAGCACAGATATTAATTTGAGTGCATATGGTAATGTGCATGCGATTGCAAGAGTGTCAAACAAATAGTGCTCCAACCAATGGGTTAAGTTTGCCCCCGCTGGTAGATGTAGAAAAGCAGTTTTCTCCAATGACGGCCATTCAAAAGTAGCCATGTATGTTTGAATCTGGGGGGTGCTGCACCAGCTAAGCACTTGCCATTGAAGCCTTCTCTTGCAAGTAAGCCTTCGAAATCTTGCCCAACACTCTGTTACTAGTCTGTTCAATCTCAGTTTCTATCCTGTAGTTGACAGGCAGGCATATGGTGGTCTGTGGTTGCCCTGACATGCTGGGCTATGATCAGGCATCATGACTGAGATCTTTATTTAGTCACCAGAATCTCTCCTCTTCAGTGCCTCCTGGTGTCTTCATCTATCTGTATCCTCCCTCTAATTATATGTCTTCATTCATATCTTCCTCTTTAATGAAAAGCATCAGCTTTAAAGTATTATGATCATTATGTCATAAAATCAGTTTTCTTCTTAAAATATACAGTATATATATATATATATATATATATACATTAGGGGTGTAACGGTTCAAATTTCTCATGGTTCGGTTTGTATCACGGTTTTAGGGTCATGGTTTCGGTACGGTTCGGTATTTGTTATGTTCAGAAAAAGAAATATATATACAGTATATTACTGCCAAATCCAAAGTAAAAATATTCTATTTGGTAAGAAACACTTCAAGAGATTTGCTCTCAATACAAATCACCATGGTTTTACTACAGTAACCATAGTTTAACCATGGTATTTGTAGTAAAATCACAGTAACCACAAAATTAACATGGTTACTATCATGGCTGCAGTACTATAGTAAAATCATGGTTACCATATGGAATCTACATTATTACTGTTGTAAAACAATGGTTCTTTCAAAACTATGATTTCTGCCAAGAAATGGTGACAGCAGTCATTTTTACTTTAGTCATGGCTTCTACAATATTACTATAGTAAAACCATGGTTACTATATGGCTAATAAAGTATTACTTAATAAAACCATGGTTAATTTTTGTTAGTGTCCTTTACTAAAAAAAAAAATATTTCTCTAATTACTAACTCAACATTTAACTTAATACCTGCATTTATGCTACATGCATCAACATAAAGTGCATTTCATACTCAACTCAACATATATTCAACATTCGGAAGAAGTATATACTCTAATAGAAGGAAAAACCTTGCTATTAAAATGGATGCTAGAAGGCATGCCGTAACGCAACACTAGTGATTTAATCATATGTGGAAATCCCACATCTTCATCAACGGAGTATGGCAAAATATCTTTGGCAATGAACACGGCAAGCTTACTTATTGTTATATGTTAGGAACTAGCACTGAGTTCCTTAAAGACGGAAGGGTGTGTGTACAATTTCGGGCTCACCTGCGGCTCTGTGTGCGCCGTGCGCTATATATCCTTGTGTAATGTTGGTGTAAATAACTAATCGAACACTGATGTATTAACAGTATACGGCACTCACGTTGAGCAATGTCTGCAAACAGTGCCTGTTTTATAAAGGTTTTATGACCATCGCTGTTCTTATTGACTGCATAAAGAAAAAGTTCCCAGACAGGAGACTTCAATGACACAGGGGCTTCTCTATCTTTCGGCTTGTTTTCTCAGCTTGCCATTTTCAACTTCACACTAAAATTTGCAGAACTCTGATGACATCAACTGATTTAACATACAGTTAACAGGACAGCTTCTCTCTGTAGAAAGTTGACCCATGTGAAACAGGCAGAGCGTGTCTAAAGAGCGATACAGGTGCATTAGCGAAGGTTATGACTGCACATGTCTATTTGGTGCTTTATTATCTTCGCCAAACTGTATGATCCAGATGGGTAATTAAACTTGTGATGAACCGCTGTGCAAATGCTTACTGAACTGTTGGTGGTGAACCGTACGGTTCGGTTTTTTACCGAGAACCGTTTCATCTCTAATATATATATATATATATATATATATATATATATATATATATATATATATATATATATACAGTTGTGCTCAAAAGTTTGCATACCCTTGGAGAATTGGTAATATATGTACCATTTTTAAAGAAAACATGAGTGAGCAGGCAAAACACATTTCTATTATTTCTTATGGGATTCATATTCAACTGTAGGTTATAACAGAATGGCACAATCATAAAACAAAACATAGCAACAAAGAAAAAAAATTAAATGACCCCTGTTCAAAATTCTGCATACCATTAGTTCTTAATACTGTGTATTGCCCCCTTTAGCATCAATGACAGCGTGCAGTCTTTTGTAATAGTTGTCTATGAGGCCCCAAATTCTTGCAGGTGGTATAGCTGCCCATTCGTCTTGGCAAAATGCCTCCAGGTCATGCAAAGTCTTTGGTCGTCTTGCATGAACTGCACGTTTGAGATCTCCCCAGAGTGGCTCGATGATATTAAGGTCAGGAGACTGTGATAGCCACTCCAGAACCTTCACCTTTTTCTGCTGTAACCACTGGAGGGTCAACTTGGCCTTGTGCTTCACTGTCGTGCTGGAAAGTCCAAGAGCATCCCATGCGCAGCTTTCGTGCAGAAGAATGCAAATTGTCTGCCAGCATTTTCTGATAACATGCTGCATTCATCTTGCCATCAATTTTAACAAGATTCCCTGTGCCTTTAGAGCTCACACACCCCCAAAACATCAGTGAGCTACCACCATGCTTCACTGTGGGGATGGTATTCTTTTCACTATAGGCCTTGTTGACCCCTCTCCAAACATAGCACTTATGGTTGTAACCATAAAGCTCTATTTTGGTCTTGTCACTCCATAATTAATTAATTAATTAATTACAGTGTGCCAGAAGCTGTCAGGTGTGTCAAGGTGTTGTCGGGCATATTGAAACCAGGCTTTTTTGTGGCATTGGCGCAGTAAAGGATTCTTTCTGACAGCTCGACCATGCAGCTAATATTTGTTCAAGTATCGTCATATTGTGCTCCTTGAAACAACCACACCGTCTTTTTCCAGAGCAGCCTGTATTTCTCCTGAGGTTACCTGTGGGTTTTTCTTTGTATCCCGAACAATTCTTCTGGCAGTTGTGGCTGAAATCTTTCTTGGTCTACCTGACCTTGGCTTGGTATCAAGAGATCCCCGAATTTTTCACTTCTTAATAAGTGATTGAACAGTACTGACTGGCATTTTCAAGGCTTTGGATATCTTTTTATATCCTTTTCCATCTTTATAAAGTTCCATTACCTTGCTACGCATGTTTTTTGACAGTTCTTTTCTGCTCCCCATGGCTCAGTATCTAGCCTGCTCAGTGCATCCACATGAGAGCTAACAAACTCATTGACTATTTATACACAGACTCTAATTGCAATTTAAAAAGCCACAGGTGTGGGAAATTAACCTTTAATTGCCATTTAAACCTGTGTGTGTCACCTTGTGTGTCTGTAATAAGGCCAAACATACAAGGGTATGTAAACATTTGGGTGATTTTTGTTATCATTATGGTTTAAAAAGGAGCCAAACAACTATGTGATAATAAACTGCTTCATATGATCACTATCCTTAAATAAAATATCGTTTTTTTGCATGATCAGTCATATTTTCAAAATCAATGCCAAAATTTCACAATTTCTGCCAGGGTATGCAAATTTTGAGCACAGCTGTATATATATATATATATATATATGTACAGTGTATACAACAGTTAGTTCTGGTCTCAAATCAGGTTGGATGAGAGACGTTCTATGAGTACTGATGGTCTCACACCATCAGCACTTGGATGCTTCACTGTTTGTATCACTCCGCTTGTGTTCATGCTGTTCTAAACTAAAGTGTAAGAACAGTGCAGATGTGTTAAGAGCTATCTGTCTCTTTACATTTAATTTTGTGACATTACATATTTTAGCCAGCAGGTGGAGGCAAAAGACCATTTTTGTGTGTAATATGAGCCAGTTGGTGATGTGAAGTGAGTCAGCATCACTCAGTGTTTATATTCAACAACACTCCATCATCGTTCGTATTACTACTACACTACTAAAGCTAGGAAATAGCTTTAAATGGCTTTAAACTAACAACTTCAGCATTAAGGCTCATCACAGCTGAGAGACACAACAGACTGATTAATTACACAAACTCAATGCGCTTACATCTTACTGGACTTTCCACATTGGAGAGGACAAAATGGTGGAGGACATTGTGGTTTCTATAGTGAATGACTCTTGCACACCAGCTACCGTGAAATAGGGAGGAAATATGCCTTGTTGATGAGAGAGGACAACAGAGAATGGCCAAACTGGTTCGAACTGACAAAGTCTACGGTAACTCAGATAACCGCTCTGTACAACTGTGGTGAGAAGAATATCATCTCAGGATGCTGTTCTGAGATGCTGGTTGGCACTGTTTCGGCGGCACGAGGGGGACCTACACAATATTAGGCAGGTGGTTTTGATGTTGTGGCTGATCGGTGTACACACACACACACACACACATATATATATATATATATATATATATATATATATATATATATATATGAATTATTACATTAATTTCGTGTTTATTCCATGTTTATAAGGGACACTGGGAGTCTGTTATTTTTGCGTGAGTGGTTTTAGTTGTTTTTGAATTTTTTTGAATACATTTTAAAGCAAACTTGTGATTTCTTTGTGAAAATGCATGCTTGGTGAATGAGGTACATTGTTCTGTCAGGTTTAGTTTATTGTACTAATAAATGTATGACATCAGGCATTAGGGTGTCCTGAAATACATATTAACAGTATCTGGTTTTGTTTTGATGTTGCAGGTTAGATTTGAATCTGCATCAAACAGCTCAATAGGCTCTGATTTTATTTGGCTAATTACATTTCAGTTTTCTTTTCATTTCTTTGCTTTTGGATTGTTTCGTACATAAACTTCCAAGCAGACAATTCTACCCAATCACCTTTCAAGAAGTGAGCTCCATCCAATGTCTTCTGTGCAGATTTGAATGTTTGACAGAGAACTAACCCTTTTTTATGTCAATGTCAGTCCAAACAATTCAGCTCCAAGATTGCCAGTCAAATTTTGTTCTGGCAGATTAGTTCAAAATAATACAATTAAGTTACGACCATTCAAGAGAAAGGGAGCAAGTGAGTGGGAGACAATAGAAGAAAAATAAATGCTATGATTGATTTAATTTGTCAGTGTTACTGTGAACATTTCACAGCAGGTTGATTATCATGGTCTACTGCTGATTACAGGCTAGAGTTTTAGATCTGTTTATCTGCTGTTTGTTACAAGCATTGTGTGAGTGTTTGTGTATTATGCTTAGATTTTTAGATAGTGTGTGATACTGATGCATATTTCTTTTCTAGGATAAGTGCAGTTATAACAGAACCTGGAGTGATTTTACTCTTTGTGAATGGCTGATGTGCAGATCCATATGGAACAATAGAAAGCTCAATCGATTTCTGCAGGATTGTAGCACCCTTTATGGTAAAACTTTACAATAAGTACCATTTGTTAACATTAGTTAACAACATTAGTTAACATGAACTAACAACAAACAACACTTTTACAGCTTTTATTAATGTTTATGTTAATTCTGACATTAATACATTTTTAAAATCAAAAGTTGTCTTTGTTAACATTAGTTAATGCAATATGAACTAACATTAACTAACAATGAACAATTGTAATTTTATTAGCTAAGAGTAACAAATCTTAATAAATACTGTAATAAATATATTGTTCATTGTTAGTTAATGATACCTAATGCATTAACTAATGTTAACAAATGGCACTTTACTGTAAAGTGTTACCACCTTTATTCACAAAATTCTATGCTAACAGTACCCTGCGTATTTGTTTATGAAATATTTTGGCTGATTTGATTATAATTTGCTTTCAGCTACCAAGAAGAATGCTACCAATACCAGTAACAATGCTGTACTCTAAAAGTTGCAGAAATGACGAAGAAAGTCATTTCATCTGGGCCTGTGGATATATCAAGCTATACATTTTAATTTATGCATTTGGCAGATTATTTTATCCATCCATTTTATCCTTTTATTCTCATTACACATGTTCACTTAATTGGAAAACACTCTGGGCTATAAATCAATAAATGAGATATGATTCTGTAACAGTATATAAGGATGGGCAAGGAGGAGGCAGGAACAAGCTGAACAGTCCACATAAAGTTTTAATGATAAAAATGAAAACAACATAAAACATAAACAAACACAGACACACATGCCACATGCATCTCTCTCTCTCTCTCTCTCTCGAGCTGGCGCCTCCGGCTTCCCTTTATCTCGCTCTCCCGCTGATCAGTCCTGGCCAAATTCCCCCATTGGCCCTTATCAGTCATGGCTTCCTAATAATCCCCATCCATTAATTGGCTCTGTCACTCCACTCTCTCCTCTCCACCAATAGCTGGTGTATGGTGAGCGTACTGGCACACTATGGCTGCCGTTGCATCATCCAGGTGGATGCTGCACACTGGTGGTGGTTGAGGAGAGTCCCCTGTTCACTGTGTAAAGCGCTTAGAGTATAGTGTCAGAAAAGCACTATATAAATGTAACGTTTATTCATTCATTCATTCATCAGCTGATTCAGCGCCGGCCCAGCCACACCCCCCCTCCTCGTCACACTCCTCCCCCGCCCGATTCAGGCAGGGGCACCACCGTTCTGACTAACTCCCCCCCATCTCTGGAGGGGAGACGCTGCTCTTCCTGCCGTTCTGTTAGCCAGTGGTCCACCCTGCCTCCTGTGAACCTGGGGGAGAGACGAGGGGAGGCATGGGGAGAGGGAAAGGGCGAGCAGAGACACAGAGAGAGAGAGAGAGGAGAAAGAGAGAAGAACTTGCTTTCCGGCTCCTGGACTCGCTGTCGCCCGGTCCTCAACTGCTTCTCCGCCCTCTGGTGGATGCCAGCTCGCTCCTTCCCCGGCGGACGGCAGCGAGTCTTCCAGCCCCTGGTGGACGGAACTGCTCCTCCCCTTCTCTGTCAGACGGCAGTGGCTGCTCCCCTGGCCGATGGCAGCGGCGAGGACTCTACGACAGCACATCCCTCCTCCCTCCTGGGTTTCAGCACCACTGTAACAGTATAAGGACGGGCAAGGAGGAGGCGGGAACCGGCTGAACAGTCAATGGAAAGTTTAATGGTATAAATTAACATAAAACATAAGACGAACACACATGCAGCGCGGCTGAGTGCATCTTTCTCCGGCTCCACTTTATCTCGCTCTCCCGCTGATCAGCTGATTCAGCACCAGCATGCACCATTACAGCCCGGCCATGCCCTCCTCCTCGTCACAGATTCATTCTAAATTTACATACCCAGTCCTTGCATGTGCACAAAATGTGGTCAAACTTCACACATGCAATCCATATGCATCCTTCAAAAATAACCCATAACAAACACTCAATTTTAACATACAACTTTTCTGAAAGCACATTTAATGCAATTTATAAGCATTTTGTGTATAATTTGATATTTACCCAAAGAATTCACAAACGATGAAAAAAATTGGGAGCTCTCTTGTGCAATGTATGTTCTCAAGTCTCAAAGCAGCACACATGCACAAAATGAGAGAGTGCTGGAAAACACGTGGTGCAAAACTCTGGTTCTAAAGGGGCCACTTCCAAATCATGGTAAGTGTTAAATTTCATGAAATTTCTTCACTTGGCTATATATATATATATATATATATACAGTACACACACACACACACACACATCATTGAGATCTCCCCAGAGTGGCTCGATGATATTAAGGTCAGGAGACTGTGATGGCCACTCCAGAACCTTCACCTTTTTCTGCTGTAACCACTGAGGGTCAACTTGTCCTTGTGCTTAGGGTCATTGTCGTGCTGGAAAGTCCAAGAGCGTCTCATGCGCATCTTTCATGCACAAGAATGCAAATTGTCTGCCAGTATTTTCTGATAACATGCTGCATTCATCTTGCCATCAATTTTCACAAGATTCCCCATGCCTTTAGAGCTCACACACCCCCAAAACATCAGTGAGCCACCACCATGCTTCACAGTGAGGATGGTATTCTTTTCACTATAGGCCTTGTTGACCCCTCTTCAAACATAGCGCTTATGGTTGTGACCATAAAGCTCTATTTTGGTCTCGTCACTCCAAATTACAGTGTGCCAGAAGCTGTCAAGGTGTTGTCGGGCATATTGTAACCGGGCTTTTTTGTGGCATTGGCACAGTAAAGGATTAATTCTGGCAACTCAACCATGCAGCTCATTTTTGTTCAAGTATCGTCATATTGTGCTCCTTGAAACAACCACACCATCTTTTTCCAGAGCAGCCTGTATTTCTCCTGAGGTTACCTGTGGGTTTTTCTTTGTATCCCGAACAATTCTTCTGGCAGTTGTGGCTGAAATCTTTCTTGGTCTACCTGACCTTGGTTTGGTATCAAGAGATCCCCAAATTTTCCACTTCTTAATAAGTGATTGAACAGTACTGACTGGCATTTTCAAGGCTTTGGATATCTTTTTATATCCTTTTCCATTTTTATAAAGTTCTATTACCTTGTTACGCAGGACTTTTGACAGTTCTTTTCTGCTCCCCATGGCTCAGTATCTAGCCTGCTCAGTGCATCCACGTGAGAGCTAACAAACTCATTGACTATTTATACACAGACACTGATTTCAATTTAAAAAGCCACAGGTGTGGGAAATTAACCTTTAATTGCCATTTAAACCTGTGTGTGTCACCTTGTGTGTCTGTAACAAAGCCAAACATTCAAGGGTATGTAAACTTTTGATCAGGGCCATTTGGGTGATTTCTGTTATCATTATGATTTAAAAAGGAGCCAAACAACTATGTGATAATAAATGGCTTCATATGATCACTATCCTTAAATAAAAGTTTTTTTTGCATGATCAGTCATATTTTCAAAATCAATGCCAAAATTTCACAATTTCTGCCAGGGTATGCAAACTTTTGAGCACAACTATATATATATATATATATATATATATATATATATATATATATATATATATATATATATATAATAATGGTACAGATTAATAAAAAACGCATTTGAACAAATTATAGTGATCTACATGGACAAACAGCTTGTTATGATATTGAACTCATCTCTCTGGTCCCTCTTCCCTCTCTTTTTCCCCTCCCTTGAACAAATGTGTATTTTGTAGGCATGAGCTGTAAATTGTAACATGTTGTGTTCTACAATGGCATTATGCCATAAAAACATGTGTTGTCTCCAGCACTGGACTCCATCACCTTGTGTTTGCAGCTGTCCTGCTTTCATGCAATCTGATCTGGACAGCCACCTCTAGGCTATCATATAGTCAGATCCTTCCAGCCATCTCCCTAGTCCCTTTCCATCATGTTCCATGACTGCATTTTCAAGTCCAAATTTACAGTCCAACATGACTGTGTATGATTATCTGAGCAGAAGTTTAATGATGTGTTACTCTTTGGCCCACCTATTCAGAGAGAATATCTACTGATAATGTTTGTTGACAGTGAGTGTGAAAGATCGACAACAGACCGACAAACGATGTAACAAATGCGTTACTTTCCACAAGAAGTTACAATGAAACATAATTTATTTTTAATGCAATAATGCAATGCAACAATGCAATACTAAAATGCAATGCAACAATGAAACTCAATAATGCAAGAAATTCCTTTGAAAAGTAATGTTGTCCTAAGTTCTCAAAGACCATCTGTGGTAGAAGAGTATTGTTCCATAACAAAAGTGTAGAACTGGATTGTGGATCTAATACACTGAGTTTTATACTGTTACACAGCACTTATTGTGTTTTGGAGGAAAGAAATGCAGAATTCTTGGTGCCCTATAGAAAGTGCAGTGACTGCGGCATGTTCATCTAAGAAGATAAACAGCATGTACCAGAGCCTGCTGTGATTTCCCAAGTGATCCAGACATTTGCTTTTTAATGGCTTGCTAAGACACGCAGAGCAGGCGAATGACAAAGTAAAGGCACTTTTGCTGAAAAGAGGGAGCGTTTGAGAGATGAGATTAAAAGCGTGGTTTTGAAACATGACTTCTCCTTGCCTCTAACGGTTCTGAGTCCAACAGCAGAAGCCTGGATTCTGTCACCAGCCAGACAAATGGACTCGGCTTGTCCCGCTCTCTGCTTCACAGAGATGGGATTTACCTGTCAAGGCTGATATACAGTGTTTCTCCTGATGTTAAAGGCTCACTGTAAATCAATTTAATCCTCACCTCCACAAACCAACCTCAGGTTTGTCACAATAAGAAATAATCCACCGCTTCTGGGGCTGCTGCCAAAACATAGATTACTTCTGTCGTAAACAGTCTGTGTCTTTTTTCTCATTCTCTCCTGCATGGGTCACTTCTGCTGTTTCCTCAAATGCATTTATTAATATGAGGATTGAAGGAGCTGCCTTTTATTAACATTGCACCTGATGCAATGGTGGGCACACAAATAATACACTCACACTGATATGAATAAGCACAGAGGTGAGTGGCTGTGTTTTGAATGGTATTCTAGTGCACTACTTAGTATATACCGCATACTACGTAGTATAAAAACAGCATGTGAAACAGAATGTAGTATACTGTAAATATACTGTAAAATTATATAAAACTCACTACATACAGTAAATATTTCAAACATTGTTTTCATGTGACTACATTGTATGTTTAATTCCGTAAGTAGCATCCAGTTATCTAGAAAATAAAAATAGTAATTTTTCATTTAAAATTTTCTTTTTTTTTATGCCTAAAAGTCCAATTGTCAGGATTAGCAGAGAATAATGAGGCTCAGGACCCAAACGCAGAGTGAAATAAACGGGAATTTATTAATACAAAATAAATAAAAAAATAAACCAAAATTCCCACAAGGGGGAAAAACAAACATAAACTACCCTGAAGGGGAAAAAGGGTAATCCAGGCTGGGGCAGATGGAAACAGGACCAACCGGACCGAAACAGGAACCAGTTAGGGGAAACAGGACCGACAGGGAATAAACTAGACCAACCAACTGGACACACAAGACACACAAGACGAACTGGCCCTGGACAGCACACACGAGGACACTAAAATAGGGAGAGAAATCAACAGGTTAACAAGACAGGGCAGGTGTGACTAATAAACTAATAATGGGCAAACAAGGAGGCGGGGTATGACATAAGACAGATAGACATGTGGCAATACAGAAACAAAACAAAGCCACATGTTCTCACAAGACAACAAAACACCCGAATGGCATGAGCGCACATCGCCAAGACAATAAGGCAATAAACACTCATGCCAACTGACAAACAAGACGAGAGAATGCGTAGCAACGGCAAACAAAGCGATGCCACACACTCTCACACTAAATGAAACCTGAGCGTACATCGCGAAGCAAACGCCAAGATGAAATAAGCGCGATGCACCCACGTCAATAACAAACAGAACATGGAGCATGAGTGTCCGAATCCCGACACAGACCGAAACCGAACC
Source organism: Myxocyprinus asiaticus (assembly GCF_019703515.2). Classification (NCBI taxonomy): domain Eukaryota; kingdom Metazoa; phylum Chordata; class Actinopteri; order Cypriniformes; family Catostomidae; genus Myxocyprinus; species Myxocyprinus asiaticus. Next base: position 29,448,040 of record NC_059387.1, read on the forward strand.
AGACAAGAAGTCAGGATCCAGACACCACGCTCCGGTCATGAAACAAGGCAGACGGAAGAGTGCACAGCAGGGAATACAACCAAAACCGTGCACTCACACAAAGACAGACAATGAAACACAAGAAAGACATGGGACGATGATGCCACGTTCCTGTCCAGAGCTGACAAAGTGACATGGCCATGACACAAAAAAAAAAAAAAAAAAAAAAAAAAAGTGAAACATTTTAGTTGATATTTCTTTCAGCAAAGACAACCTTATTGCATTGTGAAATACAGTATTCCACACACATTTTGGTAAATGTACTGTAGATCATCTGTGTATGCTGTGCAGTGTGCATACTGTGCAAAGTGTACATACTACATAAATAGTGTGTAGGATGTTAGTATATACATACCATATGACAAAAACCATCTATTTTTTATTTTATTTTTTTGTACATCCACATTGATAGTACCAGTATGTTTATTACATGTATATATTGTATGTATTGTATGTATGTATTGTATGGATATACTGTGGATCACAATCTGAAATTGGAATTTCATTTATTTTTAGAATTAATACATTCTTTTATCTGTATATTCAGTGCTGGTGAAGGAGGGGATGGTTTGTCTATTTGTGTTTTTCATTGGATGAGGAGAATGTAACATCCTTCAGGACGTGGGTTCACTAATGAAACCCATGGACAAAAGGGTGCTCCTTGCATCTGTGTGCTGTGACATGTTAGTTATGTTACATTAAAGCGATTCTGTACTTTTGAAAGGAACATCCAGGCATCGGTTTCCCTTATTTTACTGCCTATTGTGTCAAAGCTAGAACTGATCCTGAAATTTGTTTTAAATACATTCTCTGACCTCAATTACACAGCAAAAAAATTCCTAATAAGTGTCTTTGTCTTGTTTTCCAGTAAAATATCTCTACAATGTGTCTTGAGTAAATGTATTTTGTCTTGTTCCATTGTCCCATTTTTCCTTTTGTTTTAAGCTAAATGTTGTGAGGTTTTCCTTGCTTCATACAGTCCACATCGTTTCGCTCATTTCAAAACCAATAGAACACTACAAAATACACTTGTATTCAATATACATTCTCTGAATTTTTTTTAATTATATATTTTTACTGGAAAACAGACAAAGATTGTCACGTTGTCTTGCATTGTAATTTCCTAGAATTCCTCAGTGTAAAATGGTATTTGACTGATTTGCAGGGCTGCAGAATCAAATTTGTGGTGGTTGGTAAACTTGGTCCAAAGCAGTAGTTTGGGGAGGTCAGCATCCTACAGCACCAGCCTTCCACCTTTACTGTTATCACTGCTACTGACGTTCATGGTGAAACCATCCAACAGAAGCTCTTAAAGGTCAGTCACTACACTTCACTGCTCACTACCTGCACAGAGCCAACAGACGACCATGACATTACAGCTCAGAGGTAATAACTTTAAAACGATGTAACAGTAAGGACTCACCTTAACTGAACTCAGAGCATTGGTTTTAATTCACAAAGAGTGTATAGCACATTTAGATTGAGTGTGTGTATTTTGTATTCATGAGGGTATTTATCTGAGTGAGACATGTTTATTTACAGTTGAAGTCAGAAGTTTACATACACCTTAGCCAAATACATTTAAACTCAGTTCCATATCTGTCACTCACTCGACGTTGTGTCGATGTAGTGACACTAGGGGTCACTCTTGGGAGCCTGAGACACCTCTGGTCTTTGATAAAAGGCCAATGAAAATTGGCGAGTGGTATTTGCATGCCACTCCCCCGGACATACGGGTATAAAAGGTATGCAACCACTCATTCAGATTTTCTCTTCGGAGCCGAACGGTCATGCTCACTGAGCTGAATTCTACTGTTCATTCACCTCTGTTGGATCTGACAGCGCATTTCAGCGGCTTCTCCCTCCTCTGCACTGGTGCACTGCAGAGAACGCCCCTGGGCGCTTCGGCAAAAAACTAAGAGAGTATATTTTCTGAAAGAGCTTTTCCTCTAAAAGAGTATATTTCTCTAAAAGAGCGGCACACACGGAACGTCTTTTGAAAGACGCGTCTTTTTAAAGATGCTTTTTCGATTGTGTGTTATTCCTGGTTGCGGTTGTTATCTCTCAACTTCGGATGGCCATGATCGCTGTCTTTCATGTCTGAGCGCGACCCACACAGAGGCAACATTTGTGGATGGTTCATGTTCTCATTGCGAGAACATGACCATGGCAACATAAGAAAGCAAGCCATCCCGGCGGCTCCCCGCCTCGGTCCTTCTACCTACGGGTATGAGGCCAGCGCAGCTAGCACTGGGGGTGATTTGGGGACCCCAATGGGATAGCCTCCACCGGGTATCCCCCTGCGGACCTCCCATTCCCCAGCACGCTCGTCTGCCCCAGTCGGGCTTCCGGATGAGTTCGCCGGCTCATCTCACGGCGAGTCCGACTTCTTGTTCGGAGCCCGTGAAGATGATGAGCTCTCGAGCGCAGCATTGGAGAGCGGGCATGTCCAGCCGCACGCAGAAGCCTAAACTGGGCTCCCCCCCTCGGGGACGAATGCCCAGTCACAGGCTGATGCCGAAATAACGGACATGCTTTCCCGGGCAGCCGCGAGCGTCGGGTTAGAGTGAAACCCTCTGCTCTCCCCTGAACCCTCGCGGCTTGATGATTGGTTCCTGGGCTCGCGGCACCGCTCAAAGCAGCCACGCCCCGCTCCAGTGCCTTTCTTCCTGGAAGTGCACGAGGAGCTGATGAAATCATGGGAGTCGCCTTTTACTGCCCGGCCCCGATTCCGCAGTTCCCCCTCTCTCACTACCCTCGATGGTGGGGAGGCCAAGGGCGATTCCCCCAGTGGATAAGGCGCTTGCGGTGCACCTATGCCCTCAGAGTGCCACCACCTGGCGCAGATGCCCTAAGCTCCCGTCCAAGCCCTGTAGGCTCACGTCGTCCCTGATGGCTAAAGCTTACAGCGCTTCTGGACAAGCTGCCTCTGCCCTGCACGCCATGGCTCTCCTGCAGGTCCACCAAGCCAAGGCATTGAAAGAACTGCATGAGGGTAGTTCCGCCCCAGATTTAATGCAAGAACTGCACTCGGCGACCGACCTCACTCTCCGAGCGACGAAGGTCACGCCGTGGTCTCTCGGGCAGACAATGGCCACCAAAATGGGCTGGGGCACTGTTTGCAATGGGCACGCAGCCGCCGGCCTGTGGACGGGCCCGCGACTGCATTGGCACATCAACTGCCTTGAGTTGCTGGCAATTCTGCTCGCCCTGAGGAGATTTCGGCTGTTGAACCAGGGCAAGCACGTGTTAGTTCGGACAGACAACACGGCAACGGTAGCATATGTCAACCGCCAAGGCGGTCTGCACTCTCGTTGTATGTCACAAGTCGCCCGCCGTCTCCTCCTCTGGAGTCAGCAGTACTTCAAGTCGCTGCGAGCCACTCACATCCCGGGCAACCTCAACACTACAGTGGACGTGGCAGGTTACCCTCAGGGGAGAGTGGAGACTCCACCCTTAGGTGGTCCAGCTGATTTGGAGTCGATTCGGACGGGCACAGGTGGACCTGTTCACCTCCCAAGAATCCTCCCACTGCTCGCTCTGGTATGCCCTCACCGAGGCTCCCCTTGGCATAGACGCGCTGGCTCACAGCTGGCTCCCTGGCCTGCGCAAATATGCGTTTCCCCCAGTGAGCCTACTTGCACAGACCCTGTGCAAGGTCAGGGAGGACGAGGAGCAGGTCATCCTGGTAGCACCCTACTGGCCCACCCAGACATGGTTCTCGGACCACACGCTCCTCGCGACAGCCCCCCCCGGCGAATTCCCCTGAGGAAGGACCTTCTTTCTCATGGACGGGGCACCCTCTGGCACCCGCGACCAGACCTCTGGAATCTCCATGTCTGGCCCCTGGATGGGTGGTAGACACGATTACTTAGGCTAGGGCCCCCTCTACGAGGCGCCTGTATGCCTTTAAGTGCCGTCTGTTCGCTAAGTGGTGTTTTTCCCGAAGGGAAGACCCCCAGAGATGCGCAGTCGGATCAGTGCTTTCCTTCCTGCAGGAGAGGTTGGAAGGGAGGCTGTCCCCTTCCACCTTGAAGGTGTACATTGCTGCCATAGCAGCACACCATGACGCAGTCGACGGTAAGTCCTTAGGGAAGCACAACCTGATCATCAGGTTCCTAAGAGGCACCAGGAGGCTGAATCCCTCCAGACCGCACCTCGTTCCCTCATGGGACCTCTCTGTAGTTCTTCAGGGTCTACAGAGAGCCCCCTTTGAGCCTTTACAGTCAGCCAAGCTTAAGGCACTCTCCTTGAAGACTGCCCTCCTGACTGCGCTCACTTCCATCAAGAGGGTAGGAGAACTGCAAGCGTTCTCCATCAGCGAAACTTGCCTGGAGTTTGGTCCGGGTTACTCTCACGTGATCCTGAGACCCTGACCGGGCTATGTGCCCAAGGTTCCCACCACTCCTTTTAGGGACCAGGTGGTGAACCTGCAAGCACTGCCCCAGGAGGAGGCAGACACAGCCCTGTCATTGCTGTGTCTGGTGCGTGCTTTACGCATCTATTTGGATCACACGCAGAGCTTTAGGATCTCTGAGCAGCTCTTTGTCTGCTTTGGTGCACAGCGGAAAGGAAGCGCTGTCTCCAAGCAGAGGATCACCCACTGGCTCATTGATGCCATAACTATGGTATATCACGCCCAGGACTTGCCGCCCCCGGTAAGGCTACGAGCCCATTCTACCAGGGGTGTAGCGGCTTCCTGGGCCCTGGCCAGGGGTGCCTCTCTAACAGACATTTGCAGAGCAGCAGGCTGGGCAACACCCAACACCTTTGCAAGGTTCTACAACCTTCGTTGGAACCGGTTTCATCCCAGGTAGTGGCACGCAATACAAACGGATAAGCCCGGGATAGCCAGCCGGGTGTAACGCTTGCACATAGCGCCTTCCACCTCCCTTTAAGCTGAAGACATGCGCCATTAATTCCCAGTAGTGTTCACAAACTTTGTTCCCTGGTTGACTTCCTCCGAGCCCTGTGGCAGTTGAGTTTTCGGAGAGACTCGCTGCCGGCCTAGTGCACGCGCTAACTAAGAGTCCTGTTCTGGGGTAGGTGCTCCGCATGTGTCGGTTCCCTGTAAGGCTAACCCCATGCGATATATATCTTCCGCTAATAAGTTTCCCTATTGGCAAACTGCGTCTTCCTTGGGCAGAGCCTCTCTGCCCCAGTCTCCATGTTTGTAGTAACTCCTCCCCCGTTGGGTAGGATCTACCTTGAAGACTCTCCACATGGTTGGAAAGACCATGTGACGTATTCTTCCACTTAAATATCCCCCCTCTCTTTGGGCGAGGTGTGGTCTCCGCGGTGTCTTTCCCTTGGGAGGGACACCCCCCGACTAGACCTGGTGGCCCAGTCAGATAATCCCCCTTCTTTTTTTAGGGAGTGGAAAAAGAGAAGGGGAAAAGAGGCCACGACTGGGTTAAGCCTGTCTCTATCTCTTGAGTAGTCGACTTGTCCCCAAAGGGCTGTTCGACACTCATAACTATGTTGGGGGAGGTTACGTGTCGACCTGGTGTGCTGGCTATGAGGCACACAGTAGTCTTCCCACCACACACCGCCAGTTCACGTAACACAGTGCAGCCAATTGTGGCGTTTCGTATAGGGACCCCTAGTGTCACTACATCGACACAACATCGAGTGAGTGACAGATAGGGAACGTCATGGTTACTTGTGTAACCTCCATTCCCTGATGGAGGGAATGAGACGTTGTGTCCCTCCTGCCACAATGTTGAACTACCCGCTGAAATGGCCGGACCTTATATCGGCTCCTCAGCATAAAACCTGAATGAGTGGTTGCATACCAGCTCCTTTTATACCCGTATGTCCGGGGGAGTGGCATGCAAATACCACTCGCCAATTTTCATTGGCCTTTTATCAAAGACCAGATGTGACTCGGGTTCCCAAGAGTGACCCCCTAGTGTCACTACATCGACACAATGTCTCGTTCCCTCCATCAGGGAACGGAGGTTACACAAGTAACCATGACGTTTTTCACAATTCCTGACATTTAATTGTAGAAAACATTCCCTGTCTTAGGTCAGTTAGGATCACTACTTTATTTTAAGAATGTGAAATGTCAGAATAATAGTAGAGAGAATGATTTATTTCAGATTTTATTTCTTTCGTCACATTCCCAGTGGGTCAGAGGTTTACATACACTTTGTTAGTATTTGGTAACATTGCCTTTAAATTGTTTAACTTAGGTCAAACATTTTGGGGAGCCTTCCACAAGCTTCTAACAATAAGTTGCTGGAATTTTGGCCCATTCCTCCAGACAGAACTGGAGTCAGGTTTGAAGGCCTCTTTGCTCGCACACGCTTTTTCAGTTCTGCCCACAAATTTTCTATTGGATTGAGGTCAGGGCTTTGTGATGGCCACTCCAATACCTTGTCTTTGTTGTCCATAAGCCATTTTGCTACAAAATTTGGAGGTATGCCTGGGGTCATTGTCCATTTGGAAGACCCATTTGAGACTGAGCTTTAACTTCCTGGCTGATGTCTTGAGATGTTGCTTCAATATATCCACATAATTTTCCTTCCTCATAATGCCATCTATTTTGTGAAGTGCACCAGTCCCTCCCGCAACAAAGCACCCCCACAACATGATGCTGCCACCCCCATGCTTCATGGTTGGGATGGTGTTCTTCGGCTTGCAAGCCTCACCCTTTTTCCTCCAAACATAACGATGGTCATTATGGCCAAACAGTTCAGTTTTTGTTTCATTAGGCCAGAGGACATTTCTCCAAAAAGTAAGATCTTTGTCCCCATGTGCACTTGCAAACTGTATACATCCACTGGTACACATCCAATTCAGTACAACTCCTATCAGAAGCTAATTGGCTAATTGTCTAAAGGCTTGACATCATTTTCTAGAATTGTCCAAACAATCTGTCTGTAAACAATTGTTGGAAAACTTACTTGTATTATGCACAAAATAGATGTCCTAAATGACTTGCCAAAACTATAGTTTGCTAACATTAAATCTGTGGAGTGGTTAAAAAATGAGTTTTAATGACTTAATGACAACCTACATGTATGTAAACTTCTGACTTCAAATGTAATCCTGTCTCGATTCACAGAGCTATACCCAGTGACCACATCTCTTATACTGCAGACAGCTCAGCCCATATGTGGAAAGCTCAGTGAGGTATGGAAAAGGGACATCTAGCAGCATATCACAAGCTGGGTTTCCATCTACATATTTTTATGCAAATTTTGTGATATTGATAAAAATGGTGGATGGAAACACCAATAATGCAAATACATTTTAAATGTAAAAAATTGCTGTACATTTTTTATACTGCAAGAAGACATGCACATGCACTGACACTGAATAAATTCCTAGATGCACATCAAAAAAAGTCATGTGACTTTGCCTCAACAAGTCATGAATTATTTAATAATTTGCTTTGGTCAATCAGCTCTGGTCATTCTGAAATGCCAGAGGTAAAGCAAATGATTGACTACTTTAACCTTTCGGAACTGTCTGGCATGCTGTCATTCCCAGACATAATGCATCTGCAAACACGAAGTTTGCGTTTTGCATGTTTTCTGCGTGCTCTAAACTGCAAGTAATTTATTACATTTAAAATAAAAGTGACTACCCCACTGGCTACAACTTCCATTCTTATTTATATTTTGCGCTAATTTCCCCAGAAGTGACTGCTTTATTTGCTTTTTTTTTTTTAGATTTATTTTCATAAATTACATTTGCAACTTGGAAGGAAACCTGACGACACTGTTGGCAAGACCTTTATGAGTTATAAACCCTTGTAATATAGGATACATATTATATGCCATAGGCATAAAAAAAAAAAACATAATTATTGAGTTCTAAGCCTTGAACCAAACCAACCATGAATTACAACATTACAAAAATGCAAAAAAATAAATAAAAATAAAATAAATAAATAAATAAACAAATTTAAAGAAAAAGAAAGAAAATATGTCCATTTCATGCTTTCAAGATCCCTTGAAAAATAATCACTTGCAAAGTGTCTTTTAAATCACTGCAGGATTGTGTGTAGTGTAATTCTGCATGTATTTCTGCAACTAAACCATTTTTTAAAGGTCTGTTTTGAAAGGTTTATGTTATTGCTAAAATTCAATGTCTATTGAGAGTTTGAAAGGGATTTTTTCTTCTAGAATCCTACAGCTGTGCTGTATTCTGTACCAGTGGGAAGCAACAGACATAAAATAGACATCGTTTCACCTTCAGGGCTGTTTGATGCTTTAGTTTAACATGTATGTTTTTCTTTGTGCAGAAGGAAGTCAAGAAGGAGTGCCTGACTCAGGAGAGGATGAAGAAATGGGAACATGAGAAGGTTGTTCTCTTATTTTTTTCGCCTCGACCCTTTAACCCATATTACTGTGTGTCCTCCTTGAGAGAATGCTCAGGGTGTGTGTTGTCAGTGTAGAATGCCCAACGGAGTGAATTATGAAGCCAAACCCTTTTGGAACACACACAAAATAAAAACAACATAAATCAGGCAGTGATTTCAAGAGATGCACAAGCCTTACTTACTCCCAGACACCCGTTCAACTATTACTTTTTTCTCATAGACTCCAGACTCTGCCTTCACTGTGTTCATGTGCCAATTTGCCAAACATGATAACACCACATGTTCTGATATTTAACAGCATGGTCTGGTCCCCTCTAGTACATGCAAAATTCATTCGAAATGCTTTCCAGGCTGGCCCCAGTCCTCTCAAATGTTCCTCTTGGTAAGAAGGGCATCTACTTTAGTGGTTCTCAACTGGTTTTTAACAATTCAGGGCCCAGATTTTACAATGGACATCAAGGCGACCCAATGCAGCACCTGTCCTACAAAAATAAATCAAAATCAAACAATGAAATAACGATGAGTGTATGACACACAACCTGTCCGTGTTGGCATTTGCCTAATTTGGCTAGCTTTTACCAAGTGACATCAACAACAAAGGAAATGTGAAGTGGTTTCTCCTCCCTTTTAAAAGTTGATAAGCCTTTAATCTTATAATTTATTTGGCTATTTTAACTATGCACCATTACATGGTTAGTATAATTATTATTTTTATTATTATTATTATTTAGATCAGAACAAATCTTTACCCACCAGTTGAGAAACACTGTTCTAGATTTCATGGTCTAGTGTGTCTGGTCCTTGGAGTAACGCTGTATTCCTAAGCTGTATGAAGCTCCCAGTGCTCATAAACAGAAGAGACTGATGCTTTGTGTGTGTGTGTAAATATTTCTTTGTGAAGTGATCTGATCATCAGCAATGCTCTATTTAAATCTGTTCAGATGTGCTGGTAAGGATGTCAATTTTCAGATATTTTCATGATTGATTGGCACAGAAATTAACCAATAAGTCGATTAATCGTTAATGTTAAAGGGTTAGTTCACCCAAAATTAAAAATTCCCTCATGATTTACTCACCCTCTTGGCATCCCAGATGTGTATGACTTTCTTTCTTCAGCAGAACACAAACTAAGAGTTTTAGAAGAATATTTCAGCTCTGTCAATCCATATAATGCAAGTGAACGGGTGTCAAAATTTTGAAGCTTCAAAATCCATGTAAGGGCAACATAAAAGTAATCCAGATGATAATCCAAATCTTCTGAAGTGATATGATAGTTGTGGGTGAGAAACAGATCAATATTTAAGTCCTTTTTACTTCACTTTCACTTTCACTTTCTCCTGTTTTTGGTGATTCGCATTCTTTGTGCATATCGCACCCTACTGGGCAGGGAGGAGAATTTATGATTATGGTTTCTCATCCACACCTATTATATTGTGTCTGAACACATAGATTTAACCACTGGAGCCTTATGGATTACTTTTATACTCCCTTTATGTGGATTATGGAGCTTCAAAATTTCGGCACCCATTCACTTGCATTGTGAGGACCTACAGAGTTAAGATATTCTTCTAAAAATCTTCATTTGTGTTCAGCAGAAGAAAGCAAGTCATACACATCTGGGATGCCAGGAGGGTGAGTAAATAATGAGGGAATTTTTATTTTTGGCTGAACTATCCCTTTAATGCCAGCAAAAAACATGTGGAGGACTCCAAATACTATGTGCATGTAGCCTACTGTTTGAATATAATTTAAATTATTACACTTAAGAAATGCTATCATTGGCATTTTCCTCTTAAAATATTCTTTGTTCTTAGAGTATTTTAATACCTTTTGGCAATGTTTAGTACAAATTTGTGAATTGTTTAATTACTGATTGACAAACCACTCAAAATGTTCTGTAATTGAGCATTTGGAATGCATTTTGAAATAATCACGCAAGTGGGCAGAGAACCAGTCCTGAGGGAAGGACTAGGTATTCTCCTCACAGCCAATCAGTGAGAAGCTATGGTACCTACAGTACCCTTTCAGTTTCGACTGAATTGCTGTTGTGTTTTCTAATTTGCTTATGTGTTTTCTAACTTGTTTGTTTTGTTTCTGGATTCACTGTTGTGTTTTCTGATTTGCTCTTTTGTTATCAGATTTGCCATTGTGTTTTATTATTTGCTGTTGTGTTTCTGAATGTTGTTTTGTCTTTGGATTTGCTGTTGTGTTTTTAGATTGGTTATTTTGTTTTGCACTTCATGGCCACCGCAGTTTTTGTAACATTTGTTGTAAGTTTGTTTAAAGGAAAAGTTCAGTTATTATGTTATGTAATTATTGTTAAAAAGTGATAAAAATATAAATCTGGTCATTTTCAGTTTATTTGATTTTGATTGATGGCTGTAAAGTACAATGTTAGATGGTTAGATGGTAATTGCTCTTCTATTCCCAGAAATCACAATAATATTCCATTAAATAGAAGTATCTGTATTATTATCAGTATCAAGAGTATTGTCCTTCGTAGTACTTGATATTGGATTGAAAATAAAAAAAAGTAAAATTTGTAGTGCACAGCGTTGTGAGCAATTGTAGCCTAGAAAGTATGCAATGATGCGTACTTCACAAAACCAACAGAAATATTATGCCATCCAAGCTCCTCTGGCTTACTATTTTTAACATGCTATGATTTTTATTTCTCTAATTCTAATCTTCTAATGTACAATTCGACTTGGGATGCAGCCATGCTCCTTGACTGACTTTGCATGAGATCCAGCCTTTCTAAATTCTCTGCAGTCATGTGACCTCACCTCACTCCTCATCCTGTGCACATTCACACCTGTTTCTCATTCTCTCATCATTATACTCCACCAACAGCATGTACCAGGCCAACAGAAACACACCGTTTATTAAAGCACACATGCACACTTTTAAACTGTTTGTTTTTGCAATGAGATTTGAAGCTTGTCTGTTGCTTTTGCAGTTTGCTTCCATCAAGAGTGCCAGGCAGGAAAAATAGGTTTATGTAAATAGTCGCTGGCAAAAGTGCAGTCTCTGGCAGCCGGTGATTATTCAGTATAATGGTTAATCTGATAGATTAGCTATTAAGAGTGAAGTTGCCCATTACTTTTCTTGATTTTAAAAACTATTCCGATTAAGCTGTGTACAGGGATTGGTTATAGAACCATTTAATTCATATTTACAGTTTACATGCTATGGTGTAAAGTCTGATTAACTATTGAAGGCAAGAAAGGAAAACCATGCATCATTAAACAGTTTAATTAGCATGCATGTGCCAAAATGGTGCCAAAACCTCTGATTAAGGCCTGATTAAGGTGTACATGTCGTCTGTAATGCAAATAAAATTGGAATGCCGTCTTTGCATTAATTTGATTACGCTTCTTTCAAATGTTTCTGCCTGCAGGCTAAATTATTCCATAATTTGGGTGTAGTGAGTGCTATAACAGATTGAACTTTTTCAGTAAAACAAACACGACAGTGTCATTCACTTTAATAATCTAAAAATATTGACATAATTCAAGGGAAACAAATAGTGAACATGAATCATGCACACTCCTCGGGCCGAGGTGGATATGTGTTTACTGTTTGTGTAATATGTGATTGTTCATGATGGCATGTTTTTAGGTAACTTTTTTTTTTGAGCATGTGGCATGAAATAAACAATACTATTATAATCAGATAATGTAAAATATATGTAAGCCAAACACAGCAGCTTGTAAACAGTCTCTTTGGACGGACTCATTTGTCATCAGGCAGACACAGTAACTCTCTGTAATCTGCATCATGTGTTTAGGGGTGTCAGACGAGAGGTTTTTTAAAATAACTTATGGGCTTGATACTAAACACATGGCACTTGGCAAATTATACTGACGGAAAAAAGAAACACTCTTGTTGTTGGGCTGAAATTTCGACCTTTATTCCAGGGAAATAATAGGAATAGGAAAAACAGATAGCACGACACTAAAAAGAACAGAAAGGCAAAAAACTCTTTAGAAAGAGCTGTGTAACATGTTAATTCCATATTATTTGTAGTACCGTGGAGTACCATATAAATATAATTGTTTATGTATATACCTGTCATGAACTGCCCTTTGTTTTCCCCTTATTCATGGACTTAATTTCCCAGGATGCACTTTTGCTGATTACCCTCACCTGCCCTCCATCTTCCACAGATGTTCCGTGTTCCATCATCATCCTTCTATGTATAAATACCCTCTGGTTTCCTGCCCTCACCATAGGTTTTTGTTAGTTTGTTAACAAAAATCGAAACTGGAATCAAATTGAGAGCTTGTAAATCAGAATAGAATCTGTCAATCTGTATCAATACCTGGTCCTAACACTATCACTGCACTATGAAACTGTACTATGGTGAAAGCAGATCTGAAAAGTTCTCTTATTTAGACAGTCTGAAGCAGGGTCGGACTGGGACTAAAAAGTGGCCCTGGGCTTTCTGGCCCAGTGCAGCCCACCAACAACACAACACACCACACCATAAAACACTGGCTCATTGGTTCGATTTTCTGGCTCAAATTTCAAATTTAAAATTTTTGTTATTAGTCATTTCTAATGACTGCTAGTCATGACAACGGGCCCCACAATGCAAAAATTTTCATAACTTTAAAACATTTAGAGAAAGCACTAAAATAAGCACTTTATAGCTCAGTTTTTAAAGATCTTAATCACCTTTAAACTGTTTTCTACAAGTGCAAATAAACTATTGTCTTAGTTAATATGAGGTTGTTGAAACAACAAGTATAAAAATAATGTATTATATATGTACTGTATATACTGTATAGCTATACAAGATCATAAAATGTATATATATATATATATATATATATATATATATAAATATAAAGTTTGCAGATTAATTGCTCATATTTGCACTCTGAGGTTGTTGCATTTTTATATCTGCAGTGTTTTAATTCCTTCCCCAGATTATTCTTGAAAAATTTGAAAAGCCCAGTGCTTTGACAAGCGCTGTTTGTGCTAACAAAGTAAGCCTCAAAGACTCAAATAGCCACAAAGTAATATTTTTCATGACTTATTTTCTGCATTTTTATCAGGCATGAGCATTATTCAGCAAGCCACACTTCAGCTCCCAGTAATGCTTTGCAGTATGAATAAATTATGCAAATGGATATGTACTGCTCATTGCTGATTTTATATATGCTGCTGTTATTGTATTTGTTGTAATTTGCAGTTATTTGTCATTTTGTGATTATTCAGAGCTCATCTTATGCATAATATGCTGTGTTTGGTTGTGACCATTATTGTGATTTGTATGTCAAATAATGAGGTCCACATGAGGTATGGAGTTAACCCGTACTTAGGAAATACCCCAAGATGTATAAGTAATTTCAAAATAAAAGCCATTGTATTGGCCTTACCTTAGAATGTTTTTTAATGTTCACTCTGTAATGGGGTCCGGATGGGCATGTTGGAGCCCAGGGCAGCCGCCTATATCGCCTGTAGGACGGGCCGGCACTTGCGCAGCAATGGGCCGGCCAAAATTACCCAGCGGCCCACCGGGAAAATGCCCAGTGCTCCCGACGGCCAGTCCGCCCCTGGTCTGAAGTGTGACTTTTTACTAAAAGTGACCAAACCATTTAAGTCAAGTCTTTTCAGAGAGATTAAGATATTCTTTCACCTCTACCTCATTTATGTGAAGTGCTTATAATAAGTGAGTAAATGATATAAATAACCTCAACTGCACAAATTGTATTACTAATCAAAGGACTTTAAAATGAACATTTTGTGAAAGTACTTAAGCTATTGTTGTGGTATAATAGCTATGGTACTAATGCAAAAAATAAAAAAAAAAATAAAAAAAATCCATTAATTTCTTTCTCTGAGCAGATATTCTCTTTCTCTTTCCCACAGAGTAAGATACTTTCTGATGCTCTGTTTCATAATGGCATTCACCCAGGAAGTGGCAAATGGACTTATAAAAAAAGTCCAAGAAGAGTAATTGGGAAGATCAAGAAGTCCATGAATATTGGCAAATAAACAAAAACACTTACACATACACATCCACATACACCAGAGTTGGAGTCTTGATCTTGTGTACTTGATGTTGAGACTTCTCAAGACCATATACTGTACATAGCCTTGGTCAACATAGCCTTGATCTGGGTCTCAAAACTTGATTGATCTAGGTCTCAGACTAGACTGCAGCCTATTTCCATTCCACTAAAAGGTGATAATTACCTTAACCACAGGCCAGCTTGGTATCTTCACCATTTCTAAAAATTCATTATAGTTCCACGGCTCTCAGTGGCTACTTGGCCACTGTACAAAATGGCTGTCTATTTAAGTTCATTAAATTTGATAGCCTGGTTCCTGGACCAACAGGTTTTTGTCTGGGTCTTGGAGGGTCTGGTCTTGACTCCAACTCTGACTCACACACTCATACATACACACAATGACCCATCCAGACATTTCTACTGCCTTAATGTAGAAGACAACCAGACTATGAACTCAAGGGAATTCAGTGTCTAAATCTTTATCTTCTGTTTTTGCTGGAAATGGTATTTTGGATCTCATACTCCCTGCTCCAGAGACACAGCTCCAGAGACACTAGAATTCAAGCATCTATTTTCCCCTGCTGAAAAATCTGCATAAAAAGAATATCTTCATTTTGAATTTTGACAATGTACAGTTTTTTCTCAATGCTTATGTGAGCCACAGGGATTTCATACCGCTTACTGACAATTAAATCCACTTGGATTGACAAAATGGGAGCCCAGGTTCTTCTGCACAGCACTGCCAAGGGTGAATCAAACTTGTGGGTGGCCACCAATCCACAAAGATCCAATCACTTCACCTACAAATCCAGAAAGATCCAGCCATCACCCACTAGCAGTGACAATAATTCTTCACTATTTTGTTCTTTTCTCTGTAACCTTTCAAATGAAGCTTTGTGCTCTTTTGTCACAAGTTCTCACGTCACAGTCTCCCAGTGACAAAAGGGCAAATAAGCCCCTGTCAGTTGCCATTCAAACAATTGCAAGTTACTCGAGCATGTGTGTGTGTGTGTGCATGTGTTTAATAATAAGTGCATTTACAAGCATAACAATACACTGCTGACTATCAAAGTCGGCTTCTTAACATAAATCCGACAAAGGAAGAAAACCATGTTTACATGTCTTTTGAAATCATCGAGTTATTCTATGGTTTTGACAATGAAACATTAAATAAGACGGTAAGAACATCGGTAAAGGTGTTTACATGCAGAGTTAAAATCGAGGTAAAAATTCTGGCAAAAATCTACTTGTGCTGATCTGTTTATTCTTAAATAGTTTATGATCTTGCCCCAAGAATGTGCATGTAAATGCACTCATTGTGAGAGTCTCAATTTTCCCTCGGTTCCATGCTTGTCAGGTCGGTCATGAAGTCATCTGGCTGATTATTTGTAACAGACTGCTCAAATCATGATGTAAACAAGTGAAAAGGTCTTTAAACATCAACAAATCAAAAACAACGAAAGGGTCTTAAATTATTGCATGGTATCTATCAGACTGCCTTTTCCCGCATGCATCCTAGAAACTTTGATGATTTAGTTCTTTAACTAAATACTGCTGCAACTGCCTTGTGTCAGCTCCCGTCTGACTGGCCATGAATTAATAAATTTGTATGGAAACTGTGAGCCTAGAATACTTTAAGTTTGTTTAGGTTCAGGGAAATTTAAGTGCCCCCGTTGGGGATGGCTAATCTCAGATTCCTTTAGGAAAACAGCTCTGATTCTTTTTATAACCTAAAACACTTATTTAGTCTATGTCTGTCTATAGATGATTGTGTCTGACCTTAGATGACTGACCTTCCACAGTTTTTATGGCTATGTTCAGACTTCAAGCCAAAGTGCCCAATTCTGCTTTTCTGCTCAAATACGAATATTTTGCTTGAGGTTGTTTACATGACTTAAATGTGGCCCATTTCAGACACTCGTATAAACAGGCGATTCTCCCATACTAACCCATATGCATAAAACACAATATTCTAGCATGTTCATCATGACATCAACAAATTTCATAATATATATATTTTTTCTTTCTTTCTTTCTTTTTTTTTTAAACATCATGTTGTGTTCCTACATGAAATTAGAAGAACATTGGACTTCCAGTCTTAAATCTGTGCATTGACTTGATTTGGGCCTATGATATCTAAATTATGATATGTATATGAATACTGGTATCCTGTAGCTCAACTGGTAGATCTTGGTGATAGCAACAACATGATTATGGGTCCAGTTTCCAGGGAACATACAAACTAATAAAATGTATACCTTGAATGCACTGTAAATCGCTTTGGATAAAAATGTCTGCCAAATGCATAAATAGAAATCGTAATTTCAGCTGCTTTTTCGAATACTTCTGGGTTCAATATAATTTAAGCTCAATCGGCAGCAGTTGTGGCATAATGCTGATTGACACAAATATTAATTTTGACTCACCCCTCCTTTAAAAAAATAAATAAATAAAACAAATTGAGGTTACAGTGAGACACTTACATTGAAAGTGAATATGGCCAATTTTTGGAGGGTTTAAAGGCAGAAATGTGAAGCTTATTATTTTATTAAAGCACTTACATTAATTCTTCTGTCGTGTATTATTTAAGCTGTAAATTTGTTTAAATCAAAATGTTTACAGTCGTTTTAAGGTTTGTTGACATTACATAGTCATGGCAACGAAGTTGTAAAATTGGCTATAACGTTACACAAAAAAAGGTTAGTAAGTGATTTTATAACACTAAAATCATGTTAACACATGTATTGTTTATGTCTTGTGGCTAAACATTTGAAACAGTGAGTATTTTAATGTTCAAAACTGTCCCCCATTCACTTCCGTTGTAAGTGCCAAAGGGGGAACGAGTCAAAATTAATTTTTGTGGCATTCAATATTATGCCACAAATGTTGTCGATTGAGCTTAACTTTAATTTAACTCGGAATATTCATTTAATTTTCATTAAGAAACTCGGTAACAATTTATTTTGATGGTCCCCCTACAGAGACTCAACTGACTATAAGTGACTTTCTATAGCTAGTAAACAGTGTTTCAACAAACGTTCAGTAGACTTTCAGTAGCCTGTATATAGATCTTTATTAATGACCTACTTACATTATTGTTGAGAACATCAGTTCATTAAAATTATTAGACAAAACAATGACTTCTGTACATTTATATTTATTTTACATACAGTCTATGTGCTGGATGCAATGTGGTGCTGCTATTCCTGTGTGTTATTATCAGTATTGGTATTTACCATCTGTTGATAGTCTGTTTTAAAAAAAAGGAGACATGTAGCAGTCAGTTAACTGTATTCCTTAGATGTTCACTTTATTTTGATGGACCCTTGGTAACAATAGATGAACAATTGATACTACATTAAAGTGACTTTGTACTGATAGGAAATGAATATGCAACATACAGTCAGTAGAGCATTTCCACAAAAAAAAAAAAAAAAAAAAAAAAAACCTTTGGGTAACTAAATGTGAAATAATAAAACGAGCAGGTAAGCAAAGAAATGTAAGAAGGTCATTAATATAGATCTATATACAGGCTACTGAAAGTCTACTGAATGTTTGTTGAAACATTGTTTTCTAGCTATAGCAAGTCAGTTGATAAGTCACTTATAGTCAGCTGAATATCTGTAGGGGGACCATCAAAATAAAGTGTTACCAGAACGTCCAGATAAATAAATTAAAACAGGTCCCATTTCAATATTAAAATGTCTGAGCAGGATACTTAATGTTTTGGTCTTTTGTTTTAGTTCAATTTCAAAGTCCTTTTGGTCAATGTTTTTCCATGCTAATGTAATAATACTCTGGCAGGTGAGCATTCATGGCAATATTTTGTTAGGTGGAGTGTTCGTATGTTTCCGTTTGGTACGATTGTTTGGAATAGGTCATGTGACTACCAAAGAGAACAAACGTGTCAGTATGTGACGTATAGAGAGTATTCGATAACAAAATGTTTTGAAAGATAACACACTTCAAATGACCTCTGAACTTTCTGTTGCACTTGCTGGCCTTTGTTTTTTCTATCGTTACTGAAATTACCCTTACAAAAAGGTACTCAGGCTCATTCATGGTAGTAATGGTATTAGTTGGTAATACCATAGTACCCTGATATATGGCAGGGTGCTGAATAATGGCCATGCTCATGTTTCAAAGTACTTCCATGGCACTATAATGGTACTGTACGTGTTCAAAAAATATGATATTTACATGGTTCTCCAAGGTACTTCTAAGAAAACCATGATACTACCATGAAAAATGGAACAACATGGTATGAACAGGGTGCCCACAGAAATGATATTTGCAAAGTACTTGAAGGTACTTTAAAGAATACCAAGGTAAATGTACAAAAAACAAAGTATACAAAAAAAATTAAAATAAAAAATTGTACCAAGAAGCATATGCAACTAACTAATATATGTAAATAAGTAGCATTAAAAAGCAGAAATTTTCATGTGGAATCCTCACTGCACTAATTAGTAAATACACCGTGGGTGTTTCGTGTCATTGTGCTTCATTTACCACAGGTCCAATGACCTCATAATTAATGTTTACACTACAACAGGAAGCCGATATTTCACTGACAGACAAATGCACATGAATGCACCCAGTGACATCCACCATTGTTTTCCCTTAGCCTGACATGAACGGAGATAGTAATGGATAAACAATGCAATCATTCTGGCATAGTGCCTGTCTCGCTCCAGACCAAAACCTCTGTAGCCGGCAGAACATCCATCATACTGCCCCCACCATCACCACAATACATTACATTCAAACACAGCAAAGACACAGCGAATCCGTCTGCCCAAGACTGGCCCCTCCCTAGCCTTCTCAGCCCATTAGATGCTTATCATCTATGTCTAGAAGTCTCACACCATTTATTACATATGGATACTCGTACATATTTGTCGTCCATTGTTTAACATAGAGTTTGCCTTTGTTTTTCATTGAATCACAAATCAGTAATATTGTAGCCTTATAATAGTGCATTTAAAAGATTTTTGGGTGAACATTGTACTTCAGAATGGGTGTTTACCGGGGTGTTGCTGTCAGATTGCTAAGGTGTTCTGTGTGTTTTTGTTTCTATATGAAGCTTCTAAGGGTCCATGTCACAAAAGTCCACCCCAAAGTCTCTTTGTTACAATAAAGTGACTCCTTCAATATAAGTCTATTGGATGCCTGTTTAATTGTCCTCTTCCAGGTCATTGAAAAATATCGTAAAGAATGCCCTACAATCAACTACATGTTTAGCCTTTTTGTCAATTTCTCATGGTTTAAATTAATGATACACCAATATTTCATCCAGACTGATTAATTGGCTGATATTTAGCCACTTTGAAATGGTTGGCAATGGCTAAAAACCTTCAACAGTGGGTCGAAAGTTGTGATTCTGAAATCAGTCTGTGCTTAAAGAAATTCGTAACACTGACCCCAGTGGCCGATGCTAGCCGAAGTGTTGTTGAATGTGTGAGCTCAAGTTTCTGACTGACATGCCCTCAGTGTAGCACTAAAAGCGAGTTGTATTTTTATTTGTAAATGATGTAATACAGTCAACAGGAATGCATATTTTACTAACCCTACTTCCTAACCTAAACCCCAACCCTAACCCTAACTGTCAGTGGAGTAAAAATTATAGACCGAAAATGCAAACTCTGAATCACATTATCCATTGTTCATGTGAATGTGATTACTTCCATGTTCCCACAAGCCCAAACCCCTGTCTCGGAGGTTACTCATGCATTGCACTATCAATAGTGCTAGAGGGAATGTTGAACACTTTGAATTGATGCAAAAATGTCTGATTGGGAATGCCGCTTGTCAGTAATTCTGCAGCATGGAGTTGATTTCAAGGTACATAAACATTCGGAAGTAATGTTGATTTTCCATGTAATCTTGTTGGATAACCATGAATTCTCTGGAAGGGTTAGTTCCCCTTGCGTTGGTTCCAAAATGTATTGACAGCCATGTCAGTGGATAATGTGCATTTTTTTCAGTATTTTTGAGTGAATTCCATTTCAGGATTGCGTAAACATTCTATCATTAATCTGTATTATATGACATTTATTTCAGCCATTAGCCACTCTGCTTTCTAGATATTATTATCCCAATCGACTATTGAAAAACCCATAGCAGTCAACTCACTAACCCACAGACCCCCACTCATAAATACAGAAAGCACAAAAGCATAAAATATATTTCAGGCCGTACAAATAGTGATGCTAATAACAGATGCAATGCATTGTGAGTTTCAAATGAAGTCTCATGTAAGTCTATTATGGTCTAAATAGAAGGCGGGTGGATTGAGGGAGAACATTTGCCTGGCTCCTGGGTCACTAACTGAGGAGGAAAGTGGAAACATATGTTTAGTCCCAAACAAATAATGCAACTTCCCTTTCAAGAGTCCAAACCAATCATTTGGTACGGAGCCTCTTTCCAGAGAGAGTTTTAATGCATCGCTGCGTCTCCTCTTGAGAACTCAATGAGAAAAGAATGTTTTTTTGGAGGGATCATTGCACTTGGTCGAGGTGTTTACTCTGAATTTCTATTTTTGCACTTTGAGGAGGAAAGCCACCACATTCTATGAGAGGGCAGACAGTGTTATGTGTTTGTTGAGAAATTACATTGTTGCAGACGAAAGTTCCCATTCTGTTCCCAATTCAATATTTACTTTGCTGTTTAAGTTTGGAAATGCAATGACAGGCAGTCATTCAATTAAATGAGGGGAAATTCACCAATGTCTGAAAATGAGTAAAGGCAGACAGAGAGAGAGATTGCTTTAGCAGCAGACCTTATAGATCAAGTCAGTTGAAGGGTTAAAAAGAAAAGTTTTAGAAACAAAGAAAGACAAATCCTAATAACCATCCTCTCAGATAATTTCCTCCATAAACATTAAATGTTGTTCCTCTAATGCCAATAATTAGAAAGGGGAGGGAGTAAACAATGTTGAATTAGCTGCAAATAAAGAAGGGATCTTGTTCTCTCACATTTGGCTGGTTTCCTACATAGATATTGTCAGTGGTGATTCTTTATTTGGAAATATACTTTAACCTCATCCTAAACAAAAATTTGTTCCCGGGAAACATCCCTCAGGTTCTGCTTTCCGGCGCAGTTGGATTGTAATGCTTAGGCAGAAGTGGACACAATTTCTTATAGAATTTTACTGTATTTATTTCCCCTTTTTAAGTTTCATTAGTGGTGCTTGCTTAGGCTTATAATTAGGGTTAGGGATAGGTTGAGTTAGGGTTAGTTTAGGGTTAGGCAGCGTTGGGGTTAGGGACAAACCCCTAAACCTATGTATTAAAATTAATTGTGAACATTTTGTACTGTAGCGAGAAGAGGTGTGCTAACAGTACTCTTAGGCCAGAAACATACTTTGAACAAGTACGCACTCATAGATTCAAGCACTTGGCCAACGCACGGTCTGGCCAAACATACTAAACGTGCATTTTTGCGTTACTGTGGTGGTAAAAACCTCAGTACTTAAATGCCTGTTACCAAAAATTTGTGCCATAAACAAACAATGTTTCACACAACTGTTTGAAGCATTTATTGTTGCTTAACGCATACTGTTTCACTTACCATTTTTTAAAAAGTCGGTAGTATACAGTGTATACTGTGTCGTGCTCAATTGGACTAAGCTAGGATTCCATTTTGAATATAGCTGAGCTGCTTCTAAACAATAGCCCTATTCAGACAGGATTCGTTTTCAGGACAAACATCTATAAAATAATTGTGTACTTTTCTAATTTTCCTAACCCAAAGCAAACACCATTTGTAAATGCTTGACAGCATAAATTGCTTGATAAAAATATGCCTCAGTCCATATGCAACAGCCAGAGTTATCTGAAGATGTGAAGTACATCTTTTCATTTTCTGGTGTCTTCTCATTAACCAACTGTCTCTTTAGACTCTTGGGAGACATGAGGAACAGAGAACATTAACGGGCTCGCAGGCAGGACAGTGCAGAGTGTCCTGACAATGGCTTATTACTAGCACGTCACTTCGCACTTCGTAAGTTTTAACACCGTGGGAATGCGCAGTCCGTTAAAAGTCCAGAGAGATTACTGATATGACTGATTTGGACAGGATTAAAATCACAGAGAAGCTCTGGTCATTATTGCATTACCCCACCTCCACATCTAAAAATAACCCCATCTGAATAGGGTTTATGACTATGATAATGCATTCTGGACCACTTAAGCCCCGTTCACACCACAAGCGGCACAGAATGACAAAGCCACAGGATGCCATTAATTTTCAATGAGAGCACAGCAACTTCCGTCGACACGAGCAACAGTGACCGTTCGCGACAAGTTGTGGGTGTGGTGAACTACACAACAAGGTTGAGAAAACTTTTTGCAAATGATGAGCGATATTTGGGAGTGACTACCAATGAGCTAGAAGGCAGTGGAGCGCTCATCATCCATCTCCTGTGAGATACTGGTGTCAGGTGCAGGCAAAACACAAGTTATAATGTTATGAGGGATTTTACTATTCTATATCATTTGTCTGTATCCACATGCAGGGATACAATAAAACAATGCATGTCAGATACTGTCGTCATTCTTGGTGAGTTTGATTAATATTTTAATAGATCGTTCTTCTTGATGTGATGCAATGAGCACTTCTTCCGGTTATATAAAATGCTCTCCCTTGCAGAATGTTAATTTTTGAATGGGGCTTTAGGCCACCTAATATATGTACTCATGGAAATAGTTTCACTGAAGGAGAGTCACAACAGTGGATTTATGGCAGCAGTGACAAGGCTCAATAGGCACCAGGTGCGCCTCATCACAACTTGACAACAATGTTCCATTTACGCGCATCTACTCTTAACCACTGTTGTGAGCCTGGACACAGGCCAGCTTCAGGAGGGTGGTGGGGATGATTATTGGAGACATGGAGATTCCTCCGTCACAGGTGTTAGTAGCAGGAGTGGCATGAAAATGATTGTTTTCCAAGACAGAAAAGGATTAGAGAGATGCGTATCTTCATAGATTCTGCCTGTCTTTCCTCATGTATTGCTGCTGAGAACATTTCCAGTGTTTTGTTTCTCTCTGGTACAGTTTATAGTGACAAGCAGTTTGCTAATTATACACAGACTTTCATGTGGGTCGCTTTTATCAGTTTATTTTTGCTTGACTTTCTTTTAATAATTTTTGACAGGAATTTGTATTTATTTATTTTTTTTTTTTTATGTGCAATCAAGTTTTTGATGCCTCTAGCACAGTTATTCAAACATCATAAAACATCATCTTGGATTGTTCACCCAAAAATGAAAATTCTGTCATTATTTGCACATTTTGTTCCAAACCTGTATGACTGACTTTCTTCTATGAAACATAAATTGTTTTCATAGTAGTTGTTAAGCAGAATGTTAGGGACAGACAGTCTTATTCCCTTTTCACTTCCATTGTATGGGTATGAGTAGTTTCAAAATTCTTTTGAATTTCTTTGTGTTCCATATAAAAAAGTCAGTCAAACAGGTTAGGAACCTCATCAGGGTGAGTATATGATGACAGAAAAAAAAAAAATCTTGTTTTGCAAGAACAATATCAATAATGGATATGTGATATGCATTATCGCAATATACAATATACTTTTACAATTTGCAAATGATGTAGGAAAAACAATCTAAAGATATGCTCTCTGAAAACAAGTCTTAATATTTTATTAATTTTTACTTCTCAAGTAAATTTAACTTGTTTAAAGGATGTGAAGATATGGTAAGATTTTTTTCTTAACACTAGTTAATGCATTAGGTATTAGAGATGTGCAGGGAAGCCATTATCTGTATCTGAATTTGTATTTGTTACTATGACAAAATTATTTGTATTTGTCTCTGTATTCGGATAGAACCATCGGATAGTGCCTCAAAACTTATTTTAAAATGTAACTTTCTTACATTATAGTTTCTGTACATAACTTATGCCTTAGGCCTATTTATATTATTATTACTATTATTATAATTGTTATTAATAATAATAATTATTTGTATAGCCTAATAATAATTATTTCTATTTAATTATATTATTGATTTATTTTTATTTTTCTCCCCAGATGAAGCTAGATATATTGGCTACATTAACTGTGGAATGTGTTTTCAACTTTGGATTCTCCTAGTATTGCTGACATTAATATCTGCTGAAACAGAATTTTCATTTAGCCTAGTCTGTGCAGTGTGCAATGTTATTCTGGAGGCACGAGGTGTCAAGCAATTGCAAAAGGTCAATCACACATTTTGCAGCGAATATTAAAAAGCCTACAAACACAAACAATAAAATAAATTAGAAAATATGTT
The DNA here is from genome assembly GCF_019703515.2 of Myxocyprinus asiaticus. Taxonomy (NCBI): domain Eukaryota; kingdom Metazoa; phylum Chordata; class Actinopteri; order Cypriniformes; family Catostomidae; genus Myxocyprinus; species Myxocyprinus asiaticus. The sequence goes on from NC_059387.1 coordinate 29,472,731, forward strand.
TTAAGCCTATAAACAGGTGAAAGCACCGTAAATCTATATCAAAAAGTTTTATTCAAGGCTACACTCAAGGCTTATTTTGTGTGCACACATTTTACATAATACGGAGGACAAAATTATTTAGTTCAATTACATATGCAAAATTAGCAAAATGCAGTGGAATAAACAGCAAGAGCGAGCTCTATATTTCTAGAAGAGAAAAGTGCATGTTTTGGTTTATCTGCAGTCCTCCGTGTGCAGGCATATTCTGAATAGATTTACAAGTATTTAAACCTCTTTGGGGCATTTGAACTGTTTGGGGATAAAAGCTAAACCATGCAATTACCTTCATTGGCGATATGGATGTAAATGTGGTCAGCTTTAAGAGATGGGCAGACGAGCTCCGCTATTAAATCTAAACTTCTCTGGCCAGGAATTCAACATTGCTCTCAGGTTGGTTTATGAATCCTTACGTGTGAACTGTGTGAAACATTTGGTGTTGATGTATTAACAGGCATTTTAAAAAGTGGAAAATGTGTATAATATATTATCTTAGTTAACGTTACTCATGACAGGATTAGATTTCTAAGACGCGCACAATTAACAGAGACTGAAACGGAGTCGAGACTGCGGCCAACCGATGAACTTGAAATCACACTATGTGCATTTTCCTTCATAAGGTTTCCACTGTAGTAATATTGGCCTTACAGACTCATCATTGTTTTGCAATTTTCATGATGTTTATTTAAAATATTGCTTAATATCTTTGCTCATTAGATGATCAGTTTTCCAAATATTTTTTCTATTATTCGGATTAATTCGTTATTCGTTTTGAAGTCATTATTTGTGCCTTTCCGAATAAGGTATTCAGCTTTGGGCACATCCCTACTAAGATTAATAAATCTTGTAAAATTATTGCTAATTGTTAGTTCATGTTAACTAATGTTGTTAACAAATGTTAACAAATGGAACCATATTGTAAAGTGTTACCGAAGATATTTTACTGGACATCGAGACACAAATATTGATTAATAAAATGAATTTTTGCAGCAGGTCACAACAATGGACTTTTTTCTTTCTCTTTTTGGCATTCATACACAGATCTTCATAAATGACAACTAGAATAGTGTTCTGTCCAGTAATTATTTATAATTAGCCTGAAGGATGTTGTACTGAAGCCCTTATTGGACTCCCAAGGCAATTAAAGCTCTCTGTCAGGAGACCAGAGTATGTGCTAATAATTCTGACCTAATTCTGCTGTTTGCTGCATCGCATGAGGTTGACCACATGATGCAGAGATCTGCGGTCCCTATGGCAACCAAGGACAAATTGCTTCGTAATGCAAACATACAGTATTTGTTTGCATTTGGCTCCAGAGCTAGAACAAGAGAGAAAGAGAGAGAAAAACCTTGGAGTGTTTTGAATGTTTCTAATTGGCAGCAGTCTGGCAGCCAATCAGACTCTTGAACTGTATAGTTTTCTGTCACAGCAGGTACACTAACTGTCATCAGGTTCAAAATTGTGAGACTGAACCCCAATGATCATATCAACAGTAAAATACTGAATCACTGTAATGCACAGCCTCGAGTTGCTAAACAAGCAAAATTATGCTTATATTTGAACCAACAACAGTTTTCAACTAAGTGTTTTACAGTTAGGGTTGTATGGGGTGAAGCATTTGGGAAGTGTATAAAGTGATGTTTCTTTGTTCTCTCCAAGCGCAGTTGAAGATTAGCCACCTGTTACAGATCCAACTCTCTCTCTCTCTCTCTCTCTCTCTCTCTCTCTCCCCCTACGGGCTGAAGTGGGCCAGAATGCTGCCCTGCCTCTCTCTCTCTTATCCAGATCTGTCAATGAGCTCATCTTTGGCTTTCATCTGTGTGCTCAGCACCACTCGCTTCTAAAACAACCAAGCACATCTGGCAAGATATAAAATCCCATCCATAAATCTCCCAGGAAAAAGAATGAGCTTTATAAGATACTGTACTAGTTAAATGAGACATTGTAAACCTCTTTGCGGATCAGTCTTATGCCAAAACCTATAAACCTCCTGTTATGCAGTCATCTGTGCTCCACACACTGTACTAACCCATTAACCACTAACTTCACACACTGTGCACTACCATTATACACTACAAACTAACCACAAATACTACATATCACTCTCTACACTCAGGGTATGTTCGAAATAGCATATCACTATACAACACGTATTTTTGCGATTGCACATTATTCAAATTTTCTGTATGCATGTGTAACACTCCTGTTCTACCTGCTCCGTACGGGACTCAAACCGGTGTCTCCGGTATAGGAGGTGGGTACGCTAACAAGGATGCTAAAGGCTACAGCCTCAAGCATCAGTCACTAGTGCACCTCTTGAAGTCAGGAGAGTGAGGTTTATACACATTACACAGCTATCCATCAGCTGGCCACCGTTACACTCATCCCCCTAAACCTCACTCCCATCCAGGTCATGGCACCATTGTAACACTTCTGTTCTACCCACTCCGTATGGGACTCGAACCGGCGTCTCCAGCATGGGAGGCGGGTGCGCTAACAAGGAGGCTAAAGGCTACAGCCTCTAGCGTCAGTCGCTAGTGCACCTAGAGAGTGAGGTTTATACATATTGCACAGCTATCTATCAGCTGGCCACTGTTACACATGGAATACCTGGATGACGTACTACATTTGCCAAAATGTGCAGTATACAGCAATGCAATCCCTTCATTCTGACTTTCCATTTACAATGTGACAAATGAACCTAAAAAATATCAACCAGGATTCTCTTTCTAGACTCATTATTTAATTGGACATTTTAAAGACAAAATTTATACATTTTACACAAAATTTATCCTTTGCTTAGCTCTGCCCCACTTGGTTATGGTTGCTTGCAGAACTCCCAATTGGAATGAATAGGAGACTGCCGTGAACGACACAGTTTTTGGCAAAATATTCTCATAAACGGAATGGATAATATTTTAAGTGGCTGGTATGAAGAGTGACATTGTAATGCATGTCTTAAGTTTTTTGTAAAAGAAATGGTTAAATTACACTGTAATTTGATTAAAAACTATGGAGACTATGAATCAGAATCAAGGCATACAGTCACTATTACAAGCTTCATTTAATAGCAATTACACATCTAATAACATTAGCGTAAGTGTTTATAACGTCTCATAACACACTAATTTTGATGCTGTGAACTGTTTATTTACTATTGCTTTTACTGACTTGAATCAATACATAAATTAATTAACGTTCATTTATTAGCTTTAATTCACCTTGGAGCAAATGTAGGTGTCGTTGCAGATGTTATATGTTCATTTGGGAATGAGGGCTGATGCAGTTTAATCCATATCATGCTTTTCTTCAGATTTATTTAAAGATTTATTTTTTTTTTTTTTTAAAAGAAAGAAAAACACTGCGGGTATTCTCTCTGGGTAACTCGTGTCACTATTACAAATGACCCGGCAACAACATGTTTGAATTTTTTTTGATTATTTTTATAAAATCACGCTTAAAAGTACTCAAACACACATTACTTTCATAGGCTGTCATTGGAAAATAGCAAACGCATGTCAGAGTAATGGCAGCAGGGCAAAAGTTGCTAAAACAGGATTGGTCAGAAGCGCTTTTAAGGCTGGGCTTAGCGAAGGGTCAATTGGATTAAATAAGGTCATTTGATAAGAAGGTAACATAATACTGCTTCAAATGAATATTCCTGCGTATAGTAAACTATTCCACATACTATTTCTTAAGCAATTATATATAGCCTACATTACAATTCACCGCTGTCACATACTATGCTTAAATGTGACATATTGCCCTCCTTTACTACACGCTACTCCCACATACAGTATACCACTCACTAACCCACACGTACAATACACTACTCACTATTAATGCATATTAATCTTAAATACTATATACCAAAGTCCCTTTTAATGCTAGTCTGTCTACTCAGTGGCCATCTTTGGAACGCTCTCTGGAAGGCTGGGCAGCTATTTTCTATGTAAACAAGCGCATAAAAGTACTGCTCCTATCTACTGAATGGGGAAAGACCAAAATCTCCAAAACGGTTAGTCAAGATTACGATCAAAGAACATATATCAAATCAACAGTAAATTCTGTGCTTTAGATCAGATCACGTTAAAAAATGCTTTTATACAGGCCGGTTCAGCTAATGCGCATGTGTGTTCTTGGGTTGACTGACAAGCGATGTCTGTATCAAAAAGGTGATTGCCTCTTTTGCCTGTAAGGTGGGACTTCCTTTTCTACATCCGTTGGTGTTCCAATTTCTCCTGTTCATTATGTTACCAGTGGTCCATCTCTGCTAAACTGTTTCTGTATACTGTATACTGCCCTCACATACGACATGCTACCCACACATACTACTCACTACCTACATATACCACTAACTTTCCTCACATATACTACACATTGCCATCATATACTACTCACTAATCTCAAATACTAAACACAACCCTCAACCACTACAATCACACTACTCTCACAGACTGCAAACTACCATCAAAAACTACTCACTATTGTGACATATTATGCTTACATACTAAACACTGCCCGCACATCCTACGCTTACTACACACTGCCCACACACAGTACCCTCCCTTACTACTTACTAACCTCAAATACTACACATCACTATCCACTTAACTCACTACTCCCACATACTGCACACCACCATCATATACTGCTCACTACATTCACATACTACAAAATAGCATCATGTACAACCCTGACATACTACGCTTACTTACTACACACTTCCCACACATTACCCTCACATACTATACTACTTACTACCCATATACCACTCACCTTCCTCACATACCACACACTACCATCATATACTACTCACAAACCTCAAATACTACTCTCACATACACATACTTCACACTACCCTCACTACTCAACTCACCCTCAAATATTACACCCCACCCTCACATACTACATAGTACCCTACCATGCTACCTTAAAGGAATATTCTGGGTTCAATTCAAGTTATGCTCAATCGATAGCATTTGTGGCATAATATTTATTACCACAAAAAATTATTTGACTCGTCCCTCCTTTTCTTTAAAAAACAAACAAAAATTGAGGTTACAGTGAGGCACTTACAATGGAAGTGAATGGAAATTTGAAGCTTATTGTTTTTTAAAAGCACTTATGTTAATTCTTCTGTTAAAACTCATGTATTATTTGAGCTGTAAAGTTGGGGGCGGGCTCAGTCCAAATCTGTGGTGACTATCGGAAAGTGAACACGGTGTCCAAATTTGACGCTTATCCAATGCCACGAATTGACGAGCCTTACCGCTCTCCCGCAGACAGACACATGTCATAGAAGGCATCCAAATGGACTCGCAGTCAAAAGAGTACGCTTTGAAAGGATGAGCGCTTGACAGTGTGCGAAAGTGGCACGGAATGGCCTTTACGGACACAGTATGAGCACAGCTGTACCGTTCTCATTCACTCGAGAACTCCCAAGCAGACATGACATGAAATCATTCAAAGGTGGCAGTGAGGCTATTCACAGCTTCATATAGTTGATTTTAAGCTTCTAACCTGAGGGCCAAAATTTGACAGAGGGCCTCAACTTGATTTAAGCTTTGTGGCTGCAAACAGCTGGCCAGTTGCATTCAGATGATCATTCCATCTGCCACTCGGCCCCAGTGGATTGAACAGATAGAGTACTGGGCCCTGTGTGCCACCCATGAAGGTTTGTTCCACAACATTATGCTCCTCTTTAAGATAGGAATGCACGAGAGAGACATTTATCAAGAAGCGAAGATGTGAAATGAAAAGCACAATGTTGTGTTCTCTGCGCCACAGTGAGCCTCATCCATTATCTGTCATTCCCCCGGCCACTTCTCTTCCTTTCTTTCACACTTTCTGTTAGCATTTACTCATCCCCATGTTTTTCCAAACCTGTATGACGTTTTATCTTCTGTGGAACACGCAAGGAGAATGTTCATGCTGATCTCTTCTATACAATGAATTTAAGTCAGTCATTTGGTTTTTAAATAAAATTATGATGAGTACATGATGACAGATCCATTTTTGGGTGTATTATCCCTTTAATGAACAAAGTCTATATGTGCCAGTTTAGTCATATATTACCAACCTGTTTTGATACAAAATGATGATGATGCTCACAGCACCTGTTGTTAACTGTGGTTACTCATGCAGACTCATAACTTGTGTCTCACATCAGGTTTAAGAAAATGTGATGGACAAATACATCTCCGCAACTGTTGACATATGTACAAGTGCAGAATCAAAGCATGACACCTTCCAAACTTTTACAGTATTTCCATGAAATGTTTATATCAGCACACTGCCATTCACACGGATCAATAAAGCCTAAATCTGTGGGAAATAACTATCCAAAAACTACCCATGTGTTTCCTCTACACCATGTGAGGTTCTCTGTCCAGAGTTCCTGTGTTTTGTTCGAAGGAACATTTGACCTGTTTCCCAGCTTGACTCATTGTTTCCAGACAGTTTTTGGTTCCTCTGTTTCTTCATCTTTCTTTTCCTAAATGTTTCCACATCACACCTTCCAATCTGAAGCTAACCTTTAAAGCCAACGGCCACTGTGTCCATCCTCCCATTCTGCTAGCTCAGCGGTTCAGAGGCCACAAAAAGAAAACAGCATCATCTCCTTTGGAAAATATTATTGGGCACTGGCCGATTTGTTCTCTCTGTCTGCCTCTGTAGTGCACACAAACACAGATGACACTTTTCCATCTTTCTGGCCCGCCAGCAGTGCGGGATTAGGATCGTCCTCCTTCCGTCTATGAGTCCATGTTGTTATAGTTTTACATTTTTTATTTAGTTTTTTCTATTTCAAATTGTACTTTCAGTTTAGTTTAGTTTTCATTAGTTTTCACTATAATGGCATGTCAAGATTCCAGCAACAAGAATTTGTTTGTCCACAGTGAATGTGAAAAATGCTGCGCAACACAACACAATCACAGCCAATCAGTTAACAGTTACAGGCTGGGATTTTGGACCAATAAGATTTCACTGTGGGCAAGGCTACTCAGCGCACTAATGCCAAAAATAGAAACCAAGCTATCAACAAAATGTACTGTCACTTGCGGTGATTAGGACATACGTTTTATTGCTTGTCGCTTTATCACTTTATGTCTGATTCGGACATGGTGTAAGACTGTTTGTTTTAGGCCACATTCACACTAATCCCTTTTCATTTGAGAACCCCATTTTTAGTTTCCTAAAATCATCATTTTCCAAAGTATGCAGTATTGCGGTGATAAAGTAAGCCTTGAAAACACTCGGTGGAGGAAAACACCGTTCTTGTAGTGCATTCAGTGCATTTTCAGATGAAAGTTTTATAGTTCACATTTAGTGTTTTAGTAGATTTATTTTTTAGAGAGCAAATTAAATTAATTAATGCATTAACTAATATCTTTTAAATATTTTAAATGCTCTTACATTTCTCTGGGCCATTTAGTGTTATCGACATTTAGCAGCATATTCATGTATAGGAAAGGTGGGCTGTAAAGATTTCTCATTATCTTAGGAATGTCAAGATACTATTTTATTGAAAAACAAGTATGAGTATTGATACTTCTTTTTCTGAGCTCGCCGATACCTGTTTTTTATTTTTTATTCTTTTTTAATTCCACAGTTTGTTTCAATTTTATCATCAAAATCCTGTCTAAATAAATGGATTCATTAAAACTTAAATAGAAAATTTTAAATAGAACAACTAGTTTTCAGCATAATATTGTATTATTTTTTATTAAATGAAGTGCTTTTATACAGAACATCACAGCATAATCCAAAATACAACATTGTAGATATTTTTTGTCAAATAAATTCCTGCATAACAGAGTGTAACCAGCCCTGCTTGACTCTGGCGTCTCCAGTATGGGAGGTGGGTGCGCTAACAAGGAGGCTAAAGGCTACAGACTCTAGTGTCGATCACTAGTGCACCTTTTGAGGCCAGGGGAGTGAGGTTTACACATACCACACAGCTATCACGTACCAGCTGGCTCCCATTACAAGAGCATCACAGATATTGCTTACATATAATACAATTACAAATGATTTATTATTATGAGGAGTAGTAGTAGCATTACAGTGAATATTACATAACTATACAGTAATGATTTGTTTCTGTTGCACTTTTTGCATTTAAATGTAACTTTTATTTTGACGGGCGCTTTATTTTTTAAAGTGTTTCTGTGTTGTTTTGACGATAGCTTCTCACTTCCGGAAAAGCAAGTCGCTATGTGACTCAATGTGATTATTAAACCGCAAAAGGCTGCTATTTAATTAAATAACTATATGTTGTCTGTATGTGCTTCACACTACAAAGTGAATTAGCACTCTGCTCACTGTCATCTGCTACAAACAGAGAACCGATGCTCATGATGGTGTTTTCTGTGAATGAGCCAAGGAGCTCTAAAAAGTATGAGCAGCTGGTATCGGCACAACAGCGGCTCCACACATTCAAAAGCGCTCACATTTGAAGTTCACAGCACATGCAAACTATATTTTTATCTCATAAAATCGCAGCCTTTGTGATTTAATAATCACAGTAGGACATGACGTGATTTTAATTTGTGTGCTGAATGTTTATGTAATGACATTTGTACATCCGATGGTATTTGTTATCGGGGCAATTTTATGAGTGCACATACTTGAGTGCAATATCTCGACTCGATCGCGATACCAGTATCGGTATCAGGACATCCCTACATTTTATAGTATAGCCTTCTGTGTATATTAAACTAAAATTAATATGTTGTTATTTATTTTTTTAGATGGGTTTGGAGTCACAACATTTTTGTTTTTGTTTATTTTCAGTTTTCCAATTATTTCAGTTTTTATTTCAGTCAAAGAAAATGTCTAATTTAGTTTTCGTAATGATAATAACAGAAACAGGGTTATCTTTCCTTCTGTAGCCGGAAAGGAAGTGAAGGGAGAGGTATAGGGATCGGCTCAGGAAAATTGGGAAAACAAAAGGCCTGTAAGTGGGAGAGATGTGGAAGATAATGAATCCAGAGGTGTGGAGAGCAGGAGTACAGGAAAATGGGTCATGTGAGAGTTTCTTGTAAAGCTGATGAAGACTGAATTATTAAATAATTATTCTTATGGCTCTCCAGGGAACCACTGCAGTGGCGGTTCTGGCTTACTTGGTGCCTTAGGCGAGATCCGACGTGGCACCCCCCCTTAATATCAACAACAACAACATGAGAAACAGATCAATATTTAAGTCCTTTTTATACTCTAAATCTCCACTTTCACATCTAAAAGTCACATTTGATGCCTGTTTAGAGTTCACTTTCACGTTTGAAAGAGTAAGTGGAGATTTAGAGTAAAAGGAACTTAAATATTGATCTGTATCTTACCCACATCTATCTCTTCTGAAGATATAGATTTAACCTCTGGAGTTTTTATGCTGCCTTTATGTGCTTTTTTGGAGCTTCAAAGTTCTAGCCAACATTCACTTGCATTTTATGGTCCAAGAGAGCTGAAATATTCTTCTAAAAATATTCATTTGTATTCTGCAAAAGAAAGAAAGCCATGTTTCTAGAATGGCATGAGGTTGAGTAAACAATGAGAGAATTATTTCTACTGTAAACTATACCTTTAAATAAAAATAACCAGACAATGAATATAGAAATGAAGTAACTTTATACACACACACACACACACACACACATATATATATATATATATATATGTTAGACTGCGCCTAAGGCACCAAGTAAGCCAGAACTGCCACTGCAGTGGTTCCCTGGAGAGCCATAAGAATAATTATTTAATAACTCAATCTTCATCAGCTTTACAAGAAACTCTCACATGACCCATTTTCCTGTACTCCTGCTCTCCACACCTCTGGATTCATTATCTTCCACATCTCTCCCGCTTACAGGCCTTTTGTTTTCCCAAATTTCCTGAGCCGATCCCTCTACCTCTCCCTTCACCTCCTTTCCGGCTACATAAGGAAAGATAACCCAGTTTGTGTTATTATCATTAACGAAAACTAAATTAACATTTTCTTTGACTGAAATAATTACAAAAATAATTGGAAAACTGAAAATGTGTGTGTGTGTGTGTGTGTGTGTGTGTGTGTGTGTGTGTGTGTGTGTGTGTATGTATATTCTGTATACACACACACATATACTTAGCGAAAAAAGAAACGTCCCTTTTTCAGGACACTGTATTTTAAAGATACTGTAAGGCAGGTCCTTACCAGACATCACCGGTAACATCGTCGCCTATGGGCACAAACTGGACCAGACAGGACTGGCAAAAAGTGCTCTTCACTGACGAGTCGTGGTTTTGTTTCACCAGGGTTGATGGTCGGACTCACGTTTATCGTCGAAGGAACGAGCATTACACCGAGGTCTGTACTCTGGAGCAGGATCGATTTGGAGGTGGAGGGTCCGCCATGGTCTGTGGCGGTGTGTCACAGCATCATCAGACTGAGCTTGTTGTCATTGCAGGCAATCTCAGTGCTGTGCGATACAGGGAAGACATCCTCCTCCCTCATGTGGTACTCTTCCTGCAGGCTCATCCTGACATGACCCTCCAGCATGACAATGCCACCAGCCATACTGCTCGTTCTGTGTGTGATTTCCTGCAAGACAGGAATGTCAGTGTTCTGCCATGGCCAGCGAAGAGGTCGGATCTCAATCCCATTGAGCACGTCTGGGACCTGTTGGATCAGAGGGTGAGGGCTAGGGCCATTCCCCCCAGAAATGTCCAGGAACTTGCAAGTGCCTTGTTGGAAGAGTGGGGTAACATCTCACAGCAAGAACTGGCAAATCTGGTGCAGTCCATGAGGAGGAGATGCACTGCAGTACTTAATGCAGCTGGTGGCCACACCAGATACTGACTGTTACTTTTGATTTTGACCCCTCCTTTGTTCAGGAACACATTATTCCATTTCTGTTAGTCAAATGTCTGTGAAACTTGTTCAGTTTATGTCTTAGTTGTTGAATCTTTTTATGTTCATACAAATATTTAGATGTTAAGTTTGCTGAAAATAAAAGCAGTTGAAAGTGAGAGGAGTTTATATACTCACACACACACACACACACACACACACACACACACACACACACACACACACATATATATATATATATATATATATATATATATATATATATATATATATATATATATATATATATATATATATTATACTGTTGATCATGATTATCTTATGTTGTACGGAATGTAAGAATACATTTTGAACATTCATAATCTTAACCATAGAGAGCCTTTAAGGCTGAGTAACCTGTCAGGAACAACTCGGGGCACCTTTCTCCCATTGCGATCTTTAGAGCTATCTTCCGGGGGCGTGGTGGCACGATTTGGGGCACCTTTCTCCCATCGTGAGCCAGGGGCGGGGCAGCACAGCTCGGGGCACCTTTTCCCCATCGCAATCTTGCAAGCTGTCTGGGGGGTGGCCGATCATGTACCCCGCCCTGCTGCCCCAGAGAGCTTTGTCACCCTAGGCGGCTGCCTATATTGCCTATGCCAGGATCTGCTACTGAACCACTGATGCTGATGTGGATGCTCTTGCATTTCTCTGGGCCATTTAGTGTTATCGACATTTAGCAGCATATTCATATATAGGAAAGGTGGGCTGTAAAGATTTCTCATTATATTGGGAATGTCAAGATACAATTTTATTGAAAAACAAGTATGAGTATCGATACTTCTTTTTCTGAATTCCACACAGTTTATTTCAATTTTATCATCAAAATCCTGTCTAGAGAACAAATCCTGCAGAGACCTGTTGTCTCTATTTTTCAAAACTGTATATTTAGCCCTTTTTGTTCCTGTCAATGTCTTTGTCAAGTTCTGGTAGTTCCATTGACTTATAAGTAATTTTCTGCTCTGTCATCCGCCAGGAGGCGGAGGAGTCCACTGTCATCCGGCAGGAGGTGAGGTCCAGTGCCATCGCCCGCCGTTGTGGAGGACCGCTACACAGCTGGCTGAGGACCAGTCGACAGCATGTTCGGCGACTGGCAAGCCAGTTTTTCTCTCTCTTTCTCTCCTCTCTCTCTCTCTCACTCTCTCTCTCTGTCTCTCCCGCTCACTCTTTCCCTCTCCCCTCTCCCTCCCCTCGTCCTACTCAGATTCCCAGGAGGCAGGGAAGACCGGCCAACGGAAGGACAGCCGAGAGGGTAACACCTCCCTTCCAGGAAGGGAGAGGTGGAGTAAGTCAGGCCGGAGGTTTTCCCGGCCTGAATCAGGCTTTGGGGGTATGTGACGAGGAGGAGGATGTGGCCGGGCCATAACGATGGACGCCCGGTGCTGAATCAGCCCAATCAGCCAGGAGAGCGATAAAGAGGAGCCAGGGATGCCAGTTTGGGAGAGAGAGAGAGATGCACACAGCAGTGTTCGCATGTGTACGCTTTTGTTTTATGCTGGAAAGCAGTTTTATGTTGCGTTTTGTTCATTTGTGTCATTAAAAGTTTACATTGACTGCTCAGCCGGTTCCCCCCTCCTCCTTGTCCATCCTGTGAACTCGTTTCAAATGTGCTTTAGCATTAGATATTTTTCTGCTGAAAAGACCAGTATTGCTGACAGCCATTTGTGAGTTATGGCATGCTAGTATGATGGTGTCCACGCCAGGCTTATTAACTAGCTTAACCATAAGATCTGCTTGATCAACCAGAGATATGTTTTTCACTAATGTAATTAAGTTTCACAGTATATATAACAAATTTAATTTTCACAAATTGATCAAATTTAAAATTGCATATATTAACATATACTTTAAATAAATATATGCATATTTAATCGTTTAGCCGGCGCTTTTATCCAAAGCGACAACAATTTTGTCATAAAAAGTCTACAATATCTGCAATATCGCACTGCCAAGTTCTCAAAGTGGCTAGAGTAGTATAGATGCAAACACAGAAGATTATTGGATAATAATAGTAATACTAAAAATATAAAATATTATAATATGAATAAGTAAGTAATAATATAAAAATAGTTTCAAATATATAAATCTTTAAATAAAAATATATTAAAATTACAATAATAATATAAAATATTATAAAATTAGATTAAAACTAATATTTTTAAATATATAAATGAATAGTATCCAAGTTACAGTAAATTATTGTTTATCATAAGATTATTAAACCTAATGCATTAATTAATGGTAAATAATGAACTTCATTGTAAAGTGTGACTAATAATATAATGAATATTTTACAAATCGATGTGGTATAAAGTATATACTGTATAGTATTCAGTATGTAGTGAGTTAGTAAGTGATTTCAAACAGTATGTGGCCTGTTTGCAGCCTCAATCTCTTTGTTATCAGTATGGGTCAGTCTCTTCTGACCTGCTGTCTCACAGTGGCTGATCTGTATTGCTTTCATTGATGTGGCAAATTTACTGTGAAATGAGAAACTTTCTCCTGTGGGTTTGACTCTATGACAGTGTGTGAGAGATCAGTCCATGCAGAGTCTCATGAGCTGTCCTCTCCTTTGCCTGCATTGAAAAAAAGACATCTGTCCCATTTGCAACTGATTTTTCAACTGATTTGCAATTCATCTCGAAGGAATTTAAAGCTAATTACCTACGCACTCCGATGGGGGAAAAGCAGCAGGTGAAATTAATAATGGTACGAGTGACAGCACCCATCTGTGGCAGCATCTCAGGGGAAGCAATTAAGACCTTTTAATACAAGCAACAAGTGTCAATTAAAATGAATAGCTGTGAAATCCGTAGCTACAGATGCTGAGAAAGAGTTGGAACATGGAGTGAATCCTTGAGCCCTGAGGCCAAAAGCAATGACTGCAGAGATTGGAGTTTGGGAACACCAATACCTCAAAAAGTTATTTTGAGGCTAGTTAGTTCATGTATGTGGCAACTAATGAAACTTTTTAGAACACAACACCTTACCAATGTGAGTTGAATGCTTTGCAATCAGCCTACTCTGTATGAGTATGTACATGATTTGCAACATACACTACCATTCAAAGGTTTGAAAACACCATGACAACAATTTTTAAGACATGATTTTCAATTGTGTCATTCATTTAAGCCACACAATGAGGACTTTAAGATATTACAGACATTTCACATCTCTTTCCACTGTCTGTTACAGCATAACGTTTTTGTAAAGCTGCTTTGAAACAATGAGTGTTGTGAAAAGCGCTATAGAAATAAAAATGACTTGACTATGAATTTTTTTATGTTTGTTAAAGAAAATGATGATTTTATTCACAGAGGATGTCTTAAATTGATCAAGAAGTTGAGACATTAATAATATTAAAAATGACTATTTCTATTTTTACAAATGCTGTAATCTTCAAACTTTTTGTTCATCAAAAAATCTGCCAAATGCTACATGACATCTTAGGCATTCTAGCAGTCAGATTATTCTATCTTCAGGTAAAGGTTCATACTTTCTTCAGCACTTCCCAAAGAAGTAATTAGCATGTAGGACACTTCTCACGGATTTTCCAACCAAGCATTTCTAACAACAGGTCAACACCTAAAACTTTGATCCATCCATCAATAATACTAATTTCTAAAAATGTACAACTCAATCTTTTTAGTTATTTTGCACATTCTGCCCTCTTCTTCTTATTTCAGATGTGGCTTATTCTTTGAATGTCTGCCTAAAATGGCAACATCAGGGACTTCTCTCCACTGTTGCAGATTAAACTGGTGTTTGGCATATACTGGTCATTGAAGTTTTGGACCTGTGAGGAGTCTGTTTCTCAAACTATAGACACTTATGTACTTTCCTGCTTGTTGTTGTGCATTTTAGCCATCCACTTCCCTCTCCTGATTCGATCCAGTTTGATTTCTTATTTCAAGACAGTAGTGCATGGGACAGCCTTCATCTCTCAAAAGAACAACAGATTTTTGGACACTTTTGAAACCAACATTTGACTTGACAAGAAATGCTTCAGCACTTCAGCAGAAGTACTTCAGCAACTAAAAAAAAAAACAAACAGTGTGTTGCGATGTCCATACTTCATAAAGTAGCACAACCATTTTCAATGGTTCTAACAAAAATAAATGTTTCTTGAGCACCCAAATTAGCACATTAGAATGATTTATATTATAGTTTATATTATTTTAGAATAATAATAATGATTACCGGCACATTATTTTCTTAATAGACTGAAGTAAGAAATGAGGTTATAACATAATGGGTAAAAATTTAATTTTAAAATGAATAACAATAATAAATAATTATATGAAACAGTAATAATAATTAGCAGATTTTCTAATGTTTAAGGTAGTGTTTTTGATCAATTCAGTGATTCCGATGTGAAGAGAAGCATAATTATTTTCAAGAAGAAAAAAAAAAACATATATGTGTTTTTAATATATTGAAAAATACACTTAAAAATAACACTTCTGTGTAGTAAAAACCATTAGTGTTCTATCTGATACGATACTGCCCTTCAAAAATTCATATGGCTTAGTTTTAAGTGTAAGTTTATAGTGTATAGGGTATCATTTGAGACACACCTAAAGTTCACCTTTTCATTTAAATACTTAAAATACTACAAATATATGGTACAATAGTAACATAGTCTCTGTAACATCAGCTGGAAATGACAGGCAGACGAAGACAACGATGATGTGAAGGACCCAATTGCAGTTTATTCATAAACGTGAAAACCAAAAACCGTGAACATAAACATAAATATGAACTAGACTGGACTTGACTTGACATGGCATAACTTGACTTGACATCCAACCAACGATACATTAACATTCACATTAAATGTGACAACAACGGGGCTAAAGGCACACCTTTTTTTTTCTGGTCACAAAATGTATTAAGGTAAAAAAAAAAAAAAAAAAGAAAGATTTATTTTAATTGAATATTGATGGAGCAATATAATTTGGGTGAAAAGAAATAATAACGGAAGGTTTCGATTAAAATAAAATAAATAAATAAATAAAAAAAAGGTGGTGAGGGAGCCTTTTAACTTTTTAGGGGTAAAAGGCCCCTAATGGGTTTAAAGTGATATTATGTAGATACCGGGGCAATAGTTATAGGGCACAATTTATCAACTAATGTAAACAATTTTTAGAAACCA
Organism: Myxocyprinus asiaticus; assembly: GCF_019703515.2. Taxonomy (NCBI): domain Eukaryota; kingdom Metazoa; phylum Chordata; class Actinopteri; order Cypriniformes; family Catostomidae; genus Myxocyprinus; species Myxocyprinus asiaticus. Next base: position 29,488,807 of record NC_059387.1, read on the forward strand.
AGATGCTTTTTTGAGTGACAAATTAAGATGATGCTTACTCAAAATAACTACTATAGAAAAAGTCAAATATTTCCTGTTAATTTCAAACACATTTGGCATTTTATTACATCTCAAGGATTCTATAAACAAGCTAATCTCTATTATGATTGGATGAGTCAATGTGAGCCCACTTTGAACATATTTCATTATAAATCTATTCATCCCACTTATAAAACAAAAGCAAAAAAACAATGTGTTTAATAGGGGCCCTAATCCCCTGCAACAGGGGGGCTTTCTACCCCAAATGCTATCCATTCAATTATTGGACAGTTATTGAATTTTTTATTTTATTTAAAGACCTTAAACAAAATTGAGAATGATAAATTAGTATTTTGTCTCAAAAGACGTGTTAATTTCAGGGATTTTCATTAGCTACATAAATTTGCAACATTTTAAAAAATATAAAAAATGTAATCAAATGCCTCAAAATCACCCTTTAGACACCACATGTAAAGATCTCATGGGACAGGAACATTTTCCAGTGTATAGTGCCAAACAGGTGTTTAGGAAAGTACTGTGGTAGTTTTTGTTGCTATTTAGTGTTTTGGGAGAAAATAAAATCAATGGAGCCTTTTACCCCACGGGGCCTTTAGCCCCATTGTACCCTACTTTATACAAATATCACCATTCCAGTATGAGTAGGATATAATTATAATGCTCATTTCCTTTTTTCCTCCACAGCACACAAAAATAAATCCGACCACTCAATATGATAACTAATTAAAACACACCATCCTAATCAAACAGTAACATATCACCCAAAACAATATACACCATAACAACATTCATAACACACCTTCCCATTAGTCCTGGCATTCATTTCCTTGTTAATTTGAGTTTTGAGTTTTTCATGAGCCTGTAAATCAACAATAATTAAACCTTAGAAAACTAGAAAGCAGGAAACCATCTATGTGATAAACATCTATTGTCATCTCTTTTAATATATTTACTCAATGACTAATGAGGTGATGAGTCAATTTATATATATCAGACACGCTGCATTCACACAAAGTGACAAAAATGTCCGGACACTCCCACACAATTTACTAGTTACATAGAAATGGTGAAGGTCAAGAACAATGTGCTTGCGTATTACATTTGTTGGGAAGTAAGCATTATTTAATTAGTGGAGAAATGCAGCGTTCATACTCATTTTGTGAACATCGTTGCATTTCTCCCCCTGCCAGGTGTCTGATGTTTGTGAAACACTTCTCTGTTTCTCTGTTTCTCTTACCACCCCTCCTTTTAGAACTTGTGTTTCTGATGAGCAAGACAACCTTGAGTCATCTCAGCTGATGAAGTCTGCAGAGACTGAAGCCAATCAGAGCGCAGCTCCTCAGTGCCCCATAACCGTGGCTTTATTATCATAGTTCTGATTTCCATGAGGGAACTGGCTGTGTTTGTCAGATATAATGAAAAATTGCTAATGACTTTCTACAAAGTGAAAAATAAAAAATAAAACATTTAATGACGTGTGTTAAATCATAAGAATAGTCACACTTAAAAATATTGTCTGTTCACACTGAACGCGAAAGTGTTGCGCGATGTGATCAGAAAATATTTTGTTAAATGTACAGTTTATTGTACTCTCCAAAACCCTGCCCTTCAAAGAAATGTCAGAAAATGTCCTGGTTACTTGCGTAACCTCCGTTCCCTGATGGAGGGAACGAGACGTTGTGTCGATGTAGTGACACTAGGGGTCACACTTGGGAGCCTGAGACACCTCTGGTCTTTGATAAAAGGCCAATGAAAATTGGCGAGTGGTATTTGCATGCCACTCCCCCGGACATACGGGTATAAAAGGAGCTGGTATGCAACCACTCATTCAGGTTTTATGCTGAGGAGCCGAGACAAGGTCCGGCCATTTCAGCAGGTAGTTCAGCGTTGTGGCAGGAGGGACACAACGTCTTGTTCCCTCCATCAGGGGACAGAGGTTTCGCAAGTAACCAGGACGTTCCCTATCTGTCACTCACTAGACTTTGTGTCGATGTAGTGACACTAGGGGTCCCTATACGAAACCCCACAACTGGCTGAACTGTGTTACGTGAACTGGCGGTGTGTGACGGGCAGACCACTGTGTGCCTCGTAGCCAGCACACCAGGCCAACACGTAACCTCCCCCAACATAGTTATGAGGACACCGCGGAGACCACACCTCGCCCAAAGAGAGGGGGGGATATTTAAGTGGAAAAAATACGTCACATGGTCTTGAAGACCATATGGAGAATCTCAAGGTAGATCCTACCCAACAGGGGAGGAGTTACTACAAACATGGAGACTGGGGCAGATGGGCTCTGCCCAAGGAAGACGCAGTTTGCCAACAGGGAAACGAATTAGCGGAAGATATATATCGCATGGGGTTACCTTACAGGAAACCGCCACATGCGGAGCACCTACCTCAGAACAGGGCTCTTAGTTAGCACATGTACTGGGCCGGCAGCGAGTCTCTCCGAAAACTCGACTGCCACAGGGCTCAGAGGAAGTCAACCAGGGAACATAATTTGTGAACACTACTGGGAATTAATGGCGCATGTCTTCAGCTCAGAAGAGGTGGAAGGCGCTATGTGCAAGCAATACACCTGGCCGTCTATCCAGATGGTGCCCCTTCCCTGAGAAAGAAGGTCCTTCCTCAGGGGAATTCGCCAGGGGGGGAGGGGCTGTCACGAGGAGTGTGAGGTCTGAGAACCACGTCTGGGTGTGCCAGTAGGGTGCTGCCAGGATGACCTGCTCCTCGTCCTCCCTGACCTTGCACAGAGTCTGTGCAAGTAGGCTCACTGGGGGAAACGCATATTTGCGCAGGCCAGGGGGCCAGCTGTGTGCCAGCGTGTCTATGCCGAGGGGGGCCTCGGTCAGGGCATATCAGAGCAGGCTGTGGGAGGATTCTTGGGAGGCGAACAGGTCCACCTGTGCCTGTCCGAATCGACTCCAAATCAGCTGGACCACCTGAGGGTGGAGTCTCCACTCTCCCCTAAGGGTAACCTGCCATGACAGCATGTCCACTGTAGTGTTGAGGTTGCCCGGGATGTGAGTGGCTCACAGTGATTTGAAGTGCTGCTGGCTCCAGAGGAGGAGACAGCGGGTGAGTTGTGACATACAATGAGAGCGCAGACCACCTTGGCGATTGTCATATGCTACCATTGCCGTGTTGTCTGTCCGAACTAACACGTGCTTGCCCTGGATCAACGGCTGAAACCTCCACAGGGTGAGCAGAATTGCCAACAACTCGAGGTGGTTGATGTGCCAATGCAGTCGCGGGCCCGTCCACATGGCGGCGGCTGCGTGCCCATTGCAAACAGCGACCCAGCCTGTTTTGGAGGCGTCTGTCATGACCATGACGTGCCCGGAGACCAGTTCTAGGGGAACACCTGCCCGTAGAAACAAGAGGTCGGTCTAAAGGCTGAAAAGACGGTGACAGACCGGTGTGATGACCACACGATGTGTCCCACGGCGCCATGCCCATCTCGGGACTTGAGTCTGAAGCCAGTGCTGAAGCGGTCTCATATGCATCAACCCGAGCGGGGTGGCTACCGCTGAGGATGCCATATGCCCCAGGAGCCTCTGAAAAAGTTTCAGTGGAACCGCTGTTTTTTGATTGAACGCCTTCAAATAGGCGCTCGCTCGTGAGGCTTGCTGTCAAAGAGACTGAGTCCAACTCCAAACCAAGGAAAGAGATGCTCTGAACTGGGAGGAGCTTGCTCTTTTCCCAGTTGACCCAAAGCCCTAGTCGGCTGAGGTGTGAGAGCACCAAGTCCCTGTGTGCGCACAACATGTCCTAAGAGTGAGCTAGGATTAGCCAGTTGTTGAGATAGTTGAGAATGCGAATGCCCACTTCCCTTAACAGGGCAAGGGCTGCTTCTGCGACCTTCGTGAAGACGCGAGGAGACAAGGACAGGCCGAAAGGGAGGACCTTGTACTGATACGCCTGACCCTTGAATGCAAACCGCAGGAAGGGTCTGTGTCAAGGTAGAATCGAGACGTGGAAGTACGCGTCCTTCAGGTCTACCGCCACAAACCAACCTTGATGCCAGATGCTCGCCACAATGCGTTTTTGCGTCAGCATCTTGAACGGGAGTCTGTGTAAAGCCCGGTTCAGTACTTGCAGGTACAAGATTGGCCGCAACCCACCGCCTTTTTTAGGTACAATGAAGTAGGGGCTGTAAAACCCCTTCTTCATCTCGGCCGGAGGGACAAGTTCTATCACACCCTTCCGTAGGAGGGTAGCAATCTCCGCATGCTAGGTAGCAGCGTTTTTCGTCCTTCACCAAGGTGAAGTGGATACCGCTGAACCTGGGCAGACGCCTGACGAACTGAATCGCGTAGCCGAGTCGGACAGTCCAGACCAGCCATCGTGATGGATTGGAAAGCGCAAGCCACGCATCCAAGTTCTGCGCAAAGGGGACCAAGGGGACAATGTCGTCGGACATACTGGCGGGTGGGGCCTCGCAGCGGGGCGGAGCTCGAGGTGCCACACCACGTTGTGGCTGTGCTGAGTCTAGGGACATCGAAGCACTTACCTGGCTCCTTGTGACCACCCCCGGAAAAGCCTGGGATGGGGAAGGAAGAGGCCTGTCCTCGTGACCCGTGGAGACTGTCACATCAGGGTCGGATGTGTGCCACAGCTGGGTGCTCAGGGGCGGGAAGACCACCGCTGAAGCACCAATCCTGCAAGGAAAAACCCGTGGATGGTAGTCGTGATGAAGGCTGTGCACACTGGGTATGTGACCCAGGGAAGAAGGAAACCGCTCTTTTGCTGAACTGTTGGGTACCACAACAACTTGGGCATGCGGCGAAATTAAACATAAAGGCAACAAAAGATTCTCCACCCGGCACTCCACCGGCGGATGGAGTGGTCTTCTTACTAGCTCCAGATGAGTGGGTTTCTTCGACCCTGGGTTGCCCGTCTCAGGGGCACTTTGACGACCTCCGTGGGTTCTTAGCAGCCGACTGTGAGACGGGTGGTGTCTGCTTCCTGCGGTGGGCTCCACACCAGGGCCGGGCTGAAGGGGCAGGCTGCGGCTGGTGCAGTCACCGCAGGGGACCTCCTTGGCAACGAGCAGACGGGGTGCGGGATCTTGAGCCGCGCCGGGGCAGGATATGCCGGATAGCCTCCATCTGCTGCTTCACCGTCAAGAACTGCTGGGCAAAGTCCTCGACGGTGTCGCCGAATAGGCCAGCCTGGGAAATGGGGGCAGCAAGGAACCGTGTCTTGTCGACCTCACCCATCTCGACCAGGTTGAGCCAAAGGTGGCGCTCCTGGACCACTAATGTGGACATCGACCGCCTGAGAGACCGTGCTGTGACCTTCATCGCTCGGAGAGCGAGGTCGGTCACCAAGCGCAGATCCTGCATCAGATCTGGGGCGGAACTACCCTCGTGCAGTTTTTTTAGCGCCTTGGCTTGGTGGACCTGCAGGAGAGCCATGGTGTGCAGGGCAGAGGTGGCTTGTCCAGCAGCGCTGTAGGCTTTAGACGTCAGGGACAACGTGAACCTACAGGCCTTGGACGGGATCTTTGGACGGGAGCTTTGGGCGTCCGCGCCAGGTGGCGGCGCTCTGCGGGCATAGGTGCACCAGGGGAATCGCCATATAGCCCCTGGCCGCCCCGCCATCGAGGGTAGTGAGGGCGGGGGAACTGAGGAATCGGGACTGGGCAGTAAAAGGTGCCCCCCACGATTTCGTCAGCTCCTCGTGCACTTCTGGGAAGAAAGGCACTGGAGCGGGGCATGGCTGCTTTGAGCGGCGCCGTGAGCCCAGGAACCAATCATTGAGCCACGAGGGTTCAGGGGAGGGTGGAGGGTTCCACTCTAGCCCGACGCTCGCGGCCACCCGGGAAAGCATGTCCATCAATGCTGCATCAGCCTGTGACTGGGCAATCGTTCCCGAAGGGGGGAGCCCAGCTGAGGTTTCTGCATCTGACTGGACAAGCCCGCTCTCCGATGCTGCGCTCGAGAGCTCATCATCTTCGCGGGCTTCGAACAAGAGGCCAGACTCGCCGTAAGACGAGCCGGCGGACTCATCCGGAAGCCCGACTGGGGCAGACGAGCGTGCTGGGGAATGGGATGCGATCCCATTGGGGTCCCCAAATTGCCCCCAGTGCTAGCCGCGCTGGCCTCATACTCGTAGGTAGAAGGACTGAGGCAGGGAGCCGCTGGGGTGGCTTGCTTTCATAAGAAAGCAAGCCGCGACCAAAACGTTGCCATGGTCATGTTCTCACAGTGAGAGCATGAACCATCCATGAATGCTGCCTCCTTTGGGTCGCGCCCAGACACGAAAGACAGCGATCATGACCATCCGAAGTTGAGAGATAACGACCACAACCAGGAATAACACACAATCGGAAAGGCATCTTTAAAAAGACGTGTCTATAAAAAGACATTCCGTGTGTGCCACTCTTTTAGAGAAATAAACTCTTTCAGAAAATATACTCTCTTTTTTATGCCGAAGCGCCCAGGGGCGTTCTCTGCAGTGCACCAGTGCAGAGGAGGGAGAAGCAGCTGAAATGCGCCATCAGATCCAGTAGAGGTGAATGAACAGTAGAAATTCAGCTCAATGAGCATGACCGTTTGGCTCCGAAGAGAAAATCTGAATGAGTGGTTGCATACCTGCTCCTTTTATACCCGTATGTCCGGGGGAGCGGCATTCAAATACCACTCGCCAATTTTCATTGGCCTTTTATCAAAGACCAGAGGTGTCTCGGGCTCTCAAGCGTGACCCCTAGTGTCAATACATCAACACAACGTCGAGTGAGTGACAAATAGGGAACCTGAATATGCAAAAAGAGAGCACTTCTGGTTGGTTACATTTTCTATTTTTATTTTTAAAAAGGTATGGGTCACTCCTCTGATTCGCTTATGGCTGTCATAGACACATGATCTCAAGATATGAATTTCAGTGATATCTGACAGGTAATAGGAACATTTTATTAACTGTGTCTCAAAAGAAGTGCTTACAGAACCATTAGAAGTGAGAACGTGAGATCATATAAGCTAGTAATATTGGTAACACTTTCTATGAAGTCCATATTTATAATGCATTGCAAAGGCATTGACAATGCATTATACACCTTATAATATGTTATAACTTCTCATGAATACAGTAATTGTTACTACAGTTATAATACATTATAATACTTAACCTTATATAGTTATACCTTAAGTCAACATCCAATTGTATCTGCACAAGTTGAAATGTAATGACTATATATTAGGCATCATATAAGTCCTGTCATGTATAAACTTGTAACATACAATGCATTGCAGGTCAAGCTTATATAATGGAAGTTACCAAAAATACCCAGAATACAATGGAACATACATTTACATTATGTAAATTTTGAGACATTATGAAATTTCCCTTGTAATTTAGCCTAAAAGGGGTTATTTCAAATTGAACATAGGCCATAGGCCTAATGAAAATGTACAATAAAGTTTGCAAATATGAAAATGAAAAAGCATTTTACAAGCTCGACTTGTCCTATAAACACTTAAAATATCTTATGGATGTGTATAAGAAGACATTGCTTTTGTCACTTAAAGCATACTGTCACGGTACTTAAAGCATGTGTGCATATATATATATATATATATATATATATATATATATATATATATATATATATATATATATATATATATATATATATATGTATGAATAGGTAAGTGTTACAAATTATTTTAATTGTGGTTACAATTGTTTTTGAGAAGTTATAACATATTATAAGGTGTATGAGACATTGCAAATGCATTATAAATACAACAAAACTGAATTTGACAGCAGTATTAAATATTTTCATGCAACACTAAGAAATGTTTTCATTAGCCATCAAGTATGGTAATGCAAAGACCATAAGTGTGTGTGTGTGTGTGTGTGTGTGTGTGTGTGTGTGTGTGGTGTGTGTGGTGTGTGTGTGTGTGCTGAAACGTACTGTTTTGCAGTCTTCATAGCATAAAAAGTAAATGCTGACATAATTTTTTCCTCATCTTAGCCTCTGACCAGCTCTTAATTATTCCCCATCAACATCCTCAGTGCCCCAATCAAATAATCCTTTTTATCTTCTTCAGCCAAAGAAAAAGTATTGATTGAGATTGTTTTTCTCTTGTTGTGAAGCAAATTAGAAATAAATTAACCCACTCGTCTGAATGTCAGGCAGCCCAGGTAGACGTATTAAAGTAATTTACAGAAGCACCATAGGAGATTCCTGTCAACCGCTGGCCAGGTCTCATTAAATTAATGTGTTAATGTCCCATTCTAATTTACAATTCCCCCTACCTGTCAAATCAAGCTATTGAGCCCAAGCTCCACCCTGCTGTCACTGAAAGCAAATGATGTAATGTTTGTTTGAACTCACAAGAGGTGCAATAAATTGATCATATTACCCTAAAGAAAACTAATTTCAGCTATTACAGTATTTAACTTAAGTTCTCAGAAAGATTCACACTAAACTTGAGGAATAAATGGTCAACATGACCACATGGGATGTCTGCATGTTGTTTCCGACAGTTCCAGTACCCTAGGATCGGCCACATTATGCCAACTCACTGAAAAGTACCATTTCCTATCAGACAATTTTGCATCTGCTCCAATGTGTTTACCTTCCCTTGTGGCGCAACTGGAAGCATGTTGCATCAGCGGCGTGAGGTACTCGGGTTTGGATACCGTGGTGAAACCAGGAAGTAATTGCATTTGCATTATCAGTGATGAGCACTATTCAGAGTTTGCATTTTTCCCTCTAACATTTTTTTTTTTGGGGGGGGGGGGGGTCACTTTATAAAATATGCATACCTCTTCACTGTATTACAGCCTGTATAGCTGAAAACTACTCAGGCGTTCCCATATGTCCAAGAACACTTACCACTTTGGCAACTGGGGGCAGTGTTTAGAATTTCGATAAGCGCAGACCGATTTTAGCTAAAGACAAATCAACCTGCTGTTTCTGATTTTACTGTGAGATCAGTCTGAAATGGTACACATTCCTAACAAAATCTGGTGGGATGCTTAAACAAACAGCACCTCAGAGCCACAGTGTGTACACTTTTAGGGATTTTAACCAACAGATGGCTTACTTTTAATTGTCTCTGTATATCAAGCTGGGAACGGAGAAAGTATTTTAACACAGAAAAAATGACACACTTCAGCTTTAAAATGAGATTTGCTCATTGCATGTTACAGCCGTCTAGTCTGCCCCACAGGTCTAAAACTGCTCATTTAGCTTAATCTTTATCATTTCTCCCTCTCTCACCTTTAATTGCTATCTCTTCCTTTCTCTGTTTCTGCTCCCCTGACTCTAATTGTCGGAATATTTGTGTCTACGGATTAGCATTGTGTCTGTGTTAACTTTGACTGCCGAATTTCAGACGTTTAAATAATTACCAGTATTGCAAAACACTCCTTTTCTTCTTCCAGCAATGTTGGAGCTTCACACAAGAGGTGAAACACTGTCAGGTTTCAGCTAGCATTTGCACAAGTCTCTGCACATTTTAATTTGGTGTGAGATGATCGCTGAGGTGTGTGTCAGTCTGACAATGCTGATCTGGAATGCAGCTCTCAGAGCTGTTTTATATTAAAGACTTATTCTCTGGTTAATTGGATATTAATGTAACTAGGGACCATTTGCTGAATATGTCAAAGTCACTTTCAAATATTTACTGTATGTTTTTTTATGCATTCATGTATTATGTATGAATTAATTGATGTAAACCTTCTATTTCTGCTAACTTTAACCCACTAACTAACCAAACTCACAAATCATTATTTTCTGGGTCAATGAGATGAAACTATTATATATTTTTTTTTTCTATTAAATTATTCTATTAAATTATTCAGAAATACATACAAAATGCAATTCACACAAAACAGTTACATGAATACCCCTCTTCTATGATGAGCTTTTAAATATTTTTTTTTTTTTTCTGGGGCTTAATTATATTAATTATATGGTGTAACTGCCCAGAGAAAGTAAAAAAATAAAATAAAAAATAGATTAAAAAAAGTCAAAGTCTCATTAAAATCTGAAATTCTTGAAAAAAATGTTGGCATGAGTAGTGCAGAATAATCTTTTATTCATATTTCTTAAAAGAAAATAAGCAGTGAAACAATTGTATTTAAAAATATAGCCACTTTCACACATGAAACCTGGAAAATTGCAGTAAAATTGTTCGATTGTGTTTACATCTGCTATTCACATATGTGCCAGCTTTCCATCTTTTTTCCATTTGTTAACACTTATACATCTGCACCAAAATGCCATTAAACTCTGTTATGCAGTTACTTATTTTATCAGTCAACAAATTTCAACATCCTACACCACTACACCGCTTTTGGGTGCGGTCTTGGGTGGAAAGATGGAGACTGTGACATGAGCTGTAGGTGACGGGCGTTAAATATTTTCTCCACTTTGAGCACTTGTTCGCCATCTCTATTTCTCCATGGTCCAGTGTTGTGGCCGCGAGCGGTCAATTTCCATGGCTGCTCTCCATATGACTGTAGATTTGAGTCTTGGAGCATCGTACAACACGAGTTCCCTATCTGTCACTCACTCGACGTTGTGTCGGTGTAGTGACACTAGGGGTCACTCTTGGGAGCCTGAGACACCTCTGGTCTTTGATAAAAGGCCAATGAAAATTGGCGAGTGGTATTTGCATGCCATTCCCCCGGACATACGGGTATAAAAGGAGCTGGTATGCAACCACTCATTCAGATTTTCTCTTCGGAGCCAAACGGTCATGCTCATTGAGCTGAATCCTACTGTTCATTCACCTCTGCTGGATCTGACGGCGCATTTCAGCAACTACTCCATCCTCTGCACTGGTGCACTGCAGAGAACAACCCTGGGCGCTTCGGCAGAAAAACAAGAGAGTATATTTTCTGAAAGAGCTTTTTTCCTCTAAAAGAGTATATATTTCTCTAAAAGAGCGGCACACACGGAACGTCTTTTTAAAGACGCGTCTTTTTAAAGATGCCTTTCCGATTGTGTGTTATTCCTGGTTGCGGTCGTTATCTCTTCGGATGGTCATGATCTCTGTCTTTCATATCTGGGCGCGTCCCACACGGAGGCAGCGTTTGTGGATGGCTCATGTTCTCATTCGTAAGAAAGAAAGCCACCCCAGCTGCTCCCCGCCTTGGTCCTTCTACCTACGGGTATGAGGCCAGCGCGGCTAGCACTGGGGGCGATTTGGGGTCTCCAATGGAATCGTCTCCACCGGGTATCCCCCCGTGGACCTCCCATTCTCCAGCACGCTTGTCTGCCCCAATCGGGCTTCCGGATGAGTTCGCTGGCTCATCTCACGGCGAGTCTGGCTTCTTGTTCAGAGCCTGCGAAGATGATGAGCTCTTGAGTGCAGCATCGGAGAGCGGGCTTGTCCAGTCGGACGCAGAAGCCTCAGGTGGGCTTCCCCCTTTGGGGATGATTGCCCAGTCACAGGTCGATGCCGAAATGACGGACATGCTTTCCTGGGTGGCCGCGAGCGTCGGGTTAGAGTGGAACCCTCCGCTCTCCCTTGAACCCTCACGGCTTGATGATTGGTTCCTGGGCTCGCGGCGCCTCTCAAAGCAGCCACGCCCCGCTCCAGTGCCATTATTCCCGGAAGTGCACGAGGAGCTGACAAAATCGGAACCTTCTACTGCCCGGCCCCGATTCCGCAGTTGCCCCGCTCTCACTACCCTCGATGGCGGGGCGGCCAGGGGCTATACAGTGATTCCCCCGGTGGATAAGGTGCTCGCGGTGCACCTATGCCCACATAGCGCCGCCACCTGGTGCGGATGCCCTAAGCTCCCGTCCAAGACCTTTAGGCTCACGTCGTCCCTGATGGCTAAAACCTAAAGCACTGCTGGACAAGCCACCTCTGCCCTGCACGCCCAAGCACGTGTTAGTTCGGACAGACAACACGGCAATGGTAGCATATGTCAACAGCCAAGGTGGTCTGCGCTCTCGTTGTATGTCACAACTCGCCCGTCGTCTCTCCTCATCGCGATTCTTCTCAAACGATTCTGAATCTATTCTCAAAAGAATCAGAATCGATTCAGAGTTCAGTTTAAACTGCTTAAACAGTTTAGACACTTTTAAAAACAAAGACGCATGTTAAGCGCATACACTAAGGTCAAGCGCACAAACATGACTGTTTGCAGACTAGGTGTATCAAACACATGACCATTTGTGCCGGAATTAAACTACGATCCCAAAAGGATTCGAAAAAATCCCCTTTTTTCATGATACCATGGCAACAAACAACATGAAAGACGAACTTGAGCCTGTTATTGCACTGATTTGCACAGAACGGAGGAAATCACTGCAGAAAATAATGATGAGGCAGCGGCTTGTGAAATGTGGGTAATGTTTTCATTTAATTATTTTTCTTTATTTATTTAGATGCCTTTCTCTACTCTTGCGCGCTATCCATTTCAATGGCATTTGCTTATTGCCGGTCACTCGCTTGTCAGAACAGTGCGCACACCTGATGATAAGAGTTTGAAATCCATCGTAGCATTTGCGACGGGGTCGTGCAATCTTCTACTCACAGACAAAACAGATGGATCAGTGCATGCAAGATGTTTGATAAATTTCTGAAGAAACAACTGCGCTATTTAAACCGCTATAGTATAACCTGTCAGACTGATCTCACAGTGAGATCGGAAAGAGTAGGTCGACTTTTCTTTATCTAAAATCGGCGTATACTTACCGAAATTCAGAACGCTGCCCCCTCTGGCCAAAGCAGTAAGTGTTGTTGACCGTATGGTCACGTGTGAGCGCCATTTTCTGGGTGTAATGCCCACGAAGGAAGTTGGTTTCTGCTGTACAGACACATATGAGGAATGCCTGTTTTATAAAGTCTACAGCCAAACCCAAACTTATACCTAACCTTAACCATAAGTGGAGGAAAAAAGAGATTTTTTTGAGGTTCTAAAGAAAGAAACTGGAAAACTGTGATACTCTTCTAAACTATAGAATTGTTTATTTAATCTTCAATCTTTATTTCAGCTCATACTGAAAGTAAAAGGCCAGTCTGTGTAATGTGACTCGTTCTGATTTTTTGAAAACAGCTGTTAAATAAAAAGCTGAAAGGGAAAAAATAGATAGTAAAAAAATATATTGTGAAGAAACTGAAAAAAAAAAAAAAAGAAAAGAAATTGGAGGACAAGATGCATCGTGATGCATTGGGAATCGTGACAAGATGCATCGTGATGCATTGGGAATCGTTTTATAATCGAATCGTTACCCTTTGAATCGTAATCTAATCGAATCGCGAGGCCAGTGAAGATTCACACCTCTACTGGTAATGTTTATTTAGATATTTTGTTCGACATTGTTTTTCAGTTTGCAGTACATTAAATGTTTTCAGACTTTTTTGTAAACTCTGTTTTCAATACAGTTCATATAGTTTGTTTTAAAGAAGTTTTTTGGTTACAATAGCTCTCTAAATTGCCTGTCTGCTCTAAAAGAGAAAATATTCAGTAGTTTTATTCTATCCCGCCACAAACAAAAGAAAATGCTGACTCCATTGAGGGCTATTAATTGCTTTACCATTCGTTCTGCTGATCTCCCGAAGATTAGATTGTAGTGCTTTGTCAGGCGGCCCGCTTAAAAATTGAGTTATTAATTATCATTCCACTGCAATTTCAGTGAAGGAAATAATATTTCTAAGAGAATAGTCTGCAGTACGATAAGAGCTTCAGGCATATCCAGCATTAGAAATGAAGTTTTAAACTGTTAGTGGCCTCTTGTAGATGTTCTACGACAGTAGAGATTTGAATGTGGAGTTCACGCAAACTTCTGAGAGTAGAGCTCTGTGAGAAACTCATGTTGTTAGTTTTTAAAAGGTTAGTTCACCTAAACAATTGAATTCAATCATGATTTACTCTTGTGTCATCCCAAACCTGTAGAGAGAAATGTTGAAAAATGCTGATGCTGCTTTTCCCATACAGTGAAAGTCAATGGTGAGGTTGTCAGTCACTCATCTTCTTTCGTGTTTCACAAAAGAAAGTCATACGGTTTTGGAGCAACGTGAAGGTGAGTAAATAATAAACCTTTGGTGTATTATCCAAATCTGATGGTAGTCACAAAGATGACTGTGATATCACTGTTTTGGCTTTTCGTAGTGCCTCAGAAACCAAACTGCAGTCTTCTTCAGGTTAAAAATGATAGGAGATTAATCAGCCGTGACACATTTTAAAAATGTTTAGAGATCATGAACTCTATATGTGTATTTTACCACCAGTGAGGTACAAACTTGCTGTGAACATCAGCCAAACAGAAAAACAGAAATGATCTAAATCTCCTTAGAAATAGATACATTTACCTGAGAAAAAAAATGGCAACACTTCACAATAAGGTTCTATTTGTTAACATTAGTAAATGCATTAGGTATCATGAACTATCAATGAACAATATATTTTTATAGCATAAAGTAATCACCGCTAATTAACATCTGATTAACACTGTTAATTAATCATCTTTGTTCAATCATTGTTCATGTTAGTTCATAATGCAATTACTCATGGAAACATATACAACCTTTATTTTTAAAAATGTATTAGTAGATGTTAGTTTAACTAATGTTAAGAATACAACCTTACTGTAAAGTGTTACCATCCCAAAACATAAGATATAAAGTGAAAATTCTATGATTATTTATGTGTTTAAATTTTGTCATTGTTTCGTGACGAAATGTCATGATGTCGTGTCGAACACAGTTGAGGTTTGATACTGTATTATTGACGAAACTGCCATATTTGAACTAAACGCTTACCTTTATTAATATTATATAATTTGAGAGTGAATAACGACTTACATTTTGTTATGTTCATCACACAATTTTATTGTATCGCTTCACATTTTGTGTTCCACGGAAGAAAGGAAGTCATACAGGTTTAGAATGACATGAGAGTGACTAAATAAGGACAGATTTTTTTATTTTTATTTTGAACTATCCTTAAAAACAAACAAAAAAATGTGTATGATCAGAAAGTTTTAAAGTCATTCACCTCTTCGTTCCTGCAACCCTATTGTTACTTTATTTTATTTCACTCTGCCCTTCATTCCTTCCTTTGTTTATGAATTCATCTTTATCTCTCTCCCATCCCCCCTTATTTCTCACTGTGTTCAGAGTATGTTAAAGGTTTCAACTGCTTCGATCACTGTGGCATGTTAAATTAGGTAGAAATGATCACTCGTGTGAGCAGGCAGCATGCTACAGGATGTGTAAAACAGAGGAAAAATTCCAGATACACCAGCTCTGTTCTCAATTAATACAGCTGACCTCGCAGGTACTAAATGCAGAATGAAAAATTCCATTATAGTTTTGATTGGATCTGTGCAGCTGATTAATGTGTCACAGTCAAGTGAACCATGCTGTGTATTGATTAGTTCCCAGATAACATGTTTCCAGCCTGTAGGCCTCCGGTTAAATGCTGGTCATTAAAGCAACAACAAAGGTTGAAACCATTAACAGAGCCACATGCAATATTGCGCAAGTCCCTGAGTGGACTAATCAGTTACGGATTTAAATAGGTTTTCTTTTCTAATGAATTGGATGAATCTCAAGAGATATTTAGGATGTAATTAGGTGGTGTCAGTGAGTGCAGTTTGTGGGTGGAGCCAGTGTCACTAGGTGGAATCTGAAATGCTTGTATGTATTATGCTGTATAATGCTGTCTGTTGACAGTGTCTGTATGCGATTTCTGTTTCTGTCTTAGCAACTCTGGTGATATTTTAAGAAAAATCAGTAAGGCATGGAGGAGAGAGAAGAGAATGAACCCCACTAGCAAGTCAATATTCTGAGAAATGGAGCTAATTTCTTCCTGCAGCTCGAATCACTTCAGCACAGTCCTCTTAATGAGGATAATGAGCTCTCACTGTAGTTGTGGCTTGTAGCTGGGCTGCATCGATGCACATCTGGACCTGGAGACACTCATAAAGACATTATAATTTAAATGCTTTCAAATGATCGTATATACTGTATAATGTCATTTAAAAGAACACTTAGCGCTTTAATTAAATTGAATTGGGTAATTACATATTTACAACACATTTACAACTTCAATCTGTAATCACCTAGATTATGAAACAGAACTTGTTTTCATTAAAATACCCTGGAAATAGCAAGAGATAACACAGACCTGACAAATTCTTGAGGGACCTACTCACACCAATTATTGATTTTTGGCAAAAAATCATGGCCAAAAAAATGTAAAAAATTAAACAGCTAGTTTAAACCCAAGTGCGAACCTGAAATGTTTTTTTTTTTTTTTTTTTTTTTTTTTTAGGTGTTAGGTCAACTTTGGATGCTGAACAATTTATTCAGGTATCCTAACTTTTTCTAGAGTGTGGCAGAAAACAAAACAAAATACATGTACAGGTACTTTAAGAACATGCCACTGGGAGAACAGTGTTACAAAAAAATTGCGAAATAGTTTCAAATATTTTTTGAATTGTAACGTATTTTCGCATCAGATTTTTAATAAATACAATCTGCAGAAACACTTGCCACATGCTAAAGGCTGTAGCTGAATACAATGTCCATGACACATCAGTGAACGCCACAGCTCTGAAATACAACAAGAGTGAGAGATGTTTGGTAGTAGGAGTGATCCAAAGAGAGATAAAAAATGAAGATGGTACAGGTAGATGAACACAGATATGCTCAGGGGAAATATGTTCAAATGTGTTTATTGATCAATTAAATGGATCGTCAACAGATGCATCACAAATACAGGAATACAGACAGAATGAAAAAGACTTTAAACATGTTCTTCAGACTTTCCATGTGTGTCCTTCATTTAGAATTGGACATTGCTTTAAATGTAATCATCAATGATGGCAAGATGATAAACAGGAAAAATAAAGAGTGAAAATGAAAATGAGGGTGAATCTGATTAGCACACTTGCTAAGGCTGTGAGTTCATGGAATCCAGACAGTTAGTTCAGAAAATATGTCGCAAAGCAAACAGAAAAACCACATCCTTAGTGTCTTCACTTCCAGAAACTGTAAACATGAATCAGGTTCTAGCACCAACATGAAGACGATGTACGGCACCAACTTTTATGCTCGACCTATAACCAGAAAGCATAAAGGTGCATGCACACTAAAAACGATTTGCAGCGATGAAGAAACTGGACATCATTCATTTCCAGTGAGAGTTGGTGATTCTGGGTGACTTTTAGCGGCAGAGACCATTGGCAATGTGGCAAACTTTATGAAAATGTGCAACTTTATGAAAATAATGTGGCGATTACCAGTACAAGTGGAGACAGTCAAGCTCACATGAACCTTTTGTCTTTCGTGATCCACCACCTGATACAGTTGGATACTGCAGTTGATTGGGAATAACTACATAGCAACATTACAGTGACCTTCAGCAATGTAATTGTCATTAGTGTGAATGCACCTTCAAGGTGCAGTCACACTAGACTTTCCACGGCATTAACTTTCATTCATACGCACGTTTTGCTGCATTTCAAAATTATGTTTGAGTGAACTCTGCAAATTGCGAATCAACAAATTTGTTTGACCAATAGAAGATCTCATATCCTCAGATCCTGATGTCACAGATCAGAAACTCAAATCAGAAAATAAAATTTTTGAAACTGCATGCACTCAAAAAATGAATTTTAGGAGTTAGCACCTAAATTTCATTACAAAATTTCATCAAATTGAATTGAGTAATCTTTAACAAAATAATAAAGTTTTATTCATTTAATTTGGTTAAAAATGACAGTTTAATTTGATGGAATTTTGTTATTAAATTGAAATGCATAAATCTTAAATATAGGCTGAAATATTTTTTTAATGTGGTTTGTCAATTTGCAAGATGGTAGATTTCTTTTTTTTTAATGAAATATTATTATTATTTTTTATTTATTTCTAGTTAAAAACAGAAGCCATAGAGCGTGACATCATATCCTTTGTTGCAGATTCCGAAGTAATTTAGCGTGCTCGAATCCTAGTGTGACTGCACCTTTAGGCCTTCACCGAACATATGAGAAATACAGTATACGCGAGCTACGACATCATGCACCTTGACGACTAGTGCTACATGAACGCAAATACATTGTTCCTGTACGGACCATCATCGTAAGTATAAATCCGTGTTTAAAACAATAATAGCACCAAATGAAAACAGAATGAAACTCACCAGTGTAGGTCCAGTTAGCACCACAAGTTCTGTCAGCTAGACAGAAATCTCTCACAAAGAGAGACCAGAGTCACTTTTAGCTACTGAGCGCACACACACAGGCTTTATTCATTTCATACTTTGCTAATTTTTCTCTCTTTTTCACACAATTAAAGGGATAGTTCAGCTAAAAATGAAAATTATCTCATCTCACCCTCATGCCATCCAGATGTGAATGACTTTCTTTCTTCTGCTGAACACAAACGAAGATTTTTAGAAGAACATCTCAGCTCTGTTGGTCCTCACTATGCAAGTGAATGGTGACCACAATCACAAGGTCCAAAAGGACATAAAGGCAGCATAAAAGTAATCAATATGACTCCAGTGGTTAAATCCATGTCTTCTGAAGCAATATGATAAGGATGGGTGAGTAACAAATCAATAT
This sequence comes from Myxocyprinus asiaticus, assembly GCF_019703515.2. Lineage (NCBI taxonomy): Eukaryota > Metazoa > Chordata > Actinopteri > Cypriniformes > Catostomidae > Myxocyprinus > Myxocyprinus asiaticus. The sequence continues at coordinate 29,507,393 of NC_059387.1, forward strand.
TCAAGTCCTTTTTTACTATAAATCTCCACCTTTGACCAGCCCCAACCAGTAGGTAGCTTAATGTGATAGTGAAAGTGTAGATTTACAGCAAAAAAGGACTAAAATACTGATCTGTTTCTCACCCTCACACCTGATTTGTATGGATTACTTTTACGCAGCCATTATGTGCTTTTTGACCTCCTGAGTTTTGGTCACCATTCACTTGCATTGTATGGACCTATATAGCTGAGATATTCTTCTAAAAATCTTCATTTGTGTTCTGCAGAAGAAAGAAAGTCATACATATCTGGGATGGCATGAGTGTGAGTAAAAAACATGAAAGAATTTTAATTTTTGAGTGAACTATCTCTTTGAGACTTTTTAAATGGTTATCAGCATTGCTGGTCGGTTTAAGAGTCACAGACATTTGAAAAAAACAGTAATGTTCGCATCTCATACGTTATGATTGCAGTAAACGTGGCTGCAGTGATTCTGTTGAGCTAGATTTGAATTGGACCATAGATAGCAGTTGGATGCCCGGGCTGACCTCATCCGCCATGCCAGCATTTCAAGAGCCAATCAGAATCCACACGGCCTGGTCAGTTTCTGTTTACCTTGGCACATTCTAAGTGCCTCTGCCCACCGCAGTCTCATATTTTATGCTATGATTCTTATCATACTAGGTAAATATAACCACAGGATAAATACCAACTTTAAAATATTCAGCTCTATCCAGGTTTGATCCTACTCAGTATTATATAGCAGTTTCCTTTTAAATATTCATAGTTGACTTTTGTTTGATAGGCTGATACTCTCTGATATTTTAAGCACCACTCATGCATATATGCATACTCACCAACACACACACAACGACAAATATTAGAAGTAAGATAGAGAGGAAATAGAAAGGATGTCGAAGCCTAAAGACCCTTTAAAACAAAAAGTACTGTGGTGGTACCATTGTACATTGATGGTATCAGGTGGTATTACCATAGTAATTTGATATGTACCATGGTATTTACAAAGTACTCCAAGGTTCGTACAAGAAAACCATGGTATTGCCATAGTACATGTCCAAAAAGCAATGGTAATACCATGGTAATTTTTTGTAAGAGTAGAGAGGGAAGAATGTCTACATTTACCCAGGCTTACATTAATCTTTTATGTAAAATGTTAACAAAGCAGTAAAAGGCATTTTAATCATATACTGATTAATTTATTAAGTCTGTCAGAACAATTTGTCCCAAACCAAGTCATGAAGTACATGAATTTGAAGATGTCCCATTTTTTCTTTTTTTTCAATAAAAAAAATAAAAAAAATAAAATAAAAAAAAATACCATCAATACAGACACACATTCAAACACTGCTTGCCAGAATCACATTGTTTTCTTTAGACTGGAGTGTATTGGCATACATTTTCTCATCTTTCTGCTTTTGTCAGGTATAAAGGAAACTTGTTGGATGACAGCTCAGCGCTTTTAAGTACCACTTTAATCTTGAGGTTGAGACTATTTAATTTGTTTAATTGTACTGTACAAAAAAAAAAAAAAAAAAAAAAAAAAAAAAGAGAAAACACACAAAGAAACGTTAATTTAAGCAAATAACTGTATGTTCAAAGGTCCTTCCAATGCAAAGGACTGATCTAGAGTCTGCAAGGCATGAACCAAAGTGTTCTGACTCTGTTTAAAAAAAATAAAAAAAAAATAAAAAAAATAAAAATAAAAAAACTGTCCAATCCTGTTGCAGACACTTCCAATTGCAAGCAATGGCGAGACATTATATGATATATCCTTGATTTTCTTCTTGATTGATAATAAAGACAGGACTGGATGAGGAAGGCTTGCATACACTTTGAATCAAGCACTGTCCTGAGTTGCTCTTGTGGTACTGGGTTCTGGTTCCTGTTGAGCATATGTCAAGGTTCTAGGATCTAGACCATTAAACAAGGCAGTCTGAAGGAGAGGACATGCTCTGACTCAAACAGCAACCTTTCAGAAAGGGAAGAAACAAACTTTCAAATCTCTGTCCGTGTAAACACAACCAAACGTGTGAGCGTTCAGCATGATAACGATTCAATCATTTCCGTTGCAGTTGCAATTCTACTGGCAGAAATAGTTGTCATTGCAGTTGCTTGGTCTTCCCTCTGTTTTGATTGATATGCATCATGTTAGGCCAAGGTGAAGGAGTCCTGCTCTTGCTGTTGTGGTTGGGGCGGCCCCTGGCGAAATGAGGTTAACCATGGTCTCTGATCTCAAAACAAAGGGAGCAAAGCAATATTGCACTGCCTTTCAGACAGACAAAATGAAGGAGTACTCAAAATTTAAAATAGAATAAAATAAGAATGGCAAAAAAACAAAAGCAAACACAATCTATAATTAAGGCTGTTAAAAATATTGCAGAATATTTTGGCCCCTGCTTTTGAGACAGACTGCCACAACAGTCAAGACTTCCCCACTGCATATCACTGCAAAATATTTCATGCAGGGAGAAAAAAAAAAAAATGTATAGAAAAGAAATAGATTTGAAAAAATGATGATCATAAAAAGATAATAAGATCCTCTTTGGAGTCTTTATTTGGTTTGGGAGTGATTTAAAGGGAATTTTAAATATTTCTGTTTGAAAATAAATTATAGGAGCCAAGCAAAAATACTAAAAGGTGGTAAACCTTGAACTAGGCTCCTGCAACAATTTTATTTTATTTTTTTTTCCTTTTTGAGGGTGCATTCGTAAAACCTGTAGTTATAGCAATCATCAATTTCCACGTTGAACAATGAAGACCTGAAGTGGCACTGGATGTCGCAATGCACCAAGTACAATCTGCAAGCCTCCTGCGAGTACTACAACAGGTTCAACTGGGCCAATGGGCGAAGAGTGGGGAGATTTGTGGGAATAAACCCATCACCTCCTGGAAGGGGGAATCAAAGCAAAGCCCCTCACTGTTCTCCTTAAGCGAGACGCAGGTCAAGAGCCAAAGTCCGCAAGTTTAGGGTGCTTACACCACCGTATCTTGTGGCTATGGTGGGGGATGCAAACCTGGTTGGCTCTGGCTCACACCCATTCCTGCATGGAGCGTTTGCAGTACAGTATGTGTCGAGGTGTACCCTTCCTCTTGAACTGAAAGACGGTGTAGATCAACACCAGCAAGCAGAGTGCCAGGATGCAGGGAATGACGATTGCGATGGCTTTGACCGTGCTGGCTTCATTGTCAAGTTTGATCACAATGTCTACGTCTTCCGTCGGTTGGCGGTCAGGATCGATGGGCATGAGGTCACATCCCATGAAGTCCTTCAGGATGGAGCGAGGGTAGCCAGGCTCAACCCGTAGCCTGTGGTTGTTGAATTTCCAGTACTCTTTACCCTTGTAGAAGTACGTAAAACCTGCAAAGCATCAAAAAACATAAGAGACATTTGTAAGAGAGCAGTGACCAACCCTTTTCAAAGGGTTTTGCTTAAAGATCCAGATTTTCCATTAGACATCAAGTGGTGACCCAACACAGTAGGAAAATTGTTTAGTGTAAAAAGTAACAAAATGTACTTCAAGTCAAGCACTGATCAAAATGAATTTCTGTGTAAATGATTCATAAATCTATTTGTATGTAAATTGTCCCTTTCAATTCAATGGAACAATTTACATATAGCTGGTTTTACATATGATTTATACAGAAATTTGTTCTGGTAGTGTTTCATGGAAAAGACCCATTGAGATTTGTTCATTTGACTATTAACTACAACCCAATCAGAACAGACTTGCAACTCATTTTTGAGCTTGAGAACCATTTCATTGATTTATCATTGATAACATTTTCCATATAAGAGCAGATGTAAAATGCAGAGTAGTGTATAAAAGCTTGGATTGTTCTCACAGCCGATTGGGCAACATCCTCCCAGCAAGTCTGAACACAGATCAGAGCACTGCTGCTTCACTCTGGAGGATACACTGAAACTCATCCTCAATCACAATCCACATGGCCCGGTCTCTCTCAGTGACAACCTGCCTCATTCTCATTACCATCTCTGTCTACATTATTCATTCATGTCTTCCAAGGAAAGGGAGAGAATGAAATGTTGTTTGTGTAACAGAGCTTCAGTCCTGTGCTTTGAGTGTGTAAGACAGCTTTAAATAACTCAATTTTTAAATTTTCTGAAGAAAATGTGAGTGGTGCTTTCCTGTGCAAAGGACGACGCCACAATGCTAGGGGTGGTTTCTAAAGCATTGCTATGAAGTTGCTAATATGTTTTTAGCATTTTGTGGTGTTCTGGGTGGTTGCTAAAGAGCCCACACAAATTCTCTGTAATATTTTGATCCCTTGATATGGCTCCTTAATGAGATATTAATAAAAAAATTATTAGTCAGATCACTTAGAAGAGTAATAACATGGCTGTCCTCAACAACCTAAAGGATTTAAGGTATCATTTATGTCTGTAGCACAAACAGTGCAGGATGAATTACGTACTGAATTTAATACTAAGGTTAAGGGGTTTGTTAAAATTCCTAATACTAAGTATGAGCCATAGTAACTAACTAGACAGGTAAAGTTCGGCATGAAAAACTTTGATGTTGGCTTGACAAAGCATGGCCTGAAAGGTTAAACAAATTTAAAAACTGGACACTAAACCAGAGAGAACAGCTTAACAATAGACCATCGTGTCATCGTAACACTCAACTTGCATTCATACAGTAATAGAGTTTAGAAAAAAAAGCTGTCCTATCTCATCTCCTCATGATCGGCTGGCCATGGTGACACATAATTAGGGTCAATTTTCTGTGCTACGTCTTGCTTAAAGAGGCCTTTTGGGTAATATGCAGAGACAGGGCTGAAACAAAGCCCACAATCACTTTCAAAATGTGGTTAGCCAAATAATTTCCCTGGAATATTAATCCACCCTTCACGCTTGGATGAATGCCTGCGTCCATGGGAAAACCTGGCACTGGGGCTGGCTACAGATGGCATGTATGTGGCTGTCGACCTGCAAGCCTGCAGCTATGGACTGAACTCATGCAAGACGTATTCACCCCAAGAGCCCCTGGCAATGAGAGTATGTCTTCTTGTACAGAATGAAAGTCGTGCACTGTAAGGGAGGGTCTTGCGTTCAACTAAATCATTTCATAAATGGCTGAAAACCCTCTTTAAACACTTAATACCCTGATGCTCATTTCTTTGTCCAGATCTATTAAGTTATTAAAAAATCAATTGAAAATGCAATTCAGATAAAACAACTGCTTGAATGCACCTCTGCTATGATGAACATATTTTCAATTTCTGAGTTCAAAGTCATTTGGATATTTGTATTTTATGTTTCTAGGGCTTAAAGTAAAAAATATCTAAGTAGTGTAACCTACCGAAGACAGAAAAAAACAAAACAAAAAAAACATTGAAACCTGACATTTTTTTTTTTTTTTAAATAAATATTGGCAGTAGTAGTTTGGTATAAACATTTCATTCATAAATCAAAGTCAAGTGATCAACATTATCTATCAAAGTTAAAATTAGCCATTGTGTTGTAAAAAAAAAAAAAAAAAAAAAAAAAGATTTCTGTGTAAAGATTTTTTTTTTTTAAATATTAGATTTTTTGACGTTTTTGTGAAAAGGCACATTTTGTTCAGGTCATTGTTAGGGAATAACAATAACAAAACTTTTTGATATTCATGATGCAAAAATTCATAAAAAAATTCATTAAAAAAAAAAACTCGCAAAAATATTTTTTCTTTTGTAGCTCCAGGGGCCTTCAACTACCCCCTTTTGCACTCTCGGTTTGGTACAGAGTGAGGCTGACCCCACTCAGAGGAGCATGAGAATGACCCAGGTTACGTGACACCACAGCACATTGTTTTGGAACATATGCACAAAAGGCGGCTCTGACAAGATGCCAAATTCTACCTATCAAATAGAATTATGTTCCTTTTAAAGAGTTAGTTCACCCAAAAATGAAAATTCTATCACTGTAAGTATAGTCCATACGACTTACGTGCTACATTTCAAGTCTATGATGACAGCTTTGTGTGAGCCCAAAATTTAAGTCAGTGATCATGGAAAATCTTGCCCTTTCATTCACATTTTCTTATATTCAAACTCGTTGGGTCGTAATCAGTGACAAGACATGCAAAAACCAATTGCGTTTGGCATTTTTTACCTCAAACCAGGTGAGACGTGTCTTCACGTGCCATACATGAATATGCTGTACACAAACGTACATATAATTTTTCTTTTGTCCATAGAGCCCTTTGTAAAGAATCTGGGCTAGAGAAAGAAAAAATAAGATTGAACAGCATTGAATATTAAATATGATAGAGGAAACATACCATTGGCTTTATCCACAAATGCTCCCTGTGGAGAATCTGGAACTCCCTTCCACACTGTGATGGACTTGGGATAGCCAGGATCCATCGTTCTCATGTCCTCATTATATCTCCAATACCTACGTATAGTTAAACAGAGGAACTTAAAGCTGAAGTTTGTCATTTCTGCACCACTAGTGTCACCAAACAAAATTGCTAAAATAATTACTGCTAACAAACAGGTTTCCCAAACACTCCCTCATCTGCCATTGGACTGGCAAATAGATAGTCCCACCCCAAACTCATGCCATTTTGTTGAGCCAGTGTTATTGTATTGAGCTAGTCGGGATGATCAAACAAACAGAGCAAAGTTTTGAAAGCGCCACAGAGGCACAGTATTTACACTTTTCAGGGGAATCAACCTACGAATGGTTTACTTATAGCTGTCTCTCCATATTAACCTCTAACAACAGATTAATTACATACATATGCACAAATGCACATAGCCAAACACACATATACAAGCACACGTGCACAGACTAACAGTCACATGCTGTGCACATACCTATCTCCTTTGAAGAAGTAGGTCTTGGCCACGTCCTCCCACCAGACGGCCGTCTCTATGCTCTGCGCTGGCATGCCATTTCCAAACATTGAGATATCCTGGGGGTAGCCAGGCTGTAGCATTGTGTCCTTGAAAACCCAGAACTGCTTCCCTAGAAAAAGAACAAGAACAAAAGAGGCAATCAGAAGATTACTGTATTCAACCCAGGGTACATTTTTCGTTGGGTGAATAGAGTGTTCTGATTTAGCTCGGTGAAAGGAAGATAATGCAAATTAGGGTTTCTCAAAAGTCTATTTGACTTGCTGATTTGTTCATTATTTTTCCACCTATGGCTGAGTGATATACTAAATATTCACAATATATTTGCAATGATTTTACAGGCAATATACATAATTAAGCAAATTTGTAAATGCATTTTTCAATTGGCCATTGTTGGTCATAGCATGCATATTTATTATTCATTTTGTCCTTACTGACCAATTATGTGTAAAATAATAATAATAATAATAATAATAATAATAATAATATTAATTAATATTATTTATATATTAATATTAATATATAAATTATTATTATTATTATTATTATTATTTTATTTTATTATTTTTTTTGTACCAAAATGTTTTTTTATGAAATTTTCCACCCTTTCTTTGCCTTTAGAAATAAACGGTATGCTTTTTAGTGCTGCACCTTTCATCTGTGATGTTGTGGAAGTGCAGAACGAGTTGGTTTTGCAGCTTGGTTTAAGTAAATACTATTTTTAACCTGTAGAGTCTTAGAGTTTTAAGTTCCGAAATTAGACTTCAAATTTAAACTTTCTGATTTAAACTTCAGAAGTATAGAAAGCATTAGTCCAGTTCATTTCCCTGAATCACTTCAAACTATTTATTTAATTGAATTGGTCCAAAAAACTATTCTTTTGCATCAAAACTCCAAAATGTTCATAAAACTCCCCAAATTATATTAATGCATGCATTTATTTATTTATTTTTTATCTTTGAAATAAATATACTGTATACTGTACATATAAATAAACATTGCTTCTTAGTACTATGTACTGTAATATTGGTGCATATATATACAAATTATTTAAATCAAATTTTTAATTGTGACAAATTGTGGAAAATATGACTTTTGTAACTTTTTTTTACTGTACTGTATTTTATTGTATTCTATTAACTATAGAGGTTATTTGGTTTTGATGTTGGTTCCTCTCATTGAAAAAAGAAATACATTTTTTTTAAGCCGTTTAAGAGCAAATGCCTAAAAATTAAGATACTGAATATCATCAGAAGGCACAAAAAACAGCCCTAGTTTCCACCCATATGCACATTCATCCAATGTATCCTTTTAGTCCATAACTTTAGTAGAAAAAAAACATCATGCTAGGAAAATTCCTGATTATACATCCACTGAATCATGATAATCTGTCATTCAAGTTACTGATACAGAACCCTCAATATTTACATCATTTCTAGGTAAAAAGTCTGTTTCAGCCAAAGTAAATATTCAGTTTCTCACTTCGGGCACCTTCTGTTTGCTTTTAATTACCGTGACTAGTCTTTTGGCTATGCGTCTGCCACAGTTACTCAAACCTGACATGTTAATACCGTCACTTTAAAATGTCAGTGTGTTTTAGTGTCTGTTCTCTACGAGTGTTTAGATGGGGGGTGCAGCGGTGACCCTATGCGCTCAGGAAACAGTCTGTGATGTATGTCGACAGCGGACAGGGTTAAAGGGGTTTTGTATTTTGTTTGGAGTCGGAGGGGTCAGAGGAGGACAAGTCCATCATTTTTCTTCTGAAAGAGGAAATTCCTGTCATGTTACCTGGGTCATTCTCATGCCCCTCTGAGCAGGGTCAGCCTCACTCTGTGCCAAGCAGCCCTGGCCAACAGGGCCAGAGTGCAAAAGGGGGCTAGTTGAAGGCCCTGGAGCTACATACACTATGTGTGTTTGTTAATTTGTATCTGTGTTTCTTCAGTAAATATGCATTTTTAGCGGAACTTAGAGGAAGGTTACATTGTAAATGTTGGCTGGAGGTCAAAAATTATCCAGATTTGGCTATGTTTTCTGTCCTACTTAAATTTTTAGAGGTTAGTGTAACATATTCTCACTGTTTGTTCATCATTTGCTGCTTTTTACCAAAGATGATTGTGAAGAAAAAAAAAAAAAAAAAGTTTCCACATAAACCACACACACTGGTACTACAACACAGCAAATAAAAATCACAAATGAGATCTCTTTAATATCTCAATTCTTTCTCCTAGACAACACTGGGCCTCATTCACTGAACAAGAGCAGAACGAATTTCTGTGTACATCATTCGTAAAATCATATTTGTGTTTTTGTTTTTGTTGTTGCTTTTTTTTTTTTTTTTCAGGCAGTTTTAGCACCATGAACTTCTAGAAAGTAGTCTCATTAAAACATTTTTCACACTCTAAAAATGTCCAACAGTGTATCTACATGCATAACAGGGAATTTTTCTGTCATGAAGTTATGAAAATTCCAACCACAGTACCATTTCCACCACATCCCGAATTCTGTAATGTGTTTATTAGAGTTCTAGACATGACTGTGATGGAAATAATGTTTATATATATATATATATATATATATATATATATATATATATATATATATATATATATATAATGGCCTTTGTCTTAAGGTTCATTTCGTAGCTAACGTCTTATGCATCCTAAATACACATAATAATAATAATAATAATAATAATAATAATAATAATAATAATAAATATTTTCACACATTTTGCATAATTTGGCAAATTTACAGCTTGATTGGAAATTACACCCAATAAAAACATTCTGCCCACAAATTATATTTACCATGAATTTTCTTTGTTTTCTACAAGCATAACTCACATTTCATCTCAAGCATGCACTTACACTTTTGTTGACTTTTTCACTTTTTTTGAAGTACATTAACTTTAATGTTAATCCCTTTAACTTTATTATGGACAAAATTGTTTGGTGTGCTGGAAATGACACCACAACTGTGGGGACAGACATAATTCTTGAAATTTTGATAGAAATAATTTTTCACACATAAATATTTAAATGGTTTATGTTTATTATTACTCTTTTAGATTATTATAGCTTTAAACGTGTAATAATTTGTGTTCTGATAATGGATTTTCTTAGTTTAATATTGAAAGTCTGGGTATGGTACAATGGTAAAACAATACAATTTATACATAAAAGGCATTTGAAAAGTGCCAAAAATAAATGATAAAGGCATGGTTAAAAAGTTTCTAAGTTCATTTTAATGTGATCTATAAAAAAAAAAAAAAAAAAAAAAAAAATCTATTTTTTTAGTTTTAGTAAAAATCAACCCCTGGTTGCCCAAAGTTCAAGAAGCACTCACTTTTTAAGAATTGCTTAAAAAAAAAAAAAAAAAAAGAAACGTTGTAAGTTGTCACATTAAATTCTACAATTTACACAAGAATGTTTTTGCAAATGATATATGTAGAAGTTCATTCTGCTCATGTTTTATAAATGAGGCTGAGTGAGAATAAATGGAGAAAAGTACCTAGTAAATATCCTAATATTCTCACATGTGTCATCTCTACAGTTTCAGAAGGGATCTCAAAAATGTCATGAACTATGCTCAGATCCACCAGGATGCCAAAGTTTGCAATCAAAAGTCAGAGATTTCAACTCATCTCATCAGATTCTTCCAAGACCAAATTATCTGAGCTATGCTAGCCACAATAATGTTATAACTCTATACTCTTACTGAATGTCAATAGTTATCTCAGCTGCATCTCGTGGTTATTTCTCAGAATTTTTGGAGAAACATCTGGGACCAAACCAGCATGAACCAGTCTGAACCAGCATGGAAATTCATGCTAGTCTAAGATAAGTCTTTTCAGCACGGTTACAGAATGCATGATCACACAAAGAAAAAACATGTTAAATCCATACATAATTTAATCCATCCCCTCTCATTTCCACTTCAGTCCCTGCTCTCTGATCTCATACTGTACTACATAGTTGTGAGGTGTGCATGCATATAAAAAATTAAAATGACAGGAATGGTGGGCTACAACGGTTCATTAAGCTCTCCGAACACAGGAGAACATTTGTCTAGTTGTCGAGGAACAAAAGCGGGTGGAAAACTGCTGTGTGTGCGCAGGTGTGTGTGTGTGTGTGTGTGTGTGTTTGTCATCATTATCTCAATTGGCCCTGCCTCTTCTATCGCTCTTTTAGCTATTTTCATCTCTCTCTCTCTCTCTCCCTGAGAATAATATGAATAAAAGGAAATCTCTATAAATTCAAGTTGATACTCTCTACATTAATATACTGGGTTGTTTTTTTTCTTTCTTTCAAAAAAGATGCAATGAAAATGGATGGTGACAGAGACTAACATTCTGCCTAACATTTCCTTTTGTGTTCCACAGAAGAAAGAAAGTCAGACAGGTTTGAAATAACACAAGAATGAGTGAATGATAACACAATTTTAATTCATGCTTAGAATTCTAACCTTTGAAGAAAACAAATCTGCCCTCGCTGTTCTCATAGACGGCATCAATTTTGGGTGGTAAACCCCTCCAAAAGACATTGATGAGCATGGGGTAACCTGGCATCACAGCGTTATCTCTGACCCTCCAAAACCAATGGTCCTTCACAAAGAGAGAGGAAGAAAATATACAGTTAAAAATGTATCATTAGATTTGTAACACAATACAATTCAGCAAAGAAACTCAAGAAAACAGTAGAGAAACAGATCCCTAGCAAATTTCAGCGTTTATGGTGCATGTATGCTGGAGCCGTACTTGAAGTAATTAACTTTTAGGGAAATAATAAAAACATCCAAATGTTTGGCAAATTTCATCATTTACAACTCTAAACCTATCCCACAAGGCTTGTATCTCTTTGTTTTTTGGATGTGTCAACACAGAATTGTCATTACAAGACTTTAGAGGGTTTCTAAGTATAACAATTTGAACATCTTTCATTAAAGGGATAGTTCACCCAAAAATGAAAATTCTCTCATCATTTACTCACCCTCATGCCATCTCAGATGTGTATGACTTTCTTTCTTCAGCAGAACACAAACAAAGATTTTTAGAAAAATATCTAAACTCTGTAGGTCAATACAATGCAAGTGATTGGTGATCAGATTTTTTTAGCTCCAAAAACCACATAAAAGAATCAGTAGTTAAATCCATATCTTCCGAAGCAATATAATAGATGTGGGTGAGAAACAGATCAAAATTTAAGGCCATTTTTTTTTTTTAACTCTAAATCTTCACTTTTACAACTGAAAGTCACATGTGGTGCTTGTATAGTTTCACTTTCACAACTAAAAGTGAAAGTTAAAGTGGAGATTTAGAGTAAAAAAGGACTTAAATTGTAATCTGTTTCTTACCCACACCTATTATATTGCTTCTGAAGACATGGATTTAAACACTGGAGTCATATGGATTACTTTTGTTACCTTAATGTGATTTTTGGAGCTACAAAGGTCAGATCACCATTCACTTGCATTGTATGGACATACAGAGCTGAGATATTTTTCTAAAAATCTTTGTTTGTGTTCTGCTGAAGAAAGAAAGTCATACCCATACCCATGAGGTTGAGTAAATGATGAGAGAATTTTCATTTTTGGGTTAACTATCCCTTTGATTTCAGATTTTTTTTTATTTATTTTTTTAGCATTTGGTATGTACTCCCTTTGCTCTAATATTAAAGCTGAATGCATTCAAGCGGACATGGACACTATAAGTTTGTGCAAAACCTGATTTAGGTTGTCCAGCATGATTTAAAATAGCATCTTGTGTGCTTCAGTAGAAGCTAGGAAATCTGTCGTTTTGTACAAAGGAGTTAACAAGGTCAGTTCACACGTTTTTATTTCATTTGATGAAAAGAAGTGCAGAATCTACATTTTTCATATTCATCTCACATAATAACCTTTCTTTCTTTATATATATATATATATATATATATATATATATATATATATATATATATATTATTTATTTATTTTTTTTTTTTTTTTCAGAATCTTAAAACTGTTTTTTTCCAGGTTTAAATTAGATTTTGAATCCCTGATTTTCAATGTGATCTCAGAGACCATACTTGAAGTCAAATAATAAAATCATGCTCAGGTAAGTATATTGTATAAATAAAAAAATAAAAAAAGCTCATTCTGAACAGAATGGACATCTTCCTAGACTAAACTGTTTTAGTTTTAGTGGCATCCTGGAACTAAACGCCCTGACCTTCACCTACTGCCGTGTGACCACAGCTGCTCTCACTTCCAGATTTGGAAAATCCCCCATCACAGGTCTACAGCTTTGATGTCAGCCCTTTGATGTTTCCAAATCTTGTTTAAACGCTGGTGGTAAATCAGACAATATCTCCGTCATCAGCCTCTGTGATACCCGTAACTATCAGTGCCGTCAAGTCCTTCTGGGAAGTCCCAACGTACACATTTGGAAATCAAAATTATGACTTCAAGTGATTTATAAAAAATTCTAGTGCATCAAAATGAAGCACTACATTAGGCATGTAATGGATATTGTGTATTTTATCATTCTCGTGCAGCCATGGGAAGTATATTGTGGCAAGCTTTATCACTATTTCGTACACGGCAGAACAAGGGTAGGATGGCGTTAGCAACATTTTGACAAACTTTTTGATTACAACTTAATATGATCAATTAGTTTCCACCATGATTCTTGAACTTCCTGGAACAAAAGGTTAGAAGCTATCTAAATTCAAAATCGCATACTACCATACTACATTTATTTTTTCTGTCATATAAAGTTACGGCAGAAATAATAAGAATAGTATGGTACTATGCGATTCTGAATTTAGCCTATATCTTCTTTTGCCCATGCATTATTTTTTTGGAAGTTCTATATCATTTAACTCCACACTGTGTGAGTCTCTTTCATCAGCATCATATACTGTTTGGAATACAATTTAACAGCAAGCTGGAGAATAGCATATGGTACAGTGATGACAACACCATCATTATTCATCTGCCACAGAACTGCTTCTCAAACTAATCTTTGCAGCAAATTGATGAAAAATGTAATTTGACCATAACTATCTCTAAAACTGAGGGCCTCTTTCATTTTATCTTGCAATAAAGACACTCAGCAAAAGCAGTGTGTAAATCTTCACTGTTTCTCCTTGACAACATTTTGTACTCGATTACAGAAACATCATTTTCAAGATTTTGCACCACCACTTTTTTCCTTCTTGCTGGACAACATACATAAATCTGTACAATCTAAAATCGTCATTGAACTTAGTCAACTATTATATTTTCTGTATACAGTATTTGTCTTGTGAGTCTACACATCCTTAAAACAAGATACATTTACTTACTAAAATTCTATAAGATAATAACACTTGTTTTCAGAGAATATATCTTGAAGTTTATTTTTCATACCCCATTGGAAAATTGTTTTTGGGTTTTTATTAGGCAAAAATCATTAGTTTTATGTTTAAAACAAGAAAAAAAGCCAATGTCAAAACATATATACCAGTGGGTAAATTAAGGGTTTTTTTCAAACCTGGCTCGTTTGGAGCGTTTGTTTCGGAACCTGGAACGTTTTCTCCCTTGGTTCGGTTTGTTTAGGCATATATAAACAGGGCAATCGCACTCGGATCCGCACCAAAACAATCGGTCTGAGACAGCCTGAATGAGGTGGTCTCGGATTGATTGCAAACGAACTCTGGAGCGGTTTGCTTGTGGTGAGAATGCAAACCGACCCAACGGACCAATGAAACAAACAATATCCCAATAAAAACCATGAACATAACTGAGGGATCTTTGGAGAAGACATCTGTAGATCAGCACTGCTCTGTAATACATCATCAAAATGGGGATATAGCCTTTTGGCAACTATATTAGATATAATTTCACGTTTCAAATAGGAGCTGTTTTATAATTCCTGAGGTAATTTTAGCACGATCGTTTCTCTCTTTTGGATAGCGGCAGAACACGGGTAGGATGGCGTTAGCAACTTTTTGACTCTGCTGTTTGTGTGTGTGCGCATGTGTGTTCGTGCGAGAGAGGGAGAGAGAGAGAGATCTGTGAGAACAGGCACATTTCAATGGAAAAATAATGCAAAAGCAACTAATGATGGATAAAAATAACCATGAATGAAACTTTACAACTCATATCCATCTGAGTGACGGATAATTTGTATTTGGAGCACAACCTCTAACTGGCAACGCTCAAAAATTCTCTAAAATTTGTAATGGTTGACACATTTTTTACAGTCTTATAATTTTAACCGGTATATCAATGGATGAGCTTAATCACGCCATCCACTGTGGCATCCACGCTCAACCATGCCACGTGCCCCACCGAGAACGAACCACATTATAGTGACCATGAGGAGGTTACTCCATGTGACTCTACCCTCCCTAGCAACTGGGTCAATTTGGTTGCTTAGGAGACCTGGCTGGAGTCACTCAGCACACCTTGGGATTCGAACTAGCAAACTAGTTGGGGTGGTAGCCAGCGTCTTTTACCACTGAGCTACCCAGGCCCCCTACATTAACCAAGATTAACAAATGCTGTAAAAAAAAAAAAAAATATTGTTCATTGTTAGTTGACGATATCTATGCATATACTAATGTTAATAAATACAACCTTACTGCTAAGTGTTACCGTGATTTTTTATTTTACTTTTTATGCAGTACACTGCTGTATAACATTCTTAGAATAGTTTGATTGATCCACCAAAAAAAAAAAAAAAAAGTCTTACAAAATTACCAAAAATGCTAATACTCTTTTGGAGTTTTGCTCTCAAACAATTAATTTGTACGAAAACATATGACTTATACATCAAGCAATCACATACGCTACATGAACACATGGTCGGAAGTCGAAAGTGTCGCTTTCTATCATATTACACATTAGGCCTTTTATCATTACTATCATAGTTATGTTTACGCTCTGGGTAGGGTAAGGTGTTACACTCAATGATTCGGTTTAGGTATGGGGTTTAGGTTAGGGGTTAAAGTTAGGAAAAAACAGTTTTGGATTATTACGGAACAAGCGCCACATCGGGAACTACAAGGACATGAGGGAAGCGTCCCTTATTGGTGGTCTTACTCGAATGAACTTGTACGAATTGGAACTAATTCGCCACCTCGTACTATTGTGACAATTCTTGTGAGATCGAGTTGGAAACAACATAACAATCTTTTATTACTCTTTCTAAAGAATGTAATCAATTGTGAGCTTATGATCTTGAAACTGCTGTCTACCCATTCACCCACAGCATTCAGCCTTGTGAGGGAGAGAGTTGTAGGAGAGTGAAAATGTAAAAAACATTTTTGTGACCCAGTCATTTTATTTGCACTGAATTCTTTCTCCTATGTGAACATGGCGTACCTGAAAACTGATCAAACTGAGAAATCAAAGTCATCATTTTTCAAAACCCATAATCCTAAGTATTAAACTGTAATGAGTACCTCATCCTTCATCGTTTGTGCTATTTATATGAATCGTACCTCAAATCATGTGGCTTGTGAAGGCGAGGTGTGTTATTACTTTTCAAAAAGAGATCAGACTTTTGATCTTACGAAAAATCCCTTGCATTGAAAGAGGGACCCAAGCCACAGGGGACCAGAATATTATGGACTTCCAGTGGTCTTTTTGGACTAAGGCCAGTAAGCAATGCCTTAGCAACCACCTAAGCAACAGCAATGGCCCCGGCATCCTGCATCCTTCTCTTCCTCTTCTTTCTACTCTCATCAGCCTCTCTTTTCCCAAACCAGAGAGAAAGTCAAGCAAATTCGACTGGCACTGTGTAATCACAGGGAGCCCACATAGACAACAGTGACCTTTTCACAAACACTAAACCGTCTGTTCCCTAGACGAAGTACACTCATCTGCATTTCATTATGGTTTGGTTCTGAGAGAAGACATACTGTTGTCTATGTTTTGCCCTATACTGCCTGAGAGAGAAACTACAGAGACGGAACATGTTACTTTTCAGTGCTACATCATTAAAATAGGCTCTGTCACACCAATTATTCAGGCTATCCCTTATTCTGAAAGAAAAAGTGACTTTTCCAACCCTCAGTGATACACTCTCATTTAGCTCGTAGACAGAGACGGTAATATTGAGAGACCGTTATCTGGTACAAGTCAGGCTGTCTTGAATTGAAAAAAAAAAAAAAAAAAAAAAAAAACTTTAATTTAGTCGAGCAACATGCGGGAGTGAAATATTTAATATAATGTTATACTATAGGGAGCATTGGTAGAGTTTTGAGAAATGGAGGTGGAAACTGTCTTGTAATTGAGGCTAGAGATTTGGAATGTATAAGGTTATCAGAATGGCTTGTTGTAGTGTTTAATGGGTAAATGACATGACACTCATTTTTTGTCTTTTTTTTTAAAGACAATTAATATCTTTGTATTTGTTGTCTTTGCTTCAAAAATGTGATCATGCATTGTGTCATGTATACTTAGACCCAGCAAAACCCCGCTGTAGCTTGATTATAACTGCACATGTGAACATTCTGACAGTCACAACCAGCTGATATTGAAATTAGGGATGTGTGCAGAGAGATGATGGAGAGATGCAGAGGAGAGATGAAAGCACTACGAGCAGTGTGGTGCTGGGCTTAAGATCATACTGCGAGGAGATCTTCCTCTATCTCTCTCTCCTCCCTGTTTCACAGTCTACAGATCTATCGCTAGACTGTGAATCTCTCCTCCTCACAGGATGGACGAAACAGATCTGTCTAGTTAGTGAGCACTTCTTCTGTACTTCAAACACACATACTCAAAGAAAGAGAAAGTGAGGGAACTGACTATTTATATAACTGGAGAAATTATCGAGAACAAAGCGTGCTCCTTTCAAGGTTTGCAGAAATTATACCAAGAGGGTTTATGCACTTTGATCACAGAAAGAGATCATTGTTCAAGAAAGAGATCGTTGTTCAAGACACAAATGCTGATTCTATCTACAGTATGGCCACTTACAGTACACAAAGCAACTAAGTACAAAGCTTAAAGGGACATTTCACCCAAAAATAAAAATTCTGTCATCATTTTCTCACCCTGAATTTGTTCCAAACCATGGCTTTCTTGACTTTTGTGGCTTTCTTTCTTGTGTAGAACACAAACGTTTCAACAAAAACATTATACTACCTAAAGGTGAAATTTCCCTTTCACGATGCTTCTTTGTAGAAGAAGCTGGAAAACACATAAAGGTAGAAGAGAAGAAAATGGATAGAGCTACGGTCTTCTCCTGGAGAGAAGGTAGCATAATCCACCGGAGCACTGGGACTTAACAATGGCCTAAAATATGGTTTAAAACCAAAAAGGTTAATTAACTTCTGCAATTCTTCAATTATTTTCTGCTATACATTTTTTATTAATTTAGAGTAAAATGTCTGGGTTATCTTTTTACCTTTGACATTATAGAGTCCTTTAAGGGGGATGAATTTAGAGAAGCAAGTTCTCAGAAAACGTTTTAGTGTGCTGACAGGCTAATAGTTACTGTTAGACTGCTAAAGCACACTGCATCCTTTGACTAAGTTAAAATCATTCCATTTAAAAGCTAAAAAGGGGGAAAAAAAATAAACTTTACAATTATTGTTAATGAATATTTATATTATTATATTTATTAAACTGTATATTACAATAAAAAATTTTATTTAAATATAATAAAATAATATTAACCTTTTATTACATTTAATTAATTAATATTAATTAATATAGCATTTTGTATTATATTAAAATACATTACATATTTTTGTATTATTTTAAATAAAAAATAGATAAACAAGTCTTTATTTTAATATAAAAAAACAATATTTATTTATTTTAATTAATGTAATTAATTAATACAACTAATTTGTTTCTGTTATTATTTCAATTATATTATTAATTAGATTAAAACATATGAAACTTTTTTATTATTAAAAAATGCATCTCACTAATTGACTAGTATGCTGGATGACTAGTTGCCTCCCTTCATAATGCTGCATGCTGCATCACAATAAAATGATCCATAAAAAGTCCTTTGAAATCCCCTCCTTACAGTCAGAAATTGCCAATAACTAGTGTCATAAATCTGCCAGTCCCTTTCTTGCTGTAGGGCTTCCTTTAAGCCCAGGCTTAGATGAACATTCAGTACACAGTATGCTGCTCTGTTCTCCACAGAAGAACCACTCAAAGCCTGACACTGACAGAATGCAGCTACTACAGCTTTGTAATAATAGAGACACCCACTGAAGACTTACCAGAGCAGTTAAGAAACAACAGAAATAAGAACTATGATACAATTGCAGTGGAGAACTGTTCTTTTGTACATTATTTTAATTGAAAACTGAGAACACTTCTTTTGAACTGGAAATCGGACTGCTAACTGACTGGCAGCGAAAATGTCTAAATGTTTAATGAAAATGGAACTTCATAATTCTTGAATATGAGGTCTACAGAGAGGTCCAGTCAAACTCAGATTATAAAATAATGTATTAAAATTAAATTAACGTTAATATATGAGTTCCTAAAGCAAGATTTGAAATTCACAAAAACATTAATGCTCTGACTCATCATTCTGTTGATAAGAGGAAAAGGAAGGTGAGTAAGAACAGTAAAAGAAGCATATGAAGGAAACGGTGAGGCGGACAAGAGGAAATGAAACAGTAGCTTCCCTACAAGCTACTCATGTTAATGAAATAATAATAAAAAAAAAAAACACCCTAATTTAATATATAATATTTATTTTAATACATTACTTTCTTGAAAACACAGTCATTACAGTCACAATTTAAAAAAAAATTTTTCCAACACAAAATAAATGCTGTACATGGGAACACTATTGACTGACTCAAATATATCTGTAAGGGGTCATTCACATCAGCAATGTTTTTCAATATTTTTTTTTTAAACATGCAATAAATGGGCGTCTTTGACCGTTGCTCTGCGTCTCACTGTTTTTTGATCAAATCAAGCTTTTAGATGCTGTACTGAGTAAAAAAAAAACAAAACAAAAAAAAACATCATCTTGGGAATTACAGCTCGAGACACCCGTGTTCTGTTCTATTCGTGGCGCTGCATCTAGCTTTTTTAGCACAAGGATGCGTTCGGTGTGAATGCCCCTTAAGCCATGTATCAGACCGGTTCATTTAATAAACTGTCCGAACCAATTCACTGAAATGAATCAAACTTCCAAACGCTACTTGAGATATAACAGCCGATTGATGTTGTACCACATATTAGTTTAGAATTGTGATGTGTTTAGAATAGATGATCCACCACATTAACAGAGTCAGTACCAATAGTTCTGAGGTCCTGCTTAGGCTAATCGATTAGTTCAAACAATTACCTTCACACTAAACATCCCTGAGCTGAAACAGACTAGATTACGAGTTAGATTAAACGGTACCCACTTTAACAAGATCACTTGCAAAGACAAAAACTCTGTGAAAATTTTCAATCAGCTATAGAGAGTTTGATTTAATAGTAGACTCAGTAGGGTTGCACGGTATCCCGGTGCAACGGTAGTATCGCAAACCCAAAGCTTCAAAATACTGGCAGCGCCACAGTATTTTTTAAATGGTAGTACCATTAATACGGTAGTACCGTAAATTATGTTGTATGTGCGGTAGTAAATATTATTTTCGCTAAAACCTTCATTTGAATCAGACCTATCTCTACAATAACATAAAAATGTAGTATTTTCGAGTGGCGTCCCCTTCAAGCAGTGCCCTTTAAGAGTGCAAAATGCTGTTTAGAATTTGCCCCTTATATGGTATTTTTTTTTTTTTCAGTGTGTGGTTTTCCCATGCTTCAAACACCCACGTCTGAATCCCAGCGTGTTAATTTGGCAGTTGTGTCTCTTAGTGGATAATATGGATTTAAATAAAACTCTGGAGAGTTAGCAGCTTTTTAAAAAAACGCAATTCACGTAACGAGAATTATTTTGGGTTTTGCATGATGAGACAGGGCAAACCCATCTGCCGTGAATGTCTACAAAGATTTCAAGCCAAAGGGGGAAACACCAGCAACCTTATTAAACACCTTCTGACACATCCTACTGCTTCTTCAGAATACATATGGGTTAGTGCCACTTCATTTAACCTAAATGCTTTATTTTAACATGTACAGACTTACTGTTCCTCTGAAAAATGTAATGTTGCACTCATTTATTTTTTTCCAATTACAAATGCATGGTGGCAATAACTTCACACTTATCTGCATTTCCCAAAAGCATTGCAAGCCTAAGTAGATCGTAGAAACCATTGGCACCAATGGTCTCTATGATCAACTCAAGCTTGCAATGCTTTTGGGAAATTCATGTCCCTGAGCCGTGTGATCAAACCGGTGTGTGTGTATTCTGCATTTGCGCTGCTGTTTACCAGGAGAGAGTGGCTGAAATGGTTGTAATAATGAAATAGTCTTTTCAACGTTCCAATATCTTTATTTTTATGTTACCAACATTCAAATAATCACAGAAATAATGGAATAAAAGTGTAAAGCCGTTGCCGATATAACTGGTGTTTTGATGCGGCAAAGATTTTTTATTTATTTTTTTACATCAAACTAAGAATGCATTAGGTAACAAGTTAGTCCATTTGAGCCTTATTATCAGTTACTGTATTTTAACCACTTCTGGAGCAACAAGTGGAATGGCTAGTTTCTAAGAACCACTATGACAAGCTGTGTTAAGAATAAACAGACTATCGTATGGTATCGTGATACTTAAGTTGGTATAGTATCGTAAGATATAATTATGGTATCGCTACAACCCTAAGACTCAGGTATAGTGTGCAAGAATATTGGCCCATCGGTTGTGCTCCTTGGCATCAACCCACATGAAGCAGCTAACTAAACTACAACTGCAAAAAAATAAATAAAATAAAATAAAATGTTTTCAAGCATTTTCATGAAATTATCTCCTATTCAGATTTTGCCTTTAGATGATGATGATTCAATCTCTGTTGTAACTCTGCTGTCAACAGAACTCACCCATCATCTTCCAGCCAATCACGTCTTCTTTCTGAAGACCTGAGCTGCCAACGTGAGAGAGCTGACACAGGCATTTCCATGGATACACCTCTGAGCTCAGCTAGCAGACTTTGAGAGTTTTACAGCACAGAAATATGTTTGTGTTATTGTCTAGCTACAGTGATAGACTACTCCAGTTTACAGCCAGCGAGAGCCAGAGGAAAATGTAACAGCGTTCATGATAGATTTTGTTTTCCCCAGAGGCGTCTGCTGAGAAACTGCGACTTAAGACCAAGTTATAAGATTAGAGCCAAACAAAAACCTTCTTCAACTGGAATAAATCTACACGTCAGCTCGAATTTAGCTACTCAAGAAAAAAAGATACTTTCTTTCCTTCAAATGCTTGATAAATGAATCCCATCTATTTTTAAACAGAGAAAATATACACAAAAACACAGGCTGTCTGTTTAGTGAGAGCACAGTAAATCTTTTTTTTAGCCTTAAGGGATGGGAGCTACGGATAAGTTCTGCTCTGATTCACAGATGCACACTGATCATAGAGTTACAATACAGCAACTGGACCTAATCTTTACACATATATACTGTATATACACTACCGGTCAAAAGTTTTGAAACACTTATTCTTTATTATATTTTTTTTTTCACATTTTAGAATAATAGTAAAGTCATTAAAACTATGGAATAACATAAATGGAACTATGGGAATTATGTTGTGACTAAACAAAATCCAAAATAAATCAAAACTGTGTTATATTTTAGCATCTTCAAAGTAGTCACCCATTTGCCTAGAATTTTCAGAAATGTACTCTTGACATTTTCTCAACCAACTTCTTGAGGTATCACCCTGGGATGCTTTTTAAACAGTATTGAAGGAGTTCCCATCTATGTTGGGCACTTATTGGCTGTTTTTCTTTATTACTTGGTCCAAGTCATCAATTTCAAAAACATTTTTTTTTTTAATTTTTTTTTTTAATTACATTTTAGATTTATAATGAAATAAATTAATGTGGTGGCACAATTATATTTTTGTCTACAAAACTAATTTCAAACATTTAAGCATACGCCTTCAGATCAAAAGATTTTTAAGATCATGGGAAACATTTCGGTCAAGTGTTTCAAAGGTTTGACCTGTAATGTATCTCCTGAAGATGTGTGCCATGCATAAGGTGCAAAAACTTCTTTAGTATTAGTATGATACTTACTATACTATACTTTAATACTATACTGTCCTTTTATGTTCTAGTACTACACTTTTAGTCTATGCAAGATAGACTTTAGGAGTGGGCGGAGGTCAGCTTTTTCAAAGGAATTTTTATCATTAATGTATCGAAATCGGTGGAGATTTGCTCTCTTTTGGCGCTGCCAAGTGCAGTTAGTTAACTTTCATTCATAAACATTTTTTGTGTAAACATTTTTTGTGAAAAGTAAATCTATAAAATGTATAAATAATGGCAATTCCAATGTTTTGGCAATGTACCATTTGATACGGTCGATAAGGAAGAGTGCAGAAAAGCCTACTTTTTGCTATTCGTCTACCCAGGCGAATACAACTTTTGTTTGCAAACATCTGTTTGGTGGTGGGTAAAATACTAACTTGTAAACTAACTTTTGTAGTTATTGAAAAGTTGTTCGACCCAGGCGAATACAACTTTTGTTTGTCATCGTCTGTTTGGTGGTGGGTAAAAATAAACACTAACTTGTAAACTAACTTTTGTGGTTATTGAAACATGGTTCGGCCCAAGTGGATGCGACTTTTTTATGTGATCGTCTATTTGGTGGGAGGTAAAAATACACACAAACTTATAATCTAACTTTTGTGGTTATTGAAACGTTGTTCAGCTCAGGCTAATGTGACTTTTGTCTGCGATCGTCTGTTTGGTGGTTCGTCTGTTTGGTGGCAGGTAAAAATACACACTAACTTGTAGTCTATCTTTTGTGGTTATTGAAACATTGTTCAACTTAGGCAAATGCGACTTTTGTTTGCAAGTGTCAGTTTGGTGGTGGGTAAAAATACACACTGACTTGTAATCTAATTTTTGCAGGTATTGAAATGTTGTTCGACTCAAGCGAATGCATCTTTTGTTTGCGATCGTCTGTTTGGTGGGAGGTCAAAATACACACTAACTTGTAATCAAATTTTTTTAGTTATTGAAACGTTGTTCAGCCCAGGCGAATGCAACTTTTGTTTGCAAGCAACTGTTTGGTGGATGGTAAAAATACACACTTACTTGTCATCTAACTTCTGAGGTAATTGAAACGTTGTTCGGCCCAGGCTAATGCATCTTTTGTTTGCAATCGTCTGTTTGGTGGGAGGTAAAAATACACACTAACTTGTAATCAATTTTATTTGGTTATTGAAACATACTTCAGCCCAAGCTAATGCAACTTTTGTCTGCGATCATCTGTTTGGTGGTGGGTAAAAATGCACACTAACTTGTTATCAAATATTTGTAGTTATTGAAACGTTGTTCGGCCCAGGCTAATGTGACTTTTGTTTGCTAGTGTCTGTTTGGTGGTGTGTACAAATACTTTAGTGGTTATTGAAATGTTGTTCGAAAATGCTGTGAATATGTGGAAATCAGCTTTTTGGCCTATGTATTTTGTAAGACCACATGGCAATCCATCCACTGATTGCTAATACTCGGTTCTAATACACAGCCAGACCCTGAACTGAGTATCATGCTACAGGCTTAAGTACTCATTGATGACAGCTCTCAGGTTCAGCTAGCAAAGAAAAGCTCATTGGCTCTGACTTATAGGTCATTTTCTTTCAGCACAACCACTTAGAGAACACAGAGAAAACACCCACACAGAGGAGGTGGAACACTGGCTGAAATAAACTGTTTCCTGCAGCCGCCACGTGTGTTTTTGTCAGCTGAGGCCGCCAGCGCTCTAAACCCAGTGTTAAAGAAGAATTTATGAGACCAAAAGCTTGACAGGAGCTCATTTCAAGCATAGTAATTAAGAAACAATGTGAACAGAGAGATGTTCTTGGTCTATACCTTCTATAACTTTCAGCTTATTGTTTCAGATATACAGTATACACAATTGCTCTGTTCCAAAACCTAGTGAGCTGCCAACGCAGGCAACAATTTAAAGGGATCAAAGGCATGCACCTTTATTTACCAATTGATAATGAAGTAATTATTTACTTACCTTAAACACAAACATCTCCCTCCTGAGGATGGCTAGAGTATTGAAGCCTCCATCACAGATGTCTGGCTTAACGTTAGGGTGCAGTGGCTTGTCGCCAGTCGGTATTCGTGGAGGCCGCGTCTGCCTGTCGTTTTTGCGTGGATCTACTGGTGGGTTCGAGCGGGCTGGTGGTACTGTCGGAAGAGGTCTCGTAGGCTGATGAAGTTTATCTGGAGGTCCTGGAAACATAAAAAAGAAAGAGAGAGAGACATTTACTATCAAGTGGTTGAAAATGGTCTGATTGCTAAAGTAATAGCATGCCTCTTCTCAACAAGCCTAATGATAAAATACAGTTAGGGTTTAACTGAAGTTTAACCCTTAAGGTTAGGGGTTATCATCAATAAAGCAATACGCCACCCGAGATGGTGCATTACAGTGATTTTACCATGAACTTTAAACATTAGCAGTATGTTTTTAAAGGTTACCATAACATTTCTGAAAATTTCCTGAAAACTTAATTTGGCAACTTGAAAAAATAAAAAAAATAAAAAAAATAAAAAGGGATGTACAATTTATTTTTTACCTAACATTGTGAGAAATTTAATCGAATACTTAATGGATGTTCCATTAATGCAATTGTTTTAAAAATGTTTATTTCTAACCTTACATAACATTAGCCAAAGCATAGACTTTTAGGTAAGGTAGCTATCCATCAAACTTAGTCGAGCATCCTTGCAAAGCCTCAACTGCAGTGCATTGTAAACTTCTATTATCTCTGGACTCATTATCACGCTACACAAAAAGGCTAACCTGCACTGAAGAGTTAGCATGGACAGATTTTGGGTAGCGTAACGTGTGTTAGAATCTGACAGATGAGAAATCAACCTCTGTGAACATAAAAGGATAGGTGATTCTATTGTGAAATGAATAAATGATTTTTGAATGAATCAGTCAGGAGGGCCACCTGACAGGATTAGCAGGAGTGTTCCCCTCTAGTGATGTGTGCGGCCCAGAGGAAGACAGAGAGGAGAGAGAGCTAGATATAGTGCTTTGCTAGGTATGTAGACCTAGACAGGGAGATCTTACCGTAAATCTTCTGGATGCCCTGCAAGTCGTCATGTGGTAGTCTGAAGTTCTCTGTGTCCATGTACTGATAGAAAGGGGCCATGATGGCCGTGGGGTCGTTGGAGTGCTCCAGGCCTAACGCATGACCCAGCTCATGTACCGCCACTAGGAAGAGGTCGTTTCCTACAGACACAAAAAACACAGACAAATAAGAATCGACAGATATTAGTCACTTTCAAAATCTCACACCATTTAAATTCCTTCAATTGACCGAATTGTTGCGGTAAATGTACAATAATTGCATGTTATTCGCACAATGGCTTTTTGTGTTTAAATTAAGGCTGACAATTTAACATAATTTCTGTGCTATTAATTAAAAAAATAAATAAAATAAAACATTAAATAAAAAATATTAATCATGTCCCTTGACCGTAATATAACATTTTGGCAGATGCAATTTGCACCCCGGTGCAAATAATGGTATATGCTATTTACACCCCAATGCAAATAGTAACAGATAGTATTTGCACCCCAACCCTGGTGCAGATAATGGTAGATACTAATTGCACCCATATTTACATATTAATATACAGTATGAACATCACTGCAGTGTGTCTATTGTGTTTATTTAGAGTCCCACAGACATGCTACATTAACCTCCACCCCTAAACCTAACCTTAACCTTACCTTAGAAAAAAATAACCTTGGTTTTACTACTGTAACCATGGTTTCACCAAGGTATTTGTTTTGTAAATTTACAGTAACCACAAAATTAACCATGGTTACTATATTAGCACCATATAAAACTATGATTTCTGCCAAAGAACATGGTTACTACACTATTAGTAATACAGTGATGCAATGTACACACAAGCGATGTCTAGCCACGGGAACGAATGCGAATGACAGACCCCGCCTCTGGATCAAACTCTTCTCTGAACTCCTCAACATTCACCGTGACCAAATCACTGCGATAAAATCAACATTTATATTCATTTTTATCTATTGTTTTAAGTAGTATTAAAGTAAATTTTAAGAGTGGAAACAGGAAATCGAATGCAAAAAGAGTGGGACAAAAGTTGAATTCGATCCATGGTTGCTAGGACAGCACTACAAAATCACACACCATCTCTACAGCCTACACCACTGCAGTGACATCTACTGATTAGTTTGTTGCATATTTCAGTGGTTCCACCAGACTATTGGGGTGCAAATAGACGGCTTGTGTGGCAGATGCTATTTAATAGACAATAATAGGTGCAAATAGACATTCAAGCTTGAAGTACTGCCTGTTTTCAGCTGGGGGCAGTAAGTGAAACTCTAGCTGTATAGGCAGCGCACAGCTGAACAGACAACAAAACCAACTTTAGGCCAACTTGACACTAGCGACAGCACAAGATAAAGAAGCATTCTTCAAAAACAGCTGGACAGAGCACAGTTCCGAATCTCGAGATGTGTTTTTCTAAGTTTAAAACTACTGTACATTTAACTTGACACTGTGACTTAAAAACACTGTGTTCAAATATTAATCGATTGGCATCCTTATTTTAAAGGAATTCCTACCACCACCAAAATAACATCAAAATTCTTTCATCTCATTCATTCCGTACTTCAGCACATCATAACCTTGCTTGAATTGTTAATGTTATGGCTTTATTCATACATCCTTAAGCACTGACACAAAACATTTCTGACATTGTTACAACTCCAGTAAAGACAATAAAACCAAAATGGCATTCGGAATGGGATGTATTTCCAAGTAAACAGTATATTTAAAAATATATATATATATATATTGGAATTTGATTTGATCGGTATAACTGAGCATTCCATTCCAGAATCAAGACAAACCTGAAAGTGAGTCTGTCGACTCTGTCCCCTACAAAACTATTTGGCCATTGGTTAATGTTGTAGCCCACAGAGAATAGATGACATGAGTGAAAAAAGAAAGTCATTTCAGAGGCGGAGCAAGTTATTACATTTTGATGAAAGATAATAAATATATTTGATTATTCTTCTTTGGATTAGCATCCATGAATAAGACCAGGACCGTGTATTATGAAAGTAAATAGGGTCAATTTTGATTTAACTTTAACCTGATTTGGCTGCATTTCTACAAGTCCTTTTCATGCTTGATCTTCAAATGGAAAAATACTGATACAGTACATTTACAGCAAAGGCTGCATGTGTCAAAGCGCCTAATGATACGTGCACAAGAATGTCAAATCTAATCAAGACACGTGTGTGTGTGTGCGTGTGTGGTTGTTTATGTACATAATTGTTATCCATCTCTGTTTCCACTCTAGAATAACTCATCCAGAGCAACCATGGCTACTGCTGGGAATCATTACTGTATGAACACTGTCACTACACACCCTCACATCAAACATCCACGCTGAGCATCTTCCCTCTGTGCTCAAATGGAAAACCCCACCCTGCTCACTCTGTGAAGATTTTGAAATGAGACTTTACGCCACAAGCCAGAAAACGGTGCCACTGGCTGCAGCCCAGTTACCAAAGCAGAGCAAATGCTATGTGATGGTAACCAAGGACCACAGAGGATAGCACACCCATGATGGCCACATCAGCAACTGCAAATAGGGTTGGGAACCGAGAATGATAGTTATTCAGAACCGGTTTCACAAAAAAAGCAAAAACAAAAACAAAACAAAAACAGAACAGACCTGAGTTTTAATAACTTACGTTTTCGTTAAAGGAATAGTTCACACAACAATGAAAATTCTCTCATCATTTACTCACCCATATGCCATCCCAAATGTGTATGACTTTCTTTCTTCTGTAGAACACAAACAAAGATTTTTAGAAAAATATTTCAGCTCTGCAGGTCCTCACAATGCAAGCGAATAGGTGCCAAAATTTTTAAGCTCCAAAAATCATATAAATCTGCACAAAAGTAATCCGTAAGACTCCAGTGATTAAATCAATATCTTCAGATGTGATATGATAGGTGTGGGTGAGAAACAGATCACTTTCACCTTCTTCTTCTTGTGTTTTTGGGCAGGGAGAAGAATTTAAAGCAAAAAAGAACTTAAAGATTGATCTGTTTCTCATCCAAACCTATCATATCTCTTCTGAAAATATGGATTAAAATACTGAGGTTGTATGGATTACTTTTATGATGCCTTTATGTGCTTTTTCAAATTTTGGTACCCATTTGCTTGCATTGTATGGACCTACAGAGCTGAAATATTCTTCTAAAAATAAGATTTTGTGTTCTGCAGAAGAAAGAAATTCATACATATCTGGGATGGCATGAGAGTGAGTAAATCATGAGAGAATTTTAAGTTTTGGGTGAACTATCCCTTTAAGGGTTCTTGAACATGTATTCTTAAATAATGCGCATGTAGCAGCATACAAAAATACTCAGACAATGTTTCCTGCACTACTTTGCTACTTAGCGATGTTGTTGTGCTATGACAGAATCTACAGCGTTAAACATACAGTGCGAGAAGTGTTGTACGCTTTCCGAACTGCTGAGGGCAGTAGATTAAATAAAAATTGCATTATTATCTTATTTCTAATTTCTTATTTTTGTTGAAAAACACATTGTTTCAAAGGAATAGCCAGAAGATGTATACATTATCTGTTAACATGATTTTAGTGTTATAAAATCAGGTTACAGTAACACAATACAGGGTTTAGCGTTGTTATGTCGTCATGAGAACAAGTTGTAACATTGGATATAAATTTACACAGAGTTAAGTAAGTTAATAAGATAGCTACAAAGCTTTAGTTGTTTTCTTCAACTGTGACTCACACTTTCTCCTGCACCTGTCTTGCTATCTTTCTCTCTCTCTCTCTTGAAATCTTTTATCCTCTGACAGCATGCACAATTCACGGATAAAGATGACACATTTTTATTCATTCAGCTTGTGTTTTATTTAAAACTGCTCAGTGCAAGAGATGCTGTTCAGATGATGTGCTCTATATTCCTGGATATTTCAGTCTATTTCAGCACATGGAACATCACCCTGGAGAATTCGACCATCTACGGCTGCATCAAGGTCAATGACAGCAACACGTTCCAAAATACACAGTTGACCAACTATGTACAAAACACATGAGACCATTTGTTACAGTTCTGTTATCAGATGAAAATATTAGTTTGGTAAAGCATTAAATGGAAAACAAACTGTATACTCACAACACTGAAGCAATATTAAGAATTTACGAGTAATGGGAGGGTGGGAGTGAGAGAGCGTGTGTGAGACAGAGACTGCAATGACAGCACTTTGTAGTATTATAGAAAGCAGGCTACATTTTGAAAAATCTCTAACCTTAACTTTGCTGTGTAACTCATATTGCACAAATTGGGTTACAGACATAAATAATACCTCAGATAAAGTGTCTTTATGGCAAGTCAGGCCACTTGGTGGCCATATTTGTAAAGCCTCTGGGCATCTATTTCCAGTCACACAAGTACAACACCTATCTATGGGAATGGGGAAAGAACAAAATCTCCAGAACTGTAGGTCAAGATCCAAAGAACATTTATCAGCAATAAAATCGGACACAATGTATCGTGCTTCTTTAGCTCAAATGACATGAAAAATAAAAATTTTCAGGATGGTCCAGCTAATGTGCATACACATTCTGGAGTAAACAAACAAGTGACTTTTGAGTGTAAGACAGGACTTCCATACCTATAGCCACCATACTAAGAGTTTCAATGGCTGTATCAAAAATAAACAAAAAGAGCTGTATTTATGATTTCTCCCATTCATATGTATACAAGTGAGCAGTATCATTACCTTATTATGTGTCTACCCTAAATCATGCTGCTTTTACAGGTGTGTGTGTGTGTGTGTGGACAAGTGGACAAACAAAAGGGGTATAAAAATCCCATAGTCTTGCATTGAAGTAGGAACCCAAGCCATATCAAGGGACCAGTCCAGAATATAGAGACTTTGGGTAGTAGAACCCCAGCAACCACCTAAAACACCCTAGCAACCACATTGCAACACTTAAACAACTACTGAGAACACCCTGGCAACCACCCACAACACTCTAGCATCATGTCCGCAAATTTTGTATGGGCAAGTACCAAAAACTTAGTTTAGATGTTCTCTCTCCACAGAAAATGGACAGAAACCCTTTACTCTAGTGATGTTTGGAGTAAAGTGTATACTGTCATATCTGCTGACCTGAGCTGAGGTTCTCCCAATATTCTCTTTCAAAAGTTAATTTGAGAACAGCTGTGTTTGAACCGTTCGGGGTCTTGTGTAAGACCAAAGACCCTGATTAATTAGCAGGCAGCTGAGAGGCAAGTTCTCACATCAACCACAAGTGAAAAAAGCAAAGTGATGGGAAACAAAGGGGAGAAACAGACATGAAAGGAATTTGCCAAGAAAACTGACCTCATTTTGGGAATCACCTTACCTTTGCCCATGCTAAACATATAGACTACACACCCTTTCAAAAAAAAAAAAAAAAAAAAAAAAAAAGTGGCAGTGATGGCATCAAATGGTTATACCATATCACTATGATAAAGCTATACAATAGTTCTACATAATAACATTGTATTACCATGGTGCATATCCAAAAAAAACAAAAACAAAGACAAAAAAACACACCTCATAAACCACATTTATAGCATAATACCCTTGTAATTACCAGTTGGTAAACAAAAAAAAAAAGTCCTCATAAACCACCCAAGCCCACACACACACACACACACACACACACATACACAGGACTCCAGAGACCTCGGCTTTCATTACATATGATGAAGTTGATGGAGTATCAGCTTAATTCCAAACACGAGATAGACGATGTCTAGGTGGATCAACTCACACCACTTGCAGTGATTGACAAACGTTTCTGCTCTGCATACAGTGGGCATTTATTTTCATAACAGAGAACTTCTTGATGAACTTTCAAAGATTCATTAGCCAAGGATATTACATCATATTGTATTTCCCAGGGGAAAGACGTAACTTAAGGACAGAGGAAATTCAGTAAGGCAAGATCTGTGTGTGAGTGTGAACCAGACACACTTTTATACACAAAGACACGCTCAGTCAGAATACCCTTGGGGCAAGTTACACCCATTTTACATCCCATACAAATTTCCTCTTTGCAGGGGACAAAGATCCTGTTCAACTCAAGACAGGAAAGCCAGGTATTAGAGAGCAATTCATTAATTTAACCTTCATTATTCTGCCTTTCTCCTCAGCATCTAACCAGAAGAATACAGAGTCTATTTCAGCCATTGAGAGAAGAGCCACAAGAGGAAATGTCCTTTGCTGTACCAACAATTCCACAAAATTTACAATGCATTCAGGAAATTACTACCAGCCCTTTCAAAAGGATTTCATGGAAAACACTAAACGCCTGTGGCCTAACTAAGCCCCTTCTTTCTCGTCTCTCTGTCTCTTTTCTGCTTTGAGCCAAATGCATTTTCCTCTTTTGTAGTGAGCAATGTTTAATTTGCTCTGAATGTGCAATGTGCTTCTGTGTTAAAACCTGAGAGCTGCATCTAACATTATAAAAGACTTCAAGTTCATATACAAAATTGAAACATCCTATGCAAGACATTGCCAAGACACCTGCAGAGGATGTAAGAATGACCCTATGAACAGGCCCTGTTAACTCTACATTTTTGAGCAATTCTAAAATCATATTCCTGATTTAGCTACATTCAAATCTCTGGACATTTATGTCTCACTGGAGACATTTGTATGCAAGAAAGTGTAATCTATTTTAGTTTACCTGACATGATTTTTTATTTATTTTTTAAATCCACCCCAGCAATCTCTATAAAATGATTTTATCTAGTGTTGTGATCCAAGTTCTTATCCACTGATCACAAACAAATGTGATTTGTCAAGAAAAGTAACAGGTACCTTGTGAGTACAGCCTTTGTGCTGCTTATGCAGTGGCTGTTTTTTTGCTAACTGCCTTTCTATTTCTTTAATTGCTTATTTTATTTCTATCCTCTTTGCCCTGCAAACACAAGTAATTACACTCTGCTTACATACCCTTCAAATAAATCAGCCTAATGCTACAATGTGAACAGGTTCTGCTAACTCTACACCCTGCTAACACAACCCGTTACACCCTGCTAGCATACCCTATAAATGGACCTGCCTCACTTAACGCTGTGCTAACACACCACATGAGCTTACTCTTCTGTTAACACACTGCAAATACACCCTGCTAACAGATGCTACTGAGAACATCATGCTAGAGGCATGCTAAATCCTTACAGTAGACCATAAAACAGTAGGACTAGCAGCTAACATCATCAGCACAGATGATAAAACACATACGTAGGGTTGAGTTTCACAAAACCATTTGCCACTTTAGCATGTGGTAAGCCCTGCTAATGCTACATCCTGCTAACACCCATTCCAGCATGCTAGCATACCCTATAAATGGACCTGCCTCACTTAATGCTGTGCTACACACCAAATAAACAGACCTTCACCTACTCTTCAGTGAACACAGTGCAACAGACTGTGCTAACAGATGCTACTGAGAACATCATGCTAACGGCAGAGAAATTGTAACAGTGGACCATAAAAACAGTAGGAATAGTGATAAAAATAGCGTAAAAAAACAGCTTATAAAACAGAAAGAGGCGTATTCACATAATAGTTCTGGCACTTTAGCATTTAGCAAACCCTACAATTTCACAAAGCACCTACAATGAACTTTAAGTAGGTGCAAAAGGCTCTGAAATAGTGCTACCCTTAGTATAAATTAATTCACTGTTATACTTAATGGCACAAATATGCTCCTTTCTATGTAAATTATGATGATAATAAATTGCACCATTCACAAAACTCAGCACTATTTGCCAGGCACAATTAACATAGCACTGTTCCTGTTCATGAAAAGCAAGCGGTGAACAGAATATTATTTAAAAGCGATATTTGTGTGCATTTTCTATTGATCATGGCAGCAGTTATTCATCAGTCATCAAAAGATGGGAAAAAGTGTTATAATTGGCCATGTATCCAGACACTTTGTGTAATCTTTAAATGCATATTTTCAGCATTTTAAAAGCTGATTCAGGCGCCTGGATCACAGTGGTAGAGTGATGCTGTACAGTCCCTGTAAAGTATGCCAGATTGTAGATGTCTACTGCATTGTTCACAACCTTGCACTCAAAACCGACCCACTAGATTTGGAATTGGGCACATTGGGTACAGCACTAGATTTTTTGTATGTTTGTGCCATTACCTGATTTGCATAATTAAAGAATCAGGTACTAAACAACACAGAAAGCACACACACATACACAAATGCCATTACAGGGTGCATTTTATACTTTGCACATTCCCCCAACATTGTTGTGCAGCAAATAAGAGCAATCTAAAATGTTAATTATGGATGAAAAATATTCTTCATTTCAGTATAAGTGGTGAATAAAAACATTAATACATAGAAAAAAGAGAACAAGAGGGCTTTTGTTAGCCCATCGAGTAGGCTATCTCTTAGTAACTGGATCAGGAATGGAGAGAGAGAGAGAGAGAGAGAGAGCTGAGTACTCGGATTCCTGGCGTTCTTGTGTTACCCGTGGCTGATTCCAGGAGATCTGGTTCAAGTTCATTCTTGAGTGTGAAAAAATTAGCTGGTGCCCATGAACAGATGAGGCATTGTGGACAGACCAGCTGCTCTGACATCTCTCTCTCTCTCCAGCTCTCTTTTTGCTTCATCTGTCCCAAACCTCTTCTCTGCTCTTGTTCAGCTCTTACATCTAGACTAACACCCTTTATTTTGGCTCTACTCTTGCCTTTCTGATTTCACAATCAGATCTCCAGCTTGAGCTTTATGTAGGAATATCTTTGCATTACATACAAAAAAATCAAACATTGTGGCATTTATCATTTATCAGAAAGATAAAACAAGCACACTTTTTCAAGCAAAACATTTCACAAAAAGAAGTTTGTTAGTTTTCCAGTTTTAAAACAATAGACACATTGTTCAAAATTAAGTATTTGGACACTTTCTGGTTGTCAGATTTTGTGGAACATGTCCAGTTAATGTGATGAAGTACACCTGTGATATGCTACAAAGAAACCTGTGTGAACCAGATAGGAACTGATTTCATAAATCCGCTAAAAATCACCTTGAGGGACCAGTTGGTGAAAAGTTTGTTTTAAGAAAAGGTCTAGCATCATTTGGTGCAGATACCAATTGGTGTTATATTGGATGCTGTGAGAGATATACACAAAGTGCAACCTCTTCAATATGTGGTGTTTAAAATACAAATTTCAAGTGGACTAAAACTCAGTGTTTCATTGACCCAAGGGTCAACACCTAGGTACATGACTATGACACATTAATCGAACTGTTCTAGCCAAAGTAGCATCATTTTCATATGCATCAAAGTAAATATGCCATCTACTCTGACTACAGCCTGTTGACTTGTTAGCTAATCTGCATTCTTAATTCTCAAAAATACCTGAAACTTCCTTTAAAGTTTAAGGCAGCATTTGATGAGAATTCACATGATCAAGCCAATTTCTGGAACAAATTCTGCTCCTAAGAGTAATAAAACATGCACTGTGAACAAATATAGGCTGAGACCAAAATCCAGGTGGAAGTGACCGTGAGATAAAAATGAGAGAGAGAGCAGAGATTAAGGGCAGTATTTAAACACACACACAGGTCAACCTATCCAAGCCTTACTCGCAGTGCTGTGTGAAGCAAATTTTGAATGGAAAGAGAGGTACAATAAGAGAGAGAGACAGAGAAAGGCAGGCTGTGCAGGCAGAAGGGGCTGCTGCTACCTGCATGGAATGCCAATGCTCCAGTCGGTGGGTGAGTGCCTATTTTAAGAGCAGACCTGGTGTGTACCAGCGTGAGTCACTCTCCTTACACTTACAGGATATGGATCACATACAGTACATAACACAAGGTCTGCAGGCAATAAAAACCACAACGAACCACATAACATACAGTATATTTGCTATTCATAAATATGTTATTGCTAATTCTGCCTTATCCTATATAGTTATGAGTGTATACAGTGGATAAAGTCTTTTCAGCTGCAATATATGAATGTTGGAGTATTTGTGATTAGTATAATGATGTAACAGTCTACGGACCTGGGTAGCTCAGCGAGTATTGACGCTGACTAGCACCCCTGGTGTCGTGAGTTCGAATCCAGGGCGTGCTGAATGACTCCAGCCAGGTTTCCTAAGCAACCAAATTGGCCTGGTTGCTAGGGAGGGTAGAGTCACATGGGGTAACCTCCTCGTGGTCGCGATTAGGGGTTCTCGCCCTCAACGGGGCGTGCAGTAAGTTGTGCGTGGATCGCGGAGAGTAGCATGAGTCTCCGCATGCTGTGAGTCTCCGTGGTGTCATGCAAAGCGAGCCACGTGATAAAATGCACGGATTGACTGTCTCAGAAGTGGAGGCAACTGAGACTTGTCCTCCGCCACCCAGATCGAGGTAAGTAACCGCTCCACCACGAGGACCTACTAAGTAGTGGGAATTGGGCATTCCAAATTGGGGAGAAAAGTAAAAAATGATGTCACAGTCTGGTCACGTGACACAGTGGACATCAAGACTACATTAAACAACATCTGCAACACATTTAACTTCAATAATAGGACATATTTTCAGAGAGAAACAAAAAAATGTTTGTGGGAAATCAGAATTTGATTGGATCGTGGATGATATTATTGGTATGATATTATTGGTTAAAATAATTTTTCCCAATATGCACAGCCTTGGTTACATAAGTGGAAAAAAAAGGTTGGTTTAGAGGTGGAGAAAGTTATTACATTTTAATTGTGAAAAGATTATGATTTTTTTTATATATATACTAATTAAAAATTGTAACTGATAAATTGTGCATTTGTTTTTTATTATCTTTATATTAATATATGATATAATTAATTACATTTTTAAATACTCCCTTTGTCCACCATGGTACAGGCAAATGGGATAACCCACTCAAAACACCACAAATTGCTGGCCCAAACACACCATTGGTTGGGCTAATGTTGCATCCAGTCAGGCCACTCTAACAAAAAATTTTTGTTTTGCAATTCCGAATGGTGTCAGAAGTGGTGCAGAACTTACACAATTCATATTAAAAAAAAATAAATAAATAAAACAAAAGTAATAGGGTCTGTTTAAATTTAATGTTGACTTGAACTAATCACTACAAAGCTATATAGTACATTTTTAAATAACAAATGCTGTACATTATCAGAACAAAGCCACCTGCCATCAATATACACACACATACACAAACCTCTCTCTATGTTGATAGCCAACTGGCACGTGTAGACATGCAATAAAAATAGTTCCTCTTCCTCCAGTTCAAGAAACATTTATTTTATCCACTACACTCATCCTGCCTGTTCTCGTCTTCCAAAAGTAGTTGTACTCAGATGTTCAGTTCTTCCCAAGACCTTCCTCCTTACGCCCTCTTCCTCAAATACCCAGCATCCTTCTCTAACATAAACTACAATTCCAACCTGCTCTTGTGGACAACTCTACACATGTATCTAAACTTGTTAATCGGATTTGAAATTGTTAAATTATTTAAGTACTTAATACACCTGATTCAAGAAACATTCTGGGCATTCCACTCCTCTTCCCTCTTATTGTTTTTCTTACCTTAAACCCGTCTCACCCTCAGTTGTGTGAGGGACAGAAAATATCACTCTGTAATTTTAATTTCCTGCATGAGTGCAGCCACATGAACGTTCCATATTTTCCACTGCAGCCGATGTTATCGCATCAACTTTAAGAGTGTGAAAACTTCAGAAATCTGTTGGAATTCATGTTCCGCTGTGTCCCCCGGGGAAAATTTGGTGAAAACATAACAGTTTCTGATCTTTTGTAAGGAGTGTAATCTGTATACTACCTGGCTGATCTAGCTGTATAAGCAGCTGAAAATATGACATGTTTTTTGTGTACATGTAGGTTTAATCTTATTTGAAATTGGCAAACATGAATTAGATGGGGGACGTTGTAGATATAAAACTATTCTTACCTTTTTTAAAGAAAACGTGAGTGGTGCTTGCCCGTGAAAAGAAGTTTCCACCATGGTCCATGGCAGCTGTAGTAGGTGATTAGAAAGGTGATACTATGTGATTGCTAAGGTGTTTAGCCTGTTGCTATAGGATTGCTAAGGCATTCTGAGTGGTTTTAGCGTGATGCTATGCAATTGCTAGGGTGTTCTAGGTGATATTTAAGCATGTTGCCATGTGATTGCTAAGGCATTCTGTGTGGTTTTAGTGTGATGCTGTGCGACTGCAAAGGCGTTCTGAGTGGGTTTAGTGTGAGGCAATGTGATTGCTAAAGTGTTCTGAGTGGTTTAATTGTGTTGCTATGTGTCAGCTAAGGCATTCTGAGTGTATTTTAACGTGTTGCATTACAAATACTAAGGCATTATGGGTGGTTTTAGCATGTTGCTATGTGATTAATAAGTTGTTCTGAGTGGGTTTAGCCTGCTGCAATGTAGGGCTGGGCGATATATCGAATATTAATGATATAATCTAGATAATTTTGCTGACAATGTAAAATTTACCAATATCGTGAATATCACGATGATTTTAATGTGCTTTCATTTGGCCATTTAGTTTCATAAAGAGTGCATCAGTAGACTAATTTCACAATCCTTCAGGCCTGCAACATTGATCAAAATAACTTAAAAATGGCAAGTTGGTCATATGTGATTATTAATCCACAAAAGGCTGTGATTTAAAGACAGATAAACACGGTCTGTGTGTAATTCAGAACAAACCGGTGACACGCTGATCTGTGTGCACGCGCATGGCGGCGCTCTCAGATCAGTTCACGTGCATTGTGAAATCAAAGTAAAGCCGGTTCAAACATTCGCACTTCCATACATTTGTAACCGCTACAAGATATTATACAAATCTTCAAATGCGGCACCGTATAACAGAAAAGGAGGAGATTACAGCATTTCAGGAAATGCAGAACACTGTAAACTGTCAAATACACATTGCCCTTTTTGTGTTGAAATAAAAGCTCCTTGTGAAGTTGAAATAAATACAACAGCACTTTTGGTGTCAAAATAAATGCCCCAGGTGGAGGTGAAGTAAACAGGACAGAAATATATTACTTTTGTATAACGCAAATCTAATAATTGGAATAATAATGATAATTAAGCATTATATTATAATAATAAACCTGACGTGTCCCACAGGAATAATTAAGTATTATGCAATGTTCAACTGGAGTTTAAAAAATAAGATTTAAAAATAAAAAATTTTAAGGTAAATAATGCTTCATATGAAACTACTATGTATCATTGTACATGCAATATAAATATAAAGTGCATATCAATGAATATGATTGAATTTCATTCTCCCTTGTTTTTATTTAATGAAAAACTAATTATTATATTTTAATTTAATATCTTTAAAATATTGAATCTACTTGGCTGCAGTGGCTGTTTGGATGAAATGATGGTTCCTCTGATTAAAAAAACAAAAACAAAAAAACAACAACAACAAAAAACAACACTTTTGAACCTTTCTAGAGCAAATACATAATTATCGAGATATATATCGAATATCGTCAATTTGCTGAAAAATATCGAGAGACATATTGCCCAGCCCTACTGCAGTGCGATTGTTAAGGCGTTCTGAGTGGCTCTAGCTTGTTGCTATGCGACTGTTAAAGCTTTCTGAGTGGTTTTAGCGTATTGCTTTGTGATTGCTAAGGCGTTCTAAGTGGTTTTAGTTTGTTGCTATGTGAATGCTAAGCTGTTCTGAGTGGTTCAATTGTGTTGCTAACAGCTAAGGAGTTCTTAGTGGTTTTAGCATGTTGCTATGCGAATGCTAAGGCATTCTGAGTGGTTTAAGCATGTTGCTCTGTGTTCGCTATGGTGTTCTGAGTTATTTTAGTGTGTTGCTAAGGTATAACGAGTTAGGGTGACCATACCTCCTCTTTTTCCAAGACATGTCCTCTTTTTCAGACCTTAAAAAAGGGACCGGTAGGGATTTCTATATTTGCGAAAATGTCCGGGATTCGGCTTTAGCTGCATTATGATGTGCATCTGATCTAATTCTTCATTGTGTGGCGCGCATATTTGCATTGCTTTAACTCCTCTTTGTAAATCCCGCCTTCTCGCACACCAATTGGTCAATTATAAGAGGCTTGCAGCAACTGTTGGACAAATTCCTGCCTGTCAATCTCTCCGTGAACGCGCGAAGCGCTGCTGTGTTCGGTATCAAACTGTTGCTTGACAG
Source organism: Myxocyprinus asiaticus (assembly GCF_019703515.2). Classification (NCBI taxonomy): domain Eukaryota; kingdom Metazoa; phylum Chordata; class Actinopteri; order Cypriniformes; family Catostomidae; genus Myxocyprinus; species Myxocyprinus asiaticus. Next base: position 29,547,603 of record NC_059387.1, read on the forward strand.
TAGCAGCAAATGACAGCTGAGTGGAAACAATGCCCAAACGAAAGTGCAAATTTACAGAAGATTTGCACAAAAAATTCTCATGCTTTCATCCAGGTCGAGATCAGTGGAAAGCAGAATGTATGACATGTAAAGCTGGCACTTATGTGTCAGTTGCTAATAAAGGTGCAAGTGATTTAGAAGCACACATTAGCTCTGAAGCATAAAGGGTCAACAAAATGTGAAAGTTCATCAGGTAATTTAACAGACTACTTTTTGTGACCACGTAAAATTATCACATTGCTTCATTTTCCATGGCCATTCAAAATAATAGTAATAGTTCATGAAGGTACAATCATGGCATCAAATATTTTATTTTAGTACATGGACATTCAAAAGAATGTTGGAAATTGTTATTTATTTATATATATTTATGTTATGCTAATAGAGTGTCTTTTTCACTGTATTAAAGTTTGCATTCATAGTAACACTGTTCTGAACCCTATTATTCCACCCACCCCACCCCACCCCAATCCCAATCCCAAGAATTTAAGAAACAAGAGAAAAATTCTGAGTAAAAAAATGTTTTTGCTGTGGAATAACCACTTAAAGGCTAAGTGCATTGATCTAGTGCCAAGTTCAACCCTACAACATTTTGGTTACCAAAACAGATCTTTCACCAAAGCACCATTGTAGAAAGACAGAGGCCACACAACTTCATTTAGTCAAAGTTGAAGCTAAAAACGTAGCTGCAGTTGTAAACAAATAGTTTTTATCACTCTGTCCTTTGTATTTTTTACCTTTATCGTCCCAGACAATCTCTCTCTCTCTCTTAGTCTAGAATGAGAACAGGAGAATGTTCCTGCTGTGAGGCCTAACTACTCTCCTTCGCACACACTCACACAAGTCTACAGCCCAGCAAAGTTATCTGACTCTGAATCTAGTGATAAAAAACGTGTATGAGATGGTGAGAATTTTAAAATAGCGACAGAGCAACTAAAAGAACCGTCGATGTACTGTATGTCCCCCAAACCCAAACTAAAACTAGACAACAAACATCACTACAATGTTTTGCTTGGTTTAAAGCCTTAATCTTACAACATTTAGTGTGGTTTATACTTAAAACAAGAAAAAAACAACAACTTGCAAATAGGGTAAAAAAACAAACTAAAAAAAAAAACTAAATTTATGATATATTCTCTCTTTGTGTGAATGTTCCATTGACTACTATTGTTTATACTCAGCTAATGATATGTTCTATCTCCTTACCCTATCCCTATGCATAAACCTGACCCTCACACAAACCTTCTTGCATTTTCATTAAGACATTATTTAGTATGTTTATTAAGTGGTTTTCCTTGTGACGATTGTTGGCTGCTCCCCACGATGTTAGAGATTTCAGCTTTTACCATTCTAGTGGGGACATTTGGTAAAAAAGTGAAAGAGAAGGTGAGAATTTTAGAATAGAATGGAAAAGAGGCAGATCAAGAGAGAGAGAAATGCATTTGTCCCCCTAACCCAGACTAAACATCCTGTGAGCTGTGTTCCCCTTATTATGCTCCCACAATCCCTGTCACTTACTGATGTACACACAGTGCTTCTGACCTACTTAAAGCAGAACTCTCTTACAACTCAGGCAGACAGGAAGAGAGGTTGAGAGGATGTACACAGCCAGCGAGTGGAAGTGTTGTCCCATGTGAGAGAGGATGCAGTTGCCTCTGAGAGCCGTAATCCCTCGCTGCACGTCAACAAAACAAACAAAACAACTGTGCCTGGCAACAGATCGCCACCTCCCTGGCAACAGGCTGGGGATTGATTTGACAGATCCACACAAGAGTTCTTTCCTCTAGACTACAGGCTTTGTGCATGTTTGAGAGAGAGTGTGTTTGTGAATTAGGTCTGGGTGATATAGTTTAACAGATTATATCTTGATATTTTCAACCTTTAGATGATATTCAGTATATTTATCACAATATTTAATGTGTATTTGCTCTGAAATGGCTTAAAAAATTATTATTATTTTTTCCATCAGAAGAACCATAATTTCAACCAAACAGTCATTGTTGTCACTTATATTCAAAATGGTTAATGTAGGAAGTAAAACATTGTACAAATCTAGCTAAAAATAATCAGACAAAAACATTTACATTTAATGTAATCTAAATTTAAAGTGGTCAAAAAACTTGAAGACATGGCCTATTCGATTCCATCATATTCTAGAGAGCAGTCTAGAAAAGCAGGGCCTAGACAACAAGTTATTCGCTCCTAATGGAGTGAAAGACAATGCAGGGTTTATTTGTGACCAATAAAACCAGTTTTACATACCATCATGGTTCGGGTTCCCTAGAGTCCAGGGCTCATCTGAATCAAAGTGTGTGTCTCCTCCGATTCCCGGACCAGGAAAGTAGGCATGTGCAAGGAAACCCCCTTCTCCATCGAAGGGAGAGCTGTCGCCATGGAAACCTGAGGCGAAAATGATAGTAATGTCCACATCTTTCTTGTTGCGCTCCAGGTCGCTATAGGGCACTGCCTCGAATCGCAGCGGCGTGACGTTCTGCCACACATCAAACGCACGGCGAATGGCATTGTGCGTCTCCTCCGCGCCCACCTTAGGTGTGACGTTTTTTATGCTAGAAAGAGCAGATGACATCTATTAGAATATGGGCATTATTTGATGATATCATGATCACATTATATACAGTCTAAAAGTTTTGTGAAATTGTAGCACGTTGCGTTATACCGAAATGCAGTGAGCTGCCTTGCTGTATAGTACCTACATAGGCAGCTACATTCTAAAGGCCAAAGTATACACTGGTTGTCCGCATTACTGTTCGGCAGACATACAGTATGCGTGACGCAAATTTCTTCATCAGCACAGTCTGCGCGGACTGTCCGTGTGTAGCCTAGCTTTTCTTGACACATGGACAGTCCTGGTCTGTGTGCATTTTTGGCACATGTGCCTGCTGTTGTTGACTGTACTAAAAGAGGATCTCAAAGCAGTCATAGTGCGCTTGCGTTGGACACTTTCATATTCACTCCTGGAAGGGCTGCACAATTATGACAAAAAAACGAATTGTCGATTATTTCCCTTGCTATTGTAATCACGATTATTCATTTAGATTAAAATAATTTACATTCAATTCCTTTTTTCTTTTTTGTTTCTTTTTTGTGGGGGGAAAATTACAATCAATATTTTTTTTATGTAAGCTACACATCCAAAAACAAGCTCAGAACTGTTCCTTAATTATCGCTGTTATATCATTAGACTGGGAGCATTCTAGTTTTGTTGCACCATTACTGATAGGCTTTTATACTCTTTTATTTCTGCGATTGGTTACAATGGTCAACCACAGAAAAAAATGTAAATACAAAATTTTAATTAAACGGGAATAGATTTTAATGGAATGCTGTAATTGACACTTTTCACGATTAGTTAATTGCAGCAGCCGTAATTGTAATTTTTTCGATTAATTGTGCAGCCCTAGCTTCCGGTCAACAGAGTATACCCTGAAAGGCAGAGCCCTCGACCGTGTGCGAGATGATCCTGGAATGCCCGAGCCTTAAGGCAACATCTGAAATGGAACCTTATAAAGAGCTGTTCACACTGAACACATTGTTGTGTCTGTCAACACTTTTTGAATTGTTTTCTATGTGAACATGCGCTAGATGAACATATTTGACCGTTGTGCCGTGTCCACCTGTTTTTTCAGTGTCTTGATCAGGAGCGCTGTATTTATAAAAAAATAAATAAATAAAAAAAAAGAATTCTGTTCTATGTGTTTAGCTGTGGGGGTTTTTTAGCAGAAGAATGCATTTGGTCTAAACAGACTCTTAGTGACTGATTTGGAATGCTTTTCAATGGCAGAAAGAAATAACACACTTGAGACTATTCCAGTAGAATATGGCATTAGCATGTTGCTAAGCTAACAACATGATACTCTAATAAGTATAAAAATGCATAACACACAAATATTGGGTAAAATAGCCCATTCTTTATTAGATTGAATTATTTTATACATTTTAGGTATTGAATGCAATGTAAGTACGCTGCCTTGGGATTTGTTATCTAACAAAGCAGCATAACGTTGATTTGATACCTAAAAATGCTGTCGAGGTAGGCCGCTCACTAGGTTTTGGAACAGAGCTAATGTATTTCACTCATTGCATATTTGCGCAAAAAGAGAAAGAGACAGACAAAGAGAGTAAATTGGGGGGAAAATGGCAGTTTTTCCAGCAGTCTTCCTGTGCAGGGGGTGCTACAGGTGTTGAAATATGATTTCCTGTGGACGGGATTTATTTTCTTACTGAGGATTATCAACAGCTCACTGCGCTACAGAGTGGCCTGATGTGGGCAATTTTCAAACCTCATAACTTTTTATAAATGTGTAAGACACATTTTAAATTAGATTTTTGTAAGCATCCTGTCATTTTTTAGCAAACTGGCTTTTTCTTTTGCCTCTGGTGCTTCTGGAGTGAATTTGTTAAAAGGGATAGTTCACCCAAACATGAAAGTTCTGTCATCATTTACTCAAAACAATGTTGTTCCCAGCCCACATTACTTTCTTTTATTTCTACAGTAGAACACAATGAGATGTAAGGAAGAATGTTAGGGACTAAAAGCCTCAGTCACTATTCACTTTCATTGTATCGAATAAATGCAAGAAAGTGAAAGGTTAATGAGGCCAAAATCCTGCCTAACATCTTATTTTGTGTTCGATGGTAAAAAGAAAGACATATTGTGCCCCATCTTCCATTGGTCAAATAAATTGTTGATCTCTACCCCAGACTCATGCCATTGGTTAAGCCAATTTTGCTGTGTTGGACTGTTCAGGATGCTCGAACAAAACAAAGAAGCCTAATATTTTGAAAGTGCCACACAGCCACAATGTTTACACTTTTTATGAGAATCAACCTAAGAATATCTTTCTTATAGTTGTCTCTGCATATGAAACTGGAATAGGAGAAGGTATTTTAGCATCGATTAAAATTACGCACATCACCTTTTATTTTAATTATTCTCAAGTAAGACTATTGTGTACTTCATAAAACATTGTGCTAGTGTCTAAAGTGGCCAAGACTCTCTATCAGCTCTAGTAGCAGCTGTTTTCTCCAATGTGCAAAGGAATTTTAACTGTATTAAAGCTGTGGCTCTAAAAATATTTACAAGACATAATATCTCATTGAAACCTAGGCTCTCCATCACTTTCTCCCTCCAGGTGGTGTAGGATGAGGTTTGGATATCATCGGCAGACAGTTGTTCCATCTATGAGCGCAAACTATTAGATCAACATCTGGTTTACACTCTTCATGTATTTTTCCTGTCGTTCTCAGCTGTAGTTCCCAGATATCATAATCCTGTCTAAACCTCACGTCCCATCAGATCTTTACTTTCCTCTCAGGCTTTAGAGTTTTTCAGCTCAGCTGGCATGAAGGCTGCTTGTTAGAGCAGTATGGAGTGTAAGGTGACTTACAAGCTTTCCCAAACCTTCATGTGGTGCTCCTCATGAATTGATTTTGTAGATGTTAAAAAATCACAGAGAAAATTATGTGTAAATTTCCATCAAATCTGTAAGCCATTGGGCTCTTGGTTGGCAGGGTGAGATTTTCAATGCCTGAATAGAAGTAGCATGACTAGGCCTATGCTGTTAAAAAATATAATATTTATTTTTTGCCACATGACCAGAGGCAGTCGAAAGTAAAGTGTTTTGCTCAAGGGCACAATAGTTTCAATTCATTTATCACCCCTTGTGGGGTTTGAACCTGCAACCTATGCCATAAAGCCAACATAGTCTAATGACAACTCATGGCAAAATCATAAGATCGATAGCCTATTGATTGACTTGCCTCATATGAAAAGGTACAACTTTATTTCCAAAGAGACAGACCAATCAACAAATAGAAGGATAGTAGAAAGGATATGTCATTATGAATGAATTAATTTAGTTACTCACTCCATATTTATTTACGCAATACAAATGACTTCAGTTTAAACTTCAGAAAAATCGTAAGAACCCTCATTCAAAACCCAGATGTTTCTCTTTCGTCCATGGTACACAATAGTGATTTTCCTATTGAAAAGATAGTTAGGTTTATGGTTTGGTAAGGTGTTAGACTTTATGGTTAGATTTAGGTTTAGGGTTTAACTTGGGGGGGGGGAAAGAACGTTATAACACAGCTCCTTGGTTTGTTTATTGTTCTCTATCGGGGAAGTTCGGACGTTTTTGTATGAGCCAGCTCGTATGATTTCTTACAAATTCACCATCTCATAACATTATTACTACTTCTGATGAGACTAGGTTGGATAAAACAACAAGCGATAAAAGTAGGCAATAAAATCTCTTCCATGTAAATCCATGAGTTTTTTTGTGCTCACACGAGTGTCACAGGAGCAACAGGACATTTAGTCAATAACTTGGTTTCTATTTATTTGGTGTTGTGCTGGGTTTCTCCACCCATAGTGACATCTCATTGGTCCACATTCCCCCTCCTCATAACTGTACATTAAACATCAAATATCTTCTAATTGGCTGTGAATGTGTCATGTTAAGCAGCAGTTTCAGGTTTATTGTGAACAGACTTGGGAAATTGGAAAACATTGGGAAATGTTGGGAAATTTCTTCTTAGATGCACAAGAAAGCCTTTTCTATCTCTAAAACCAAGAGGCCACAATAGTGTTCATTAAAATGGCCATTCAAACATCATGCCATTATCTCTAGCTCACAGAATAGAGTCCAGGCTCTGCCCTCTATACTTTGAATTCACAACACATCGCTTTGTTCTTTCATGTCCTTAATGGGTGTTATTGAAACCATGTCAGTTACGTGAATGATTGTGAGAGTGTGTCAATGGTTATGAGAACTCTTTTGCTTTGAGACCAGGTTAATTACCAGCACTCAACAGCCAAGACTAACATACACACACACACACACACACACACACACACACACACACACACACACACACACACACAAACAGTGAAACTATTTGTAGATGTTATAGCATGAGAAGAGCATTGATATGGTATGATCCAGGGTTGGGGGAAGGTGAAGGGTGGCCGGAACATCTGCCAACCCATCTGCTCTGCCTGGCTACACATTCACGCACACACACACACACCACACACACACACACACACACACACACACACACACACACACATGCATTGCACACACATAGGAACTCCTGCCTAAAGCCACCAAGCTGTATTCCATTGCATAATCATAATCTCTCTCTTTTCTTTTGGTTTCTCTGTCTGCTTTTTCACAGTAGACCGTAATGTTTAACTTATATATCAAAGGATGCTGGTATGCTTGTACAGCCTTTTGTGGATGCTCTGGATCCTTAAGGGCAAGGTGTGTCATTTTTCCGATGTTAAAATACTGCACTTCTTTTCCAGATTCATATGCAGATATAAGTAAGCCATTTGTAGCTTAATTTCTTAGAAAAGTGTAACACTTTGGCTCTGTGGTGCCATCAAAATATTGCTGCTTGTTTGAGCATCCCGACCAGTCTGACACAGCAACATTGGTTCAGCCAATGGCTTGAGTTTGGGGATGGTACTATCTGTTACTTGACAAATGGAAAACAGAGAGTGTTCAGGAAAACTGTTTGAAAATGCTGACACTAGTAACTCAGAAATGACATGATACACTTTAAAAGGAATTTTCCATACATTCCAATTGTTACTTATGAAGTTAAAGCTCTACCGGAAGTATCTTACCACCGAGAATAATTTAACCTAATTTTTATAAAAGAATTAACAAAAATGTTTATGGTAGCACACTTACAACGGAAGTCTACTGGCCACACAGACCTGTGGGTTTAATAGCAGAAATATGAAGCTCATATTTTTGTTAAACCAATTACATAAACTCTACGGTCAAGAAAAAAGATTATGTGTGTGTTAAAGTTGTTTAAATCCTCCTTTTAAGGTGGTTTCTGTTTATGTGTTAAGTGGCAATTATGTATGCAAAAGCAATTTTGGGGCTAACATGGGGCGTTTTGGGGGTAATATGTGGCACTTTCCATTAAAATCACTACTCAAACCAGATGACACTACTCTCAGTAAGGTTATTTTGATGCAAGTGTAATGTATCTATATTTGGATATAGGTCATACATACAGCATAATAAATCTTAAACTGCAGGATTATCAAAGAAATATTGTGTTAAGGATAGAGAGCATCATGTTAGTACAATACATCAATACTTAGGCAGAAATCACAATGTTGATGATGTTATACAATAATGATAATTAACATTTTAGCGTCAGGTCAACAAGAAAAACACATATTTATACATAAATATTTAATACACAGCTCTCTGGAACACTTGTTTCTGATTGTTAAATCGCAGCATTCTACAGTCAAATATTTTATGTGTAATGACTGCTGAATTGTAGCCTATAAGTGTTTGTTGTGATTTTCTTCCTGTCTCTTGTATACAAGGATGTAACCACATATTCGAAAATGAGGGAACCAAATATAATAATGTAAGCATCAACATGTTCTAGATCCAAAATAACATCTTAAAGGTTTCCTAAATGTATAGTTTATATATAATGTGTATAATGAGAAATATACAGATCTTGATACATAAACCCATGCTGCCACATATCCGATGCTGTTAGTTTTTACATCAGAAACAGACCAGAGTGTGGAGATATCCATGAATGAGAGAGAATGACAGAGTCTATTCATTTTATTTTATTTGACTTAAAGCTGCACTACGTAACTTTGTGTTCTCTAGCGGCATCTGTGGTTGAAACATAAAATTGCAAGCAATTTGCGAAAGAACACTAAACGTCAGTCATGTTTCAGCACCGCTCTTTTGCGCGGATGAATCTCATGATTTGAGATTACCTGGACATCGCCTGTGTTTGATCATGACTGGGAGATATTCAGAGCCGGAGTCATAACGTGCTAATTTCATGTTGATATTATGTTATACGATTAAACATTTAAAAGTGAAATATAACTTGCTTTGATGAAGATAAACAACCCTCTAATTTGCATATTCTGAGTGAATGAATTTTACACTTATAGCGCTTTTCTGACACTACACTCAAAGCACTTTTACATAGAGAACAGGGGACTCTCCTCAAACACCACCAGTTACCAGTATATTTTAATATGATTATTCAAGTGTTTTATCTACTGTTAATGTTTGTGTTGTATTACACTTTTCAATTAAAGAAGTGAAACTTGTTATATGGCTGTTACGAGTTTAATGGAAGACTTTTTATTTTATATTGTACAGCCTCAGTTGATAATGCAAGTGAACCGTAATACTACAATAGTACGTATATGCAATGCACACACAATAACACCATAAACTAAAAAACATGATGGGGCTCAAATATAATTTATTAAACATTAAACATAATCTGCTTAAATATGCAATATAAAAATTACAAGAAGTCAATTTCAGAAGTCATACACATGTCACGGTAACTTCCCCCGACAAGGTAGATACATTGCGATTGGTTAACTCCTAAACTGTGTGTGACTGAAAAACAGTGTAGTTTCCCCAGTCGGAACACGTGACAGCCAGTAGATCTTTTCTGTGTTTACGGACATGACGTAATGACGCAACGATGAACAACATAAGCCAGCAATTTTGTGCCAAATCCGACCTGACAGCTCAAAATACAAATCATTTTTATAGGCTTACCGTAGTGAATCGGGGTATGGTAAGGACATTGTTTTGAACACCGATTTCAGTTTATGTACTCAATCAATAATGGCTATTTGTTAATTTTTAACCAAAACAATCTTACGTAGTGCAGCTTTAACATGTTTTATGTCTTCCTTACATCTGTACAGTACCATGTTTGAATCCTTTAGAGTTATATCAATTAAGCTTTGGTGACTTAAACACTGAGAGAGAGAGAGAGAGAGAGAGAGAGAGAGAGGCCAGCTGGGAGAGACAGTGAGAGATAGATAGAGGCCATCTGGGAGAGAGAGAGAGAGAGAGAGAGAGAGAGAGAGAGAGAGAGAGAGAGAGAGAGAGAGAGAGAGAGAAAGAGAGAGAGAGAGGTGAGAAATTTTGGACAGAGTGACTTAGGAAGAACGAAGGGAGCTGGCCGGTGAGGTGAGAAAGGAGAATTTGATGGCCTAATTATCTCAGCACTGCTGCTGGTTAAATACATCTGCTGTCTGGATACATACATCGACTCTGAATAGCAAAGACGGTTGTTCCATAACACACTCAGGTTGTCAAAACTCAAAGTGTTCAGTAGTCGATACCAATAAAAGTGAATTTTAATATGCTAATAAACATTGATATGCACAGTACTTCATTTAAAAAATATATTATTAAAAACAAAGGAAGTGTGATGTTCTTGTGGCACACCTGTATGTGATATGTTTATGTTGCCATTTCTGCCCCGTGAGGGCGTAACGTCTTTTTCGGACGCTAAATTTTGAGGCAACTCCGAACTGGTCTGGCACCCCACACCGTGGCTTCTTCATCCAGCTGTGAGACAGAAAGAAATAGATTCATTATTATTGCACTGCACCACATTCATGACATTCAGGACATCCTGTCTGGGCTTTTACACAACACTAACATGTACCCAGATCTGGAATAACATCTCAAATTCCATGAGGTTTCAAAAATGTACCTTTATGTCAACCTCAGGAAATATTTATGCTCTTGGTATAATTAACTACAGTATACTTATTTCATATTTACCTTTTCAAGTAACAAATTATGACTCTCCATTCATTTAATGAAGAATTTTACAAGCTACAGTTAATATGACATTTCTGGTAGACTAATGCAGCTCGATCTGTGAGATCTAACTGTAACAGCAAATTGGTGTATTCAAGTATTTTATTATATGTGTGAAGTTTGTTTGAGTTGTTTGTTTGTGTGTGTGTGTGTGTGTGTGTGTGTGTGTGTGTGTGTGTGTGTGTGTGTGTGCGTGTGCATGTGTGTGCGTGTGCGTGTGTGTGTGTGTACATTGTGGGGACCAAATGTAAAAATGCAAAAAGTTTTCTGTGAGGGTTAGGTTTAGGGGTAGGGTTAGGGGGGCCTGGGTAGCTCAGCGAGTAAAGACACTGACTACCACCCCTGGAGTTGTGAGTTCAAATCCAGGGCATGCTGATTGACTCCAGCCAGGTCTCCTAATCAACCAAATTGGCTCGGTTGCTATAGGGAGGGTAGAGTCACCTGGGGTAACCTCCTCGTGGTCGCTATAATGTGGTTCTCGCTCTCGTGGGGCGCTTGGTGAGTTGTGCGTGGATGCCGCGGGGAATAGCATGAAGCCTCCACACACGCTATGTATCAGCGGCAACGCGCACAACAAGCCACATGATAAGATGTGTGGATTGATGGTCTCAGGCGTGGAGGCAACTGAGATTCGTCCACTGCCACCCGGATTGAGGCAAGTCAATACGCCACCACGATGACTTAGAGTGCATTTGGAATTGGGCATTCAAAATAGGGGAGAAAAAAGGGGGGGTTAGGGTTAGGAGATAGAAATTACCATTAGATCTGTATAAAATCCATAAAATGGAAGTTTATGGAGAGTCCCCACAATGATATAAAAACAAGTGTGTGTGTGTGTGTGTGTGTGTGTGTGTACAAGTGTACAAGAGCTTTTGTGAACATCTAAGCTCTATTTACTATTTATTTACCCTTGGTACTTTTTTGTATGGGTAATACAAGTTTCACCCTGACCTGATTTCTTCCAGAGAGCATCTTAAACTAAAGTTCACCCAGAGATAGATAAAGAGAGAGAGAGAGAGAGAGAGAGAGAGAGAGAGAGAGACAGACAGACAGACAGAAACTTGTTTGAAAACAAAGAATAAATCACAAGAGAAGAATCAGCCTCACCTTAAGGTGTTATCACTATGAAGAAGCAAAAAGGAAACAAAAAGAGCACATAAGATTCATAATGCCTCAATTATTCTAGTGTCCAAACATGCTGATGTGCTGTACATCATATTCAATATGCATGAGATGTTGCATGTTACATTTTGCTTCGGTCTGTCATGCTATGGGTTAGTTGTACAGAACAAGAACAAGTTGTACAGATGTGAACCTGATTTTTTAACTAGAACACATCTGTCAAAACTGCCTAATGACACAATAAAGGGGGAAACAGGATTTTTGCTGTTGTGTCACAGCAGTTTTGAGAAGTTTGTGAAAGTGCTCTGAAATTAAATCCGCTTTGCACAAAGTAAACCCCATTACTTAACCTGCTGAAATGATCAGCTTAGGCCAGTATGAAATTTCACTAGTCACTAGTTGGTGCTGGTTTGGTGCTAGTCTGGCTGTTTAAACTAGTCATGAAGACTGGTAGGGATTGGTGGTGCCAGTACACCAGCATCCAAAACACAACATATGCAGATTACCGGCTATGCTGGTCTTTTCAACAGGGTAAATCAATTTACAGATATCTAAATATCCAGAGCAATCCACACCTCAATGATCCTAAATGCCACTATCTTAACCTTCCAACCCAGAACCAGTGAATGTGGGAGTGAGTGACTGTGTTTTTCCAAATGTGAGAGGGTAAGAGTGTAAGTGCTACTTACTCAATGGTGTTTTTATCCAGTGCACCAGTAACGTTAAGGCCGTAGAGACGCTGCATGGCAGCAATAGCGGACTGCATGGTCTGAGTGGACCTCAGGACGGACATTCTGGGGTCTGTGGGAGGGAGGTAGCCATACCTCTGCAGCCAAGCCTGAGATAGAGAGAGACTTTTGTTTATAAATATGTTTATAATTTATAATTTATGCCTTTTGTTACTTTCGTAGGTTCCTTTACATTTAGTTTACACTCTATAAAATAGCTAATTTTAGGGCTGTCAATTTAATGCAAAACATTTACGCAATTAATCGTGCCCCCAACCTGTACGTAAAATCCGAAATAATGAATTTTCCAACTATCAGAGCAATTCACAGTTTGACGTACCACCTTGATGCAGTAACGGGCAGTCAGCGCACCAGCTGTACAAGCAACACGCCTCGTCAAATCAACGAGCAGGCAGCTCAACCTTCCACAGACACACTTTTGCTCTTTAAGACAGCTGGACCTAGCTGGACTCATAAGACACATATTTTCAAAGTTTCAAACTATGTTTAACTAGGCAAATTGTCGTTAAAAAACACAGCGCTTAGGACAAGAGGAGCTTAAAACTAGTCAGAAGTGATGCAACCAAAGTGAGATGCTGAAAAAGCATCTGTCTGATGCACAAGCACATAGACCAACCATTAAAAACAGTGCAGAGGGATGTAGGCCAATAAAAGGTTTATGTTCAATAATATGGAAATAAAACATAAATTTTAATTAAAAAAAAAACTGTTTATAGTCTAAATGCTTTAATTGTCTGTTGCCACACTGTATGTATATAATGTAATGTATCTAAAATGCCTGAATTATAATATGTATTATATATTTATATATTTTTTATTAATATATTCTAAATTTAATTTTATTTGGGGCCTTTGGAAGTAAATATTGATATGCGATTATTTGCGATGAATTTGATTAATTAATCGACACATCGTGTAATTAATTTGATAAAATAAAATAAAAATTGTTTGACAGCCCTACTTCTTTTATTTTATTATATTTTATAAAATGTTCCCATTTTATTTGCCTTTTGCATGGTAAAGCAAAAAAAATCTACTTTGTTGCTATTATTTTACACTATTTGCACTATTTGTATTTCTTACTTTACAGTATATATTATATATATATGTATTAATTTTATTGGATGCATCTAAGCTGCAAATGTAGGTAAACAAAAATATACAATTATTAATGCAATTAATGAACCACACAAAAATTGCAATTAAGAAAAAAACAACAGAAGTCTACACATAATACAGATAGAATAATTTTCTCTTAGTAAGGCTAATATAACTCATACTGACAGAGTTTCTTGTAGAAACACTGCTGCTGCTGGTACTGTTACTTAGTAGATTAAAAAGAACACTGAGTTTGTTTTGAAGTGGTTTTCTCATTTATGTCAGAGAGAAGCAGCAGGAACTGCTTACACACATCCTTTCCTGACCCATCTGCTGCCTTTAGCCAACAGCCAAATGCACCACAACTCCACAACATATGACAATGTGTATGTGTGTATTTGAGAGTGTGAATCGTCACCCCTCTGGGTTTTTTAGAGCTCAGATCTCTCCTCTAGCTATAAGAACTGCTCTGTCCTGATGTAGCCACTTTTTTAAGTCACAGTAGGTGTGTTAAAGAGTGGCTTTTCTTTGGATTCTAGTGTGAAATATAACCCAAACACTTTCACCCTTGTATTCATGTTTTATAAAAGTCCTAGATGAGCACATGTAAGCCATATTTTACAAGACAAACCTAATTTGATGACATAGAAAAACCAGATTAATGCGTATAAAAAACATGACATGATTAAGCAGGTCCGACATGTTCCTGGATCAAGAAATTCTTTATTTGTCCTGGAAAAACATTCGAATCAAACAAACACATTCCAAACCCAATCTATAAGCATTGAATGTCCATAAAATCAGAGGGAAATAATTGGTTGATAGAAATATTGCTCAAGACCCTAAATGCAAACCTCTGCCTGTACCCAATCTACGATTTATCCATGTACGAGGTGTTCCTGGATCAATATCCATTCTTTGTCCAGGAACAACATTCCAATCAAACAACAATAGGTCAAACCATATGACCAAGGCTAACTCTAACCCTAAACTGCCCCAAAATGAATGGGAAACGATAGCTTGATAAGAATGCTAACCCAAGGCCAAAGCCTAAGCTCAATCCGAACCCTAAACCTAGGCCTAAAATCTGATTAGTTGATAGAAATGTTGTCCAACAAGGATACTGACCCATGAACAATTCCTACTTGATGAAATCATGTTAAATAATGTAAAAGATAGGTATGTGCATATCAGCGACTAAAAACTAAATGTTTTTCATTTTGGTTCGTTTTGAGCGAAAACACAATTTTTTTCGTTCCGGTTCAGAAGTTCTGCAGCCTCCCTTCAAACGGTTACCGGTTAGAACAAAATAAAAGTATGGTTAATAACGTTCGTTTTAAAATGACAGTACTCTGCGCTAATGGTTGGGTGAAATACAAATTGCTGTGTTGCCAGATCTCACAAGAGAAACAAGCAACCTGTTCTGGAAAAAACAAGCCCAAAATAAGCCACTTGCCTCACCAAAATAAGCAAAAATAAGCAATAAATTGTATTCCTCTGTGGTGAATTTATCAACATAGAAATCACAACAAGCATTCAGTTAATTAACAGTTAATTTTATTTTAATTTAATTTTACAGATTTGGTTCTCAGTCAAAACCCGACAGCATCAAATCTTTATTAATGCATCATATCTAACAATAATTCAGTGAAGACTTGGAAAAAACTGGAAAATGTCCTTTTTGTCTCTAATAATGTTTTCCTTGTATCTGGATTAGCCGTGGAGGTATATATGTAGTAATTATACATGGTTGTTAAAAAGGTCTTCATTCACAGAATGTGACATCCACAATGGGCAATTAGGCAAAGAAATGTGTGACGCAGCAGTTTCCTTCAGGATCAAAGCACGTGTTTCATTTTTTCTGCAACATGAAGTGATGTAGTTCCAAAAATTTACTGTGATAATCCCTTTAGTCTTTGGTTTCATGATAAAATTATCGGAATGAAATTAACCGGTTATAACCGGTTACCAGCATAAAAAAATAAAATTTTCACTCCGGAACAATTGAAAATCACTTTGTTCACGTTTTCGTTTACGTTCTGCAAAAAAATATTCGGTTTTCGTTTTCGTTCCTTGAACTGTTTTTAGTCCCTGGTGCATATATCAAAGAGTGCTGGATCTGGCTTAAGCATCAAATCCCTTCAACACATCTGCAATTACACACACACACACAAATAGCCATTTTGTGTTATTTACAAGGAAAAGAGAGTATTTCTCACGCCTAAGCAAGAATATAGAATATATTCAGGGTGATTTGTTTAGGTAGTTGACAGAAAGCCTTTAATATATCAGATCACATTAATACATCAACACTACACACACACACACACACACACACACACTTATGGGGCTTTTCCACTGCACGGTACAGCTCAACTCGACTCGACTCTGCTCACTTTTTGGGGGTTTTCCACTGTGGATAGATACTTTTTTTAGTACCACATCAGTCAAGGTTCCAACCGAGCCGCGCCGATACTAAATGTGACGTCAAAACCCTGCAGATCACTGATTGGTCTGAGAGAATCGTCACTACCAGCTTCACTGGATTTGTCACACGGGACATCAACCCATTAGTTTTAAAGTTAGCAACAGCGACAGCAATATCATTTGTTCACGTGACTTTCAAATTGTAAAAAGAAATGGCTGTGTGCAAAACCACGCCGTGGTCAATAAACGAGGTGCAGACGTTCCTCTAGAATGAAACGACGCGAAACGAAAAAGCCTTTCAGGAAGTGTCTCAGCTGTTGGCCGCAGCGGACCTACCAACAGTGAAGGGAATAGTTAAAAAAAACTTAGGTGACTACAGAACCATCAAGGACCACAACAGCCGGAGTGGTTCAAACAGAAGTGGAAGTGGTTCGACCAAATGGACGCTATCTATGGCAATCGATAGGCGAGCAATGGGAAGGAGAGTGCCCTGGACTCAGCCACGGGATTGTTGGAGTCCACGATGGAGGATGGTATGTTTTGTTACATTAACTCTATATTCTGCTTGAAAGCTTCACTTTATTTTGTTGAGAACTGAATTGTTTATGATCAGAAATGTTTGTGTCGTTTAAGATGATGTCACGGCAGTAGAGGCGGTGCAGCTATGATGAGCAGCCTATAATTCCACCCACATTGAGGCGGCACTAAACTGCAGTGGAAAAGCAAGCTCAGAAAAGTAAAGCGAGCAGAGTCGAGTCGAACCGTAACGTGCAGTGGAAAAGTGCCATTAGATCACCGAATACACACCCTCTTTACACCCTCATTAGATAACTTAATCCACTTATGTTTCACATAAGGATAATTAGCAGATGTGTGCTGCTGTGGTGTTGAACTGTGAAGAATGAACTCATACTGTACATCTCTGATATGAAGAACAGAATTTTCTGTCTCCTTCAGCAGGGGGTTTCAGCTGGTGGGTCGGGACCCCAAAATATGTTGCGCATCTGTTCTGGTAGGGTCATGTCCAGAAGTGGAAAATATTGTTAGATGTAAATAGTAAAAGTGCAACTAACCACATAATCATGCATAATTAAGATAGCAAAAAATAGTCTTTTAAAGGGAAAGGGGGGGGGGGGGGGAGAAACGATTCCTATTTCTTTTGTTTCAAAGTCAAAGGTTGTGCGTCCAATCCAACTCTATGAAATTTTGCCACAAATTCAACTTTTGCTTGATAGAAGCTATCCAAATTATAGAAGCTAGCCCAAACTGTTTATGATGGCAGACTCCAAGATGCACAGGTTGCATGACATGCCTGCATCCTTGAAAAACAATAAACAAAACTACAAAATATAACAGAAAATATGACCGATACTACATTAAAAACAGGTTCACTTGCATATTGTTAGGCCTATGTTTGTATTTATATTCATACATTTTAGTGTTTGGTATGAAGAACATTTGTGGTTAATTTTGTACGATACTGTTTTGGTACTGTGTTGGGTTACCACTCGATGTAAAATCTGTTTCCTGAAGCATAGACCTACAGCTAAATGCATCCTACTACACATACACATGAACTGATGCCAACTAAGGGATTAAATTCAGAATTTATTCAGCATTTTCCCTTGACTACTGTTTGACCTTTACCCCTAGCTGATGGCATGTCTGGTCAGAGAAGTGTAAAGGTACACTTCCATATCCTGAATTTGCATTCACTCACAGCATGCTGTTAGCTAAACAACGATCTGTTAACATCTCCAACTGTTTTTCTCACACAGGAAGCATGATTTCAACTAGGCCAGGAATTTTACACTGAAAGTCCTACTTCATGAATAAAAATTGCAGCCTAATTTGATGTTGGAACGGGATTCAAGGGGATCTATGGAGGTTCAGGTTTACACAAAGGGATGTTATGAGCTGTTGCATAATGTACAAACCTGATGAGGGAGAAGAAACAAAACCAGGACAATAAACGTGTGTCACGTTTTTGTGGGTGGCATTGAGCAGAGGTGCCATTAATTCATTGCACAACTCTAAAGTTGATACAACTCAACACAGTTATTGCTGCCCAGCATCTACACCCAGGGCTCCACATTCCTCAGGGTGCTTTGGGACACTTTATTTTATTTTATTTTTTTATAAAAAAAAGAAAAATACAATTGACAAATTATTTCAAAGCTTTTTTTCAAAATCACAACCAAAACCCAAAAGGTTGAGAAAGACTTCAAATCTTGGCGAAGCCCGTCAGCAAAAACAAACATGGTCAGCCGCAACTTAAACTGTTGGCGGTATGGCGAAGTGGCTAAAGTTCAAGGCTTCTGAGGCAAGCACTGAGGTGTCACTGTGCCCTTGAGCAAGACACTTAACCCTTGGTTTTTCCAAATGGAATTGACACTGTAATAAGTGTACTCTCGCTTTGGATAAACACATCTGCTAAATGACTACTTATACTGATGGTTTACGAGTTGTCAACACGAAACAGCATTCACAACCCAATTGTGTTCACAAAACAATTTTCTTGTTCATAATGTGCCCTTTTCGAGTGAAACTAAATATTTAACAATGAAAGAAAAAAAAAAAAGGGCATTCCGTAACAAAATGTGGCCTCATTGTGAGTTTGCCTACATGGTCTCACAGCAACATGTTATTATACCAACATATTTGCTAAATTATTTTTATGTGGCTTGTTGAACGTATCATGGCATTTTCCTGGTGAAATGAACACTAGAGGCTCTACAACGACTTTTAATGACTTTAACACAAATCACGAGTAAAACTGCAGTTTTTCATTTCATCAACACTTATTTTTCCCCCTGTTCTTCACACAATCCTCTCTTATGACATCAAAACACTTACTATGGCGCATGACTAGTAAGGCGGTACATTTTAACGTTTGCATTACATAACCAACTACATTTACAAACTTGTTCAAGTGTGATTAAATTGAGCAGTAGCTCAACTAATAGGGCATTGCATTTGCAATGTAAAGGACGGGGGTACTTGTCCTGAAGAGCATGCGAGTGGAGACCTGAGCAAAAAGTGTCACAGAAGCACCACTAAATGACATGGTTGCTCCAGCAATTGCATTTTTCATCTCATATTTGCTTATTGGACACTATCGGTTAGGTTTAGGTTTAAGGTTTAGGGTAGAGAGGTAGTATTGTTGATTTGAGCATTGAAGGTGCGCTCAGTAATTTTTTCCCCATTAAACAAGTTTTACTCCTATAGAAATGAATTGTCATTTTGAAACATGTGTATAAAATCATTACCACTCACATGAGATGAGGACTCTAGTCTTATCAGTAGCATTATAAAAGCTGTTTTATTCTACATGGGGCAGGGGCGCCCTTTAAGTGGGCTACCATTTTAGAATCACATGACTAGCTGAATACTACACGCTTAATCTCAGTAACCATCTTGTTAATTTCCATGAGATCAGGCTAGAGTTTGCAGAAGATTGTGGAGTTCTACTTCCCTTCCTGAAACACACTCTTTTTTTTTTTTTTACTTTTTTACATGGAGACTGAAGGTCAATTCCACCCTTTGAGAGTATCTTGACATATCCCGTAGGTAATATTTAATTTGCTATTTTACCTAATTTACCGACATTAAATTATTTTTTTCAAAATTTAATTAAGGCAATGTAAAAACAATGCCTAAATAGCAATGTGGCTATTGGTTAACATTATTTTCCCTGCCCATATGGCCTAAGTGATGTCAGATGTTTGGAAATACTTTCAGAGCAATTAAAGGTAACAAGCACTTATATTCTTTAAAAATAAAATGCATCGATTAATTGTGCACAATAATGTGTGTGTGTATATATATATATATATAAAGATGATCCCAGAGGACAGTCAGGTTGACAGTGGAAATTTGGCTTTGTTTGAGTCGTCCGAAGATGCACTGCATGGCCCTCCTCCATGAATCTGAGGTTTAATGCATGCTAGCTACCATTTAAACTTCCTCCACATACATTATCTCCCTCGTTGTTTGTCATACCACATATAATTAGACAGAGAAAATACACAAAAGAAGAAAGAAGATAATGAGCAGGATAAACCTCTGTGTCTGGCTCTTTGACAGGTTTTAGGTTCAGCTTTATGTTCAGTGGAGCCTTAAAGGTATAGTTCACCCCCCCAAAAATAAAATATTAATAAATAAACTTTTGTCATAATTTACTCACCCTCATGTTGTTCCAAACCAACATGACTCTCTTTCCTTTAAGGAACACAAGAGTAGATGTTAGGCTTTCAGTCCCAAACATTGTAACATCATTATCTTTTCATCTTTTTGGGTGAACTATCCCTTTAACTCATTTGTTAATTCAGTTTTCCTGTCATACTGTATATGCCCTACTTTATTGGCACATGTTAGACAGCTGATCTACACACATACTGTATATACCCGTGTTAATCATTCCATATGAGAACAGATAGAATCATGCAATTTTTAAGAGTGACATGATATCAGCTTTAGATTATTTGTTGATGACGGTGTATGATATATACATTTGCCTATATCTTATCTGTTCTATTTTGTTTTGAGGTTACTGTTCCTTTAAGGCAGAGATGAGGAAAAGGTTTTCTGAAGACTGGTGTAACCCCAGGGGACCTCTAGAGGGAGAGAGAGTGTTCAGTGGTGGTTTTGGATTTGGGAGCACTTGGTGCAGCCTTAAGAAGAATGAAGCCATTAAAAGCCACAACCAGGATACAGAAAGCTGTGTCTGTGGATGGGACTGTGTGCCAAAAGAAAAAGCTTTCGGGGCTACAGGTGTATTTTAGAGAGGTGTATATTTATTAATTTAGCAGATGCTTGTACCTAAAGAAACTTACAGTAGGCCTAAATTTTTTTCTACAGCAACTACAGTAAAAAGAAATGTCTTGATTAAAAGAATACTTGACCCAAAATAAAAATGTTGTCATCATTTACTCACCCTTATACTGACCCCATATAATTTGTATCTATAATGAAACACAGGAGATGTAACAAAGAATGTCTGAGCTGCTTATTTACAATGAAAGTGAATGGTAATATAAGGCATCAGCACACTTACAGAGAAGTTGTCTTCGTTCAGGGGGTAAAAAGAAGTTCAAAACAGCTGAGCAATGACATACTGTTCGTGAACATTCAGATACTGGCCACACTGCTGGGGGAGGCATTTAGAGGTATGTATAAATATGAGGACGCTCAAGACTACATATAAAACATCAACTAACATGACAAAAAGCATTATCTTTGACTTTATGCCTCATTCTAGGAGTAGAATTCACATTAGAGCAGTAAAAACAGCTGTTTTAACTACTTGATGATTCAAAGTAATATATATGCAGTAGATAATATGTAATCTGTAATGTTTGCTTTTCGTATTCATGGCGCTAATGCGCTAACACACAATACACTGTCGTAATATGCGCCTATTACACTCTATTATTGTAATTTATGATGACACTGATACTACTGCAAAAATGAATGTATAAATGAGTGTTAATGGGCAGAATACAGACAAAAGAATGATGATAGGCATATCTCACTTTGAGAAGATGTGTGAATGGCTTTCAGCTGCAGATGGCACATGAGTAAATGGGCACTTTTCTGAGGATGTGAGTAGACTTGTTTCCTTTTGTAGAATAATTAAACAAAACAAACAAAAAAGCTCAACATATTCTTGGAAAATGTCTCTACGCGAACGATCATACAGATGTTAGTAAATTTGCAACAGCTCGTTAATAACTACACGCTAGTGTGTTCATGTTGACTTACCTTAACTGACTGAAGCGCCAAGTCACACCTGCCGATGATGTGGACCAATGGCAGTGAGAAGGTGTTTAGCAGTCTGTAAGAACTTTTCCTGAATGTTTGTCCTGGCAAGCTGTTACAAACCACCGAAACGAACTCAAAAACACATTCGTTTTGGCCAGATTTTGTTCTAAATGATGTGACACCCGTTTGTTCTTCAATTTCGTAGGAAGTGTGCAGGGGCTTTTATACTGCCAAGCTTCTGACGTCTTCTGAAGCCAAACAATAATGTGAGGAAAAGACCAATATTTAAGCTGCTATTCACTGAGAATCGCCCTTTACACAGGCGATTCTCAGTGAATCAAACATTAAAAATCAGTGCCTTTCGACATGCTACACTAGGTCTGGTTGTTGTGTGTCGCGTAACCAATCACGATAAGGCAAGTTTGAATATACTTGCATGCAAATTACATTTAAGACACTTCAAATGAGATATAAGTATTTCACAAAAGAAAGAAACTAAAATGGGATTGGAACATGTCGGTGAGGATATGATGACAAAAACATTTATTTTTGTGTGGACTAAAAAAACCTGATGCTGTTGTATGTTCTGATCACTGAACTCCACCAATGAACTTTCAGAGCTGATGTGCTCCATGGATCATCAGCTAATAAGCCAAACGAGGCCTAATTAGCCTAATAGAAATATCAAAGCTGAACCCTAAGGCTGTCCGAACACTTCATTAGCGATGAGACACTCTCATTGGGAAGATGTGACCATGGCAACATGCAAGGATTGCTGCTGTCGAAGACAACAGACAAATAAGTGGCGGTTGGGTAACTGGTTCAATGTTATGTCTGGGTTGTCACTTTCTTCAGTGGAACACAAAAGGAGATGTTAAACAGAATGTTAGCCTCAGTCACCATTCACCTTCACTGTAGTGAAAAAGATGCAATGAAAGTGAACAGTGACATTCAATCTCCTTTTGAGTTCCATATAAGAAAAAAACTCATTGTAACAAAATGAGGGTAAGTAAATGATGGCAGAACTGTAATTTTTGGGTGAACTATTCATTTAACATGCATTTTAACCTTGGAAGAGGAAGAGTGCTGCATCTATACAATTAGTATTATGGTTTGTGTCTATACTAAAAACAGACTCTTTCACACATTGGCACTTAACTGCTGTCTCTTTCAGCTGTGACACCAGCATTGGATTTTTTGCATCACTTGAGCTAAAGTGAGTGTAAGTGTGTGTGGGTAAGGGCTATCGCTGCCGGCTATCCTTTCTCACTCACACTAAATTATTAATCGGGACACATACCAAACTGTCATATCGCACATGGGATCTCCATGGCTAGCCCCTCCGTCTCATGCCCGAATGTTCTGGCCAAATGTCAGAGAATGTCACAGTTCTGCAACAGATCTGGCACGCTTTTAACCTCTCAACTCACGTCCAAACAAAACATTTTCATTCATTTGCACTTTATTCCCTTGAAACGCTCTAGAGAGAGGTTCGTATCTGTTTCTACATGTTCAGAATGGAATACCGGCGCACTACTAACTGTATACTGCTCAGTATGGCCATTTTGAGATGATCTGCACCACATGATAATCTAGTTAGACACACAGAGTGTTCACTCAAAACAGGGTGAGACAGCGTTTAGCTATTATGCCACCCACAGCTGGAACCAGCTTCCAGAAAAGGTCAGATGTGCTCCAACAGTAGCCACATTCAAATCCAGACTGAAAACACATCTGTGCATTTCTTCACTAGGCACTGTGCTGCACTCACTGAGTGCACTGCATCATTTTATTTCTGTATTTCTGTATAATGTATGTAACCAAGGTAACTTAAGTTACCTGAGTTGATTCAACTTAAAAAAGTGTCTCGTTAGCTTTACAAGACACATTATAATAAAAGTATTTTGATGTCATAAGATAGCATTGTGCAAGAAATAGGGCGAAAATGAAGTGTTTATGAACCGATAATCTGCTGTTTTACTTGTGATTTGTGTGAAAGTGAAGAAATTAATTGTTGTTGTACCACCGCCAGTGTTTATTTCACCAGGAAGCTGTGTTTCCTGGTGAAATATTGTAAACAACAAGTTATGTTACATACAACAAGTCATGTAAAAATCATTTAGCAAAAATGTAGGTATAATAACGTCATTCTATGAGGGTTACCAGGTTGAAAATAATATGCGTTGTATAGCAGTATGCCATTCCGAACACACACCACGTCTATGCTATGTGGAGGTAAGCAGGGGTGGAATGGTCATAGGGAGAACAGGTACTTTTCCCGAACACCCCCACAACCACCCCCCAAGCTCAACAACTTTTGGGCAACTACCACCAACTACCCCCCCACCCCCCCCCCCCTCCACCCCCATCCCCTCCCCCAACCATATCAGATCCAGGGTTGATTTCTCTTCCCAGTCCACCCCCGGTGGTACTGAGCTGTAGGGACATTTTTTCCAGGTCTCAAGAGAGCTGCTAGCCTAATGTACGTCTGTTCAGCACCAACAATCACCCATGCCATTAAATATTGAAGAGCAAGTCTCTTTCAGCACACTAACATTAGGCCAAGGAAAACAGTGAGAGAAGGTGTGAGGGAGACAGACAGAGAGAGAGAGAGAGAGAGAGAGAGAGAGAGAGAGAGAGAGAGAGAGAGAGAGAGAGAAACAAATACAGAGAAAGAAAGAAGAAAATGTCCAGAGAGTAAGAAAGCTAGAAATAGACATTGCATAAAGACAGGACCACGCGTTATATTGCAACTGTGTTTGGGTAGCACTGGTGTGCTCTGTTCTTTAGCAGGATTCTGATAGATAAACAGACGGACGTGTCGACCCCTCCCTAGCGAAAATCTGCTCTACACACAGAGCCAAACTGACATCAGAGAGACCATGTGTGAACGCAACATGCAACATCAAGCACAGAGCACTCCGATCTCTCCTGGAAATTCACAAGGCACACGATGACACAATGTCGGAACAGAATGCATGCATACACGCAAACACAAACATGCAAACACATAGCAAAGCAATGTGCACAAAGGCAACAACTGTAATCACATTACAGTTAAAAGAGATAGTTCACCCTAATATTGTTCTAAACCAGTATGACTTTCTTTCCTCTGAGGAACACAAAAGGAGATATTTTGAAGAAACTGCTGCATCACACATTTCTTTGCCTAATTGCCCATTGTGGATGTCGCATTTTGTGAATGAAGACCTTTTTAACAACTATGTATATTTTCTACTGTACTGTACATGCACGGTTAATCCAGATAGGAAAAATATAGAGGTGAAAAGTAAATTTCTCTGTTGTTTCCAAGTCTTCAGTAAATTATTGTTAGATATGATGCATTAATACAGATTTTACACTGCCGGGTTTTGACTGAGAAGCAGATCTGTAATTAAATGTATACTTAACTGTTAATTAACTGTATGCTTGTTATGATTTCTATGCCGATAAATCCAAAACATTTTATTGTTTATTTTCACTTATTTTGGTGAGGGAAGTGGCTTATTTTGGGCTTGTTTTTCCAGACCAGGTTTCTGTTTCTCTTGTGAGATCTGGCAACACTGCAATTGGAGTTTCACCCACCCCTTAGCGTGATGTTTGGCATAGCTGACATCAAACCTAATACATTTTTATGTGCCAAGATTCAATATAAATATGCACAAAAGAGATTTGAGAACTGTGGCCATGAATAAAGCTATCATATGGCTTCAGAAGACTTGAAATATAGAACACAAGCCATACTGACTTCTTTTATGGTGCTTTGTGGTACTTTTATGGTGCTTTTATATCCTTTTTAGAGCTTTACAGCAGCTGGTCGTTATATACTTTTGTTGTATAGCCTAAGAATAGCCTAAATAGTCTGCTTAAATTCTAATTTTGTATTCCATGGAAGAAAGAAACTCAACATGGAATGACATGAATGTGAGTAAATGATGACAGAATTTTCAATTTAGGGGGAACTATTCCTTTAAACCGATATGAGTCTTGTAAATCATTCTGATACACTGAAACAATTTACACATCCCATTCAATAGAAGTAAAACAGAACAGCTGATCAAAGTTCTACAATCTCAATAGCCAATTAACTTTCATCATGACCTCAGAGGGCCTGCAGTCAAGCTAAAGACAGAGAGCGCAACTCATCTCATAAACACTGAGAAAGTATAAACACACAGATGGAAGGAGGATGGAAATGATCTAATAAACATTCTGGCTTCTGGTCATTCATGAGCCTTCAAAAGAGACTTTAATGTTGTACTCAGTAACAAACCCAACCGAGTCAGGCCTGAGCTTCACACAGAAATGTCTCCATTATTCAAAGGGTTCTTCTGCTATCGGGAATGTCAAACAGTAAGAAACAAAGGACTGAAAACGTCCAGTTCGGCTGCTATGGACACAACCCTCAGCATTACACACAACCTCACAACTATTTGAAAAAATATAAAGCAAAAGAGATGGTATTATGGGATGGGTATATTGTGTATTCTTTTTTAAATCTGTGTGTTGCTCCGACGGCTGAGTGTGAATGAAGTGTGTGTGTGTGTGTGTGTATTGTATGCAGCTTGTACAAAAGTGAAAAACCCCAAAGCATGGCTACATATAATGTGATTTGTCACCCAATACTCAGAACAGATGTAATCTGAACAACACCAGTCTCATGACAAGTTGTAATAACACTCTGAGATGTGAAATCACATGGGTTGGCTCGTACAAAAACGTACAACTTTTACTCCCATAGAGAAAAAATAACCGATGCAACAAGCAATGTTATTATGAAGTTTAATTCCAAACCTAAATCTAACCATAAAGTATAACCCCTAACCCTAAACTAGTCATTTATATATATAAAAAAGTGGAATTAATTGCAAAATTTGTTTCCTTTCCTAAAAGAAAGTGTTTTGAAATTTGAAGCTTGTATTGTATCAGTTTAAAAATGTGCTTGTTGATTGGTTGGTCTCAATGGGAATAAAAGTTGAACCTTTTTATATGAGTCGTACGGTATCTTACAATTTGGCCATCTCGTACAAATTATTATGAAATATGAGACTATGTTTAATCTGACTATTTCAAACCGCAAAACCCTGCAATATAATTAGGACTGGGCAATACATCAAATATTCATGATATATTCATGATGATTTTTTTGATGATATAAAATTAAGCAACATTGTGATATATGATCATTTTAATGGCTTTTTCATAAGGCCGAGTTTTTAAAATTTGTGTCATTAGACTAATGTCACGATCCCTCCAAGTCTCGTGACTCGTGAGTTTGAAGTCCCAAGACTTCACTAGCAAAACAGATGTTTTGAATTGACATGGTTCCACATGAATCATTTGTTACATCAACACAATTTTTTTCTTCTTGGTTTAGTTAATTAATTCTTTGTCAGAAAACTTAATTTGTTTACGTAATTTCAACATAATAAAGTAATTTTTTACAAGACCAAATTAAGTAGCATTAAAGTGATTTAATTTGTGTCCCTAACATGATTCATTTCTTTAGTTTTACATAATCTTTTTTTGTCACAGTACTGATTTCTATATGATTAAGCTAAATTGCTAATGTTTAGCTAAAAATAGCAAACATTAGCATGCTAAATGTTAAGCAAAAATGGCTTCTTGACTAAAACAACATACAGTATAACATGTTCCTTGTGTACCCGTCCTAAACCTAAGCAAAAGCTCTACTCTTCATCACAACGGTAACCCAGCATAACATAATTGGTTGTAAATCCTACATAACTGAACATAAACACTATCTAGTGTTGTTTCTTTTAGCATCTTTTTCTCATCTTGCTCAAAAATACATAAAATATCACTTAATTTCAACATTTATTCTCTGCCCATCAAGTCCCTCTCAAAACATAACATAATTAAAAAATAAATAGATCAAATGCAATACAATTAAGTTGTGAGAAAATGTTCAAGCATTGCATTTCATTAGCTCAATATAATTAAGTAAATTTCATCATAAACATACTTGATTGGTTCACATTCACCCCACATACTGTAATCAAGCAGAATGCACATTTAAGAGAATTACATTAATCAAAACAAACTTTGAAAGGGAAACACAATTTAGTTGCGTAAATCACAAATAAAATGATTTAGTATTATTAATATTTGGACAAGTTGCATTTTCCAATTTTTTCAGTGTTAAAGTTGGTAAGTTTGATTCATTTCCATGAATCAGTTCAAAATGTTCATTAATGAATCCATTCCAAACTCTTAATTCAACAATTAATTTACATAATCTCTCAAATACAGTATGTTCATTTAGTAGAATGTATTAGTAAAAATATATGTCGATTAATATTGCTGTTTATTATTGTGTGTTGCTATATTGGTACAAATAAATGAAATATGGTCACTGTTAATAAAATCAGTCTTTTAGGCCATTTCATAGTAAACACATAAATATCAAGATATAGATTTCATTTCATCAAAAGGCTGAAAAATATCAAGGTTTTCTTGTAGCGCCAAGGCCTATACACTATGTGTACTTGTGTGTTGGAGGTGAAATACTGTGGGCATCAAGACAGAAATTTCGCTCTTTTCATCCAAGTTTTAATGTGACATTGACAAGATGAAAGACAGATTGCAACAGAAAGACAGCAACTGAACTCTCTCTGACTCCTATTCATACATGCAAACATACAATTGACAAACACCATCCAAACATGTCATTCTTGAGAGAATACGCCTTTGTCTGAGTGGTGTGACAGAGCTTTATCTGTTCACAAAACAATGCTTTTCTGAGATTGACATCTCTGATGCAAGAATGCTATTTTATAGCTTCTACACGCATTTTCTGCAAAACATAATAGCTTAAATCTATACAATGAATGAAATAACGCTCCCATTAAGTCCCATAAAATGTTTTTTATTTATTTTTTATTTTTTTATTTTTTTCATTTAATAAATCTTACTTTTTAATTAAAAAATAAATCAGTTGTGTCCTCAGGAGACAACTTCTCGGCTGATTCTGAAAGACCATTCCTCAACTAAGAAAGCTTGTAAAGACCTCCAAAGAGTAATACATACAGGGAGAGAGCTGAACCGCCAAGAAAAGATTACATGTCCATTGTCGGTTCTTAATAATTTGGCTCTCTCAAAGACCAAATAGTTTGTCAATGGTTTCTTTCATAACACACCTCACTGCCTTCACTGCACACTAGTTAAATCATTCTTTTGTCTGTCTGTCACACACTATTAATAATGTCTCTCTCCAAAACACACAGAGAGGTACAGAGGGAGAGAGAGAGACCTTGTCTACTGTACTGGGAATGTGTACATTGAACATGCAAAGAAATAAAATAGAACTGTTAGAGAGACAAATCTGTCTAGCACTGTTTTGCCACAATGAAATGGGCATATTTAAAGGGATAGTTCACCCAAAAATGAAAATTCTGTGATTATTAACCTTAAAAATTTTGCTACTTTTTCTCATACAATGAAAGTGAACGGTGACTGAGGTTGTCATTCTGCCTTTAGCATCTCCTGTGTTTCACAGAAGAAGGAAAGACATACAGATTTAAACAACATGAGAGTAAACCATGACAGAATCTTCATTTTTGGGTGAACTATTCCTTTAAATATACCTGCTTTGTTGTGGCAAAACAGTACTAACAGGGGAAAGGAAATAAGAGGTGATGCTGTGGCTCAGTGAGCAGTCGACTCTTGACCTCAGTCCCTCTGAGAGGTCAAAATGTCAGCGGACAGCTGCTCCGCCATCAAAAACAGTACAGATTTAGGTTAAACTCTCACTTACGCTCAGATCATTTAAAAACACAGTGGCTCATCTTATCCCTCTACAAACCTACTGTATGTATGTGTGTGCAGGAAATTACCAATATAAACCTCTGTCTCTGCCACACCAACAGAGTCTATGAGCCAAACCGCGCCAATAAACGTCTGTTTTTACATCACTGTCCATTTATAACATCAGAGTAGTGGAAAATGCATTCTGTCTGTCTACTGTATACTCTTTTGCCCTGGCAGACTGAACGTTGATTCATACAAGGATTCGTTAAACTCCAAAAAATGCCTGTATTCATCATCATGCTTGGATTGAATGAAAGAAAACTAACGAAACCGAAGGTGCTGAAATCCTATACGGAGTAGTTTGTCTTTGTGTCTGTCTATCCAGCGAAAAACTTTGTGTTGAGTAAGATTTGATTTTTGTAATCTGTGTTCCACTTTTAATTATAATTAAAGTTGTCTAATTAATATGATGGAACACTTAAAGGAATATTCCAGGATCAGTACAAGTTAAGCTCAATCGACAGCATTTGTGGCACAATGTTGATTACCACAAAAGTGAATTTTGACTTGTCCCTTCTCTTCTTAAAAAAAAAAAAAAAAAAAAAAAGCACAAATTGGATTACAGTGAGGCACTTACAATGGAAGTGAATGGGGGCCAATCCGTTTCAAAAGTATTGCCACTAGACGTTAATAATATGCGTGTTAATATAGTTTTAGTGTGATAAAATCGCTTACTAACCTTTTCTGTGTAAAGTAATATCTAATTTTACAATTTGGTTGCCATGGTGATGTAACACCGTAATCTGTAAAACGTGGAATACTTCTTTAAATACATGATGATGAGACTCACCCAAAAATGAAAATTCTCTCATAATTTACTCACCCTCATGACATCCCAGATGTGTATGACTTTCTTTCTTCTACAGAACACAAATAAAGATTTTTAGAAGAATATCTCAGCTATGTAGGTCCACACAATGCAAGTGAATGGTTATCAGAATTTTGAATCTTTAAAAATCACATAAAGGCAGCATAAAAGTAATCCATACAACTCCAGTGGTTAAATCTTAACCATATCTTCTGAAGCTATATGATAAGAATGGGTGAGAAAAAGACCAATATTTAAGTAATTTGTTTTCCTATAAATGTCCACATTTTCACCAGCCCCCTCCAGTAGGTGGCGATATGCATGAAGAATGTGAATCACCAAAAAACAAAAGAAGAAGAATGTAGAAATGACAGTGTAGATTTTGCAGTAAAAAAGAGACTTAAATATTGATCTGTTTCACTTCAGAAGAAATTGATTTAACCACTGGAGTCATATAGATTACTTTTATACTTTATGATTTTATGTGATTTTTGGAGATTTAAAGTTCTGGCAACCATCCACTTGCATTGTGTGGAACTACAGAGCTGAGTTATTCTTCTGAAAATGTTAATTTGTATTCTGTAGAAGAAAGAAAGTAATCATCTTTCTATGATTGGGTGAACTATCCCTTTATAGTACATACTGTAAAATGTTTCAGAATTGCTGCTGTCCTGAGAAAACCTCTAATCTCAAAACATCTAAAATAGCAATCTTCCGAGAGACGAAAAGTATAATGATATCAAAATGAAAATTCAAGGTGGTTTTGACCTATTGTTTTTCTTACCACACATTTTAGACTCACTGCAGACATAAAGAGAATCTGACACAACTGTCAAACTCATAAACAGGCGGTTTGCCTCTACAACACCATCCAGTGCTTGAATCATTGTAAGCCAAGAAGACAACTTCACCCTGAACACATTTCAGTATTCCAAATAACACAAACAGCTCTCACTTGAGCAAAACTTTTGACCAACTGTAAATTCACAGCAGGCTTTTATAATGTTGGCACATTTCAGAGACAGATTTGCTTTGAAAAGCTTTCTTCAAACTGTTGCAAAGTTTAACTGTAACAGCATGTTTACCGTTAGAATATTTAGGCCGTAATGACAGGTTGACTCCTCCGGTTACTGGCCGGATATCAAGTCATGTCGAGTTGATTTATTCCGCCCTCTCGTGAATCAGATGGTGCCAATAGAACAAACCCAAGATCAACCCTACAGTACATCTCTAACTCAGTATGAGAGTGTGTGTACTGAGCAGCAGGAAAACAGAGCATACAAGCTCTTGGACTGGAATCATGGAAGTGTATGGGACTATTTAGCCGGTAAATCTAAAACCCCTCTTTCTTGCTGAGGAATTAACAATTTAATGGCACTGCCACAGTTATTGTGCCACGTGATAAGTAGTCAGTGGTACAACTAAAGAAGAAGTTCACTATATTTTTTAATAAATTAGCTCTGGATTGTAGTGGCCATAGATGCCAAATCATAACTGGCAACAGTTTACATTACAGAGTGTATGCTATGCATTTTATATGTAAATGTAATTAATTTAATATAAATAATACTGAGTGTATTTAAAAGTTGCTTATATAAAAATACATATTAAGTCCATGCTGTGCATGTCAATGTTATTACTTAGTAATTACATAGTAATTACACTGTAGCATCTACACTAATGTAAAGTGTGGCCCCAATGAGTGGGCACAGATCCTGTGTGATACATTAAATCGTGAAAACAAACTTCATGGCATGCTTAGACACAAGAATATAGACCCTTTGAAATCAAGAAACATTGATTTCATTAGGATGTTTGAATTGAGTTGCCATACAAATCAGACACCTTTAGTCTTGTAGTCACCTATAATGGTACAACATCAACCAAAAAGTCTTAAATAAAACATTTCATTGCAAGGCATTCCTTCTGCATGCTGTTTTGTTGTGCATTTGATAAACTTTAATTTAACATGTTATAAGTGGTTTCTAGGCTATTATTCCATGTGCAAAGGCTGAATTGATTAATTGCTTTAGTAGTTTTCATGCAGGCTGTCTCAGTCCAGCGCAGGGTTTATATCTAGAGATGTGTGAAGGACATCAGCATCATCTCCTCTCTGCTTCTCTTACCTCCACACTGAAATGCTGTTCCTCTCCGTCCACCGCACATAAAATCCACAGCAAGAACTGCGCGCACAAGCAATTCAACCCTCTTCTATTATGCAATGTTAACAAAATCATAGTGACCCGTATTTATTCGTTTGTGGCTGCTTTTTTATTTAAGAGTCAATGGAAAGCAAAGAACAAAAGAAGGAATAAATCCCCCTCGTCTCAGTTGGTTGGAAACATTAGAGGCAAGCAAACAGTCGACACGTCGCGAAAGATGTTGCAGACATGTACAATGATATAATGTAACTCCGGGAGGCTCTGATCGCGCTGTGTTCTCCTTCAGAGTTTCTCTCGTCTTTGTCTCCCGGAGGTGCAGACGTGATGATGCTCAGATAAGTCACATTTAGTTGTGCTGCTCCTCTTCTGCTCAGCGCGATGGACTGCGAGTTTTCAACCATACCTCTCCCGTCTGCGCATGCGCGCTGCGCTCCTCAGCGGAGAACAACGTCACGGAATCCTGGATCAGAAACCCAACACCACACTGTACACTACTGTACAACAACAACAACAACAACAACAACAACAACAGCAACAACAACAACAATAATAATAATAATAATTAGCATTATAATTAATAAAAATAAATAAAAAAATAAAGAAAATATATATATACATTTAAACATATATACAGTGACATAAAATAATACTAATAAAAAACAATATAACAGATTAAAAAAAAGAGAAATATAGCGCAATAATGTTGTTACAATATTTTATATACAGATATACAGTTATGTGCAGGTGATGTAATGTATTGAAGAAGAGGTAGGATATGTTAAAGAATATAAATGAAATATGGATATAAGTAGGAATGGATGGACTGAATATCGCACATGGTTGTATTGACCAAAGGAAAGCATTTGGGTGCAGTTTTAATTGTTCATGAGGTGGATGGCCTGAAGGAAAAAAAAAGTGTTCCTGTGCCTGGCTGTTCTGGTGCTCAATGCTCTGTAGCGCAGGCCAGAGGGCAACAGTTCGAAGAGGAAGTGTGCTGGGTGAATGGGGTCCAGAGTGATTTGAAGAGTGGTGGGGAAAGTACACATCCCTGGGGGTCACCAATGCTGATTGTACATGTGCTTAAGGTGAATTTCCCCATTCTCACTAGCTGCTGCCTCTCTGACAGAAAGCTAGTGATCCACTGACAGATAGAGCCGGGAACAGAGAGCTGGGTTAATTTAGTCCATAGGAGAGCGGGGTTGATGGTGTAAAAAGCCGAACTGAAGTCAACAAATAGTATCCTCGTATAAGTCTATATAATAATTATAATAATAATTGTATTTATCGATCACACATTATACATTTGCACATATACAGTGAAATTATTTTTTTCACATATCCCAGCTAAGCTGGGGTCAGAGTGCAGGGTCTATTATATATATAATAGGCCTATCTATCTATCTATCTATCTATCTATCTATCTATCTATCTATCTATCTATCTATCTATCTATATATCCATCCATCCATCCATCCATCCATCCATCCATCCATCCACCAATTGTCAGCTAATACACTATATATATCTTTCTATTTTGCAATTTTTCAAATTATTGATTTAATCGTGATTTTTGTATTTTTGTATTTTTATTATTTATATTTTTATAGCTATTTTTCTTTGTATACTTTATTTGTTTATTTGCTGTGCTGACTTCTTGGCAGAATCATCCGTTTGTTTTTACATGCAGTAACACCCATGTCCAATAGAGGGAAGTAATATTAACCATTCTTTCATGGGTTCATAAAGCAAAGCATGGGAAATCAAAACTAGGTCAGAAAAACACAATATCCCCACTAATATAAATGACTAATATTGTATTTTTTTATTTATTTTTTCTCGTGGTTTACAACAAGTAGTAGATTTTTTTCTAAATTCAGCTCCAATAGTCATCCTTTTCCAATTAAATAGACTACTCTAAACACAGAACAGTACAGACTTCTGTATATTACATTCATACTCAAATGTAACCTAAAGCAATTAATTTAAACACTCCAATAAAAGCACAATGTGTCAAGTGGGAATTCCACTCTTACATGAAACATTCCAAAGATACTGTCACAAAATAAACCTATTTCTTCATCTCAGTGGGAAAACACAAACATCAAGGCCGAAAAGAAAAGAAAATCAGATTAAATGTCACAGATCAATGACATTCTACATCGCAAATGCGATGGAAAAAAGCCAAACAGCAGGGTATAGCCCTGACCATTTGATGAGGTTTCAATTTGCATGGGGCCACAGGGAATCACCTATACACTCTTAACACACTGATGAGATGGGAATGCACCACTGCCATCTGTGAAACTCCAACCACTCATCATAACCGCCACTGATCACAGAAGAGATGTGTGATCACCACATTCCAGTGGCAACTTTCCAACAGAACATAAAATAATTGCTAAGGTAACCATCACTATTACTACTGTATTGCACATACTTAGGGTTAGGGATCTAAACAAACCTCTAACCTTAAGTATTAAACTTCAACATGTAACTTTGTCCCACACCATTTGTGCTACGGACATGAATGATACCTCAAATCATGCGACTTGTTCAGGAGAGGTGTGCTATTACTTTTCCAAGTGATCAAAGCCAAAATATCCCACAGACTTGAAAGAGGGACCGGAGCCATACTTTAAGCCATACTAAGAAATGGAGAAAGTGGTGCATGAAGGGTCATGCAAATGTGAAGCCTGTTCATAGCATTTATTGGCCGATCTGTGAAGGAAACAGAAGGAGTGTTCTGAATCGAAAACAAATGCAGTTATAACATTAGAAGTGATTGTCATAAAGAAGGTTATATGGGACAGTACTAACCAGTCCTGGAAATCATGAAGTCTTCCATCTTTCTCCAAGCAGCACAGCACAAGAGAATGAGAGAAACTAGGAGACAGAACAAGCAGAAAGAAAATTACAGATGGACAGAGAGCAAAAAAGGAGAAAGAGGCACAGATGGTTGCTGAAATGAGTGCTCTAGTTTAGGATGTCATCATCATTATTGCGTGTCAACGGTAAATGCCAGGATTAAAATCATGGCACCTGCTCGATTCTTCCTCTCTGCTAAGTGGGACTGCAGTGATGGGCACCTGCCATGTGTGACTTTATTGGCCGATTTCTATTTGTGTGTGACCATTCGAGTCATTGGCAGAGTTTGTGGAATTTGTTTAAAAAAAAAAAAAAAAAAGAGGATTTATTCCAAAGCACAGCAAGCATTTAATCAAAAACACCAGCAAAACACAATTATGATCTTTTCTTAAAAATCCATGTTGCTTCTCTACCTTCACCTACCTTTAAACCTTTAATTCAGTGATAGCAGCGAATATCTCACTTAAAAATGACAGCTTTGTGTCCATTAAATGCATCTTAAAGCTTCACATACTTATATTCTGTGTCATCCTTTTTTCATCTGATTTCCCTTATCTGTCTCATTAAGTTTTCAGTTGAAGTTTCATCCCAAGATGCTAGGTTGTTGTGGGTGGTTGCAAGGGCATTGTTAGGTGGTTGCTCGGGTGTTTCAAGTTGTTTTTAGTGCATTGTTATGTGGAATCTAGGGTGTTATGCATTTATATAACTCAAGTCTGAAGGAACAGAAAGACATTTATATGGGTCTAAACTCCTGAAGAGAAATAGTCCAGTATCTCATTGCAGTCGCAGCGTGCATGCAACTACCGCCTGTGTATGAGCAGTCAAATGTTTATTTTGAAAGGAGAGTGTTCGACAGTACACAAACGCTAAGTGTTTGCTTTAAAACTGAAGTATACTTTGAGTTTAAGTCCCTATGATACTCTGGTTCGAAGATATGGTTCGAGGCTCTCCTTCAATGTAATCTATGGGAGTTTTCCGCCGAGTTTATCATTCGCCATGTGAAAATTGTACGTTTGATCACTTAGAAAAGTTATAACACACGTGTCTTTAACAAGCAACATGGTAAGGTGTCATTCATATCTGACCAAAGTTTATTTAGAGTTCATTCACATCCATAACCATTTGAATGAGCAACTGCAATGCTCGTCTTAGCAAGCACCACTTTTGTTTAAATGATGACAGGCAGGCTCAGGTTTAGAAGCAAGTAATTTTGATGGAGCCTTATGTAGATCCATCAATGGCACACAGACTTGCTGAAAGTTACAAACTGGAGTCCGACTACAGTGTCAAATGTAGGTCACACTCTACAGATGTTTAAGAAAGCCAGGAGTCGCTTGCGGCTCCAGTAAGGGCGCCCTAATCACTCTAAACACAATGCAGCCTCTGGTTTAAATTGTATGGTTTTATGAAAGTCTGTTTTAACGTCCAGCTATGACAATAGGAAGGCTCCAGAGGACAGATGTGGTTTAAACATAAACCAATGCTAGCTAACATGTGCACAATAGCACAGCAAAAACTATATTTACATAATGTGATTAAACATGTAAGCGCAGTCAATTCACATATGACATCCTTCCAAGAAGCTAGCCACAATCCGTGGTGGAAAAACGGGCTTGTGTATGATATTGTGTTAGACTTAGGCCTGTATTACACAGCACACATGTCCAATTTATATGAATATACAATTTATATGTTACTTGGAAAAAGTTATTTTTGAATGGCCGTCAAATGAGGAAACATGCTTTATGGCACCATATGGTGGAGTTCCAGGACCAACCAGTAGTGGCTTAAAAGGTAACAAGATGATTCCTGACCCTTGGTTACAACATCATTAATACTTTCAATAATAACAGGAGTAAGCTATTTAGAATTATTATGCACTTGATCGATGTGAAATATAATTTACACAAGGAGGACCACATTTACTTCTGAATGGTACTTCTGAATGTTCTGGATTCAGTTCAATGTAAGCCCAATCAACAGCTTTTATATTATAATGTAGAATACCACAGAAATGAATTTAAACTCATCCCTTGTTTGTAAAAAAAAAAAAAAAAAAAAAAAAAAAAAAAAAATAGTTAAACTTACAATGAAAGTGAACTGGGCCAGTCCATTCAAGTATAGCCACAAGATACATGTTAACATGATTTTAGAGTCATATAATCACTGTTCTTCATGATTTTAGCACGTTAAAATTGTGGGTTTACCTGCATTATGTCGTCATGGCAACGAAGTCATGAAAATTGCAAAATTGGATATAACTTTACACAGATAAGGTTAAGTGATAGTGAGCGATTTTATCACCCTACAATTATGTTAATACATATAATGTTTACGTCTTTTGGCTATACTTTTAAAACAGTGGGAATATTAATATCTGTAAACCAGTGGTGTAGCCAGAAACAAGACTTTGGGTGTTCAACAACTAAAGAACAATTAAGTGAAATATAATAAAATGATCATTAACAACCATTGCTTCAATTTCTTTTTGGCTATAATTGTTTTAAGCTCTGTGTAGTTTAAATGACTAAAAAAAAAAAAAAAAAAAAAAAAGTACGTTGTTATATATAAAATTATAAGGCTTAATAATCTGTCCAAAAAAAAAAAAAAAATAATAATAATAATAAAAATAAACGTTTTGGAATAATTCATCATTATTTTCCAAAATATGCTAAAGACACAAATATAAATAATGGTACAATTTGCACAATACAGAAAAAAATTATAAAAATATGCCAGGTTTTAGTTACATTAATTGGTTTAAAAATGTAATTATGGAAAATAAATAAGTCAGTAATGCATTGTGTTGAACAGAAGAATGCACAACTAAAAGAAGATTCAAAACCTTTTTTGAACATTCTTTGCATTTATGGAGTACGGGGATGTTTGGTTCATAAAAAAATACTGTTGTTACATTAATTAATAAGAAAATATAAATAAAGTATAATACCATGTCTGACATGATGCAAACAGTAAAGCGTCAAAAAAACCAACAAAAAAAAACCTGCCATTTCATTTAGATGTGCAAGCTTACATTTTGAGTGGCACACCCTGGCACACCCATGGCTTCACCACTGTTATAAACTGACCCCATTCACTTCTATTTTAAATGCCTAACTGTAACCGCAATTTCTGCTTATTATTAAAAAATAAAAAA
This sequence comes from Myxocyprinus asiaticus, assembly GCF_019703515.2. Lineage (NCBI taxonomy): Eukaryota > Metazoa > Chordata > Actinopteri > Cypriniformes > Catostomidae > Myxocyprinus > Myxocyprinus asiaticus. Next base: position 29,586,293 of record NC_059387.1, read on the forward strand.
TAAAATAAAGAATCGATGGATGGGTTGAAATTATTTTTGGGGTAATCAACATTATGTCACAAATGCTGTAGATTGAGCTTAAATTGTTCTGAACCTACTGTAGAACATTGTTTAAATCTACATACAACAGAACCCCCACCCCAAAGTGCAGAATCTAGACTGCTTAAATCATCTGGATACAAGGCAGATTTACAGAATAGAAAGTGTGTGTGCCGGTGAAAATATGTGCTACTTTTAGCGTGCAGTGTGAAACAGGCCTAAGGGTGCATGCACTGTTGCGAGTGTGTTTGGGCGAGTTTTTATCTGTCAATGTGTTTGACCGTGTCACTATGCAAACGTCAGTGGGAGAGCGTGGTCTGTTGTCATGACCGCAGACGTCAAAAGACGGATGGTCAAAGTTCCGGAAACCAACACTGCCTCACTCAATCTGGTGTCTCCAAGACAGGTTCCCACACCATTTGTGAGGTGGGATGAACACAGAGAGATGCCCTCCTGCTGGGGTAAATGAGGGCAATGAGACTTATTGTCTCTGCTGGAAATGCTAGGGTGGGTTTGGGTGAAATGTAAAGTCATCTTGTGGTGTGTGATCATTCTAAATGTTAACTGCGTAATCACAGTCATTGGAAACAGGACACAGGACTACACACATTCCCCCCACAGTCGCCAAGGGACTGGATCTCTGTGTGAAATACGTAAAGATAAAAGCTGGTCTCATAGAAACACGTCACTTTAACTAAATTTTTGCAAAATGATTTTTACTTGGCTCGTTGTATGTGTTGCATCAGTTTCATAAACACTAGAGGCACTAAAATAACGAGTAAAAGGGCAGATTATCAGTTCATAAACACTTACTTTTCTGCTTGTTCCTCACAATGCTTTCTTATGACATCAAAACAATTTTACTATAGTGCATGACTTGTAAGGCTATGCATTTATCGTTTGCATTACATAACAACTACATTTATAAGCTTGTTCAAATGTGATCAAAATGAGCAGTATCTCATCTGATAGAGCATTGCACTTGTGATGCAAAGGACAAGGATAAGAGTCCTGAAGAACATGCGAGTGGACACGTGAACCGAAAGTGTCAGAAGCACCACAAAATTACATGGTTGCTTTAGCAATTGCGTTTTTCACCTCACATTTGTTTTTTATGACATTACCAGTTAGGTTTAGGTTTAAGGTTTAGGGTAGGGAGGTAGGTTTTATTGATTTGAAACTCGATAAAGCATTAACCTTATAAACCTCATCTGCTTGGGAGAAAATGTAACTTGCTTTTAGCGCCACAGAGTGGACATTTCACCTCAGAATTGCGGCAATAAGGAGCCATGTAATATCATTTTGGAAAAATGTCACCACAGTCACGTTTTCTTTTCATGAGATCAGGCTCAAAAAAAGAGATTTTATATCCAGTTGTAGAACCTCACTATTATAGATTTTGTTTATTGAGTCTCTCACAGACAGTATTTTATTTGGACTCAAATCAAAGTGTGTAGCTACAGCAATTACAACATCTAAATGCAGTGTGTAGGCCTAATGCAAACGCAGCAAACTTAAAAGTGGAGTTTGCAATTTCTGTGCCTATTGCAACATCAAACGGAATTGCAAAAATAACGATTGTTTTCAAACAGGTTTCCCGAAAACTCCCCGTGTCTGACATTGGATAGACCAACAGACAGTCCCGCCCAAAACTCACACCACTGGTTGAGCCAATGTTGCTGTGTCAAACAATATTTTGATTGCACCACAAAGCAACAATCTTTACAGTTTTCTGGGAAATCAACCTAAAAATAGCCAACTAACAGCTGTCTCCGCATGTTAAGCTGGGATAGGATAAAGTATTTTATAAAGTATTTTAATTTTGTTTAGGTGTACAATTTTAAAGTGGAAAAAAATAAGTACACTTTTTAAGTGTTAAAAGTGCAACGATTTGCCCTTTTCCACTAAATTGCTGAGTGATTAGGGATGTATTACATATGGCCAATGGCCTAGCTAGGTTTGCAAACAGGCTTTCAAATAAGTGGAGCAAGCTTGTGAAATTACAGCTACACACGTTGGACTGAAATACCCGGTCTTGTAAATCACATGTCACCATTTAATGGCAACCAATGTAATTATACAGCAGAGTCATACGTTCCTGAAATCTGATTTGAGCAGAAAGAAAATCGAGGCAGAGGAGGTGTGATGGACAGTCTGACCCTCGTGTTAGCGGAATCAATTTTTGCAGATCAATAATTCACCAGTCAGTGTTTAATGTTTACATTTGAAAATCCAGCAGTTCTCAGCTCAACTCAGACTCAGCAGAATTATCACAAGAACTCTGTTAGCAGTGCTTAGGAAAATGAACAGCTCTCAGAAGTCAAAATACACAAACTGAAAAGTTGAAGTCAGTCAGGTTGACCCAGTTTGTCAGCTTGACCAATCACATCCAGCACCGAGCGGTACTGAGATCTAAACTTTAAGTTAGAGCCAACTACACCCACACTTATGCTGTTGCAGTTTCAGAGAGTGTAGACTGATGCATTGTCTCAGTCAATGGTGAAATTAAAGTGACAGTTTGCTCAAAAATTCTACCATTTACTTGCCCTCTAAATCTGTGTGACTTCAGAGGAACACAAAACGAGATGTGAGGCCGAATGTTAGCCTCAGTCACTATTCACTTTTATTCTATACAAATGAAAGCGAATGGTGACTGAGTCATATTTATTTGGAACAACATGAGGGTCAGTAAATGATAATGATAATTTTTGGGTGAACTGTTCTTTTAAATGGATGTAATGGTGTTGGGAAAGCTACTTTGAAACTGTAGGCTACAAGTATAAAGTATTTAAACTAGAGTCAAGTTACTATTTGAAAGAAGCAGCTAACTACACTACAAGCTACAAATGGAAAATGTATGAACATGTACATGGTTTTACTAAAGTAACCATCGTTTACTATGCAGTAGGTATTCAGAGGTTACAATATGCATGTATTTGCTTCAATCAGACCAGCACTCCAGGCAATAGTTTGAGATTCCTTTTATTACAAATTGAGTCAGCATCCATTAAACCTTTATATCCTCTCAGAGCAAAACATCAGCAGGATAGTCCGTGTTTTTTTATTAATGATGAAAGATGTTAAAGTGCTTCCTATTGTTTCTGCACAAATTGCCAGGGGTGCGGGACAGTAATTGCTCTATTAAATAGTTGTATTTCCATGGACACTCCTCAACTTTACAATCACCAGATCACTGTCTTCAGTCCATAAATGGAAATATGGAGCGCTTTTGACCCTAGGTAAATGAAGGTCTAGACAAAACATACTGTATATATATTTATATAAAAAATGACAACGTGAAAGAAAACTTTTTTGATGCCCTGTTTATACAGTATATCGCAACACACCTTTGGAAAAACTCTGTCTGGCCATGTACACACTGCAACGTTTTGGGAGGGACAACTGTATTTAAATACGAGAAGGAATCCTCTAAATCGTGGGTCTTCAATAGGAAGTCCACTGCAGTACAGTACAGTATATAAAAGAATAACGTTTTCTCTTTAGTTAGCAAGCTAAAGTTCACTTAAAAATTGCATTGTCCCTTAAACATAATGTATTAAGTTAAGCTAAAATGTAATGTACAAATACAGTATACAGTATGACTCTATAGCAATAATTATTATTTTAATAGCTTTGCAATGTAAGCATCATAAAGTATGTAAATACATAAAGGAATATTCCAGGTATTCCTGGCATAATGTTGATTAAATAATTTTCAACTCGTCCCTCCTTTTTTTAAAGATTTTTTTTTTTTTAAATAAATCTGGGTGACAGTGAGGCACTTACAATGAAAGTGAATGGAGCCATTCCATAAACGTTAAAATACCTGCTTTTTCAAAAGTATAGCCACAAGACAAACAATATTCATGTTAACATGATTTTAGTGTGACTAAATCGCTTGCTAACCTTTTCAGTTTAAAGTTATATAGGCCTACAATTTTACAACTTCGATGCCATGATGATGAAATGCCGTTAACCCTAAAATGACTGTAAAAACAATGATATAAACAACTTTATAACTCAAATAAAACATCATTTTTAACAGAAGAATTAACGTAAGTGATTTTATAATATTATAAGCTTCACTTTTAATTGGCCCCATTTACTTCAGTTGTAAGTGCCTCACTGTAACCTCAATTTTTGTGATCTATATGATGCCACAAATGATGTCGATTGAACTTAACTCGTATTAATCCCGGATTATTCCTTTAATATGGTACTATATGCATGCTGTTATAGGCCAGGCTTAAAATGCAACACTAAATACTATACAATATGTACCCGGGGGTCACCACACTGTCTCTCTTACCATCAAGGGGTCCTTGGCTTGAAAAAGGTTGATTTTGAGCAAATTTGAGCCTTTCTCTCTCTGCTTTATATAAAAAGGTACTTAAAGGCTTTTAAGCGTGTAGAAAAACATAAATATGAATAATTAGCAAAGGTGCATGATTTTTTGCCTTTGCGAAACCCTTGGTTTGGATTTGTGGGGAATATTTCACATTGAAGTGTTTTTTTCAACCATGGTAATAGTACTCCAGGGCATCTGTGTGATTATCTCTCAGTCTCATAAGCCATTTTCTCTCATTTTTATTGTGTGTATTGTTTTATTGTGTGTTTATTACTTTCAAGACACATCTATAGCTTTCTTTAGCCTCAGACGATAGGGGTGAATCCTTAGAAAATGATCAAAAGATTTCAACAGTCCTTTGAGTGATTGTAAATGTTCATTTTTCATTTATATATTTTTTTCATCTGTTTTTTAAGACAGATAATATTTGTAATCCTTTGTAACAAACACTTGTTGAGGCAGTGGTGGTCCATCAGGTTCCGATTCTGGTCTGATTTTGGACCATTTTTAGTTTACTAAAACAAATTAGATTAAGCAAAATCACATTTTTTCCCTCTCTTCTTCATTTCTGCTATGACTTTGATCCTCCAACATTCATATTCTCTAAGTGACAGGGCGGAACTTTGAGCTAAAGGTGCCCAGCTGCATTTATCCAAATATCCATTTTCTCAGACTTTTTGGGCTCAGCCGAGGTCTCCCTGCTAAAATATGGGCCATGTGTGTTTAGGTTTACTCAAGGTTTGTATTTATGTGTGTGTGTGTGTGTGGGGGCAGGTTTGGGTGGTTTATGAGGACATTTTTTTTTTTTAGGTTACAAACTGGTAATTACAAGGTTATTATGCTATAAATGTGGTTTATGAGGACATTTCTAGTGTCCCCATAATTCAAATCACTTGAAAAACTTACTAAACAATGTTTTTTTTTTTTTTTTTTTTAAATGTAAAAATGCAGAAAGTTTTTTGTGAGGGTTAGGTTTACGGGTAGGGTTAGGGGATAGACTCTCTATATAGTACAGTATAAAAATCATTATGTCTATGGAGAGTCCTCATAAGGATAGCTGCACCAACATGAGTGTGTGTGTGAGAGAGAGAGAGAGAGAGAGAGAGAGAGAGAGAGAGTTCTGGTCTATCTCAGGTGTGTATGTGGGTTGTTTGCTAGCTGAACCCTTCCGCTGGTGCATCTTTGTTGTTTAGAAAGCGGGCCTGCTGTGAAACATTCTGGCATTGATGCTCCCAAATCCTGCCAGTTCCACTGGGCAGCAAAGCCCATTACAGCACCAGAGCCCATTACAGATGCAGCAAAGTCAGCCCACCAAGTACCTGATTTACCTCCCTGTACCCAATGTTGCCTGTCCTGCCCCACCCTATTTTACCCTGCCCACCTTACCACAGAAGGTAGAGTGCATTATTCACAGAAATTTCTCAACATGTGTCAAGTAATTTGACATTAATTTGACATTAAATCACTTTTTAAATGTTGCAAATTTAAGTAGCTTATGAAAATCCTTGAAATGATTATATTTGTTTTGGGACATGCAGAATACATGTCATTTTCATTTTTGATTTAATCAAAGGTTTTTAATAACTATCCAGTATATGAAAGGATATTATTTGTGATCAAAGACCCCTTGTTGCAAGGGCTAAATACTCCCCATAAAAAGAATAGATCTGTTATAAAGAGTGTTCAAAGTGGGCTCACACTGACTGATCAAATCACAATGGAGATTAATTTGTTTGTAGAATACTTGAAATGGCAAGTGTGATAGAAATTAACAGAAAATGATGCACCCTTTTCTTAAATGGTTATTTTTGTGCATAATTTGCCAAATTCTGCGCTATAACTATTGCTCTATATCTATATCTATATCATATCTCTATAACCCCTATGTTACTTTTTTATAACCACTATGATAATAAAGAAAATAATAATTTTAAACAAACAGCTCTCTGTTATTATTCATTTTCACACAAATTATGTTTCTCTATCAATATTCAATAAAAAATATTTTTTTAATCCTTATACACATTGCAACCAGACCTTAAGTGGTGCCCTTAGCCCTACTGTACCCTAAATAAAAATGTATTTGTGCATTTTTAAAGTAATTTTCTGGGTTCAATACAAGTTAAGCTCAATCAACAGCATTTGTGGCATTTTGTAGATTACCACAAAAATGTATTTAGATTTGTCCCTCCTTTTCTTTAAAATAGCAAAAATCTGGGTTACAGCGAGGCACTTAAAATGGAAGTGAACGGGGGCCAATTCGTAAACGTTAAAGTATTCACTGTTTCAAAAGTATAGCCAAAAGACAAACAATATGTGTGTTAACATGAATTTATAAACTTTTATAAAATTAAAACTTCACATTTCTGCCTTTTCCCTGTGCAGTTTGTATGTGGTTTGTGCTGAACTAAAACTCCATCTGGATGGCAAAGACTCAGTGTGGGCGGAGCCTTCAGTGTGTGATGTGTTAAGAGAGCAACAGTGGACTCTGAGTACAGACTGCAGTGGGAGTGAATGCGTGCAATTTCTGATTAATTTCTGAGTAATACTTAGACATCTGACGGCATATACATTCACAACAATAACAATAACAGAAAGAGGTGCCATGATCTTGGGTCCAAAATCAGCATCATACCATGAGAAATCAGTAAACAAACAAAATGTATGAAGGTTGGTTGAGTTGAGAGTAGAATAATTGTCTTGACCAAACAGTAAAAAGCATTCATTTCAATGACAAAACTATACAAGAAAAGGTGAGTAAAACTTGCCCTTGCAAAACTTGTAACCACAATGATAGAGTGTTGTGGGTAGTTGCCAGGGCGATGATATGAAGTTGCTACAGTGTTCTTGGTGGTTGCTATAGGGCATTGCTGTGGTATTACAAGCAGTTGCTTACTGGCCCAAGTCAAAAGAGCCCACTACCAAGTCTCTGTGATATTCTGGTCCCTAGATATGGCTCAAGTCCCTCCTTTATTGGGATTTCTTCACCTGTTTTATCATCTATCAAGGAAAAGTCACAAATGTAATCGCTTAGAAAAATAATATCATAGCTCTCATCAACAAGCTGCATGATTTGAAGTATCATTCACACACATAGAACAAATGTGCAGGACAAGATGTGCACACAAGTTTTAATTAAGAGTCAGAGGCTTCTCGACTTGATACATTACACTTCACATGGCTAAACATGTGGATCCATGACTCATGCTGGGGAACACTGTGGGGAACACACAGAAGATGGATGTGATTCGCCAGTCAGTGCTATCAGTGAAATCTGTGCTTCTATCATATTTCCCCCTCACTCCAAAAATCCAATTATTACATCTTGCTCACCACTCATAACCAGATTAGATAGAGTCGTCATGGCAATGGGAGACCTCCAATCTACTCTCTCATGCTTCCTGTCACACGGTAGATGACGATATTAAAGGGCAGAGATTATCAGCGGGGGTTCTCCAAATCTCATTTTACATTTAATCATGAGAGTAACAATGGCTTAATATTCTGTTTCATCTGGTTATGTCCCTCACTCCTCCAGGTCACCTCTATCAGGCAGTCCGTGCATGTTAATGGACCTGTGCATTAGATGTTGTAAATTGTTTTTATGAACCCACTGACATTCATAGTATATATGCATCTATTATATCAAATACTCAGGAAGTCTGTCATACTGACACTGAATGAAATAATTAATCCTGGCTTGAGAGAATTAATGGAATACTGCACCCATAATTAAAAATTCTTCCATTATTTACTCACTCTCATGTCATTTCAAAACCTGTATGCTGCATTGTTTCAGTGGAAATAAATGTAGACATTTATACAGAATCTTTATGCAGCTTTTTACATACAACAGCAATTCATGGAGACCAAGCTCCAAAAGCACTCAAAAAATATTTTAGCCAATTTCTAAGATTTATGGAGTTCAATTTCATAACACAATTCCATCAAATTGAATTGTGTAATTTTTATATATATATATATATATATATATATATATATATATATATATATATCGCCAACACAACATTATTTCTTGTGCGTGTATTTCCTGAATGCAATTCACGCATTTTTAATTATGTATACAAACACAGGCTAGATACAATCTAAATGAAAAATTTCAGTCTGTTCCTCACACAAAGCTATCACATGGCTTCAGAAGACTTAGAATATAGTGCACAAGTCATAGAGTTGTATTTACTTGCTTTTTTCTTTGTACTTTTTGAAGCTTGAAAGACTTCTGCACTTTGAGCTGTCATTTTATGGAAAAATCTGCATAGAGTTTCTTCAGAAATGTCTAGTTTGTGTTCCAGAGAAGTAAGAAAGTCATACAGGTTTGGAATACCATGAGGGTGAATACATTTTTACAAATTTTCATTTTTAGGTGAACTATCCCTTTAAGCCCAACCACGCGAGAGATTTGCCATCTACCTGACTTTGTGTTGAATCTCTTTATAAAAATATCACGTGAAATTATGTGCCAGGATTTGTAGTTATATCACTGATGCTGTAATCATCACCAAACAGATATGGCATTAAACAATCCTGCAACCTGTGCTGTGGAAATCTCCACCAGAGACAGGTTTGCCCCTTGATTCCCATATAATCCTGCAACCTGTCTTTGTTTATGTAAGAGAGCTGAAAACCTCCCAAACATCCTCCTCATGCACACACACAGGTCCCACGGCTCAGCCATGCTGGTTTCAAACTAAAATCTCTCTTGCTGAGATCTGAGATGTGACAATGACCCAGTCTATTCCATTTCTGATTGTGGAAGAACAGCTTTGATGTAGTGACAGATCTTTCCGGACAGTGTCTGTGCTCTTCCATGCACTTTGGTGCCATAAAGACCTTCCTGGACAAACTACCAGTGAAATGACTGTGAGAACCCACAGGAAAGAAAAAACACAAATCTTCATTAGTTGTTTCTCCTAGACAACGAATTCAGTGGAGAACAAATGAATCTCAGATTTGTCTCCTACTGTAAGTAAAAGACCCAAATAATCTCAAACATACAGTATGTCTCCTCAAAAGTTTCAGAAGTGATCTCATTGATGTCTCAGTCTGTTCTCAGATATGCCAAAATACCAAAGTCTGCAGATTTCAATATGAACTCAAACCTTTCTCATTAAATTATAACCACATTAATTTAATCTCTCTATACTCTTACTGTGTCAACAATTTGCTCTCTATTTTTATTTTGCCTAAGGAACTTTAGGAGTAACAAGTCAGGCATATATACTGTAACCAAATGCCTTCTCATTTATATTCTTAGTTTTAAAGTTGATGGTTAGGTCTCCTTTTAAATTCATACGACTAATCTTAGATTATACATTGAGTCAGACAGACCTATCAATATGACATCATGCTGCTCATGAAATCATGTACAATAATTCCTTACTTCCTTAAATTAAATGATACATTGAAACAAAGACTCTTGTCTTGATGCTGTATATCTCATAGAGATAGCATGCAACTTAACTAGTGTTAGCTATAGGGAATTTGTTGGAATCGTGATCGCCACTCAAAATCACCACATCAGGGACATTTTGTATCGAAATAAGAGATTTTGATGCAGCTCTGCAAAATGTGTGCAATAAACAAAACCATAGATCTTCACATATAAAATATGGAAAAAAATAATAATAATAATAATAAAATAAATAAATAACAAGATAGGGCAAGTAATGAACCATCAAAATTTGTCAGTAGGACAGCTTGCCTGAAAAGTATCAGAATCTGGCCTACTTTAAACATGGGGCAATGACGTGATGCTCATTTTTTTGTCTGGTTCTATTAAGTTATTCAAAAATACATAAAATATGCAATTCACACAAAACAATTACTAGAATACACCTCTACCTTGATGATCATGTTTTCAGTTTCTGGGTTTCTATTTTTCTGGGGCTTAAAATGCAAAAAAAAAAAAAAAAAAAAAAAATTTAATGTGGTGTCTGTCCAGAGACAGTAAAAAAAAAAAAAAAAAAGAAAAAAGAATCAGTAGCAGTAGCTCATTAGCTGAAATTCAGATATTTTCAAATTTTTATGAAAAGCACATTTTGTTCATGTCATATGAAGTAACCCTGAGAAAACTTGACTCAAAAATTCATGATATTTATTTATTTATTTATTTACCTTTTATACCAAAAATGTTTGTGATTGGTTGTGAAATGGTTATGAAAATTAATGATAAAGTTGTGTACACTCTGATATATTCAAGGTTCAAGGAAAGTATGTTAATGCCTTTTACTTGATGGTAACACTACATGATATAAGTCTTTAAATCGTTTTCTTTTGTAGAAAGTGCTATGAATGTTTTTCAGAAATTTATGAAACCACATTGGACACAAAAAAATGTAATTTCTACAAACTTGAAATTTGTTATAACTAGATTTCTTAAAATATTTCTTATTATTATCCCCCTGGCAATCTTATTTTTTAATCGCCCTATATATAAATATTTATATATAATTAAATATCAAGTGATAGAGTTTTGAATTATCCATCAGTGTTCTAAAAATTTGAAAATGACACGCATAAAAAATAAATAAATAAATAAATAAAACATTGGAATACACAATCTCTGGTGTCAGCCCATGGAGGAGGTCATCTACAGCTGAATGTGCCGCCTTTCTGTTGCTAAGGAAAATTTTAAGAAAAAAAAATTGGACAAAAATTGGGCCCATCCATTTTTTATCAAGGCCCACCCAAAAGTAATTTCCTGGCTACATCCTTGTTTGTAAGGCTCCATTTGTCATATTTTCTTTAAAGCTGATTTGAAATAGTATGTATTTGCTAATCAAATAAATCAGAATTTGAAAATTAAAATCTTTTGTTCAGCTTTTTGTTCTGAATTTTTGTTCAGCTCATACTGAAAACTTTATAAGAAGACTTAAAGCTTCCACTCAGGGCAACTTACATGGATACTGACATCTTGAATAATTTGCTCCATGTAGCAGGACAGCTGTTTATCTGTTTGAATCAAAGTTCGGTCAGTGATTTATGACTGTTTTAGAAATGAGGATCTTCCTGATGACCTACATGTGCTGCTCTCTCATTAGCGCATATTCCACCTGCTAATGAAGCATGGCCTTGCAAGATGTTGCAGTGATCCTTCCTGTCTAAACTCCACCCATACATGCTTGAACCTTTTTACGGTCAACATCTGAGTAATTAGTGTGCTATGTGCTGACTTAAAAAATAAGGCAGACTCCTGCATACTCAGGTGTTTCCGTAGACGCTAATTTGCTAATTTGTCATTTTGTTAATGCTATAATCCAAAGTGAGGTAATTCAATCCAAAGTGTTTTGTCTTAACTAGTTTAAGATAGATTAGCTGGTAGCCCAACCTGTCCAGGCTGGCGTTCAGTTGGTTTAGCTGCCCAAAACCACTCTAAAACCATCAAACTAGATCAGCCTAACCATTGGAAACCAGCAGGGTGGTTCTCTAAGACCAGCAAACCACCTTAGGCTAGCTTAAGCTCTTTGTTTTGTTTTAAGCAGGATATATCATTAACCACTTCACACCCCACAAAAGGTATTTTGCATTCTCAAAAGGTGATGTTTAAATGTGGCCCAGGAGCATTAGCCTCATGCTTCACTATAGGTCAATTGTGGGACACTCATGGACTGTGAATGCTTAACAGGGAGTCTTGGCTCCTTCCCAATAGAAGAATTTATCAAAATGACCAATAGAGCTGCAATAAAGTCTTCCAGAAAAGAGCAGACACAGGGTTAGCATTTTCGTGCAATGCTGAGTGAAGGCAGAAGCCTCTAGTGCTGCATTACTGGATACGTTTATTGCAGATTAAAAGAGCCCATTCGGTCCCATCCGCACAAGATTATTGACTGCTAGTGATAAGTCATCAACTTTCAATGAAGTCCTATAGGGTCTGCGAGACAGCTGGGCCCAGAGTCAAAGGCAGTTTGGACAGAGTCCATCAGGAATGCTGAACATAGAATATTCATTTCTAAACACTGCATTCCTGGAATGGAACAGATTAGCCTTGTTCTTCCCTTGTTCTTCCTTACGGACCAGCAGGGAAGTCTGTGTTTTAATCCCAGATTGTAATGCTCACTCCAGTCATTGGCGCATGTTAAAGTGTTAGTTCACTCAAAAATGAAAATTATGTACAGTAATAATTTTCTCACCCTCACGTTCTTACAAACCCATATGACTGTTAGACAGAATGTTCAGTCCCAGTCACCATTCACTTTCATTGCATCTTTTTCTTTTATCGCACTCACCATTATTTATGTGAATACAATTACCCCCCTTGTTTACACAGGACCAGAACCTGTGTCTCAGAGGTTGCTCACGCAAAGTGCTATCTGTAGCACCACAGGAAAAGATGATCACATTTGAATTGATGAAAAAATGTCTGATGGGGGATGCCGCTTGTCAGTAATTCGGCAGGAATGGGGTCGATTTCAGGGTACATGGACATTCAGAATGAAGATGTCGATTTTATGTGTGATCATGTTGTTAACAAATACTTTTTTTCTTGTTTCAAGCATCAGCCTCACTACATTTTATTACATTTATCTAAAAATGACACTTATATTTTGCTTTGCAAGTAAATTTATGTTGTAAGTATGTTTCTATATTTTTACTGAAAAAATGACAAAAATACTGAGTAAGAATAAGTTTAGCCTAATTTATAATCAAAGAAGCCAAACTATGTTTTTTTTTGTTTTTTTTTTCCTGAACGAAACAAAAGCACCCTAGGTGAATGAAGCCTGAATTTATACTATGTGCAGCATCATTTTAAAATTAGTTTGTTGTAACTAAATAAATAACTTCATGTCCAAACCACTAATCATCAACTCTCTTCGACTAGTTATTCTAGGTCAAGCATTTAGAGGGATAGTTCACCCAAAAATGAAAATTCTCTCATCATTTACTCGCCCTCCAGGCATCCCAGATGTGTATGACTTTCTTTCTTCTGCTGAAAACAAATTAAGATTTTTAGAAGAATATTTCAGCTCTGTAAGTCCTCAAAATGCATGCCAAAAATTTGAAGCTCCAAAATCCACATAAAGGGAGCATAAAAGAGCTTCAAAATTTTGGCACCCATTCACTTGCATTTAGTGGACCTACAGAGCTGAGAAATTCTTCTAAAAATCTTTGATTGTGTTCAGCAGATGAAAGTCATACACATCTGGAATGGCATGAGGTTTGAGTAAATGATGAGAGAATCTTCATTTTTGGGTGAACTAACCCTTTAAGGGATGTTTGCGAACAGGAGAAATATCATCATAAAAACACCTAAGCAGGAAAGAAAAAAAAAAAAAAAATCTTCAGAATTTTGGGCAAATTAAAAGAAACCTGTTCACCCAATAAGTATAAAACAGCCATAAGGCTGTTTGTTGTAGTTGCCTGAAAAATTTGTAAGGAATACATTTGTTCTAAACTGTTAACATGGGTCATTATACTAAAGATAACACAATATCCAATAACTACATTCACAAGCACAGCAATGCAGGTAATCGATCTGTGGGACTGAAATGCAAAGAGAAGTCTTTCTTTGTAGATATTTTCTGAGTGCTGGCACCTGCCCAATCCTGGGACTTTAGTCCGGATCGATCCATCTCGTTCGGCCAAAATCTCTCCCCACTCTGATCTTCTCCACCTCTTTCTATCATTCTCAATCCATCTGTAGCTGCTGGCACGACTCAGAAACAGACTGAGATTTAACGTATAGTTTCACTTCTGAAGGAAAGGGGTCTGCTTGTGGAGAGGATTGTTGAGTTTAAGATGTGCTTTTAAGGCTATAAATGTTGTCTTGAGAAAGTGCAGAGTGCTCGTTTCTCCCCTTTTTCTCCCCAATTTGGAATGCCCAATCCCAGTGTGCTCTAAGTCCTCGTGATGGAGTAGTGTCTCACCTCAGTCTGATCTGGCAGAGGACAAATCTCAGTTGCCTACATGTCTGAGACCGTAAATCCACGCATCTTATCATGTGGCTTGTTGAGCACATTACTGTGGAGACATAGTAAGTGGAGGCGTGTCACGCTATTCTCCACGGCATCCATGCACAACTCACCACGTGCCCCACCGAGAGCGAAAACCACATTACAGCGACCATGAGGAGGTTACCCCATGTGACTCTACCCACCCTAGCAACCGGGCCAATTTGGTTGCTTAGGAGGCCTGGCTGGAGTCAATCATCATGCCCTGGATTTGAACTTGCGACTCCAGGTGGGGTAGTCAGCGTCTTTACTCACTGAGCTACCCAGGCCCCGATTGTGTGCTATATTTAAATTCTTTAGAAGCCATAAAATAGTTTTGTTTGAGGACAAGACATGCCGGCAAAGATCTCAAATCTCATTCCAGTTTGTGTACATTCAAATTTGGTGTGTAGATGCATTGGACCAGGTTTGATGTCAATGAGTGCGTTTACATGCACACTAATATGCTGATAACTACCAAAATCAGCTTATTTAAAAAATCCAACAACACAAGAATACCATGTTTAAATGAGACTTCAAATCATTGGGTTATATTTTGCTTTTGACACCAAAGCCAAAACATGTGCACAACACTTGCACACACCAGCTAAGCCGGTGAGACCTCAGATAATGGTGTTAAGAGTACATACAATGCAAAATTAGGGTAGTGTGCAAAAATATGCATATGCCGATTATTATTTATTTATTTTGCGATTATCAATTTTTATTGATTCTTAATATATTACATAAAATAATTTACAACATTCATGAACAGAATCAAACAATTATACACTTTCAACCCCCAATTTCCCCCATCCCAATTGTAAACCCCACCACAACCCTCAACAACATTCAGTGGTCAAGCCTGAGTCACACATGTATATACAAAACAAAATAAATAATAATTTAAAAAATAAAAATATAAAAATTAACAAATAAGAGAGAAAATTAGAAAAGAAATATTCCACAAAGAATACAATTTACAATTTCAACCACAAACATGTTTCTCTCCACATGGTCCTCTCTGAGAGCCCTCCAGAAGAGTCAAGTATTTGTCCCACTTCTTCCCATACACGTCAAGTCTGCCAAGCTGTTTATAAGACATCTTTTCAAATGCCGCCACCCTGCCCAATACGGTGAACCATTCTTGAAATGAGGGAGCAGCTTTTGACATCCATCCGCTAAGAATAATCTGTCTGCCAATCAATACACTAGTTTGGACTCAGTTTTTTATATATCTGTCACCTACTATAAGAACTGCCCCATCACCCAATATACATAGTCTAGGGCAGAATGAAATTTGAGCATCTAGTGCCTCACAGATATAATTCTGGACTCTTACCCAGAATTCTTGAATCTTAGCGTAGAACCACAGAGCATGGACTATGTCTCCATCCTCCAACTGACATCGCCAACAGGTAGGTGTGTCTTTTAAACCAAGCCTAAACAATCTAGAGGGAGTCCAGTAGAAACAATGCAAAAAATTAAACTGAATAAGGCATACCCTTGCATCCCAAGACATATTTCTAAAATTTTTTTAAATAATTTCCCACTCCCCATCCTCCAATGCCAAATTAAAATCTCTTTCCCATAACCTCTTAAGAGCTGTTAAGGCTCCATCACCCAGACTATGAATGACCCTTTCCAAAGGCAGCGAGCACCATACAAAGAGTGTCAACAGCCTTATGGGGCTGTGTACTACCACCAAAAATAGTACAAAGTAAATGGCACAGCTGTAAATACCTGAAAAATTGAGACCTAGAAATCCTATATTGCTGTGTTATATTTTCAAATGATCTCATAGCTCCATTTTCATAAAAGGTCACCAAGTGTAGCAACACCCCTCTCTATCCATTCTTTCCAGAAAAAGGGGGACTTTATTTGGGGTTCAGCCATATACTTGAGGAAACATTTATGTAAGTATCAGAATTGAACATGCAAGAAACCTTTGTCCATTCTGAATGGAAATGTGAAATAATAGGATGCATTTTTGCTTCTCTAGGCAATTTAATAGAAAGACTTTGCAGTGGTGAGATTGGGGCAAGGACCACTTGTTCAGTGTTGTACCAGGGAGGAGCTCTCTCTAGTGGAAGAGACCATTGGGCCAGGTGTCTAAGATTAAAAGTAATAAAACAAATTTTTGGGAAGGCCTAAACCTCCTTTGTCAGTTAGTCTATGTAACTTAATGAAATGCAACCAGGGTTGTTTACCATTCCAAATAAAAGACTAGATATTCAATCAAATTGTTTAAAATAAGAAAGAGGGACTTCTAGAGGGAGAGACTGCAGTAGATAATTGAATTTGGGGGTACAATTCATTTTTATAACATTGACCTTCCCAGCCATAGACAAATGTAGTGAAGCCCACCTATCAACATAGCATGAGAAACTTTTCATTAATGGGTCAAAATTAACTCTAAATAAATCTCTCAAATTTGCTGGAAATAAAATGTCTAAATACCTAATGCCTTGCTTGGGCCATTGAAAGGTGCCAGGTTGGAATGTTATGGTAGGGCAATATGCTGTCAGAGCAAGAGCTACCGTTTTAGACCAGCTCACCCTGTATCCTGAAAATTTGGAGAAAGAATTAATAATTATATGGAGGGTAGGCATAGATTTTCTAGTGTTGGAGACAAATAATAATATATCATCTGCGTAGAGCAGAAGTTTATGCATCACACCTCCTGCAACAACACCAAGAAAATCATCTTCTTTTCTTATTGCCACTGCTAATGGTTCCAGGGCAAGACAACAATAAAGGGGTGAGAGGACAGCCTTGTCAGGTTCCCCTACCAAGAGAGAAATAATCTGAAATTAATCCAATGGTTTGCACTGCCACTAACGGTTGTTTATAAAGTAACTTAATTTATCCATCCAATAAACGTTTTCCCAAACCTGTAAATTTCCAAAATTTTAAAACGATAATTCCATTCCATCCTATCAAACGCCTTTTCGGCATCAAGTGAGATGGCAGCGATAAGGGTCTGATCATTCGCTACTGACCACATAATATTTATAAACCATCTAATATT
The DNA here is from genome assembly GCF_019703515.2 of Myxocyprinus asiaticus. Lineage (NCBI taxonomy): Eukaryota > Metazoa > Chordata > Actinopteri > Cypriniformes > Catostomidae > Myxocyprinus > Myxocyprinus asiaticus. The sequence goes on from NC_059387.1 coordinate 29,603,658, forward strand.
ATCAGAAGAACTACGACCATGAATAAACCCCACTTGATCTACACTACCGGTCAAAAGTTTTGAAACACTTACTCATTCTTTATTATAATTGTTTTTTCTTCACATTTTAGAATAATAGTATAAAGTCATTAAAACTATGGAATAACATAAACTGAACTATGGGAATCATGTTGTGACTAAACAAAATCCAAAATAAATCAAAACTGTGATATATTTTAGCATCTTCAAAGAAGTCACCCTTTGCCTAGAATTTTCAGAAATGTACTCTTGACATTTTCTCAACCAACTTCTTGAGGTATCACCCTGGGATGCTTTTTAAATAGTATTGAAGGAGTTCCCATCTATATGCTGGGCACTTATTGGCTGCTTTTCTTTATTATTTGGTCCAAGTCATCAATTTCAAAAACTTTTTTTTTTTTTAATTTTTATTAAATTTTAGATTTATAATGAAATAAATTAATATGGTGGCACAATTATATTTTTGTCTACAAAACTAATTTCAAACATTTAAGCATACACCTTCAGATCAAAAGACTTTTAAGATCATGAGAAACATTTCAGTCAAGTGTTTCAAAACTTTTGACCGGTAGTGTTTATGTATAAGAGATGTAATTACTCTGTTAAAACGATTAGCTAAATCCATTTATTTGGGTCTTTATCTTTTTTAAGAATGAGACTGATCAAGGCTTGGCCCTGATGGAAATCCATGGTTGGCGGTAGTTCACCTTTCTTTAATGACTCTGTGTAAACTTCTAACATAAGTGGAGCCAGTTCTGTGATATAAGATCTACCATCAGGCCCTGGTGCCTTACCTGTTGGAAAGGCTTTAATTACCTCAACAAGCTCATCCAAAATAATATCTGAATTAAGAAAGTTTAAAAAAACCTTTTTTATCATTCATCAATTTAAGAAGTTCTAATGACTCTAAGAAATAGCTAATATCCTTATTGGTAGACGAGGATGTGGAACTATAAAGATCGAAATAGAAATCACTAAAGGCCTTATTAATACCTTATTAATATTAATTGCCCCCAGAAGACTTCACTGAAGGAATGGTGGAAGAAAACTCTCTCTGTTTTATATATCTGGCAAGCCGTTTCCCTGCCTTGTCCCCCAACTCAAAGTATGTCTGTCTTGCCCTGAATAACCAAAACTCTACCTTATGTGACAATATAGTGTTGTACCTATTTTTTAGCTGAGTCAGCTCTCTAAGACCATCGGATGACATTCGGAGCTTCAGCTCTGTTTCAGCATTTTTAATACTATTATCTAATATCCATGAATTCCTGTGCTTTGATCTTCTTAATGTGTGAGGCTTATTGTATAATCCAGCCCCTAAGGACTGCATTAAGCGCCTCCCATGCCATGCCCACAGAGGACACTGAGGGTCAATTGGTTTCTACATAAACATTGACTTCTGTCTTTAACATTTGTTGAAATTCAGGGTCTTGTATAAGGGATGTATTAAAGTGCCATATATATGATTTTCTTTTCTCTACATGCGGCAACATCTCCAAACACACCAAAGCATGATCTAAAACTAAAATGTTCCCAATTGAGAAATCAGTGGAAAAAGGAATGAGTGACTTAAGTCAAGTCGTTTTTATTTGTATTGCGCTTTTCACAACACACATCGTTTCAAAGCAGCTTTACAGAAAATCATGCATTAACAAAAACAACAAAAAAATGAAACTGTAATATATATAATGTCTTACAGTGATCATTGTGTAGTTTGATTAAATATGATTGTAAAATGTGTATAGAAATTAAATAATTAAATAATAATTGTATTTAGAACCCCTGTGAGCAAGATGAAGGCGATTGTGGCAAGAAACACAAAACTCCATAAGATGTTGATTAATGGAGAAAAATAACCTTGGGAGAAACCAGGCTCACTGTGGGGGCCAGTTCCCCTTTGGCTAAACAACATGAATATAATATCAATATTAGTTATGTGTGTGCAGTGCAAGTCATGGTTTTAAATTAAGTAAATTAAGTAAGCGTTAAGGTCCAGGGTTTTAAAAATAAAAATAAAATATTTTTTTATGAACTTTAAGATTAATGACTACTGTCTTTGAAGTCCATCCTGAATTAACTGCAGAAGTTCACATAGATGCATTGTCCTTTGTTAGTTGGCTGATGAAGGCTTTTGTTGGCAATTGAATGATAGTCTATGTATTCCATTTCAAGAGTGTAGCCCATCAATAGACTAAGGTGATGCAGGCAGAGATCAATGAGGTGCACTGCAGTTCAACCTGCAGGTCTTTTCGGTGGGGTCCATCCTATGTCCAAGGTTCAGGCAGTGGCATATGAAGTATCCGATGTCTTACAGTATGAGTTGGCATCAGTTCATCCTTTGAAGTCAAAAACTGAAGTGATGTCGGGCTAGTAGTTTGTCGTCATCTCTCAGCGACACGTAGCAGTGGAGTCTGACACCAAGCAGGAGCTGGATCTGGCAGGCTCTGGGATTCCAATGAAACAAACATTATTATGCCTGCTCCGATTTTCTATATCATCCACACCCATTTCACATCAGCCTTGGAAGCAGGTGGATTAGCCTGTAGCCAGGGTGGTGAGGGTTACTTTTGAAATGTATTCCACTACAGATTACAGAATACATGATGTAAAATGTAATTTGTAACGTATTCCGTTAGATTGCAAGGTCAGTAACGTATTCTAAATACTTTTGATTATTTCTTCAGCACTGGTAGATTTTTTCACATTTTTGACTATAAAAACTCTGCCAGTACAGTAAGACAAAATACACATGTTAAAAATACATTCTCTGAACAACCTAAATATCTTATGCAATGTTGTTTCTAAAACAAGATCAATCTAATTGATCTTGTTTTAAGGATTTTTAGATATTTTTACAAGAAAACAATATATAAAAAAAAAATATTATCAAGAATACGATTTTTGCCCTAATATCAAAGGTCTTACTAGAAAAAAAAAAAAAAAAATTAATTATGATCCAACATAAATTTTCTTGATAAAAAAAAATATGATTGTGCCTGGTAACATGTGCATGTAAAATGGCTAGAAATAGCATTTTAGCTTAGCGTAAAGCTGACAATTTACACAAGGTTTATTTCTATTTCTTCTGCTCCAAACTTACTTCAAACTTGCTTCTCTGTCTGCTCGTATGAATGTAACACACCATAAGAAAGTGTTTCACCGCTGTTCAAATGCACTTTGGATCGCATCATTTATATGTATAAATGTTTTCCATCTGAAAGGACTAAATATTAAATGAAACAAATGACAATAAAATGCAAAGAAATCTCTTCAGTAATCAAAATACTTTTTGAATGTAACTGTATTCTAATTACCAATTATTTAAATTGTAACTATAGTGGAATACAGTTACTTATATTTTGTATTTTAAATACGTGATCCCGTTCATGTATTCCGTTACTCCCCATCCCTACCTGTAGTTCTCTTTCGATCGACTCCAGAAACTCGACCCGTTTCTCAACGTAGTCTGTTTTTGTGATCAGTGTGGAAAGTTTCGCCTCCAAAGATGTGATCACTCTACGTATATCTGCAAGGCCCTCCATGTCGGTCGAGATTTTCGTAAGCGCTGCATAAATGTTCGGAATATACCAACCTACGCCATGAAGCTGTCACCATCGACTGGACCTCTGCCATCTTGATCCTGTGAGGCGTCCGACGCGTGAGAACAGAAGTGCTTTTTAATGTCCCCACAGGCCGACGATTTTGAATTTTTCACATCCTGCACTCCCAGCACAGTTTAGCAAACAAAACTATTACAGTTCTCACTGGTTAATATTACTTAAAAGGATAATTGTAGCAAAGTTTATGTGGAGCTCGCCTTCAAGTGATCAACCCTCACATAGCGTCACATGACTCCTGCAGATTGTTTTTTGCTTAAACTTAAAATGTAATATTGTGTAAATGTAAATGTGTTTTATCACAGGTGTGCATGTGTTTGTTTCCAGGCAACAAAATTAACTTTATGCCACATCTTCCAATTGCAGGTGAATCGAGAAAATATAGCGGCTATGAAACAGTATTTTGTATTATTTTTAAAACAAAATAAACTTTTGTCCCTGTGACAACATAATTATTTAGTTTTTTGTTTCATTGTCTTGACAAACAGTGCAGATCGTGTTACTCATCATATACTGTATGAGTTATGCATCATATATGCGATGTGCCCATCACAAAAACATCAAGACACATCGTGATTTTGTTAGTCGTAGATATATTTCTGATGGTAACTTTTTTAAAAGACACACAGGTCATGTCAGCAGTTTTCTGTAGTGGATGGTTTATATGTCATTTGAATCACATGAAACATCAGATTATCAATTTTACAATTTCACTAAAAACATGTAATGCAGTTCATAGCAAAATACTGGCCAACTGGTGAGTAATTTAAATTTATTTACTTGCCAAAGCCAATTTGTACACGCATTTGGCACTTGGTGAGAGTTAATTTGGACCCTGTATGCATATCTTGTTTTCAGTAAAATAAGACTGGGGCAGACAGGAGGGTGAGTTATGAATTCATAGGCATCTGACAGTGATATGAAGAGAGAAACTTCTCAGAGATGATAGACTCTGCGTGAACACTTTTTCGATTCCCAGTGGTATGCAACACTAAGCATGAAGGGGATGGAAATCTACCCCCACCGGCCTCGGTTCACATGAAAACTAATGAAAGGCTATGAAGGATTTGATCGAGGTTGTTCAAGAAGTGGCTCAAAAGCAAAGTTTTTCCAAGGGGAACCTGGTTGTATCATCTGGAATCTTATCCCTTCAGACCAAAGCCAGGACACACTACTCAGGCAGAGCGAAATATATTCAGACTTCCTTTCAATATAGCTATTATCCTCTATTAGGCAAACAAGACCATTTCTGATAAACAATACTCCCAAGTTCTGGACCAAGTTATTTTTCAAACTTAGTTATTTTGTAGCGCAGGTCAACAGGCATTCTCTAATTACTTAGGAGGAAAAACTTACACTGAAAACAGACACTCTAAACCAGCGAGTCTGGAGGGGCCTCTAGCAGGTGTTTTAGTTTAAAACTTCAGACGGAACAATAGTATAGAATGTTTTACCCAGACAAAAGGATCTAGCATGAGGAATGGCATTTCCTTTCCTTTTCAAAGCTGGAATCAATTTTTCTTCTTGCATATTCAATTCCCCACCCTGCACAGCTCCCCCTGTTGGCTTTGAGGAAATCCCACTCCACATGTTTCCTCCAACCTTGCCCTGTATTCTAGGAATTCCCCAAAACTCCTACTCCAGCTGGTGTCTCTCTTGGGACGAGGCTCTAATTTCCTCCTGAAGGCAGATATTTGCTATCATGGAAAATCAGGCAGGATTGGGGAGCATTCAGTCAGAGCTGCAGAGTTCACAAGGTTAGCTGTCTTTGGACCAGCACAGTTTAACATGTAGTGCTGTTCCAATGAGACACTGCGTCTTCCTGAATAAAGGAACAGTTGACCCAGAAATGAAAACACTGGCATCATTTACTCACCCTCATGAGTAACCAAACCTATTTGACCTTATTTCTTCCCCTGGTTTCTTTAATGCGGGAAACACAAGTAAAAGTTATTTTGCAAAATGTCCAGGCTGCTGTCAAGCTTCAAAATTGACAACTAAGCACCATAAAAGTAGTCCATGTGACTTGCAGACTTACTTCAAATATGGTGTGTGAAGACATATTGCACCAGGTCTGATGTCAATGAGTTCATTTACATGCACGCCACTAGGCTGATAACTAGCCAAAATCAGATTACTGACAATCTGACAAAAATCTGACAATGCAAGAAAACCGTGTTTACTTGAGATTTGAAATCATTGGGTTATTTTCTGCTTTCAATGGCAAAACGTGAACAGACATGCACACAACATTTACGCACAGTGGTTAAGCCAGTAAGAACACCAGTAAAGGTGTTTACACCAACTCCAAATTGGCATAATGGACAAACATGTTGTTCAGTGCTGATTGCTTTTTTTTTTTTTTTTTTTTTTTTGCTTAAACCGTTTAAGGAGTTACATGATGGCCCGTGATGTAGGATTATACAATAAATCAATAATAAATGTTTTATTACAAATCATTACGTTACCTTCATGTGACATAAGTACAATGGAGAAGTCAGAAGCATGCGCTTTGTTTACAACATCACACGAGAGTTAGGTCATTTCAAACAGCAACCCAGCACTGGCTGGAAGCAACGATTTAAAGTTAAAAACGTTTTAATTATCAATTTGTTTCTTACACAAACCTATCGATTTGCTTTAGAAGACATTATTCGATCGACTGGAGTCATGTGGATTACCTCCATACCGCCTAAATATGCATTTTGGACTGTCAAACATCCAGCAGCCTGATGGCACCCATTTACTTGCATTGTATGGACAAACAGAGTTGAAATGGGCTTATAAATGTCTTCATTTCGGTTCTGCTGAAGAAGGAAAATCATACACATCTGGGATTGCTTAAAGGTAAGTAAATAATGAGAGAATTTTCATTTTTGGATGAACTAACCCTTTAAGTGTAATCGGTGTAAGATTGTGCATATGAACATGCTTAATGACAATAAACACAACTGGTTCTCATGAACGATCGTCACTGACGTCCAATTTGGCCCAACGTGTCTTTACGCACCATATCTGAATATATGCAAACTTGAATAAGGATTTCAAATTTGGTCATTTTTCACATACAGTAAAGCTATGGTATGGCTTCAGGGAGGTGAATAAATCATGACAGAATTTAGATTTTGGGAATAACTACTGTATTGCTTTAACATGTGTTCTAACCAGGAACGCAGTTTCCAGTTTCCAGCTGTGGAAAAAAATGACATCCTGACAGTACTGTCTTACTGGCAATTTGAGCTGTGTGTGTTTTAACTAAGAGCCCTCCAAAACATGTACAATAGCATAATGAAATGTTTGCAATTTATATGTTGCTTACAAAAAAAGAAGTTATTTCATCAGAATACATAGCTACTTTTGAACTGATGTCAAGAAAAATGCTTTTTGTCCCCATAATGGTGTAGTTTTGGCATCCACCAGCTGAGGAAAACTGCCAATGCAAACCATCCGAACACTGACCCCCTGGTTAGGACAGGGTGCAAACCTGCAAAGGAAATGGACCAAAAGGCACATGAGGACTAGCTAGTACAGCATTCATGATGACATCAGGAGTTTAATAAGCAACAGAAGGACTGAGTTTTGTTTTCTCAAGAGGAACGTGATATCTGAAACCCATCCTGGCCATTAGTCAGAGCAGGACTGATTACCATGTTAGAGCTCCATGTGTTTCTAACAGGAGCTGAAACATAGACCCTTGGTTGACCCCTTCATTCTCATCAGCCACGTCCTAATCCAAGTGGTCCAGGTTCATATCCATTGAACATAACCCTAAAGACCCAATAAAATCAGAACTGGAGTTTTGAGGGTTTTAGTTCATGTCTGTTAGTTTGAGGCAATCTATATGCAAATCTACCCCTAAAAGTTGACAAAATTCCCTTTTAACACATTTACTCATTTAAAATGTACAGTTCTGGAATATGGAACAAAAATATTGTTAACTCATTCTGCACTCACTCATTTTGTCCAATCACATGCTCTCTAGAATGAGAATGTCTCTCCCCTTAATACCATCTTCTTCTATCTAGAAATAGCAAGTAGCAAATTATGTTCATTACGTTTGACATAAATAAAAGGTTATGGACTTTAAAAATGCATGTTATCGGTGTGCATTTGTGTCCATGTATGTGTATGTGTCTTATGGAAGTCTTTGTTGGTGTTATTCAGCTATAATGAAAGTGCAGGTTGGTCTAGGTGGCTGCAGATTGTTTTTCTTTATCAGCTGTCTGTCATGGTTCAGTGCATCAGTGGGACCACATAACTGCATATTTGATAAGAACATTTATTTAATGGTTTTCTGCACACACTGGCCAAATGCCTAATGTAGCCAATTTACTACAAGAGTCTATATGGTCTGTATGCTGCCTCTATCCTTTGTGTGTGTGTGTGTGTGTGTGTGTGTGTGTGTGTGTGTGTGTTTGGGTGGTTTACGAGGAAATTGTTTTTAGGTTACAAACTGGTAATTACAAGGGTATTATGCTATAAATGTGGTTTATGAGGAAATTTCTAGTGTCTCGATAATTCAAATCACTTAAAAAATATACTAAACGATATTGTTTTTTAAAATGTAAAAACGACAAAAGTTTTTTGTGAGGATTAGGTTCAGGGGTAGGGTTAGGGTTAGGGTTAGGGGATAGAATCTGCAGTTCGTACATTATAAAAATCATTATGTCTATGGAGAGTCCTCATAATGATAGCTGCACCAACATGTGTGTGTGTGTGTGTGTGTGTGTGTGAGAGAGAGAGAGAGAGAGAGAGAGAGAGTTTGTTTTCTGCATGCTAAAACTGAACACAGATCTGGAAAGGATTTCCTAGCGTGTACACCCCACCTACACTCTCATCTGCCCACCAACCCCCACCACCTTTTCTGCTTATCACTCGTCATTTCTTTTACTCTCTTTGGCTTTGTTCATACTGCACATAAAATAGTTTTGTCTGCACTATAATTTCGCAAGTGATGAAATTGAAATTAGATGATACTAGTACTTAGTAGCAAGTTAAACTACAGTAGATATCCATGAGCAGAACTGTATACTCTGTTTTGTTTTATTAGTTTATGTATGTGAAATTTGTATGTCTTGTGAAATATTTTTGTACTCATAATCTTCTCACCACAGTTGTACAGAGCTTTGTACGATAACTATCTGAGTTACCGTAGACTTTGTCAGTTCGAACCAGTCTGGCAATTTTCTGTTGAACTCTCTCATCAACAAGGCATTTCCGTCCACAGAACTGCCACTCACTGGATGTTTTTTGTTTTTGGCACCATACGGAGTAAATCCTAGAGACTGTTGTGTGTGAAAATCCCAGGAGATCAGCAGTTACAAAAATACTCAAACCAGCCTGTCTGGCACCAACAATCATCCATGCGATTATCTAATCAGCCAATCGTGTGGCAGCAGTGCAGTGCATAAAAATCATACAGATACGGGTCAGGAGCTTCAGTTAATGTTCACATCAACCATCAGAATGGAGAAAAAAATTTGATCTCAGTGATTTAGACCGTGGCATGATTGTTGGTGCCAGATGGGCTGGTTTGAGGATTTCTGTAACTGCTGAAAAGGTTTGTCTATGAAACACTTAGCATTACCAAAACACCAAGAGGACTTCTTAAATCAGGTTTGTAAAAGTTTTTTTGGATTTCATGTAGTTCTTTGCAGTTCGAACTACAAACAACTAAACAGATTTGTGTCAGATATACCCCTGAAAATCAGATTTTTTGCTGTCTGTCTGGACAAAGCCTTTCTTTTCTGATTCCTATCTTTCTCTACTCCTCTCATTTTCATCTCTGATATCTTCCCATTGGCACACACCTTTTTTTGTTTTTTTACTGACCATCTCTTCATCCGAGCCTCGAGCTGTCCTCTCTTTTCTCAGCTGTCTCAGTTTCCATCAACGAAAGATCTCTCTGTAAATTGGCAATCTTTCTCTCTCTCTGTCTTTTCTCTTTTTCTCTATGTGATCAATGACTGGTGAGTTTCTGCCTGTTTCTTTCAGAAGTCTCTCTATTTTTCAGCAGTTCAGTTTTCCTACTTTAAAGTTTTTACCTTTCCTACACATTTTTTTCTTTTCTGAGTGTGTGTGCAGATGTGAATTTGGCTCCAATAGATGCATAACTGCCCTCCTTTAGGAAAGCCCACAGTATACTTTGGTTAGACGCAAGCGCTTGGTGTCTGCATTCAGCCCGATTTTTCTAACTGCACATACACTGAACGTGCAGTATGCACATGTGCCTGAAATTATTTACAAGAATAAGTGGGTCCACAAGGTGGCAACACTGACAGTTGAAAAGTTGCTTTCACGAAGAAAATGTAATCGCCGCTAAATAACAGAAGATTAAGTTAGAAACAAGAAAAGTGGATGTTAACATCAAGAACACATGTGTAAGGAGGTCAGGACATACTTGCATTTGTAAAACTTGAGTCTGAAGGTATATAAAGACATCTTTATGTGTAATAATGACTGGAATGAAAAAATAAATAAATAAATTACATTTTGATTATATTATAGAATATACAATATTGCCAAGCATTAAAAACAATGACTGGAATTTATAAATTGCCAGTAAAAATTTACTTTGGTATATGTATTTAATAATAATAATAATAATAATAATAATACAAATGTATGACTATGTATACAGTATGCTGGCATTTCAGTAAATATGGAGAGTGTGTGTGTTGTGAAAATAGGGAGATAAATGTGAAATAATTGTGTGCGATACTATATTTACTAGTAACCCCAGTCCACTGTGTATGTTAGTGATCCAGAGCACATGCCACAATCCCACAGTCATGCAAGTGAAGGACCACAGACCCATCCCCAGCCGGAGCACCAAGGCCCCCACTCCTGCAGAAATGCGCCCTCACCTGAACAAAGCCACACGATTCCCGCTCTATCCCTGATGTGTCCTGACTCCCAGGAACGAGCTCCGTCTACCAGATCAATTCGGCTGGTGTGGCCGTCAACCATTGCTACCTAGGCGAGGTCTACTCTGTGAGCCCCATTTACTGGTGTCCCTAAACCTTTTGCATTGGGGTCTCTTTTATTGCCCAGAGTGCCCTTTTCCTCAAGGATCTATGAAACCGGTTTGACCAACACCACCAATGCCTGGGTAGAGTAAATTCATTGAGTTTTGATGTATTTAGCTCATATGTTTCTGAAGTACATAGCCCAGATGTTCCAAGGGTTATGCCCAATTAATAAGGCAGGCCATCATCTTCAAGCAGATTTAGGTTGTAAGTGGGTATAGATGCAAATTTTCAAGGCAGTGGCTCACTCCCAGCTTAAGGAGAAGGAGACCAAAACCCTGATCACACTGTTGCAAATCTCCACTGAGGGTCACCACGTAGCAATATATATATATATATATATATATATATATATATTATATTATGGTGATCCAAGCCATAGTTTCTGAGAGTGTGCAGTTCAGCAAATCTCTCTCTCTCTCATTGTCATGCTGTGCTTGTATGTATCACAGTTTAAGTCTAACTGATATGCTTGTTGTGTGGCATTTACAACATTGAACAAACACTTTCTCCTCTGTTCTGTGTTGTCAAAGCCTGTACTATCCAGCCACGAGGTCCACACAAACATAGCAACATCATGTTCAACCACACAGATCTCATTCAAACCCTTCTCAATCCACCATACTGTTCAAGTCTGTATGAGGGTTGTGTGTTCTCATTCTGTAGGTTACAGCACACAGGCTCCTTTTAGACCTGCTGAAGCACATTTCTGCAAATTTCTCCAACCTGGAGAGGGCAGTTCTGTCTGGTTCTAAGCGGATTACGAACCCTGATGGGGGGATCCATGTTTATTTCACATGCAGTGCTGCCCTGGGTGGGGCCAGACCGGGCAGGAAGTCAATCAAGCCTGCCTGATATTGGGTTTATTTACACAATGGGGAAACAGAGGGATGGAGTTAGAGGAATGTGAGAAAAAGAAGTACAATAAAGGAAAGGGAAGAGCTCATGCTTCTCATTTGGTGCAGATTAGATCTAGGTGCAATGAAAGTGAGTGATGCATCTAGCATCCTTTTTTATATTAATTTTTAGCTAAACTCTCCCTTTAAGGCAAAGAGGATTAAACAGCATGATCACACAGGAAGTCTGTATGTTTTTTCTGAGAGTTCCAGTACCCTAGTATTGGCCACACACATAGACTATCAATTAATTGCCAACAAAAGCCTTCATCAGCTAACTAAAAAAGGACAATGCATCTATGTGAACTTCTGCAGTTAATCCAGGATGGACTTCAAAGACATTAGTCATTAATTAGTCAATACTGGCCCTTAACACTTACTAAGTTTACTAATTTTAAACCATGACTTGCACTGCACATAAATAACTAATATTGGCATTATATTCATGCTATTTAGCCAGAGGGGAACTGGCCACCACAATGAGCCTGGTTTCTCCCAAGGTTATTTTTCTCAATCAACCAACATCTTATGGAGTTTTGTGTTCCTTGCCACAGTCACTTTCAGCTTGATCACAGGGGTTCTGAATACAATTATTATTTAACTATTTAATTATTTATTTTATACACAATTTACAATTACACAGTGATGACTCTAAGACTATAGATATTACAGTTTCATTTTCAGATAAAGCATGAAATCTGTAAAGCTGCTTTGAAACGATGTGTGTTGTGAAAAACGCTATACAAATTAAAATGACTTGACATTATGCAGACTCACTGACAAGCGCCATATCCTATCATACATATTTGCAATGGCTCCAGTGTATTTACTGTCCCTTGTGGTGCAACTGTAAGCACACTGCGTCAGAAGCGTTAGAGACCCAGGTCGTATCCTGCGCTACCAGGAATCACATTAGCATAATCAGAGACGAGTGCGATTCAGAGGTTGCATTTTTTCAGTTTTAGGTTTTGGGTTTGGTTTGAAGGGTACAGTTTATAAAATATGCATTCCTCTTCACTGTATTACAGCCTGTACAGCTGAAAACAACTTGCTTCACAACTCGTTTTTGGAGCCCCTCTGTGGACATGACACCCGTAAAATGGGGCTCGCACGTGCCCATACGCCCAACAACACATACAGCTTTGGCCACTGGGGGCAGTGTTTCGCATTTATGTAAGCACAGACCGTTTTTAGCTAAAGAATTGTCAACCTACTGTTTCCGATTTCACTGTGAGATAAGCCTGGATTACAAGGGTATTTGTTATAACTTTTTTATTTCAATGAGTGCTAGCTGGAAACCAAGCTCAGGTAAGTAATTAATAATCATGAGCCAAGAACACCACTTTGTTCTCTGCAAGCAAAAATGCTGCACAAAGCAACAATTGCAGACAACCACAGCAATTTAGACCATATTTGATGTTTAACCTTGTGCGACCCCGCGTCCTGCGTGGACTGAATATTTTTTCTTCTCTATACACTATGCATAATTTTATTTCTTTTAAACTGACTGATCTCAGTTCAGGACACTCTGGGCTGTCAGTAAAGGGTTAAAGTTTTGATGCACTGAGTCATGTGACAAAACAATATGGCACCGATCACAGAGGAGATTATCTTTGGGAGAAACGCCAACAAAACTACATCTGGTAAGAAACCTAATACAATTTTTGAAAACCTGTTTGATCCAAACGACTATAGTCTTTAGTTTCATCCAATATGCCATTTTAAAAATGTGAGAAATTTATCGCAAAACGGCACACTGTTAAACACAATGAAAATTTTCTTTATATGGAGTTAGGATGAAACTAAGGTGCATTTCGAAATGTTCTGAGACAAGTGTAGACAGGCAGCACACTGGAAGTTAAGTCATTCAGACTTTCTATAGCTTGGTATTTTTTAAAATTTTACAACTTAGCCCGTTGTCCCCATATGAGGACACCAATTTTTAGGAAAACTCTTTGCTCTAAAAAAATGTTTTGCATGTTTATTTGGGGCTACTAGTTACAGATAAAAAAAGGGGAATGAAAAATGCACACAGCAGTCATGCTCAGGTCTCAGGAGGTTAATATACAGCTATGCAGAGCCAATGAGATTTTACTGTGGATAGGCTACCCAGCATAATGTGACAGAAATGGAAACCAAAACACAGATTAACATGGAAGAGATGTGATTTAATCGCTTTGTCATATTGCATCTTATTAGGACAACTTCATAACTCTACCATTAAAGCAAATAAATAATAGTTGTAGACTTGCATCAAAGTTTGCAAATTTCATGATGTCTTTAAGCAATCGCCACAATGTCTATGGTCATAAATTGATAAGGTTTCCACACATTAGCAACAGAAGAAAAGCTTTTGCTTCAAACCAAAGAAAGCACTGCTCCTTCGCCTCGAATGAATGAGACTTTTATTTCTAAGGTACACAGTATTCTCAAAGATATGCTTGGCATGGTGTTGTTTCATTGCCTTTTAGCTCAAATGCTCTGAACATTGGCACAGTTTTCCCTATACTCAGTCTCTCTCCCCGAACTCCATCCCGAGATGCTGCATTAAGGGTTTGTTCCTGTAAGATGGTCCAGGTCTTTAAATCAGACTGCTCACTCACCGTCTCTGCACTAACAGACGGCTGAGCCAAGACTCCTTTTGGCAGCCTCCTTGAGTTTTTTTCTCCATTACTTTAATTGCCTTTAACCTATAATCAATGTTCATACAGAGAGGAAAAAGAACTAAGCATTTCTGTGTCAGTCACTCTGATTACATTTAGTCCCATTTGCTCTGACATACAGAGTGGCTTTCTATGCTGTTGTCTTTCAAAAAATTTCTTAACACTTCGAACAAGAGAGTGATTTGGGATTGACAGAGATGCAGTGTCCTTATTCAGCTAAATCTGCATAAGATGTGTCATTTAATTTTGAGTAGATGTAAGGGAGTGTGTAAGTTCTTGACAGCTTTTTTGTTGTTGTAGATTGTAATGGATAGAAAGCAATGAGGCCTTACAAAAGGCCCGAAAATCTCAGCAACAGAATAACTACAGTATGTTCCATATAGAGTGCTGCCGAAGTGAAGGTTGTTCCAAAAGGTAAGCAAATTAATTATGCTGCCTTCCAAAATTCCTAATTAATATGTATCCTAATGTCATTGTTTTCCAAAGTATGCGGCACTAGAGAGGGTTTGAAAAGTATCTGGTTGTTAGTCACAGTTTTCAGAGGAAGAAAACACTGTTCCACTGATATTAGTAATTTAACTGACAATTTGACCACAAATTTCTGTGTATAATCGAGATTTACATTGTTCTGCATCTGTCGCCTATATTGGAATACATTGCAAGTCAAATATCCCGCAAGCTTTACATGAAGAACACTATTTATACAACAGAGAATGATCTCATGAAAATTATGTGACTGTGTTGACACTTTAGCAAAATAAAATTACGAGGTTACCTACACGTATTGTTGTAGTATAGGCGAAATGTCCACTGTGTGGGCTAAAATTGAGTTAAATGTTCTCGCAAAGGTTATGAGGTAAAGGTTATTGCTCTATCTGAGTTTTAAATCAACAAAACCTAAACCTAACTGATAGTGTCTTAAAAAGCAAATGTGACATGAATAATGCAATTGCTGAAGCAACCACGTCATTTTGTGGTACTTCTTTGACACTTTCGGCTCACGTCTCAACTAGCGAGCTCTTCAGGTCACATTTTATAGCTAATGCACCTTTTATGACTGGATTCAGTGATTCCATCCATGTTTTCTGCATTGTGGAAATCATAGGGCCCTACATGTGGTAACGGCAGTATAAGCAGACTACGATTGTAGAAGTATTGAAAATGTAATCGTATACTGAGGTGTAAAGGCCACATTATCACCACGCTACCACCACAGATGTGAATTCATTAAAAAAAAAAAAATATATATATATATATATATATATATATATATATATATATATATAATCTTTGTCTTAAGATTACAACTACATTTTTTTTGTTGTTAACACTACAGCAGTGTTGGAATGAAGATTTTTTGCACTATATCAATATTTGAACACGTTACAAAAACCTTGTCCGGGACACAATCAAACAGTTTTATTATACTAAAATATTTTCCAGGAAAAATAATTATTTTTCAGGACATTTAGTTCTTTTTGTCATTTTTCATGACTTTTCCATGACTGGAAAACCGCATTGCGAAATTCCAGGTTTTCCAGGATTTCCAGGACGTGTGGGAACCCTGCTATATATCAAGCACTCCAAATTAGCCACTTATGGGGTTCTGTGACTGATATGATGCTGCTTTAGAAGGCAGATGCCTATGAAGACTAGACAGTAAGGCAGCTGACTAGGTTTTAGAACAGAGCTTATGAGAACAACAGATAGATATAAGAGAGAGAGAGAGAGAGGGAGAGAGAGAGAGAGAGAGAGAGAGAGAGAGAGAGAGAGAGCGTTGAGAGCTCAGAAATAAAGATGAAATTCTCACCCATATGGTATGTTGGTCAGTACCGGTTTGATGCCCAACGGAGGTGTGAAAATGTAGTCTGTCCCTTTCCAAAGAGTCAGCATCAGCAAACATGCATACACACACCAACATGCACACACGCTTGCGTGCATGCTGATGCATGCATCCATGGCATGAGTCTAGGTAATTATTTGAATATGATGTCTAAAACATAAACTAAACAATGACCAGTGTCCTTAGATGAAACTTAGCCCTGGTAGAGCATTAAGCTGCACAAACCTGGCTTATCACCCAATGAGGCCCCTGGTGTATATGTATCAAGCAGCGATAAGTGAAACTACTTTATTTGGCACTATAGGTGTTTTGGAAGTCTTGGAGGGCTCCGGAGGTCACACAAAAGTAGATCACATATTGTTTTTAGCACAGATTTAAAAAATCTAAATATGTGTTATCTTTTTCTGTAACTTATTACTTTTGCATCACTAATGCCTAAACAATTTATCCTAACTGGATAGCTGACAAAGAAATGAAAAGAGAAAAATAATAAAAGTTAAAGTCATCTTTACCCTCATGTTGCTCCAAATTTGCTTCTTTTTATTTCTTCCTGTGAAGGCCAGTAGTCCTTACAACTTGGTGTTATCTTTCATAAGTATTCTCAAACCATATGCAGTTTTGTGTGAGGAACAGCCTGTTTTGCATCAACTTTGGGTGAACTATTCATGCAACATACAATATTTGGATTGGCATTATAACCAAAAATGATAAATAACATAGTTGTTTTTATGTTTTATACTTAAAGGTGCTATATGTAATTTTTACTGTACTAAATCATAAAATGACCATAATATGTCATTAGAGAATTAGGAAAATTGCTAAGTTGAGATACTGGTTTCTCCGATAACAATACTACAGCCAGTATATTCTACTTTGAAGTTTCCATTCCGGCCGGAATTTCTGTTTATGTTTTGGCCTGCGTGATCCCGCCCACTGCTCACTCACCAATAGTATTTCGACACCGCCGGGTTGCCAGATTTGAACAAGTTTGCAGGCAAACAACACTGTGTGCTGCAGCCATGGAAGCCAGCAAACAAACTGGATCAGAGATAACAGATTCCACCTGACTTAAAAAGCCTCGCCATCCGTCTAAAAACCACCATGACCAGAGGCGTAGTAAAACAAGGATAAATATTGGAGATGCCTTTGGAAGATGGAGACAGCTTAAAGCCCAGAAATCCTTTAAAAAAACGGATGCTGAGTTGGCTAATTTGCATGTCAACATTCTAGCAACCCGCATGAGCTTCGAGTCTGGGGCGTGGCAGACAACTCTCCAAAATTTTGAATTTGGACTGCAGTACCCATTTCAAACACTTGTTGTCAATCTTACATATAGCACCTTTAAGCTGTGCAACCTAAACAATTACAAGCTACAGGCATGAATGGGGCACAGACGTGAAGTTGAATCAGCTAAGGTCTTTAAATGTGTGTGTATGTGTGTGTGTGTGTGTGTGTGTGTGTGTGTGTGTGTGTGTGTGTGTGTCTGTGTGTGTGTGTTATTTCAACGATTTTTCTTAAGACTTCACTGACCCATTTGAAAATAGAACATTTAGCAACACATTATTCGTAGAGGGTTCTGTAAGCATTTAATCGTAGAGGTAAAAAGACCAAAAAAAAAAAAATGATATAATATAAAACTATAATGGTGCTGTGGGACTTAAAAATCAGCTCTATAGAAAATCCTGTTGTCTGGACACAGGCATCTGGACAAAAGCCATCACTTTCCTGGGCAGAAGATTAACAGTGAGTGTATGCAAATCAAACTCATTCATTCTCTGCTGCTAAAAGGCCAAAGCTGGGGACATATATCAAAACTGAAACCAACAGAACAGCTATAAACACAAGCATGGACACAAAAGCTGTAAATTATCCAAAATGCTCAGCGGGAATGATGCAGTGCCCAGTGTGCCACTCGATTGCTCAACTAGAAGAATGCCAGTTTGCCACCTTAACCTGACTCTCTCTCTCTCTATCTATCTCTGTCTTTCCCTGTGCTCTTGTTTTGGCCTTACTAAAAATCATTTGCAGTACAAAAATAAATGCTCCACATAAAAAATATACTCTACACACAGGGGTATGTCCCACTTTAAATAAACACTAACTGATCTGTGGTGATCACAATGGACTCAGTGTGTGTGTGCTGCAATGTAGTCATGTGATCACAGCATTGAATTTGGTTGCAGTTAGGTTACGTTGCAGTACAACATGTTAAAAGCATTCAACCAACCATATAAAACCAAAAATGTTATCAAGATATGATGTGCAGTTTAAGTATATGGATTACCAAAATATCTGACCCAACTGCAACTTTGAGGAATAGTTATATTGTTGTTGCAAATATGTCATAACTTTATACAACCAATAATAATAATTATAAAATTTTATGTATGTAAAAAGAAAATCAGACGTAATTTAAAGGTTTGTGAAAATTTGGCATTTTGGCAATGCCCAAAAATGTAGAGGGACATGAAAATAAGGTTTAGAAAATGTCACATGAGGATGTGCTAAACATATCATAACATTTCTGCAACATTACTAAAATACATATTTGTTACATAGAAAACCCTGACATCTATTGTATTAAGAACGTAGGATAAAAACATTGTCACGACCTTTGCACAAACTGTAATAGAGCAATAAGCCACTCAAGGCTTTTTTATTACAGAGATGTTAAAGGGTTAGTTCACCCAAAAATGAAAATTCTCTCATCATTTACTCACCCTCATGATATCCCAGGTGTATATGACTTTAATTCTTCAGCAGAACACATTTGAAGAAAAGCAGAAAACTATCTCAGCTCAGTAGGTTCTTAAAATGCAGGGTTGCTGCAGAGTTTTTTATTTTTATTTTATTTTTATTTATTTTTTTATTATTTTTTTTTATTTATTTTTTTATTATCAAATGTAAGACTTTTAAATACTTTTT
The DNA here is from genome assembly GCF_019703515.2 of Myxocyprinus asiaticus. Lineage (NCBI taxonomy): Eukaryota > Metazoa > Chordata > Actinopteri > Cypriniformes > Catostomidae > Myxocyprinus > Myxocyprinus asiaticus. The sequence goes on from NC_059387.1 coordinate 29,622,648, forward strand.
TCAAGACCTGAAGAAATAAAATGAATACTGTATCCCCATTCGAAAAACAAACCCACACAATCTCAAAATAAATCATGTATCACAGACTCTTACTTAAAGAGGCAGGGGCACACATTCAGCACGGTACACAGAACATTGATCATCAGTAAAAAGGCTATATGCAAGTTTAAAATTATGCAAGTTTGATTCATAGCGTGGAACTTTTATCTTTAAAGCCACTTTAACTTTTAAATACACCAGAGACTCTTACTTTGAAATGTTTGCGCTTCACTGCTTCCAGCTGCTCATTCAAACAAATAAAAGATATAAAATGTGCACTCCTACAATAATCTACAATAATCTACAATGCATTACAATATAAACAATTAAAAGTAAACATTGTCATATTTCATCAACACTATATCACGTTATCAACAGCTGATCATTAGTAATTGCTTGTCATAAATTTCCGATATGGCCTAATGATTGCGAAATGCTCTGCAACAGCTGAAAATACTCACAAGCCCCTGCGTGCTTGGACAAAATACAACAGTGCATTGTTTTCACTTTGAAGGATGCAGCACAAGCATTTATTTAATTAAATCATATTCTTTTGAAGTTTAATAATCACATTAGGTCATATCATGATTCCTGTCTTTCCGCCCCCAAATTTAAGACCTCTTTGAATAAAAATTACAAAATTTTGTTGTATCATTTAAGATATTTAAGTATACTTTGTATGACCTTAAATTTTGGAAAACCGAATTTAAGACATCTTAAGACTTTTTAAGGATCTGCAGGAACCCTGAAATGCAATTGGATGGTGATTCGTCTTTTGAAGCTCCAAAAATCACAGATATTCAGTGGTTAAATTAATGTCTCCTAAAGCGACATGATCGATTAAGGTGCAAAAAATATCAATGTCTAAGTACTATAACAAATCGCTTCCGGTCAGCGGCAGTACGTGCGTGTCACATAATCATGTTGGTACATTCACGTGAGAACTGACGCACGTGCGTCACGGCTGGAAGAGCAGTGCTGTTTACAACTGAGTAGGAGGAATGCTGTACAGAAGCTTCGTTGGATTTGGTTTAGATCTGTATTTGTATTTGTTTGTTTACTCACAATGGTGCATTTGTATGCTTCTCCAGGATGTCTCAACCAAGAGAAAAATGTGAGATTAGGTCTGTAACATGCCAACACGAATGTGTCATATCCGAGAGACCAAGTAAGCTCCTCCCTCTCGTGAATGCATATACTGTTGCTGACCGGAAGATAGTTTATAGTTAAAAAAATACTTAAATATTGAGCTTTTTTGCACCAAAAGTGATTGTGTCACTTAAGAAGACATTAATTTAACCGCTGGAGTCATATAGATGACGTTTATGCTGACTGTCTGTGATTTTTGGAGCTTCAAAAGTCGGATCACCATCCTCTTGCATTTTAAGGACCTACTGAGCTAAGATATATTTCTGTTTTTCTTCAAATGTGTTCTGCTGAAGAAAGAAAGTCATACACACATGGGATATCATGAGGGTAAGTAAATCCCTTTAATAAACATAAATTAATAGTTATATTTTCAAATAATAATCATACGAATAAACTATTATTTAGCCAAGTAATTTAGTTAATTAGCATATAAATGATCTATAGTTCATTAGGCTGTTTACGGTTGCCAAGCAATATGTGGTCACAGCTGTGTGTATAGGCTAGAGATGCATGATAATATCGGCTCGTCATTGGAATCGGACGATAAAGGCTTAAAAATTAATTATCGGCATCGACCCGATATGAAAAACGTTGCCGATATGCCTTGCCGATAAGATGATGTGTTGACTATGCACCGGCGACAACTCAAATGTTTGTAAGGAGTGTTAGTGATAAGATCATGTCAACGGTGTGGACTTACTTTAAAGTAAGCGAGACTGACAGCAAAGTTGCTATTTGCAATAACTGCAAAGCATCGGTCATGAGAGGAACCAATCACACCTTCAACACCACAAATTTAATAACGCATCTTAAGAATCGCCATCCCGATTAAGAATCACACCTATTTATGTAGCGAAAAGAAAAAAACAGCACCAGCAAAAACTTGTCAGGAGCATCTTCTCCAAAGGCGAAAGCTCTCAACAAAAAAATTATTGAAATGATTGCTCTTGATAATCAACCCTTTAGCGTGGTGGAAGATGTAGGTTTCGCAGATTGATTTACTACTTAGAGCCACATTATGCTATGCCTAGCTGTCGCTACTTTTCAGATGTGGCCTTACCTGAACTGTATAGTGTCATCTATGTCCATAAAGAGAAGCTCTTCACTGATGTCACTTCTGTGAGCTTTACAACGGATATCTGGACATCAAGTGTAAGCCCTGTCAGTATGTAAGCAGCAACGATTTAATCCGCGTTTGAAGAGTTGATTGAGAAGTGGAAAATCACCAAAGAGAAGGTGCATGTAGTGCTACGAGACAATGCACGCAACATGACAAAATCAACAGAGGAGTTTGGTTTTCCAAGTTTACCATGCATGGCACACATGCTGCAGTTGGCTGTGCATGAAGGTGTCCTATCGCAACACAGCATTGCGGATGTTGTGTCCTTAGGAAGGAGAATGGTGGGGCATTTCAGGCATTCGCAACTTGCATGCAGTCGCCTACAAGGGATACAGAAGGAGCTCAGGATGCCAATAAAACGATTCACAGACTGTGATCCCTGGATAACTTTCCTCCTTAGCCCTCTGGCAGTTGAGTTTGCGGAGAAACTCCCTGACCGGCCAGTACATGCGCTAATAAGCCCCTGTACTGAGGTAGGTGCTCCACATGTGCTGGATCCCCGAAGGCGACCCCATGTGATATCTTCCGCAAAATCGTTTCCCTGACTGCAAACTGCGTCTTCCTTGGGCAGAGGCCCCTCTGCCCCCGGTTGCCATGCTCTGTAGAAACTCCTGCCCCCTTCGGGTAGGACCTACCATGGGAACTCTCCCCATGACATACTTCCGACAAGACTCGGTAAGACCATGTGACATATTCCACTCAAAATCCCCCCCCCTCCCTCCCTTGGGCAGGGTGTGGTCTCCGTGGTGTCTTCTTCTTGGGAGGGACACCCCCCAAAGCAGACACTTATGGCTCCCAGTCATTTAACAAATTCCAGTCTTTTTGGGGAGAAAGGAGAGGGACCGTTCGATGCTCATAAGAGCACTGGGGGAGGTTACATGATGGCCTGGTGCACTGGCTTCGAGGCACACAGCAGTCTGCCCGTCACACACCGCCTGTTCACGTAACACAGTTCAGCTAGTTGTGGCGTTTCGTATAGGGACCCCTGGTGTCACTACATCGACACAACGTCGAGTGAGTGACAGATAGGGAACGTCCTGGTTACTTTCGTAACCTCCATTCCCTGATGGAGGGAACGAGACATTGTGTCCCTTTTGCCACAACGCTGAACTACCCGCTGAAATGGCCGGGACCTGGTCTCGGCTCCTCAGCACAAAACCTGAATGAGTGGTTGCATACCAGCTCCTTTTACACCCGTATGTCCGGGGGAGTGGCATGCAAATTCCACTCGCCAATTCTCATTGGCCTTTTTTCAAAAAAGCAGAGGTGTTTGGGCCTCCCAAGAGTGACCCCTAGTGTCACTACATCGACACAACTTCTCGTTCCCTCCATCAGGGAATGGAGGTTACGAAAGTAACCAGGACGTTACCCTGCTCTTGCAGCACGCAAATACTTCAGTACGCCCAGCACAAGCGTTGAAAGCGAACACCTGTTTAGCACAGTCTCTCATGTGATGGATGAAAAAAAAGGAATCGCATTGATGGTGAAAAAGCAGAGATGCTGATTTTTGTTTTGAAAAACCTACCTCTGCTTAATTAGGAATAGGTTATAGTCTATTTTCTTTTTTCTTTTTTTTTTTTTTTATAGTCTATAGATATATATTTTTTTTAAATATCGTTCATTGGTTTCGTTTTTACAGTTTAAAGTAGCCACAGTATGCTCCTATTTTTGAATTCATTTAGTTAATATTCATAAATTAAAATTGCAGTGTTGCTGTTGACCCAGCTTTAAGCTGTGCAGCTTGGCCAATTCAGCTCTTCAAGTTTTTCCAACCTCGTTCATTGTTCTCTAAATAAATGTTTTAACTGTCTAAAGTCTAAATTAAGTTGCCTTTGCTTGGTGCTCTCGAGCACAACATATTTTGTGTTGTTTGAAAACATAACATAAAAAAATGTCATGTTTCACATCTTGCCCAAGTTGAAGTATTTTCCTTGTTTAGTCAGCGAATGTGTACATTTGTAAAGTAGCCTATACAGTAGCCTATAAATTGGGAGTCTTCATCTGCAGCAAGCAGGTTATTACAATAAGAGAAAATGGTTAATTCTGCTACAAGAGAGGCTTGGTGTTCTTTCCAAATAAAGGGGAAAAAAAAGATATGTATATCAGTATCTGCATCAGCCAAAATAAGCTGGAAAATATCAGCATATCGGATATCGGCAAAAATCCAATATCATGCATCCCTAGTATAGGCTGCATATTAAAATGGCATTAGAAAATCTGCATTTTAGAATGGCTTAGAATGTGGCTCATCCAATCCAAATTTAAGTCAGAACTATCCATTTTACAAAAAATGTCTTAACGATGTAGTTTAGTTGGCTGTGATAGCATCATATCTCTTTGACATGAGAATATAAGCTAAAGAAAACTTCTGCAGAAGGTTCTTCAGAAATAAACATCAGTGTCTGAAAAGGGAAGCAGTAAGAATACATTTTGCTGGCAACTATAATAGCAATGATCATGAAGAAACTCCCTCACTTGGTTTTACTCTGTGGGCAGAGTTCACACAAATGAGATTATTTCTTTTAGTCACACAGAGGGGAAAAAAAAAAAAAGTTTACCTTTGCTATGACTGTCCAGACAGACTCTGATGCTGTTAAAGTGTGAGTGTGAGAGAGAGAAAGAAAGAAGTTTTAGACAGCGAGTGCAAGAGAGTCTGCATGTGTGTTTGTGTATCTTTATCACCTCCACTTTGCAAATGCAGTTGGCTCAGCCGTGCGGCTTCAGGCTTGAATCTAATTTATGGGCTTTGCAGCAACACTTGCATTAATAATACCAGACTCACCATTCGCTGAAACTCATCATACTGCCACTTGGCACAAGAGCCAATGTCTCAGACAGCAGTGTGTCTGGATATTGAAATATTCACTTAAATATATATTACTTAGTTAAATGCGTCTGGCCTTGTGTATGTGTCTGTGTTCAGAATGGAATTCTGCATACTGTGCCGTAAATACTGTATACTGCCAAACATTTTTTTAAAATCAGTGCATGAAACAGTATGCAGCATGTCACTATACACTACTTTCAAACAGTAGTGTGCTACATTGCTGTCATATGACCTCACCACATTGTTATTGAGTGGAGGCCAGTTATTTCAGATACAAAAATATGGACATTTTGCATTTATAATTCAAGTTTTTATAAAAAAAAACTGAGTAATTTTTAACAAAATGTGCATATTATGTATTAGTATGTAATAATAAAATGTGACATATTTCATTAAACTTAATCCTACACATTTATGCTTGGTTTATAACAATGTAGATAATTTAAAGATAATTCAACTACTGTAAGTTCGATGGAAGTTTCTCATACAATTGAAATGTGTAAATCTTAAAAATAGACTGAAATATTTTTGAATACACTAGTGTACTGCTTACTGTGTAGTACTGTATTTAACATATACTGTCTACTTTTTTAAGTGTATTGAAACTATACACACTATGCAATGATAAACGTTTCAAATGGTAGTATGCTACACTGCTGTCACATGACTACACCACATTGTATGTTGAGTGGAGTCCAATTATCATCTTGGATATAAATATGGTTATTCTACTTCCAATTTTGTGTAATCTTATTAAATAATGAGTCAAATAGCAAAACATTTTGGCAAATGTACAGTACTTGGCAATCTTGGTATTTTATGCATGCATTAAATTTACAAAGCATGCACACATACTGCATACGACTTCACTTTAAAAAAGCAGTACATGGTATGGCATTCAGACCACACCAGTTCATAGAATTAACTTTGAGTTGTCTCTATCTATGATTTGGCGATTAAATTCAGTGAGATTATAGTAACTGCTTTAGACTCAGTGTGCATTTATAAACTTCTTGCAGGGGTGCCATTTGCCTGATTTCTCAGATTAGGTGCTGACTGTGTGGTGTGGAATAATCTTCCACTCTGAGCTGTCAAAACAATGCTGTTATTGACTGCTGATGAAAATGAGTCCACCATCTGTGAGCAGAGAGCGAGAGAGAGCAGATAAATTAATCCCTCGTTAAAATTCACAGCAAATTCTAGGAATAAGCATCTTCAGCCAAGCAGCACCTCTTGGGACATAATACCCTCCTTTAGTTTCTGTCTACCCTACATTTAGTCCATGTAGGGCACAACACAAATTTCTCTTTGTGGGTTTCATAAATGGCTGATAGGTGGCAGATAGTCTCACAGTCTGTTAACTGGCCATCTAATGCATGTTGAACATGAAACTGGAAAGTGCTTCCTTGATCTGGAAATTTCAAATCTGATGGGCCGACTTTACGTGAGTAAAAGCTGCACTTTGTGGCGGGCCGCTCTTGCATTCTTTGTTGCAGACAGATGCATCAGACAGGGGGTTGGGGGCTGTATTATCCCAGGTAGTGGAGGGGGAGGAGCGCCCCGTGCTGTACATCAGTCGGGAGCTCTCAGTGCGGGAGATGAAGTACAGCACGATTGAGAAGGAGTGCCTGGCCATCAAATGGGTGGTCCTCAACCTCCGGAACTACATGCTTGGGAGGGCCTTCAGTCTCTGTTCGGACCACGCCCCACTCCAATGGCCCCATCGCATGAAGGATGCCAACGTGCAGATCACCCTTTGGTATCTGGCTCTCCAGCCTTTTAAGTTCAAGTGAGTCACAGGCTGGATGGCTCCCTGGCCAGAGCCGGGCGATGGGAGTATGTGGTGATGTGGGCGTGGCCGAGCGACGTCTGTGGAAAGTGAGGCCAGGAGAAGGAAAATGGTAAGGATTGACACCTGTGGGAAATTATTTCTAACAGCTGTTCTGTGTTTCAGTGATAAAAGGGGGATAAAAGGGGTGTCCAGACTGAGGGAGAGACACACGACGCTGGCTGTGTCTCCATACATTTTATGTTGTGCTGAAAAGCAAGTTGTGAATGCTGAAAAGTGATTAAAAATAAAAATCATATTGGATTGTTTACCTGGCTCCCACTTTCTCCAATAAAGAGAGCAAGATACTTGTCACAGACAGACAGACAGACAGACAGACAGATAGATGATTAAAGGAGAGAGAAAGCTAGTGGAATTGATCATACATAAATGGCTCTCAGAATATGATGTTCCATTAGCAAAAGCAGCAGTGACACTCTTAATAAAGCTATCAATCAAAACAAACGCCCGCATCTTAAGGTCACAATCTCCTCTCTTCATAACATAACAGAGATGAACCAAGCACCACATTATCATAAAATCGGAGTCACAACAATTGTTCTTATTTTATTTATTTTTTATATATATATTTTCAAGACATTTGGTTATCTTAATGAATATGGAACATCTGCACTCTTCCGCTGGTGTGGACGGAACATCAGAATTTAATATGGATAAAATATGCTTTAGAGTCACCCAAAATGTGCCAGCTATCATGATTATCAATATACAGTATATTGTGTGTTTTATTTTATTGACAGCTGTGCATGGAGTATCTATAGCTCAACTGGTAAATCATGACACTACTAATCAAAGGTCATGGGTTTGATTCCTAGAATCCTAGGAAACACAAACTGTATATGTATAGCTGAAATAAACTGTTCAAGTCACTTTGGACAGAGTCGTCAACCAAGTTTATAGATGTAAATATGAGTTTATGTATACGTAATTTAAAAAGTTTGTGTAAACTTAACCTTTTGCAGTATTTAACCCGGATCTACTTCTCTGTTGAAATCTAAAAATGATCACATCAATTTATCAACAGACTCCTGAGGGCAGTAAATTCACTAATATATTATTTATTTATTTATTTAATATTGTCCATTCTCTCTTTCTTGAAATTAATTTAAAAAAAATAAAAAAATTAAAATAAATGGAATCTAAACTAGAAATGTTAAATTCCTTACAATTCCCAACCCTACTCATGTTCTTAAACCCTAATTACCAACTTTAAACTACCTCAGCTTTCTGGGGGATGCATTGGGAAGTTATTAACTCAAAATGTTGTTAACTATGTTTCTAATAATTTTCTACATTGTCTTTGAACTGTCTGTTTATTTTATGATGCAAGTGATATGGAGAAGTTTAATAATCAAAAAAATGCAACAGAGCAAACTGAAGAATTTCTTTGCTCACATGCCCATAGCCCAAAGGTCTAAATGCTATACAATGAAAAAGGCGCAGTGGCACAAATTAGACTGTGATGTTCTGTCAGACCACATTAAAAGACGAACACACAGAATGCACTTCAGAAATGGTGTTTGTTTACTGTGTCGCTCTGCTCATCAACACTACGCATCAATGTATAATCAACAAACTTACAATGCGCATAGCATTGTATAGACTGATGATGTTGAGAACATTCCTTAGGCTACAACACAAATGCTATGGTAACCTGCAATATATGCAAATTGGCCTTCAAATATAACAGAAATACCAGAGTTATGCTGACCTGGATGCTGTTCGCCCCTTATTATGGTTATTTATTTCATCCGATCCATTCACACACATAAGAATGCTAAGTCTGTCATTATTTTCCCCTCAGGTGTCAAACTACAGCATGAGTGGAATGATGTCACAACTAGTTGACTAATGGGATTGACTAGTCTACTATTAAAAATCAGTCGACTATTAAAAACTCCTAGTTTGCACCTCTCATCTGCACTGGAACAGTGTTTTCTTCCACCGAAAATGGAGACTTTTGAAAATGCTCTCTATAACAGCATGATTTGAAAAAAAAAAAAAATGAGATGAGAAAAAGGAAAAATGTCCACACTGATCTATTTTTGATGAAAAACTCTGTTTTCAGTTTTTTTAACGTCATGGTTTCCAAAGTATGCAGTACTAGATAGATACATTTTTGGTGGAGGACATAATTATTCCAGTGTGAAGAAGAGGTATAAACGTTGCAGAATCGATGTGTTTCAATCGAAAACATATTAGTGTGGAGTCTGTGGACTTGACCTCAATCTGTTTTGATCGTTTTGTTCCATGGAATTTTCTTTTTTTGTTTTTTGTTACTCAAAGGAGCCCCCAGTGGTATCAAACTTTAATAAAGCAAAAGACAAATATCTGTCTTTATTAACTGAGGATGAGAGAGGCAGGTCTGACATCAGTTCTTATAATCAGATGATTCAAGACATCTTGCGTCTTACCGTCTGGATGAGGTCACTTCTGCGATCTGCTGACAAAAACAAGCTGGGATTAAATGGTGATTCTGTGATTCTTTGTACAGGAATAAGCATGGACTAACCCTTAAGGCAAAACAGAGGAATCTGTCCCTGCCATATTGTCAGCAAACTCTTAACCTTTACTGCATCAATATGACCACATATCAGCATGGCTACTGTTGCTAAGGAGATGACAGAGGACTGACCCACCTTCATCTGCCTTTCTGAGGTATCGGAAATCTCACCACAGGAATATACCAGCCAGCCTCAAAGACATGCACAAATAATACAGGGGTGAATCTCACGAAACCTGTCAAGAACATGTTCAGGTCACTTTTCACCCCCAAATCAAAATAATTTTAATAAGGAATATTAAACCTATTTTTAGGTCCATTAATTTTCTTTTTCTTTTTTGTATTGTGACATTATTTGTATGACAATTAAGCACATTTCCACTCCAATTAAAAAAAAAAAAAAAAGAAGAATTCTCAAATGAAATTTGGAAGTAATTATACTTTGTTGAAGTATTTGTTGTACTGTTTTTTATTTTATTTTACTTTTTATTTATGCTGATTTAAATGTAAAAATGTTTTAATGACAAATATTTTTTTATATATATATATATATATATATTGTAACTCAAAGAGAATATAATGAGAATCATCATTTGAGAAAAATTAGAAGTACATAAAAATAAAAAAATAAAAATAAAAAAACAGACACAAAAGTAAAAAGTCTAAATTTGGGGAGGAAATGTGCTTATTTGTCCTCACAATACAAAAAAGCTCAATTATCTCTAATGTAGGCTTCATTTTCTTTATGCAACAATATGTGCATAATAATACATAATGTAACTATAAATATATAATACATACAATAATATATTGTTCAGTACTAAAGCACTGAGCTGGTAATCAGAAGGTTGCTGGTTCGATCCCCACAGCCGCCACCATTGTGTCCTTGAGCAAGGCACTTAACTTCAGGTTGCTCCAGGGGGATTGTCCCTGTAATAAGTGCACTGTAAGTTGCTTTGTATAAAAGCTTCTGCCAAATGCATAAATGTAAATATTAGGCCTATACCTATATATTAGGGATGTCAGTCAATTTCATGCTATGCCGATTATTTCAATCAAAATAATTGCAGAGAAAGGCCCCTGAAATAAAAATTATTCAATATATCATGCTTAAATAATATAATTATATTTATATAATAATAAACATAATAAATCAGACACTCAAAATACATTAAATTTTGGTGGCAGACGAGTAAAGCACTGATTAGACAATAGAAAAAGTGGCTTTAGAAGGCAATATTTTATTTTATACCACTGAACACTAGTCTATCTTTGGCTTATCCACGGAAATAATTTTGTAATTGAATTTGAGGTCGACTTATTCTAAACATGTGTCAGACGGACGCTTTTGAAGTGTCTCACTTTGGTTACATCACATCACAAATACAGCATTGTTAGGACACTGTCATTTTAAACAGTTTGAAACTTAGAAAAATATGTCTCGAGACTCCTGCATTCGGAGTTGCGCTCTGTCTACTTCTATTTACACTTCAAATACATATACTGCCACATGTACACACACAGTACATTGATACACTTATCTATTCTGTTGTATTTTTTTTTACACCAATAACAAGCGCTGTCACTTTAGTGAAGTGTTGACCATGCTGATCTAACATCCCAAAAAAACTGCGAAAATACACACTATTATTACACACCAGTGAAACTTCTATCCTCCTGAGTGCTGTCCTGCTCATCAATACTCCATCTGTGGTTTTTAACAAACATAGACATACAGTGAAGGCAGTGTACCAGCAAAATTCATGCCGCTATAATTTCCCCTCCAACTGACCTTAATTGCCAAGCATAAATCCCCATGCACGCCCTTGATTTACATTTACGTGGCTCCTTCATCAAATCACCTCCTGACAGCGATGGAAATTGTCAAATTGTCTCTCAGTGCCACTCACACAATCAATCAATCAATCTCAATTGTCAATCAAACTGTACATCAAACTTGAATGACAAATGTTTATGTTTTATGCAAACCGAAATAGAGATGAGGTCAAATTGCTCAGTCAATGATTGACAGCATCCTCTCTCACTTCAGCTTCACAAATAACTCTGCTATCTTTGTGTTGGAGCGACGGTAACTGATTCATATCACTGACAGTGCACCTCGGCACTGATGTGATCAGTGTTGGGTATGACTCACAGGGCTAAAGGTCTATTATCTAGAATCCCTGCTGATTGCCTGGAACCCAAGTCATCGCTAAATGACGCAAATCGTCAAATATTACCACAGCGAAGGAATAAGACTCAAATATCAGCATGCTTCCTTAATTTTGCTCATCAGAAATAATAGCACTCAAATAAAATCCAACAGAGACATGAAACTGTAAATCACTTCATGCAGAGAAAGGGGAGAGGTAAATTGCTTTTAAAAAATTAACATGCTTTTGATTGAGTGATCATTAATCAACCTATGAAGCAGAAATAATGGGAATGATATGTAACATTAAAATAGGTAGAAAGCTGAGCACAGGGCTAAATATTAAAATAATATATTAAAAAAAAATCGAAGTTACAGTGAGGCACTCACAATGGAAGTGAATGGGGCCAATTTTTGTAGGGCTTAAATGTGAAGCTTTTCATAAAAGCAATTTTTTTTTTTTCTGTTAACACATTTATCATTTATTAATTTTACATTTCTATGGTCATTTTAGGGTCTTAGGGTTACCATGTCATGGCAACGAAGTTGTAAAATTGCATATATCTTTATACAGAAAAGGTTAGTAAGCGATTTTATCACACTAAAATCATGTTAACATGCATATTGTTCACATCTTGTAGCTATACTTTTTAAAGGATTTTAAAGGGATAGTTCACCCAAAAATGAAAATTCACACATCATTTACTCGCCTTCATACCATCCCAGGTGTGTAAGACTTTATTTATTAAGCAGAAACCATTTGAAGAAAAATAGAAAAATATCTCAGCTCAGTAAGTTCTTAAAATGCAAGTGGATGGTAATCAGACATTTGAAGCTCTAAAAATCACAGACAGTCAGCATAAACATCATCCATATGACTCCAGCGGTTAAATGAATGTCTTCTAAAATGATACGATCAAAATATATAAATATTTAAGTACTTTTTAACTATAAACCATCGCTTCCAGTCAGCAGCAGTATATGCATTCATAAGAGCGCTGAGTTCATGTGGTCTCTCACGTATTCGCGTTGGCATGTTACGGACATAATCTCACATTTCTCTCTCGGTTGAGACATCAAGGATAAGCACACAAATGCCCCATTGTGAGTATACAAACAGATACAAATACAGATCTAAACCAAAACCAATGAAGCTTCTGTACAGCGATCCTCCTACTCAGTTGTAAACAGCACTGCTCTTCCGGCTGTGACCGTTGCTGACCGCAAGCGATGCTTTATAGTGAAAAAGTACTTAAATATTAATATTTTTGGCACCAAAAGCAATTGTGTCGCTTTGGAAGACATTACTTTAACCGCTGGAGTCGTATGGATGACATTTCTGCTGACTATATGTTCTTTTTGGAGCTTCAAAAGTCGGATCACCATCCACTTGCAATTTAAAGACCTACTGAGCTAAGACATATATATATATATATATATATTTTCTTCAAATATGTTCTGCTGAAGAAAGAAAGTCATACACACCTGGGATGCCATGAGGGTGAGTAGATGATGAGAGAATTTTAATTTTTAGGTGAACTAACCCTTTAACATTTATAGATTGGCCCCTTTAACTTCCACTGTAAATGCCTCATTGTAACCCTGCAAGAAAATGAGGAACAAGGTCCAAATTAATTTTTGTGGTAATCAGCATCATGCCACAATGTTGTCGAAGCAGAGTGACACATCCGGGCAAAATGTTTTTGAGTAATACAAGAACAGCTCCAATCTAGTTCAACTGAGAAACACCAAAATCTCTTAAATTGTTTGTCAAGATTATGACCGAATAACATATTTCAAATTAGCAATAAAGTCTGACAACAATGGTATAAGTTGCAATGAAAAACAAAATGCAATTTTTTAGGCTAGTCAGTCTAATGCAAATGCACTTTCTCGAGTAAACAAAAGGACAATATTTCTATCAAAAAGGTGATTGGCTTTTTTAACTAACTTATTTAGCGTAACGATATCTCCCATTTATATGTACAGGCCTATGAGTGATCCTTTTCTTCCTTATAATGTCTTTGGTTCCCCTCAGAACCAAACAGGTGATGTTGCCTACTAAAAGCAATAAAGTGAATATTCTAGTCAAAATAGTTGACGTTTTTGTGAAACTTTGCCTGATGATGGAAAGCCTATTCTCAGATGATAAATAAGGATGGTTTTGTCTTTTAAGGCAATCAATAACAAAATATGCATAATATTATGACTTTTAATGAATGCTACATGCAGCTTTGTGTCTGCATATTTCCGTAAATTGCTGTGATAGGGCTGCTCTGCATTCCTCTTGCTATTTCATTTATTTAATGGAATGCAATTCTTGTATTTCATTAGTTGTTGTGGGGAGTAACTTTGGTGTATTGAGGAAGGACATGTGCAGTACATGCATTTGTAGTGTTTACATTGCAATTTGGCATTTTTGCTTTTTTTTTATAGATAATTGAAAGGCAACGAAAAGAATGTGCCAAGCAAATAAACATGGATTTGACTGGAAGCAGAAAACAGCCTATATTTCAGAAGCTGTCTGTCTAAAGAAGAATCTTTTACCACTGTTGTGTCTCTCCATTGTCTTTGTACAGATGAGCAATTGTCGTGATATGTGAATCTAAGAGACAGGGAGTAACAGGGAGTCAAGGTTACATAACATACAGCCCTGTAAAAATGGCTTTGCACAATGACCTCTGATTTTCACAGGACTATGAGTGAGGGTAGGTGGGACCGTGGATGGAGAGGCAGCTCTAAATGTGACTGAGTTTAAGGATGTGGGGATGTCTCCCACATGTTCTTACATAGAGAAGGGAGTGAGGAGACAGCAAACGCCAACATACACAGGCAACCATTACTTGTGATAAACACATGCACCACGCAGCTCTCAAATTAGCAGGATCAGAATAAACAAAGTAACAGAAAAGAAAAAGAAAAAAAATAGGAAAAATAGAACTTGTGGCCTGTCTTATTTCAAGATTTGCTATTTTATTTTGTTGAGGAATAGGGCCAGTGCGTTGTGCATGTTAAGAACTGGGATTTATAACTAGGATATATTATTTATAACTAGGAAACATTTGGGTGTTTGGAAAGACGTATTTACAGTTACTTAATGCGTCTTGATCAATCAAATTTCTATTGATTGGTTATGCACATTCCATTTATACTTGGACACATAAATGTGTCTCTGCAAAAACGATAAATACAAAAATTAGTAAATCCGATCTACTATTTCAGCGCTATACAGACCAAAATGGCCCTTACCACCATGTGTACCACCACAGTAAAACTTCAAAATCACAGCCAGGTGGCGCAAAGGTGACATTGCTTTCACCTTTGGTCCAGTGATTGTGAAAGTTACTATTAACATTGTTAATATTTTTATTTTATTTTTTACCTTTTGATTTGTTAATGGAGATCAAACAGTGGAATAAATGGTAGAGTTAAAGTTATAACTCATGACTTTAACACTGGCATAGTATAATAAAAAAATGCAAGAATGTCAGCCTAAAATGTCGGCAAATAATGATGCTGGGCAGCAAAATTCTGTTGCAGTTTATGTGGCTAATAAAAACAAAAAACAGGCTGTTAAAACTGCATAGACAATTGCAGTACAAAAGACAACACTTGTCATGTGCTGTATTTTCTTTGTCATCTTTGGGCTACCAAACTGGCGTATGTTAATGTAGTTCCCTCTGGGTAAATATTTTTTATAATGTAGTTCCGTTTGGGAAGAGCCAAAAATGTCTATGAAAATAGTTTCTGAAAGAGTTTTTTGACAGAATAAACTGAGAAGTGGACCAGACTTTATGCCAATACTCAAAAATCTGGCTACTTGAATCTAAGACAGATATTAGGTGGCATTACTGTCTGGATTATTCATTCTCTACCCTTTCAAACCAGACTGTACACTCACCCTTAAACTATCGATAACACAGTAAAATACTGAAGGATATATTCTGATATAAAAATACTAAAGGGCAGAGTGGGAGAGTGTGATATATCCTGAGGTAATGAGAGGAATGAAGGGAGGGAGTAAGAAATACTAAAATAAAGAGAGAGGAAGTGATATATCTGAATCTAAAACAACCTAGTTATTTGCACTATAAAAACACTGATCATGAAGCTTTGTCAGGTAAATTGATGGGAATGGTTTTGAATCACTCTTTTAAACTTTTCCAGATCAGACGTGAGGGAGGAGAATAAAGACTGTGAATGATGGAGGGAAATACTTGTTTGGTTGAGAGATGAGATTGTTAGTTATCTGTGTGTCTGGCGTGACTGCTCTATGTGTGTGTAAGAGGAAATCTGCTTTACCTCAACAGAGATATAGTATGATGTATGTTTGTGTGTGTGTGTGTGTGAGCAAGTTTAAGTGGTTTATGAGGACTTTTTTTTAGGTTATAAACTGGTAATTACAAGGGTATTATGCTATAAATGTGGTTTATGAGGACATTTCTAGTGTTCCCATAATTCAAATCGCTTAAAAAACATACTAAACGATGTTTTATTGAATCTGTAGTTCGTACAGTATAAAAATCATTATGTCTATGGAGAGTCCTCATAATGATAGCTGCATGTGTGTGTGTGTGTGTGTGTGTGTGTGTGTGTGTGTGTGTGTGTGTTTGTGTGTGCACGTCTCTGCTAATGGAGAGTGTATTGAGGTCAGGGCTGCAGTTAGAAATTCTTGGGCCCGGTACGGACAGTTCTTCCATCAGAGTACGCTGCCCCAGTGGCTTTCGCTGTTGCGCACTACAGATGCGCTCTACAATATGGAACCTCCCTTCAGTCCTGCCTGAGGTTGTACAGTATTGTGAAGTGGGTTTAGAGGTAAGAAAACCTGTTTGGTTGTTCGCAAAGGAAATATCTGTAAGGACGGGAAACAAGCAAACAATGCAAAATACCTGCATTTTGGGCAAAATGCTTAGATACTTAAATGGGACAACCTCATTTTGGTGATATCCTAAAAGGAAAAGTGGTTTATTTATCAAGAAATGTTATTATTTTTATTTATTTATTTTTTTCCTGTTCTAAAAATGCTAAAAATTTACTTCTGTGCCGAGTTAGGTAGATATTTTTGTGTTTTCTGAAGAAGTTACCCATGTAACAAGTGCCGCCATGGTGCTAGGGTGTTGTGGGTGGTTGCTAGGGCATTTCTATGCAGTTGATAAGGTGTACTAAATAGTTGTAAGCACATTGCTACATGGTTGCTAATGTGTTATGGGTGGTTGCTAGTAGATACCGAACTGGTTATTACATACCCAAAGTTTCTATGATATTCTGGTTCCTAGATATGGCTTGGGTCCCTCCTTGAATGGAAGTCTATGGATTTTTCCACCAGTTTTATCATCTTCAGTCTAATTGCTTAGAAAAGTAAAAGTGTAGCCCTCCCCAATAAACCAACTGATTTGAGGTATCATTCATGTACATAGAACAAATAGTGCAGGATGAGAACAAACCCCTAATGCTAAGTTTGAGCAATAATAATATTCATGCCTGCCTTAGTGAGTATAATGGCATTTTAGTGCCAAGTTAAAATAATAATGAAAATAATAAATAAAAAAAAAATTAAAAAAATGTTGAGAATAACATTGTAACATTATGAGAACAAAGTTGTAATGTTTTGAGAAGAATCTCATAATAGGCCTTTTACGAGAATAAAATCATTACATTTCGAGAATGAATTCGTAACATTATGAAATTAAAGTTGTAGCATTACAAGATTAAAATTGTACTAAAAAAAACAACTTCAATCTTATAACATTGTGACTTTGCAACATTACAGCATTTTGCAACATTACAAGATTAAAGTAGTATAGAATAGATTAAAAATTACAAGAACAAGTCATTTCATTATGAGATTAAAGTAGTATAGAATAGATTAAAAATTACAAGAACAAGTCATTTCATTATGAGATT
Organism: Myxocyprinus asiaticus; assembly: GCF_019703515.2. NCBI lineage: Eukaryota > Metazoa > Chordata > Actinopteri > Cypriniformes > Catostomidae > Myxocyprinus > Myxocyprinus asiaticus. The sequence continues at coordinate 29,640,191 of NC_059387.1, forward strand.
AAAGTCGTAGCATTGCAAGATCAAAGTCTCCTTTCAAACAACTTTATTCTCATAATATTAGGAATTTATTCAAAAAAATATTACTGTAATCTCATAATATAACAATTTTAATCTCAATGCTTCAACTTTATTTGTGTGATTATGATTCTGAAAACATTACAACTTTAATCTTTTAATGTAACAGCTTAATTCTGGTAAAAGGCCTATTATGAGATTATCCTTAAAACATTAGGACTTCATTCTCAGTCTTAGATTTTTTTAAATGTAAAGGTGCACTTTTTGTCAATTTTGTGTTTATGTCGTCTTAGACTTACACTGACACATAGTGGTGTGGATGTACTGTAGCATCATTCAAATGCAATAGTTGTCAGTTACAGATGCCATTGTAGAAACTCATAATTCACAGTCAGCCATGATTAATTTAATCCACAAGTGAAAGTTTCCAATAACAGGGTGGATACAGAGATTAAGTGAGTAGTATTCAGCTGGTCATGTGATCCTAACATGGCAGCCCCTGTGAGGGGACCCTCTCCATGTAGAATAAAACAGCCTTTCTAAAACACTGTCTTAAGCACCAATAATTAGCTTTATTTAAAAACAATACAAGACATTTTAATACAAATGCATATGTCCATATTTAGACAGATAAGTAAACATGCCTATATGTGTGTAAGAGCATAAAACTAAAATACACTAAATTACAATACATAGGTTGTTGTGTTCGGCACATCTCTCCAGAAAATCCAAAGGCACTCAGTCTAATAAACTGGAGAGACTAGACATTTGGCTCACTGGCTAAAGTGTCTGCATCACGCACTACATCAAACCCCAGCTCTTGTGTGTATGTGAGTGAGTGAGTACTGGAATATTCCTGTACTATAAGTATATATAAGTGCTTGAGTACCAAAAGATGTCTGAAAAGTGAAGGTCTGATTTAGGTATTGAGCATGAAAATTGACAGCTGAAGTCGACAATTTATTGACTATTTTTGATCAATTAGCTAACTGATGTTTAACTGGCTATTGACTGCATGTACTGTTCAAAGCCTTTTTAAAAAAAAAAAATAAAAAAAAAAGATACTCTTGAGCTGAAAACTGAAAACAAACTGGCAACTCTTTGAATGGTTAAACTGTTGTCTCCAACAAACAGCTTGTAATTTACAAGCATTGTTGGACATTCGTTGTGACATTGGACCTCTCTTTTATGGAAGTCCATGATGTGGAAATTCATGACCATCCTCAATTCCTGGCAATCTGACAATGCCCTGATATTTGAGCATTTGGGCTCTCTTTTGCTGTTCAAAAGTATGTCATACAGAACTGTGAATGATTCACATTGAAAACACAGATGGTGCTTGCTGGGTCTTGCATTTTTTTTTTTTTTTTTTCCTGCTTCCCAACAACACACAGTCCAACTCTCCTTATACGGCAATGATATTTTTTGTCAGTGCCAGCAAAGGAACCAAACAACACATTTCCAGTGCCAGTTTTGACCGGTTTTGGGACTGTGTGCCCAGTGTGAGGGCCAGAAAGGAACTGCTATTTCAGAGCTGCTTCAGAATGCATCAAACACACCAGCGGAAGTTGCAAGATAACTCAAGAGCAGAACTGCATCCTCTTTCTCAGTGAAAAACCCCTTCTTTCTAACTCTGTATGGGTGGGATAAGACTTAATGATATTCAATCCACATATGACGCGGTTACATCCCTCAGTTTGTTGTAATTTCTATGACTTATACAGCATCTTAACTACTGTAGATGTGCTACAACAAAGCTTCAAGTGATAAATCACACTTACCATACTTGTTACAAGATACATTCACACTGACAACATTTGCAGCGACAAAGCGACCAGAAGTCATTCATTTTCAATGAGAGTTGCTTTGAGGCGACAAAGCCATTTGAGGTGATATGAGCAACCATCCAGGAACATTGTATTGCTCAGAGATTGCTCAGGAGACTTAATTTAGTTCTCAGTTTAGTTTTATTTAAGTATCAAGCTAGTATTATTCTCATTTGTAAGTCAATTTGGATAAAGGTGTCTGCTAACTGAGTAAATGAATCGTCGTTGCTGTGCTTAAAAACACTTGCACGTAATATGTTGTCACATGGGCTATATCTCAGTAACTATAAGGTTTTGAGTCAAAAGTGCATTTTGTCAAGCAGTGGTTTTGTATCTTGGCAACTTACCCTAGGTATGTTGGGGCAAGTTGTCACATGTGTTCTAAATGCTATCACTTTATACAATTTATTAATTATATAATTTGTTGGCCAGAACAATGGTTTGATAATTTTACATCACATTTTTACATTTTTTTGCTGTTTCACAAATTGTTAAATTATTTTAATTTAATTGAAAAGTCCATAAGCTTTTTTATTGTCAGCTTCCACTGTGTCAGCTTACTAGGAATGTCATAAAATATCAGTACATCGGTTATTGATCGGCTTGTTTTCTCAATACGTTTTTGAGGTATCGATTTATTTACATTAGCCGACATTTAAATTAGAAACCTATTTTTTTTTTATGCTTTCCCATTCACAGTCAATTTTCCTTCTGTTTAATGTAGTCTTGTGTAATATCTTTGGGTGACCACAAGAGGGTAATATAACATTTACTGTACTTAATACCAAGTTATCTTCACCTCTGTTGCCACTACATTTGTGCAGCTGGTGTTTCACATAGGTTTTCGTTGTGAATAATGTTATATGTAGATAACAAATTGGAAAGTTTTGGGGAAAGGGCAAAAGAAGCAAAGTTTGGAGTCATTTTGGATTCTGGGTTGATGGAGCTGGCCAATATCCCATATGAATAGATACCACGGCGAATGGCAGGTATGCGCAGTGAAAGGCAACAGACAGGTACAACCTACAATTAGAGAAGCTTTGAAATTTTCTGATTATCGATGCGTGAAAAAGGCATTGATCCCAAGCCTACAACTTACCCCATAATAGTGTACCAACATGCCCCGCTATTGTCACAAAATGTCACAGTGCATTCAATGAACTTTCAATGTAACAGGAACAGACTTTTAATGATAAACCTATTCTGAGAAATATTCACTGAAGTATAAAGTGTGACAACTAGTCTCACTAAACTTTTGTCTTGACTGAGTGGGCTGCTAAAAAAAAGTCTTGGGCTGCAATGAAAATAGAAAGCAAACTGCTCTTTTAGGAAACCTCCACATTCCTTTCACCAGTCAGATACAATCCCCACTAAATGGAGACTCATCATGCTTTGCATTCTCAATCATGATTGGAGAGCCGATTGCAGATTTAAACAGAGGTGAACAAACACAGTAAAAGGCTGACTGCTGCCCGGTCCTACATTTCCTGCTGTCCGGCAGTATGTGATGCTCTCGGATCGGACGCACAGCTGCTCTTCTGCTGAATAGAGCAACTGCTGAGACACCAAGCTGTTGAAGATCAATGAGGACTGGACAATCTGTCTACAATAAAAGTAAAACTGTTGAGTTACATAATCCAGTCTCAGCCAATCAGAACATATTTGATGTTTATTATACAGTTATTGGAGCCTTATTTTGGACAGTTTCAAAATAGCTTCCACAACACTGAGCGCGTTTACATGCATGCTCTTACACAAGGGGGGTCCATGCCGTCCCCGGCAAGATGCCGCGCTGGGCGGCGGCCCATGTCGCCCATACCTAAATCCGCCACTGCGTGTGCAAGTAAAAATGCTCACTGATATGCAGTGTGGTTTGGTTCTATACTACAAATGTACGTATAGTTTGGCAAATGTAGAAGGTCATTTGGGTATTGCATGTATACACAAAATTTGCATACTGCGCACATTACCCTTACTGAATACTGCAAAGTATGTAGTATAACAGTATAGATCAGCTGTGTCTCGTTTTGAGGTTGCGTGCTCTGGAGGTGGCATTTCTCGGCATACATCGAGGCTGTACCGTTGCCTACAAAGACCGCGTCCTACTGAGCAACAGTCTTTGAAATGAGACACAGCCAGTGCCATTCCAAATTACCTACTGAAAATTCACAGTTATCTTTCTTCTGTAGAGCCTTTCCTGTTGTTGCCAACAATGTCATGAACTGCATTGCCCCCTCTGGCACCCGGAGGAACTAAATGTGTGCATAGTATGACATGTTCATGGAATTAATCATTACATCAGTGTTATTGACTTCACATAGCATCTGAATCCTCCCTAATGACTGAAAGTACAGTGGAGTGAGATGGCAGAGAAAGAAAGGCAAAGAAAAAGAGAAAGTACGAGAGAAGTCAATGAGCTGGAAAAGTCCAGGGAAATAGGAAAAAGTGGTTTTGTCTGGTTTTGCTCTTTGTGCGGGCCGTAGGGTGGGAAAGATTTCAACAATTTGACTGTAAAATGACCTGGGGCAATAGGAAATTAACTAACTAGATCAGAAAGAAACGGAAGCTGGACAGGACACATCTCACTGTGTGGGAAAAGAAATCGCACTGCTCTCCAGAAGGACTGATGAGTTAAACTGTTTGAAGTTAGGCAGAGATGCCTATTGGCTCTGTAAAAGGATTCTCTCCGTCTGTTTCAGCGATGAAGCCAAAAGCAGCTCAAATAGATGAAGAGATGAAAGCTTATTATTTTTGATGGAGAGTTCCAGTTTTAAAGTCTCCAGGATAACATGACCAGTCTGAAAGGGTTGTCAATGGTTCTTGTTGAGTCCTAGTGGCCATTGTAGTCCATCTATGAGACTGGGAGGACCCATAAGTGCACTTTGTCTGGTGTGAGAACAGCAACAAAAAGGATCTTTTTGTTGTCTGATCACATCTGCTATGATTTCCTCCCTGCTTTTCAGACATATAAACAGAGCCCAGATTTGATGGAGCATTTTACCCAGAGCTATAAAACATTAAATGCAACTAGGGTCCAAAATTAACCAAGCACCAAATGTCGATAAAAACTGGCAAATGTTTTTTTTTTTTTTTTTTTTTTTTTTTTTTGCGAGTTTCTGGTGGGGTTGGATGGAGAATCAGTTCTTATTCAGAAACAGTTCCGTTTTTAATAAATACCAGAACCAAATTATTTTCATGACATTCGGTTACGCTGATGGTTCTCAAATGTGGACTTTTGCGCTGATGTGGACAGGACACCCAGGGACATACAACAACATGCCAGCACTGAAACACAGCTACTATAACTCCAATTCTCGAACGAATCACTCCTATGAGTCGTTTCTTTTGAATCTACACTGCAAAACATCTAGCGCTTCCTCAAGAACAAATGACCGCAAGCAGAGACTATAACAGAGATGGGCCACTACTATTAAAATGAATGGGAGAAATTGGAATGCCCAACAGTCAACAGATGTGGAAAAGGAAGTCCTTTCTAACAGGTAAAAGAGCCAATCACCTTTTTAATACAGACATCATCTGTCAATCAACTCAAAAACACACATAGGCATTAGCTATACAAGCCAGGACATTTTGCCACAAGTCATTAATTTTGTCATTTTTTTTTTTTCCCCGTCTGTATGTACTGTATATTTAAGACTAATGAAACTTAAAACATAGTAATTACTGGATGGTTGTTGATATGACTATTAAAGATACACATTATGTGTTTTCTTGTGATAAGTGGTATTTCATAAAAATCAATGAATTAAAAAATATATATATATTTAAAGTGCTCTGTTAAAATATAAAATCTCGTCATTTGGTAACAGTCTGCTGAAGGCAGTAAATCCAATAAGAACTGAATTTCTCAAATATTGAATGAATTATTAATGGAACTGTTAATGGGAACAGTTAAGGAACCAGAATTGTTAAGAAGAATCAGAATAGGAATCATTAAATTACTTAATATTCCCATTCCTAGTGGCAGGTAACTTCAACCCGATCTCATGAAAATTTTTACATAATTAACGAGTTGGCTATTTCGTATGGTCTCGCATGATGTTATTTGCATAAACGACTTCATCACGTGCAAATTCCCAGATGTCTAATGCGGAAGTAAGAGTGAGTTCCGCGCACAAGGCGTTAAGGACATACTTATTAATATTATGCCCTTATCCCCTTATCTAACCTAGAAAGCTGTTGTGTGTGACAGAAGCAAGTAATTGTTGTGTATTAGATGGAAACGATGTCCAGCGACGTCATTGGCTGTAGCGAAAGTTGTAGGAATTCAAACGAGTGCAGTCGCACAATATCATACGAATTAGCCAAATTTAGAAAAGTCTTACGAATCCTGATGATTTCACTGTGAAAGTGTGTTGGGTAACTTTATAAGGAACTCCAACAAAATACATGCTTTACACGAATTGAATTGTAAGAATAATAAGATGCTGATGCAAGCGATCCAAGCAATTCAAATCAAAGACATACAAACAATCTACAAAAGTATGCAGTTAACATGATTGAAATATTTACTATCAGAAATTTTGCAGGACCCCTAAATTTATTTTATTTATTTTATTCATGCCAGAACTTCCTGTGGTGTCATACTTTATATGTGGAATATTCCTCACATTAAGCCACCAAAATGAATATATTAGGAAAAAAATCACAAGTGCAGTTTCACTGAGAGGCGGAGATATGCTCCTATATGATGCTGCAAGTGACAAAATGCTAACTGCAAGGAAAAACAGCTAAATTATCCCACTCTCATAAGGATAGTTTTGTGACCAGTAAGAAACATTTATGGAAGGTTATTTTTCACAATTAACTTGCATGGGTAAGTGTGGTAAAATGTTAATTTTGGGCAAAGCATCGAACATTTCTCAAGCCACAATTTCTTGCCCTGCCTTCCAGTAAAGACAGAAGTTGTATTTTCTATATGACAACAGTCCTGTTTCAAATGCAGCCTCCATTCATCGGTCTCCATATGTCAAATGGGAGTCAAGATGGCCAATGAGAAACACAACTTGCCATTTTTATCTCTGTGGCAACATATCAACCAGATCCCAGGGTTGTGGACTGTGTTTCTTTCAGCTTGGATCTATGCCATTCTGAAGCATAAGATCTGGATTCTGAAATATCTCAATCCTACCAATCCAATAAAATTATTTAATTTCTTTTTGGACATTTTAGAAATTCACAGAAATTGGCTGGCCTCACCCTGCCTCCTTGGTCGAACACAAGCATCGGCCGGGTTGTTAAGCAGACAACCTGTCCCTCATAGAGAGCTGGCTTTTGATTGGATGGCAGGGTGGCAAGGTGTAACCACCCTTGCAGGTGATTGATTGGCCGTGTGCGTTTATTAAATAAACAGATACCACAGTGGTGTGATTTATGCGGGGATTATCTGTCACAGCCTTATGTGCAAAAATAATCACACATATGGATATCGATCCAGTCACCTCTCCATGAGGATGAGGAGGAGGAAGGACGGGAGGTCTGCTAGCCTTATGTCATTGTGAATTCATGAAAGAAATCCCATGAATGAAATCCCTTACATTGAAGGAGGAGCCCAAGCAATAATCAAAGAACAGAAAATCATAGAGACATGGAGATGGGCTTTTTTTACTTGGCCCAGTAAGCAACCACATAGCAATCACACATAACACCCTAGCAACCACCAAGAACACCCTAACTACCACATACAAATGCACTAAAACCACTTAGAACACATTAGCAACCACACAGCAATGCCCTGACAACCACCTACAACACCCTAACATAGTTGCAGCGAATTTTGCATGGGCAAGCTCCACTCACATTTTCTTCCAAAAATACAGAGGATGGACATATTTGCCCATCACGGAATATTATTAATGAAGAACATAATTGCATTTAAGTCCTCAATAAATAAATATTAATGTAATTATCGGTGTCACACACTGTAAGGAATATTAGTATGCTAAATTTCCTCAATGCACATCCTCACAGATGGACGAAAGAGTGAAAGAAGAAAGAGCCTGGACAGGAAGACAAGAGGAGGAAGAGCTACTGAAGAACATTCTGTTTGCTTTCCGTGAAAGGGCACAATAATCTTAATCAAATCTTAATGAGGGAAGCTGGCAGTTTAGTCTGGCCCACTCATCCCCCTGCAGGCTGCTTGTCACAGCTGTCCCCTCCCACGCTGCTGTGTCACTGAACGAAACCCAGTTAAAAGCGCCAACAAACCCCCTCTCAAACATTCTGTACAGTTTACATTTGGTAAATAACAGCTTTATTGATGACTGATCAAGGCACCTCATTTACCACTGTCTATTCTCTATTCTATTCTGCTTTGTTCTCTTCTTTTCTATTTTATTCTGCTCTGCTCTGTTCTATCCAGCTCTGCTTTATTCTATTTCATTCTGTTCTGCTTTGTTCTGTTCTACTCTGCTCTATTCTATTCCACACTGCTCTTTTCTATTCTATTCTGCTCAATTTTACACTGCTGTTTTGTTTTCCTTTCTGTTCTATTCTGTCCATCTCTGCACTGTTCTGCTCTGCCTTTATTCTTTTCTATCTTACTCTGCTTTGTACTGTTCTATTCTATTATTGTTCTGTTCTACTTAATTCTATTCCACACTGTTATATATATATAATTTTTTTTTTTTTTGTCTATTTTATTATGCTCTGTTATTTACTGTTCTATTCTGCTGCTGTTTTTTGTCTTTTCCTTTCTGTTCTATCCTTTTCTGCTCTGCACTGTTCTTTTTTTATTATTTTCTGCTCGGTTCTATTCTAAACTATTCTATTCTGTTCTTTTCTATTCCATTCTATTCTGCGCTTTTACTTTCTATTCTGTTTTGTTCTATTCTGTGCTATTCTATTCTGCTCTGCACTGTTCTTTTATGTTCTATTCCACTCTGTTCTATTCTGATCTATTCTATTCTGTTCTTTTATGTTCTTTTCTGCACTGCCCTTTTCTACTCTATTGTATTCTGCTCTGTTCTATTATATTCCATTCTATTCTGCACTGTTCTTTTCTATTCTATTTTGCTCTATTCTATTCTATTCTGATCTATTCTGTTCTTTTCTGTTCTGTTCTATTCTATTTGTTCTATTATATTCTGCTCTATTCCACTCCTTTCTATTCTAATCTGCTCTTTTATGTTCTTCTCTGCTCTTTTCTGTTCTGTTCTACTTTATTTTATTCTGGTTTGCTCTGTTCTATTCTGTTCTATTATATTCTGTTCTTTTTTCTGTTCTATTTTATCTGCTCTGCAATGTTCTTTTCTATTCTACTCTTGTATTCTACTCCACTCTTAGATATCACTCTTTTCTATTGAGCTCTGCTTTGTTCTTGTATGTTCTGTTCTACTCCCCTCTGCTGTTCTTTTCTATCTATGCTGTTTATTCTTTTTAATCTGTTCTGTTCTGATTCTAATTTGCTAAGTTGTATCCCCTCTGAGATGAATCCTAAATATTTTCTAAGTGCTTCCTTGCAATGTTCTTCTCTAATGAATCTTACTGCCTCAGGGCCCAGCCACTCTCTGATTGGTTTATTTGGCAGTGGTTCAAGACTTGGATGTTGGCTTCCTGGTGGCTTTCATAATGAAGATGGTTCTGCACATAAATTATAGTGGAGCAATTTCCTTTTCATTTAATCTGGAGGAAAGCAAAGTGCCTCCATAAGTGTATCATTCCATGTCAGAATGACCAGCACTTGAATATCATCACGACATTCTCTTTTAAGGTTAAAACAGAACAAGACGCTGTTTAAACTAAAACATAACCACATAACACACTCGAGACTGTAATATTTAACTCCAGTGTGATGGGGAACAGAGACAAGGAAAGAAAGAATGAAAGACAGAATGACATGCCATTTTTAAATCTGGCGTAGAGCAAGATTTTTAATAATTCTTATTTCAACTTAGCCTAAACTTTCTATTTTATTGAATTTTTGAATATCTATTGTATGGCTTAAGAAACACGGAATATCGTATGTAAAAGTCAAGTGCATGGACTACTTTTATATTTATATATCATCTTAAGATATTCTGCCTAACTTCTCATTTTGTGTTCCACTGAAGAAAATCATATGTGTTAGGAATGACATGAGGCTGAGTAAATAGTTTTCATTTTACTATTTTTATGCAAGGTGCATTTATTCTGACAGATTTTAATTTATACCTCAAAACAGCTAAATATGTAAGACTTCTTCCTTGTTCCATACCATCAGCAGAACAGTAACCAATCAGAGGTATCACAGTAACCATAGGCCTCATGGCAGAACTTCACACATGCACATTGGAAACCATTTCCATATTATAATAGTGAAGATTATGCAATGAGTGAGCAGAGGACAAGATTGTTCAGGCCTTATGGTAGAAGAGTGGAACAGACAATCAATAAAATAAAGAAAGATTGGGAAAAAAGAAAATAGTTATTTAACACTGATAGTCAAGAATGATCAGTAATGAGTGTCTGAAAACACAGTTTAAAACATTTTCGTTTGAAACATTAATTTTGCTACTTTACGCCTCTCATCCACACAGTAACAGCTGAAATGTAGCGAAACCCGAGTTTTCAAACGAAATCGGATTAGTGTCGTTGTGGCCTAAACAATGACAGAATTTAAATTTTTGGTTGAACTATTAATTTCAGTTTTTTCTTCTGTCTTCAAGTCCCTTAATTACATATTTATCAGGTAATTCCGTAATGCTTTATTCGCTATGCAAACAAACATGCTGTAATTTTCGGTTTTTGAGAATCCGAAGAAGCCAACATAAAAGTAATAAGCAAACAGGCTGCAGTGTTTTATTTATGAGCAAAAACTGCAGTTTTTAATCTCCCCTGCAATTAACACAGCTCTTTTAACCCTTGTGCGACCTTCAGGACATTTGAATCTTTTTCATTTTAGTTTTTTTTTCCAATAATTTTGGCTGTGTTAATGCAAACGGCATACATTTTTGCCGAAGGTGTGTATTTTTGGGGTCATTTTGATATTTTAACATCAGTTCCTATAATAAATCTATAATAAACTGTGTACACAAAATAGTTACACTCAGGACCTTAAGGACAAAAATGTCCCCATTGAACCCATTAAAACTGCAATATTTGATCCCAGTGCCATTAAAGCATAAAATCATGAAGTATATGATATTATGCTTTCATTCCAGAGCCCTGGCTTCAAATAATATATATATATATTCCACCAGATGGCGCCATTTTCTCATGTTTAGCCTATGGAGCAAATACATGCTTTTTTCCTATTTTCTGTTTGCTGTATTATAGAGCACTGCAGGCCAGTTGAATAAATGATGCAGCTAAAATTGTGTGGGTGTGTTGGTATGGATGTCAGTGTGTGTGTGTGTGTGTGTGTGTGTGTGTGTGTGTGTGTGTGTAAAAACAACAGTGGCATTATGTAAACAATCTGGCATTTAAAGGGTTAAAATCCTGAAAATGAATGAATATTTGGTAGTTATGATCGGGACTGATGTTGGTTAAAAAAATACAATTAAAAAAAAAAAAAACTCATTGATAGTGGAAAATAATATTAATATATAATATTTTTGTGGCAGTTTTTTGACTCGGACATGTTTGTTCTCTAAGGACCTCTGAGTAACTTTTTTTATATTGATGCACAAGGGTTAAAAAATGTCTTAAGCGTGAATTAAATTTAAGTTTATTGTAGGGCCATTACAGTTCGTGGCGATAACATGTAGCAGAGAATAATAAACAATTTCTCCTTGTTTGTTGATCATAGTGGTAATTAAGATTGATCTCAGTCACAGTCTTTCAAACTTATCGGGAGCGCATTTGTAACCATGGTGACAGTTATCAACTCTGACTGAATTTGCAGGGAAGTTTGAGTTTCCAGGTAAACACTGTGATGAGACTCGGGGTCTAAGGTCCAGTCCAAACAAAATAACGTCATGACGTTTCGTCTACACGTGGAGGACCCTCCGCCAAGGGCAACAGATCGTAATAAATAAAACATTTAAAAGCATGTATAAGACAGAGCGGACCTCCGCGCAGCAGTCTTGTAGCCATTGAGATTGAGGCTCTCTGCTCATCTCATCACTGTTATTGATATTATAATGTCTCATAGACCTCAAGGGTTCGAATACGCCTGTTGAGATTTAAACTGAACGCTGTAGCAACGAAACTATTACATGTATGACTTATTAATGGCCCAACATTGTGTGTACCCAAAATGCTCTCTTTGTAAAGGAGAGGTGCGCCATCTGCTGGTAAATGCTCAATTTACCAGCACTCGTGAAAAGCAATATATATATATATATTTTTTTTTTTTTTTTTTTTGCATTCAACGAATCTTTAACGAAAATGTGAATTCTTTCATAGCTTTTCCAGACTTGTTCTATAGTTTTCAGTGTTAGTGTGGAAAACATGTTCAGTTGAGTGAACATAAAACCAGTTGCCTTTACCACAGGACATTCTGAGGACAGTGTCCAAAAACTAACTTTTCCATTGAAAGGCAACATTTGCCCCTGGATGTAATTTTCAGGGGTATTTTTTACTTTTGTGAGGGCATTTTATTTATTCATTTGAATATATACAGATTATCATACTTTATGTCAAGTACTTAATCAGCTGTAATAACTGGTAATCAGTTCGTGAACACAAATTCTCATTAATTCAATTATACTGTATATTATATTATAATGCTAATATTATAATAATAAATGTCTAGTCGTTAAATTATCTTGCCCATCAAATAAAAATGACCTAGAATAGAACAATATGAACTAGATCAGTAGAAATAAAATTATTATTAATTTGTGTGTAGAAGCATCTTTGTTATGAATTTGTTTTTTAATTTTCCATCTTCTGTGTGAGGGCAAGGGTTCCCCTTACAAAAAAAAAAAAAAAAAGTACTGTGGAGGTACTTAATAGAGGTATCAAATGGTAATACCATGGTATTTTAATATTTAAAGTACCATGTTACTGAATAATTAGCATATTCATATACTGTTGCATTGCATGGTACTTCAAAGAACACCAATGTCCAAACAAGTACCATGTCCAAATAAACATTGTAATACCAGGTTTGTAAGTTCATTACCATATAGGATTTGATCAAATATTGTTATACATATCAACAAAATAATTCAGAACTTCTTGGAGAGACTTGTAGTGTATATTTATTGGTACCCACCGAACATAAAGTGACTTTTTGTTAACACAGCACATCGGAGGCAGACAGTGTTGCACAACAAGATAAGCGACACACAGTTGTTTTCAGGACAGTTCACAAGAAACAGTGTAGAAAAGAGAGAGACGGTCATTTTTAGCATTTTTAGCATGAGTCTTCGCAGGTCTTTGTCACTGTGTTTTAACTTTTTATGTTGATTTGTCAAATGTCATGGTGAAATAAGTCATCCAATACCCAAAACTTGAATTCAACACTAAAATTGTACCTGTGTTATACAGTATTTTGTTTAATGTGATAAAACCAGAATATGTCACAAATCACTTTAATTTAAAAGTCATGGTTTTTGTATAAGACCTAATCAAACTGCAAGTCTGTTACATAAACTAACATAACATTTCTTCCAAAAAGGCCTTAGGCTCTTCAACAGGGCATCCAGTCACATGACTATCGCCCTTCCAGAACCAGCTCTTGTAGTCACATGAATTCACAATTTGTTCCATTTTCCCAGTCCAGTTCCAACTGAACTCCTATTCATAAAACAAAAACATTTGGAAGGCTTTCTACAAACAAATCTTTGTGTCCTGAACCCTGGAAAGCACTTGAAATGTTTGTTTTATATCTTACAGAAGGAATGTCTATTGGTTGGGCACAATGAGTATATGATTAGCACTAGATACAGCAGTACGGTTACATGATTGTGACCCTTTCGGGTGAAATGTGGGCAGCAGGTCTCTCGTTGTTGGTGTGGTTTTGATTGGAGTCTAATCCACGTCTGATCCGCTTCAGCCTGCGACTCACACAGGGAAACAGCAACACGATTTTTCCGATTATCACGGTGACAGGGAGAACCAGTGCCAATACAAAATTAGGTGGCATGTAGAAGCGATAAGACTCCTCCAGAAATGCCCGCTGCCAACCGAAAAGCAGGGCGTGGAACGTGGAAATGAGCAGGGCGATATAACCTAGAGTGGACTGACAGAATATGGACACTTGTAATTCTTTGATATTTTAAAGAACAAACAACTTAGAACATATTTTTAGTGGAGAGCAAGACAGTGAAGTGAAATTATCCATCAGTCACTCTCGTCTTACCTGGATGAAACTAAACTCTCGCCAGTTGAGAGCATTGTGGATCGAGGGAATGGATGTGACGGCTAGCAGAGAGAGAAGACCCAGACCCATAATGCCAAAGGAAACATACATCTCCACCCTCCAAACTTCCTCTTCATTCCATGAGTTCTCTATGTTTGCATGTACCTAAAGAGAGAGAAGGGGAATCAGATAATACGATTTGTGCAGTTGTGCAAATGTTTGTTTTCTCTAGCAGAGGTTTTGTATGTTGGTTTCAAACACCTAGTTCAAAACCCTTTACAAAATACAAAATTTGTATTTTTTTTTTCTGGGCAAAAACAATGAAAATGTTTTTTTTGTAGTCAAGACTTTAAGGTATGCGGCAATTGACTGTCAAAAATAAACCTACCCTGAGACATATTCACTGGAGCAAAAAGTGTGAAAACTATCCCCAGTCTCTATTTTCAAATTTGATTCTTTTTAAAAAAAAAATACACCCTCTAAATATTACAGTACATCATACACATTATTATGCACTGCATATATTTTAGATATAAAGTACGTTCTAAAAGTCTACGACCACATTGAAAATCTGGGATTTTTTATTTTATTTATTTAAACCTGAAAATAAACAGAAAGTTATAGGATTTAAAAAAAAGAAAAGAAAAACAGAAATATTAATATAATTAAGATTCTATAATATTTCTAAGTCTCTAATCAAATGTAAGCAAATTTGTGACATTGACCATTTGGCTGAACTTGATTCAATCATGGACAGTGGTTCCACATGTTTGAAATGAGTTGTCTTAAATTAAAATTACCATGTAATTTCAACTGAAATGTTTCAAGTAGAGGGAACATAACTGAATCAATAAATCCAACAAAATGTACTATGCCAAAATAACTCAAATAAAACTTTTTAGTGATATGTTAAAGAGGAAATATTAGCATGCTAAACTTGCTTCTGAATGCAACTTGGTCACTATGCTGTAGTTACAGCAATTGCTTGATGGTTAAAACCATATGTAGACTACGTAAAATGTATTGGTCCTCAACCTAGGCTCAAGCTACACTCTTCACCATGATGGTTACCCCCAAAACTACAACATAATAGAAATTCTTCTAAATTTCAACATAGCAAAACATTAAATACTAACAAGTCTCCCCTTTATATTCATCTTTCACAAAGACACTTAATTTAACATTTACTCTCCATGTCAAGAGCCATTGCAAAGCATGTTTGGAACTAGAAATCCTCTGTCCAGTTTCAGTTAACCAAACACAAAAATATTCATGTTGTCGCAACACAAATGGATTAAGTAAAGGTGACAAGACACTTGTTTTAGTTGAATCAACTTTGTTAATTTAAAGGAATGTTCCGGGTTCAATATAAGTTAATCTCAATCGACAGCATTTATGGCATAATATGTTAATGTCCCTGCTTTTCTTTTTTTTTTTTTTTTTAAAGCAAATATCAAGGTTACAGTGAGGAACTTACAATGGAAGTGAATGGGGGGCAATTTTTGAACTTTAAAATACTCATTTTTTCAAAAGTATAACCACAAGACATAAACGATATGCATGCAAATATGATTTTAGTGTAATAACATCACTTACTAACATTTTCTGTGTAAAGTTATAGCCAATTTTACAACTCTGTTGCCATGACGATGTAACAAACCCTAAAATGACTGTAAAAATGTAAATTTAAACAACTTTACAGCTCAAATAATACATGAGTTTTAACAGAAGAATTCATTGAAGTGCTTTTATAAAATTAGAAGCTTCAGATTTCTGTGTTTTAACCCTCCAAAAAATTGGCCACATTCACTTTCATTGTCTCCATTCACTTCCATTGTAAGTGCCTCACTGTAACCTCGATTTTTGCTTTTTTTTTAAAGAAAATGAGGGGCAAGTCGAAATTAAGTCAATTGAGCTTAACTTATATTAAACTTGGAACATTCCTTTAAGTTCCTTTAACATGAACATGGGAGGATTAAGTAAAACTGACAATAGTGATAGCCTCCAAAAGATGCATGCTGTTATTTAAGCAAAAATGTGAAATGCAAATGTTTAATTCAATTTATCACACAAATTTTATACTGATAATATAATCTGTAATGAAAAATTTGAAAAATGCTAAATAAACTGATTTTCACGACTTGGACTATTGAACCCCACCGTATATACTGTACAAACTTATTCCAAATAATGATTTTGACACAAGTATAAATTTTGATATTTTAATTTTACAGATTAGGTGCAAAAAGTAAAATTCTCAAAGATATTAAATGAATACACACACCTGCTGATAGGCCATGTTGAGCACCAGGTATCTCTCTGAGCGTCTCATGGGCAGGCAGAGGCTGTATAGCACATGTATGCAGGCAAAGAAGAAACTCAACAAGCCAAGCTGTTTGCGGCTCTCCAGCCAGCCCTCCAACCAGGGTGGAAAACGGCGATACTTTGTCCCATAGATGAGCTGGTACACAGCAGCTAGCTGTCCTGCTAAATACACCAGCGCTAGCAGAACTATGGCCACCATAGGCAGCGTCCTGTTCACAATCTCTATAGGAATCTTGTAAAAAAAACTCTGTCTGGTCTTCAAATAAGGATGGATAATGTCCCGCACAAAGGAATAGGCAAAGAAGAAGATGGAAAGGGCGACTGCGGTCAAAACAGGCCCTTTCCAGGCTGTAAAGAGATGTAAGGGCATGTTCTCAATCTCTTTGGCGGAGGACAGGGCGCCCATGTCCACAGGGATGAAATTAAGCTGACGGGCCATCTGAATAAGCTGCTGTCGAGCGTCCACTGAATTACTGCAAATATAGACCTATATAAAAGGATGAAAGCAACAATTAATGGATGCATGATCGGTGACCATGTCGGTATTGGACAAGTTAATGGCCAATATCTGAAGTAGAAAATGTGAAAAAGTTTGAAATTTAAACATTATACTGGAACCTATTTTTTACATCAGGATAAAAAAAAACATATTAGATGGTTATCCATCTTTTCTACTGTACATTATATTACCTGATTTCACTCACATTGATTGAAGCTTTACTGTGCACAACAAAATAAATATACTGTATATTTATAATTTCAGCCATTAAAAGATACTTGAGGCACCATTTGGGGTTCCTCAGATCACCACACTGATGGAACCCTTTGGATAACTTCTAGGCAACTTTTCCAATAGGGCAGTTCTTTAAGGAGCTTACAAAATAGAACATGTTCCTGCAAGAACTCTGCCAATGGACTGCCAGCTGTTCCTCCAATAACTAACTCCGTCATAGGGAGAAGGTTTTGACACACTTGAAATATATTCTGAGAACATCTAAGGCACCTTCACAAGGGTCCAAATTGGTTCTCCAGAGGGTTCCACAAGTGTATACATGAGGAACCCCAAATGGTGATTCAAGTATCTCTTTATTTTTACAGTGAATAATTATTACTAACATACTGGCCAAAATGTTTGTATCTGTGCATCCCAAGTAGCAATAAATCCATGGCATTGAAAACATTAAAGACAAAACCATTTCCAATGAACTACTGATCTGAATGCTTCTATGAAGGTGAGTAAATGATAAGAGAATGTTAATTTTTGGGTGAACTATCCCTTTAAAAGCAGAATAAGCTGCTTGCAAAGTGAGACCTTTAGCCCAGCATGTTTTAAAAAAACAGTTTGAACAATGTCATTATTTTTGCAATTCCGTTTAGTGATGCTAGTGGTGCAGAAATTATACACTAAACCTTTAGAGGGATAGCTTTCTTTCATCCATGGAACACAAAAGGAGAAGGCAAAATGAACCCCAGTCACCATTCACTTTCACTGCATGGAAAAAAAGATGCATGTGAATGGTGACTGAGACTAACGTAATGCCTAACATCTCCTTTTGTTTTCCATGTAAGAAATAAAGTCATACAGGTCTGGAACAACATGAGGGTGAGTAAATGATGACATCATTTATTATTTTTGGGTGAACCTCATAAACATACCTGTCGACTGGAGTCTCTGGGGCCTGACTGCATGGCCCATGATGAGATCACGTTGAATCCTTTGACCACAATGGATTCTGAGAAGAGGGAGGCTAAGTACTCTGCATTTGATTCTGGATACTGGTTCAGCCGTCTGTTATTGCTGACGTCCACCAGTATTTTCCCCACCAACAAGTGTTTGATGTCCCAAAGGGAAGAATAATGCTCTCTTCGAATGGCCAGGAACACAATGGCGGCCTTCCCTACTGCATCCTCATTATGGGTCACATCCACCACATGTGGGAACGATTCAGCAGCCCTCTTGGGTTGCCGACTTCCCACCACCACGTGAAAGCCACTGCGGAGAAGCCGGATGGTCAGGCTTTTGGAGAAGTCCCCAGAACCAATGATGGCAACTGTGTGCTTGCTGGGTCCCTCCTTGGACCCATTCTTCAGCCCGTTGGGAAGGAAGCAAACTTTGGTACTGGCCGGACTGCTGCCCAGCATGGAAATGGAGTCCATTTTCAGGTACGAAGCAACTCGTGCTGGATCTTAAGACACTAATGGAATTTAATATTTTGTTAAAAGAGATCTACGTTTCTGAAAGATGTTAGGATAACCAAGTAAGGCCATACAGTACTTATGCTCAATATCAATTGGCAGCCAATTTTAATAACAATCTGTCCAGCTTCTCCTAAATTGTCCTAAACGTCCTACACTCTAAATATAGCCTATATATATATATATATATATATATATATATATATAGGTCAAAGCTTTCATTTAAAAACCCAGAAACAATTTTAACCCTTACTGCTTACTGATGGTCCATCATGTCAAAGCCATTACAGCAATTCCAAAGCTGAGGTGCAAGATATTATCTTTTGAACAGCAAGAATATTCTAAAAGAGCAGACTATTTTAAAACAGCAGAGTTCCACCGAGTCACACAAGGAACAACTGTGTCAAGTTTCATGCAGTGGACTCCACTGCATCAGCAGTAACAGTAGAGTGATGGGTTTGTTTCATATTGCTGCACCTTGCGGGCAGGACCCTTAGAGATGGCATCCACTAGATCCTTTGAAGAAATTAAATTCAATGTGTGAGTTGCACACCATTGGTGTAATTTAATTCTTAAAAATGAAATAATCTCTATAGATCCAGTGGTTAAATGCTGAGGTAGACCGCTCAATCTTCACCTGGCTGGCTAGTTGCGAGTATCAGTTCTGAGTGCAATACACACAACCCTCCCCCTCTCTTCCGAAAACACTCAAAGACTTCCCGAACGTATATCAGCAGTGTGCTGATTTAGAATGAAAAATGTAAAAGATTGAAAAAAGAGAATGATTAGGATGATCAATAAATTATTAACAATTTACTGCTGTTGCCTTGTTAATATGTAATCACATGATCTGTAAAAAAGTAACTGTAGTCCGATTACGAGTATTTTAAAATGTAATTTAATTCAATTACAAGTACTTGATTTCTGTAATCTGATTATATAATCCAGATTACATGTAATCCGTTACTACCCAGCACTGCTCGAAAAGAAGTAAAACATCGAGAAGCATTATGGTAATGAGAATAGAGTAAATGTGCTTAATTGTCATGAAAATAATGTCACATTTAAAAAAAAATAATAATAATATATGTATATATATATATATATATATATGTATATATTATTGGTAAAAAAAAATAGTTTTTTTTTCTGTATACAAAATATAATTCAATGTTTACATTTATTTTGGTTTTGGGGACAATGTGGCTTTATTCATACACTTAATATTGTGGGAAAATCAACCAGCTCCACAGGTTGGATGCATAGTCCAGGGTTTTCTCATACCGACATTCTGTTTTCTAATGTATGCCAACATAGAATAGAATAGAATAGAATAGAATAGAATAGAATAGAATAGAATAGAATAGAAGCTGAAATGAAATTCTGTCTTTTTCAATAGCCAACCATGACTTTGAAATCTAAGATATCTTACCTGTTTGAGTGCCGACAGTGATTTGCTCACTTGGAAACAATTCTTTCATGTGTTTCAAATAAGAATCTAAAGTGTGTCTACATATTTTCCAGTGCGGGGGTAAATTTATATTTAAATTACGCATTATGCTCTTTGCCAAGGATAGCGCATCTGACGCAGCCGAATCATAAATATTCCATTGAAAAAACATCTCAAGGTTATCGAGGTAACGTTACCTGAAATGGAATCAGCCGTGGTACCATCGAGCAAACAGATGTTATGTATGTTCCTGACCGGTGACTGTTCTCCCAGCTCTCTGTCCAAGGCCCCAGCTTCTAGTACAGAGAATTAGTGTGTCTTTCATTGGGCGACATGTGTTACTATGGAATACCTGTATATAATGGGACATAAATCTCATCCTGCAGGGGGCGCTTCACGGCTCACAAAGTTAAATTTCCTATAGAGCCGCATTCAAATATCAGGTAGTTATTTTGATTCAATGGAGATATTTGTAACCCCAAAAGTACAATCGTTTAAATCTACTCATTAAAAAGTATTAGCATCTGAGATACAAATAAAATTCTGCAAGAGCAATCCATACAAAATTATTTAAAAAAAGCAATTTGCAGTAATCACAGACAACTGTAATTTGTCAATCCTAACTAGCGCAGAGAAAAGTATCTGTTACCACGTGTCAAAGCATTCTAAGGGGCCGTTCAGTCTGAACACGTCCTTGCGCAACACTAGACACAACGCAACACAAGAAACATGAAACAAGACGCGTTTTTAAAACTTGAAGTTATTTTTAATTTGACATGACGTCTTAAAAACGTTTCGTTCCTTCGCGAGACGATAAAAAACAAAGCAAGATGCGGCGAAACAGTCAAAGACGTCCGTCTAGTGCGTGTTCGGTTTGAACGTCCCCTATCATCACTACCTTAGGAGCGGACAGGACAATTATTTGACCTTAATAATGACATTTTGAAACTTAAATAGTCCTTGAATTAAAAATACACAATAAATAAATATAATAGGAGTATTTTCAGACCAACTGTAGTTGACCAGTTATCAGTTCCGGGCCGCTGTATGCCCCGCCTATTTTAAGATACACCTTCAATGATAATGGCTGTTCTTTCTTATTATATTTTTATGTTACATGTTGCAGCGCACCGGTAAAGCTGCTATAAGAACTGACCTCTGCAGTACATCGTATCTCCTCATATGCGACACAATGCTTGCGATTTCTCTCATAACAATGACCAATATGCTTTCTATGCTGGTAATTGAAATGTTTTAGGTTCAAACCCATATGAACTATCGTGCCCTTGAGCAAGAGGTTGGTTTCCCAGCTTGTTTTAATGATGTTTTGATATTTTAACAATATTGATTTAAATCAGGGTCTCATGCAATGAGGATGTTCAAAGTTCTTGTTCGACAGATTCAACAGATGATAAGGGATAGTGATTTGCATGGATATTACATGGATACTTCACAACTGGGCATAAAATATATTTATTATTTTGGCTTGACAAGGCCCAGGGGCGGGTTTATGATTTCTGAGTCATAAAAATCATCATTTTAAATTTGTCCTATAAGCCGTACATTCATTCAAAATGTTTAATGAAATAAAAATCTTGTTAAATGCATGTTTTCCAGTTTTTCCACAGATAAAAAAGCAATATTTACCTACATATATTTGTAACCCCCCCTTCATTTTTTTATTTATTTTTTTTTTTTTTTTTTTTTTGTGAACAGGGTGCGCAATACCTACTACTTCACCCAGTAACATTTTGGAATGTAAGTGGTATTTATTAATATTATAACCCATCATTTATTTATTGTTGTCCAGTTTAGCGTAGCTTTCCTACCGGGGTGGGGGCCCTCTCAATGTCCGGGGCCCCACGCAGTGGTTTGCGTGGTGGTTAAAACCGCTACTGACAAGGCCAACATACTGTTATTCTACAGATATGGTTTAGAGTTCTCAAAATCTCTAAATAAAGACCAACATTTTCAACTGTATCTCCTCCTTTACAGGTTTCAAGCTACATCCACCAAATTTGGCACAGACCTTTAGACAATTCTGACTTGGGTTGCTTTGACTTTTCTAACTGATTGGACTAACACCCTGTATACATAATGATGCAAGCGGCATGACACAATTCGACAAAAGCAAATCGCTCCATCATATTCAATGATGCTTTCAACACTGAATGCGCCTTGTTGCGGCGACAGTAAACGGATTCCCCGTTCTACTTTGCGCTGCATGCGCTGGCGCTACTCCTGCCAACAAGACAAATAAAGGGCTTAGTCGCATCCAGTGTAGACAGCCTCATGGCATTGTGACGCGACATCACTCGCGGATGGTGTAGACAGGGTGTTGGGTTTTCATACAGTGTCCCATAGACTTACATTGATGGAATATTCAAACAGGCCAAGACTTGTCAAACTTGTCTGTCTGAATATTTAAAACTTGAAAAGTAAACACATATTTACAGTATTTGTCTGTCTGTCTGTCTGACGGTTTGACTGATTATCTAGATAGCTGGCTGGCTGTTTGTCTTTCTGTAATTTCTGTATAGCCATCCAACTTCAAAAATAGTTTTCAAACAAGGTTTTGTCAAGCCAGCATCAAAGTTTCTCTTGACAGTCTTTACCCATCTAGTTCGAAATTACGTTATTGTGTGAGAGGAAAGAGACTGCACGTGATAGTACTAAATAAATAAATAAAACTAGCACATCAACATAGAAAATCGGTTGCCTGGGACAGTTAAAAAAAAAAAAAAAAAAAAAAAAAGAGTTTATTGGACATCATACATACAATTTGCCTCCTTTTACACACAAGACATATTTTAATCTTACAGACACAAACACACGCCTGCACACACACACAAACAAACAAATTGAGAACAATTAAAGTAGACTGTGACATTTAGCTACTGCTTGGCTGTTTCAAAATTATTGATACCTTAAGGTCCTTTGGCAAGCGTGTGGACTAAAAGAGCCTACAGGAAAAACATGCTGACAGCAACATATCAATTTCTCCAATAATAGCATGTTCCCTCTTTCCTCCATTCTACCAGTGAACACTTTCACACTGCTGTTTACCTCTCTCCTTTCTCACTTTTGGGCAACTTCAGGACAGCAGCAAGAGCGCCATTTATGCAAAACACAAAAAGCACTTTGTGCATGACTATATGAGTCTTGTAGAAGTCATTTCTACTGTGAGACATGTAGCCCATTGGGTAAAGGTCACAGCAACATGGGAAGGCTGTTTAAGAATGCATAGTTATCAGTTTGGGATTTGAATAAACCCCTAACCCTAAGTATTAAACTTTAGCGCACAACTTATCAGCACTGTTTGTGCTAGTATGGACGTAAATAATACCACGCAGCTTGTTGAGGAAAGGTGTACTATTATTTTTTAAAGTGACCAGTTTTTCACCTGGTGAAATTAGAAGAAAAATCCCATACACCAAAATCGAAAAAAGGAATAAATGCCATAGGGACCAAAATATCAAGGAGACTTAGGCAGGTACTCCCAGAGCACCCTAGCAAAAACATGCAATGCACAAAAAAAAAAAAAAAACACTTTACAAACTTCATAGCAATGCCCTGACAAACACCCAGAGCTCTCTAACTCATGATGAGTTTTGCAGGGGTAAGCACCACCATCATTTTCTTCATAAAATGTAAATATCTAGTTTATCGGCAGTTGTTAAGAGCTGCTTCCTGAACTGTCATACAAAATAGCCATAGTTTAATTTCTGTATCATGAATATTAGTCCCAGTTTCTGTTCCTCTATTAAAATAGGTTTGAAGACTTTGCTCCAATATAAAGAATGGCCATTTCTGCTCTAAGGGAGCCAAAGGATATTAGAGAAAGAGTTACTTTGATTGTATTCCTACAAACTCGCATTTATTGTTCTCACTTCACTTAGATCGGAGATTTATATTTTTAAGCTCAACATTCACACAAACTGAAAGCTTGTTTCATCAGTCAGAGCTCAAATGGTGGTCTAATTCAATTTGGCAATTTCCCTTGCAGCCACACTCATGACCATCCTATGATTTGGTGTCTGTCCCAGTAAAAAAAAAAAAAAAAAAACTCTCACTTTCAGCACAAGCGACCAGACTGAAAACCGAAATTATCATGTGTTTCGCTAACTTGCTTTTGGTTGGTATGGGGACATTAGGACTATCTGAATTCTGCTCTGCAGGGCCCCTTCATGCACAGTGCAAAGTCGAATGGTAAAGTAACGAATTACAAATACTCATGTTACTGTAATAAACTACTTTTTCCCAATAATTGTACTTTTTTAAGTAGTTTAAAAATGGTATACTTTTACTTTTGCTTGAGTACATTTTAAGTGCTGTAACTGTACTTTTACTGCGCTATTTTCCAACCATCTGTGTTTGCTACTTCCCTGTCCTGAAGTTATTTGTATCTATCAACATGATTGGCTAGGGAGAGTCTCGTAACTCCCATCCAATCAAATCACATGTAAAAAACTTGAACGGCAGCTGTAGATCTGGCGCCATTTGTTATGGATGCCTCAAGCACAGTTCAACACCTGAACATCACAGCAGCACCTGAAAGGGCATTTCACAGTGAAAAAGGCAAATTACTTGACTGTGTCATGTGAGTTCAACTTGCTAAAGCCAGATATCAGCATTAATCCTGCCTCTAATTTGAAGAAACATATCAAGGTAAATTTCACAGTGTCTATAATGTAGCCTGTAAATTAGCTATCTATCACTGAGATTATTGGGTTGATGTGAGAGATTAAGGAAATGTTAAACCACTCTCTGCTTTTGGCTGAATAACTTGAGTTGCTTTAAAATTATTAATGTAATACAATAAATGTAATAATAATATTTTTAATAATATTGTTATTTATTTATTTATTTTTATTTTTTTATAATACCGACCCCTGATGTAGAGATTGTGTTAATTTGTATAATAAATTACCAGGAAAGTAGAGATGATAAAATGTTTTATAATTATGCTTAGCCTTTATCATGTTTTTTTCTAATGCCTGATAGAAAAGTGTCAATCTTTGTAGAGCAATACTTCAGGCAGAACATTCCACCAGTCACAAACTTCAGAAAATTGTGCATCATGCATTAGAATGAGAACACAACTATTTCTGGGCTTAAAAGATACAAGGATTAAATCAATGTGGAACATTGTATCTCAAAAGGAGGACAATGTGGCCCCCCATGAGCTACTTAAAGAAATAGTTCACTCAAAAATGAAAATTCTCTCATCATTTACTCACCCCCAGAATTTTTTCTCCCTGCCCAGTAGATGGCGATATGCATGAAGAATGTGAATCACCAAAAACAAAAGAAGAAAGTGAAAGTTAAAGTGGAGATTGACTGAGCAGGGAGGAGAATTTCTAGCAAAAATGGACTTAAATATTGATCTGTTTCTCACCCAACCTATCATATCTCTTCTGAAGACATGGATTTAACCACTGGAGTCACATGGATTAGGCTGCTTTTATGCTGACTTATGTGATTTTTGGAGCTTCAAAATTTGGGCACCCATTCACTTGCATTGTATGGACCAAAAGAGATGAAATATTCTTCTAAAAATCTTAATTTGTGTTCTGCTGATGAAAGAAAGTCATACACATCCGGGATGGCATAAGGTTGACTAAATAATGAGAGAATTTAAATTTTTGTGTGAACTATCCCTTTAAAGCCCGATGTGGCTTTAAAGACAACTGCTCTACCGCCTCTATTGTGCCAAGTGACCCTGCTTTTCTAATGTATTTTTTATTTTTTTTTATTTTTTTTATTTTTTTTTGCATTCCTTGCATTGTTTTGAACATGTTTTATGTGCAACAATAACTATCTTAGTCGGCATTAAGGGAAATTTAGACCCTGCACGTAAACTGATTTTAATCTAATTGTTTCATACATTATGATATTGAAAATAACTTTTTTATCTTTTCCTTTCTGTAATCATGTCGCCCTTTTATTTTTTTTTTTTAAATCAGATGTTTACAGTATCACAGGTAAATGATGTATTTTAAAAGTTGGCAGTCACAAACACCTATAAAACACCTATATTTTTAATTCTTTCTGGCAAACAGCCATGAAAGGGAATGTAAATTACAATATGTGTGCTACATTTTTTAATTGCAGCATCGAGTTTTTATTATAAAGGGGCATAGTTTCGCAACTCAGTACTCAATACTCACTACTCATGAGTACTTTTAAATGAGCTACACTTTTACTCTTGCTTGAGTAGTTTTTAGGACAGGTACTTTTACTCTACTCAAACTAAATGTTTTAAGAAGTAACAGTACTTTTTAAATAATGCTTGAGTATTATTTTTCAGTACTCTTTCCACCCCTGGTAAAGTATCAGTCATTTGTGTGTGTGTATGTGTGTGTGTGTGTGTGTGTGTGTGTGTGTGTGTGTGTGTGTGTGTATATATATATATATATATATATATATATATATATATATATATATATATATATATATATATATATATATATATTTGTTGTATACTGATAATTTAAAACACACACACACACACACACACACACACACACACATATATATATATATATATATATATATATATATATATATATATATATATATATATATATATATATATATATACACATATAATTATATACGTTATATAATTTTCACTTAAACTTGAAAAGAAACTCTGAAATGTTAAAGAGAAGGCCACTGGATTTGTTTATATGTCAATATTTATGGTTTTAGAATTACATTTAGAATATTTTCTGTTAATAAGTTGACACCCTGTCTACACTGGTCGAGTCCGTTGATGCGGCGCAACAATGGCTTGAGGCTGTCTACCATAGACATGTATACATAGATACCTCAATTGCAGCCGTTCCTATGGGCCGCAATACGTCAGCGTGTCCGCCTTATTGGAACATCAACACATGAATGTATATTGACAGATACGGTCTGTAACAGTCTGGAGTCTTTTCCAGCCAACTTTAAAATTATTCAATCTGATCTCATGAAAAATCGTACATAATTTACGAGGTGGCTATTTCGTGTGATGTTGCATGATTTTGTTCGAATAAACTCGTACGAATTGATCACGTGCAAATTCTCGGATGTCTAATGCGGAAGTAAGCGCGAGTTTCGCGCACGAGGCGTTAATGACATACTTGTTAATATTATGCCCTTACCCAAACCCCTTATCTAAATTTAACCATTCAGTAGAGTGTGGAAACATGATAGAAAGCTGTTGTGTGTGACAGAAGCAAGTAATTGTCACGTATTAGATGTAAACGATGTCCAGTGACGTCATTGGCTGTAGTGAAAGTTGTGGGAATTCAAACGAGTGCAGTCGCAGAATAACATACGAATTAGCCAAATTTAGAAAAGTCGTTTGAATCCTGACAATTTCGCTGTGAGAGTGTGTTGGATTATTTTATAATCTATAAACACTGGGCAATATTTTAGATGGTATAGAAATTCCTGACTTAAAACAGTTTTTTTTTTTTTTTTTTTCGTAGCAAACTGCAAATAAAGTCCTCTTCAAATGAATATATCATGGCAAACATATTGAAAATTAGCATCCAGTCTGTCATTTCCTAACATGATGATGAACTGTTTCCACACAAAAGCCCTTTATGCAGCAGTCTGAGGCTTCTTAACCATTCACTTGCATAAAGCTCTCCTTGTTGACCGTTCCAAGATGGTTGACGTATCCAAACCAGCCCAAGAGACCTTATATTCACACTAGCACCATCTTTAATTTTTAATGGGAATGATAACGAGGCTGTGAGTGATAGACTTACACTCTCTTCAATGGTATGAATGGTATAAAGCTGTAAAAAGCTCCTAGATCACATCTGATTTTCCACAGCTCATGTTGTCTGGAGTTCGTTGTATACTGAATGTTCTTGGACAGATATTTTATCAATGTTTTGTATGCGGAACGATCCAAAAACACTTTAAACTGCAGTACAGCCCATTGAAGAGACTGTAAATCGATCCCTCACAGTCGTTGTCATTCCCATTAAAAATCAAAGATGGTGCTAACGTGAATAATGTCTATGAGGTATCTATGTATGTATATCTATGCTGTCAATAGGACACATCAACACAAACAATGTTTTAATAGATTTTTTTTCTTTTTTTTTGCTAAATAAAGACACATGTTGATGGAGAACTTACATTTGGTGTTGCTTTTTTCCAGGTATTTCAGTCTCCCTAGCAGAAATGTATATGAAGCTATGGTCACACAGATTAAAAAGTGGAGGACAGTGTCAACCTGTGCCATGGCAGAGGAGAAATGCCTCTACAAGGTGTGTAGTTTAGGTGTTTAAGGGTGTGTTCATAAATTATATGAATATTTTGCCATCTTCTCTCCCTCTCTTTGCCCAGGTACTTTGAATTATTTTATGCAATACTTCAATATATTTCCTAACTAACCTGTTCACCAGGCCATGTCAGTATGCTGTCACAGATCAGGCACCACCTACTGTAACCTGTACAACTTAATGGAAGGTAAAATAAAGTAAATTCTAAAGACAAAATACCAATCAAGCTCATTATATTTTTCCAGTCCACATGCATGTTTATATCCCAGAAACAACATTTAAACAGTGCATCTTTTGGCAAATCACCTGCTGAGTTTTATCATCTCTTCTGTGCAGGCAGGATATAAAGAGATCACCAGTGACTTCCTGTGCACACAGCAATTATTTGTTGCAATTAACTGTTCTGTGTATAAAAACTGTATAAATTGAGAAAAATTTGTAGTTGCTATTGTATGACTCCACAAAAATACTCACAGATACTGTTGTGATATTTTGCCTGAATTCTGTAGTTTTTATTTTATTTTTGTATTATTATTATTTTGCTTGACATTTTGTATTGGACATTTTAGGTGTGACATTTTATACTGCACAAAGTTTGGGGACACATATAGGAGTCCTGAGTGTGTGTCAGGTGAGACACTATTTTCTACAGGAACACTGTGCTCTCTAAAGGCAGCAATATTCTCCTGTGGGTGCAGCTATCCATCATGGATCTCATGCTCTCGTCACCTGAGACCTTCTGGCTATTTGCATCAGTCTACCACTCAACCACTGCAGTAGCGTTATGTTACCAGTAGAGAGAAGTGTTTGCAAGTGTTTTTGTACTACGTTCTTAAAAGAGTTGCCATTTGTTGCAGGACTCAGTGTTCTACTTCTGTTCTATTTGCAAAAGGAATGTTTGGAAATCTCAAACTGAAAGTTCCTATTGAAACACTAAAGCAGAAGTTATAAAATAACTATCTTAAGACAAATGTTTTTGTGAAACATCTAATGTGCCGAAGAATTTTGCACATATATATATATACACTGGCGGCCAAAAGTTTGGAATAATGGACAGATTTTGCTGTTTCGGAAGGAAATTGGTACTTTAATTCACCAAAGTGGCATTCAACTAATCACAAAGTATAGTCAGGACATTACTGATGTAAAAAAACAGCACCATCACTATTTGAAAAAAGTCATTTTTGATCAAATCTAGACAGACTCCATTTCCAGCAGCCATCACTCCAACACCTTATCCTTGAGTAATCATGCTAAATTGCTAATTTGGTACTAGAAAATCACTTGCCATTATATCAAACAGAGTTGAAAGCTATTTGGTTCATTAAATGAAGCGTAACATTGTCTTTAACAATGTTACAATGTAACATTGTTTGTATTTGTTTTTGAGTTGCCACAGTATTGCAATACACTAGCATATCTTAAGGTCAATATTAGGTAAAAATGGAAAAAAAGAAACAGCTTTCTCTAGAAACTCATCAGTCAATCATTGTTTTGAGGAATGAAGGCTATACAATGCTTGAAATTGCCAAAAAACTGAAGATTTCATACAAAGGTGTACACTACAGTCTTCAAAGACAAAGGACAACTGGCTCTAACAAGGACAGAAAGAGATGTGGAA
Organism: Myxocyprinus asiaticus; assembly: GCF_019703515.2. Taxonomy (NCBI): domain Eukaryota; kingdom Metazoa; phylum Chordata; class Actinopteri; order Cypriniformes; family Catostomidae; genus Myxocyprinus; species Myxocyprinus asiaticus. The sequence goes on from NC_059387.1 coordinate 29,670,168, forward strand.
GGCCAGATGTACAACTAACAAGAGGATAAGTGCATCAGAGTCTCTAGTTTGATAAATAGACGCCTCACATGTGCTCAGCTGACAGCTTCATTGAATTCTACCCGCTCAACACCAGTTTCATGTACAACAGTAAAGAGGAGACTCAGGGGTGCAGGCCTTATGGGAAGAATTGCAAAGAAAAAGCCACTTATGAAACAGAAAAACAAAAAGAAAATGTTAGACTGGGCAAAGAAACACAGACATTGGACAACAGATAATTGGGAAAGAGTGTTATGGATCTTAAACTCACTGAGCTTTTGTGGGATCAGCTAGACTGTAAGGTGCGTGAGAAGTGCCCGACAAGACAGCCACATCTATGGCAAGTGCTACAGGAAGTGTGGGGTGAAATGTCACCTGAGTATCTGGACAAACTGACAGCTAGAATGCCAAGGATCTGCAAAGCTGTCATTGCTGCACGTGGAGGATTTTTTGATGAGAACTCTTTGAAGTAGTTTAAGTAAATTTTTTTCAAATTGTAATAGTAATTTTTCACATTATTAATGTCTGACTATACATTGTGATCAGTTGAATGCCACTTTGGTTAATAAAAGTACCAATTTCTTTTCATAAGAGCAAAATCTGTACCTCATTCAAAACCTTTGGCCGCCAGTGTGTGTGTGTGTGTATATATATATATATATACTGTATACACACTGGTGGTCAAACGTTATTTCTGTATCCTAAATCCAACACCAGTTTATGGTTATTTCCTTATATTTCCTATATATTTAGGAAGGTTAAACTTTACCATGGTGGCAGCAGTGAGTCAGAGTTCATGGAAAAGACCACAGAGTCTCTGGAGTGAAAGAGTAAAAATGTATCCTCTCAGGTGTGAGATGTTTAAGTAGCAGAAAGAAGAAATGTACTCCATTACAGCCCAGAATATTGCACAGATTTTTCACATTTACTGAGCTATTACAGTAGACTGATACCCACAATATTACACTGGTACCCACACAAGCCTTTTATAAAACTTTATAATCTGTTGCTTCTGTGCCAGGAGGGGTAGACAGCATAAGAGTGATTATATGACTTACCTTGACAATGAAGGTTGGGAGGTTTATTATCCTAGAAATACCTTATATTCACGATTCAAAGAAAATTACAAATAGTCTATTATTTATGAATAAAACAAACACAATATACTTTATATACTGTAACTATCTACATTTACAAATGGATTAAAGCACTGGTAAATGATTTGTGCCATTTTGTTTTACGTATTTTCTATGACATTAGCTGACAAAATAAAATAACATTTATTTGATAAAATTAGCTTATAAAATTAATTTATAAAATTAAGGAACTAAATTTTTTGTTGATTAAGGAATATCATTCCCTGTCATTTCTGTCTGTTCTCTGTTTCTGTATCTCTTATCATACCTTAATTTTCTCACATACAACTGAAAACTTTGGTAAACATTGATAAAATTGTAAATCTCTCTCTCTCTCTCTCTCTCTCTCTCTCTCTCTCTCTCTCTCTCTCTCTCTCTCTCTCTCTCTCTCTCAAGTGTGCATTTCAGTTAGGAGTTGAATTTAACCAGCCCAGCCTTAACATGTCATTGATGAAAGGGTGCACAATCCTTTCAAAGCCAATTAAAGGTGCCTTAGCCCTCAGGGGTAGTGAGCAAAGGACTGACAGGAGACCACAGAGGAACTGAGAGATGTAATCAGTGCCTTTCTTTTGAACAGTACTGAAAAGCACAACAATATCACACAATAAATCACAGTGAGCGGTACAGCTGATACAGACTCTCAAGGACAAACAAGTCATCTCCTCAGTAACAAAATACACCTAGGCTGCGTTCCACTTTATTTTTATACCCTTCCCTCACTAACTTCCCTCCGTCTCACGGACTCAGATGTACGTCACTGCTTATGTTGCGCAAGTGTCCACTACTGGCGGAACCCGTGCAGTGGGTTTAACTAGAACACCCTAAACCCTTGATCGCATGTTGAAGGCTGATGTCAGTTTGTGGAATTATTAAGTGATTTTAGCACCTGAGAAAACAACATTTTCAGAGATTGATAAAGTTTAGTTATAATTTCAGAGGGTTATGTATAAATCTCATATGTTTAATTTTTATTTATTAAAATGAATTGTTAGAAACGATTAATCAAGCTTTACAAGAATGAAAATGATACCATAAAAATGATCACATAGGCTATAACTATGTGATAAACAGCTTAAGGTAGCTACAAGTATTATGCTGTTAAATCTCAATATAACTTTTCTAAACTGCTTAATTGACTTAACTTCACTTCCATCATATATTAGAGTTGTGTGGGGGTGGGGTTTATGCAGTGCTATCTGCTGTCACATCACAATCGAGGTGCATTTTGGGATATGTAGCTGCCTGAAGCGAACTTCAGAGCAGGCTCGCTCCCTCTGTTAAAATCGAGGGGTTGGGCTCTGTCAACAGAAACTTCCCTTGCTCACTTAACGAAGTGGAACGGACTTCCAAAATGGCGGGGAAGTGCTTAGGGGAGTTATCAAGTGGATGTTAAAAGTGAAGTGGAACGCAGTCCTAGTGACATACCCTACAGTCTGCTGTCAGCTCCATCTTTATTTACTCATTGAAAAGCCATTAAAAGGCTTTTCTTGTAAGATTAGCTGACATATAACACACCCAAAAACTTTTGTTTTAATTCAACAGAGAAATTTTAAAATAAAATGTACAAAGTACTTAAGTCCTTCATCTGAGCTTTTCACAATTTAAAATAAAACTTTTGCCTTCACTTGTAATTTTAAATGGTCCTGGGGTGTGACAAATGAGCTTTTAAAAGTAAAAATATTCAATTAAGTCATATGGTGATTCATATGATGTCACAAAACTGCATGTCGTCATAAATAATTATAGAAGAATTGGAAAAATTTGGCTTGAAATACATGAATTATAGCATGCCACACTGTAGGACACTTGAAAGTTCATGTCAACACCCCATAAACATACTCCAGTGGGATTAGCCTGTGATATTGAAATAAGAGTAACAAAAATATATGCATATATATTCTTTTCTGGCATTTTATTTATTTATTTTTATTTTTATTTATTTTTTAACCAGTAATTAATTAATTAATTAATTAATTATTATTATTATTATTTAAATTTACAAAAATAAAAATACATTTCATTTCTTTGCAAATGCTTTCCTAACACTATATTTTATGTTAGTATATAATGTAATTGTTGTATGTATTTTAATTTTTTGGTTAAATTGCATGTTGCTTTTCAGTTCTTATAATGCTAAAGGTCTCCTTGAGTGCTGTGAAAGCGGGCCAAGGAATGAACCTTGTTAAAAGCCAATGAGGAAAGTACAGGGTAAAGATATTAAACCTTTCCAAATGATTGCAACTGACGTAGAAGATGCACCTGATGCAAACCTATTTTGTTACTGGTTCATGTAAGTTCCTTTCACACGACCCAATGTATCCCACTGAACATCACACCACCTCTGACCTGTGTGAATGACACACACTTTATAAAACCATCATCTATATCTCTCCTGCACAAAAAGACCTGCAGATGTCGGTATACTATCAGCACAGATTAAATCCTACTAGAGCCACACAGCTATCTGCATATCCAGAGGGCCCATGGAGAGAGAGCTATACCTGACAGTACTTGGCCTGTCACCAGCCCTGATATCACTTCCCCCTCACTAGACCTGTCATCACCAATCTAGTCCAGTTCTCACACGAAAAAAATCAGAGGGAAAAACCCAACGCATTCTCTAATAGCGATATATGAACATGAAATGGGGCCTATTAATCTGCCGAACCCAACCTTAAATGTTGATTTTTATTCTTTTTAATGTTTAATGGTATGGAAATCTTCCCCGAGTTATTATTCTTGATGCAATGATGAACGAGTTACATTTTAATTAATTTAAAATGTATTTCTTCTTTCTTTCTTTTCTTTTTCTTTTTTTTTTTTTTTTTTTGTCAATAGATAATCAGATAATTGGAAACAATGTGAAAAAAAGAAATTATATCTTGAGTCGCACTGCAAAATATATATATATATATTTTACAAGTATCTTAGTTTTGTTTTCCTTTAAAAATATTGAAACATCCCTAAAACATGATTTTTTTTTTTTTTTTTTTTTACTTGTTTATGCTTAAAACAAGTGTAAAACATAGTTGTACTTATGCGAACATGGCAATGCCAAATATAAAATACACTTACAGAATAATATTTTCAAACCATATTCTCTAAAAACAAGTGTTAATACCTTGCACAGATTTGCTTATCAGATTAATTTTGGTAACATTTTATTATAAGGTTCTATTCGGTAACATAACATTAGTTAACTACATTAAGTTAACATGAGCTAACAATGAACAAACTTTTACAGCACATTACCTTGGTTGATGTTAAAGGGGTTAAGACCCCTTTTTTAAAAAAATAATTTTAATATTTTTCTTGAGGCTCACTTACAATGTACAATTTTTTGCACAAAAACAGTCTTGTAAAACATGATCCTTTCCACCCTCATTCTGATCCTTTGTCAGAAACGCTCAATTTTAATTCTCCTTTAAGACTTCACAGTAAACACCCACTGTTATTATTCGCTTTTGACTGACCGGATCTCTCCTTGCCCTCTCACTGCTCACCACTCCTGGGCAGGGCTATTGAAGTGATACAGTAAAGTAGGCATTGATATGTTGTTGTGGAGACAGTCAGACGCAAATGTCTGCCACAGTGTGACATCACGAGTCGTTTTGGCAGCTTGGTTTCAACAAATGCAGAAAAAAACGGAGGAAGTTTTGAGTTCTGAAATCGTATGTTTTTATAGTACAATGATGTCTTATATTTGAAAAGATCATGGAAAATTTCATTCCACATATCAAGACACCTTTAAATAAATATGCCAAGTTAAATGCAAGTTCAAGCTCAATCGACAGCATTTGTGGCATAATTTTGATTCAAACAAAAAGTAATTTCGACTTGTCCCTCCTTTTCTTTTTGAAAAAAAAAGAAAAAAAAAAGAAGCAAAAATGTAGGTTACAGTGAGTGAGACACTTACAATGGAAGTTAATGGGGCCAATGTTTGGAGGGTTTAAAGGCAGAAATGTGAAGCTTATAATTTATTAAAGCACTTACATACATTCTTCTGTAAAACTTGTGTATTATTTGAGCTGTAAAGTTGTTTAAATCATCGTTTTTACGGTCGTTTTAGAGTTTACTGCATTACATTGTCATAAGCGATTTTATTCATGTTAACGCACATTGTTTACTTTTTGTGGCTATACTAATGAAACGGTGAGTATTTTAACATTAACAGATTGGCCCCATTCACTTTGATTGTAAGAGCCTCACTATAACACAGATTTGAGGTTTAAAAAAAAAAAAAAAAAAAAAAAAAGAGCAACAAGTTGAAATAAATCAATATGCCACAATTGCTGTCGATTCAGCTTAATTTTATTGAACCCAGAATATTTCTTTAATTTCAACATATAATTCAGTTGTATATGTTAACATTAGTTAATGTATTATGAACAAACATGAACTAACAATGTGCAAATAATAAATGAATGTTAACCAAGATAAATGCCATAAAAATATATATTTTATTATTGTTTGTTCATTAAACCTAATTCATTAACTGTTGTTTACAAATATAACCTTATTGCAAAGTTTTACAGATATTTTAGTTGGAAAACAAGACAAAAGATACTCATTAGAATACACATTTTGAAGTATGGATTCAAACTCGAAAGTGCCCGCATGAACGCCACACCACTAACTGCTAGGCCACAGCTCCAACAGATAAATTATGCAATATTGCAATAATATTTTTTATAATGCCAAAGAGTGTGAACCAAATGGTTAAAAATCAGTTTCCCTTGGTTTTTATTCTACCCATTTTGATAACCTGTTTAAACACCTGGGGATGTCTTATGCTGCTGATACAATGCTCAACAGATTGTCGTTATTTAAAGCATCCAGCTACTCATTTGCAGGGGTGGTTTGCCAGTGATATTATTTTCCTTTTAGATTCTCACTGCATTAATGAAATCCTGTCTCACATGATTTAATTTGGCCCATACATTAATGGCAGAGGAAGTAATAATTACATTCAAATATTAATTCGGGCCTGGAGACAGAACCATGAATCATTAGCACTCGCCATGTCCAACACAAGGTCTTGTCCCTTTTCTTTTCCCTGTGTCTGACCAGATGAATTAAAATGACAAATAATTGCAATTCCCTTGCAGAGGGCATTTAAAAAAAGAACACTATTGGTTGAGCTAAGAGGGTGAGTGATGAGAGCCATTTGTTATGTTGTGCTCTGAACATGCTTGAGCTTAATGACAAAGTGGAGAGAGACAGAGATCAAGGGCGATATCAGGACTGTAGTAATCACCTGAAAATCACGACGGAAATGGAACCATGTAACTTGAATTTCGTTTGCTTGAGAATCCTGGTGATTAAAGGCATAGTTCATGCAAAAATAAGGATAAGTAATATTTACTTCACACTTTGCAGGCAATGCTGATCATTTCGCTGTTAGTCAGTAAGGGGGCATCAGAAGTTTCTGGGGGTGGGAGGGGCTGGAGGCAAATCTAGGGGCCCCCTCTTGGACCCAGCCATGCTCTATATACAGTACATACAAACTTGAGACTTGAGAATGACAATCCACTCCACAACATTCCAAAAGTCTTTTCAGTCACAACTCCTCACTATAGTTGAAATCCCACAGTGTTACCCTAAACACATATGCTCGAGCTGAGTCTGTTCAACAAATACTCAGGTCCTTTAAAGAGCTCCCGCCCTAATTACTTTACTGTTTGCAGTGCCATGGGACAAATCTATAACTGGCCTCCCCAACAAAGAACAGCAGCCAATTACTGATAAATATGTTTTCAGTATTACACAGTAAACAAGCTTGAAGTGAGCATCTAATTGCATGGGTGGACAGGACCTTCACTGGTCCACTTCATTTAACAGAAAATAACCATTATGACCCTATGATGTCTACCAGACACTCTGGGCTAATCATTTTGCCCAGTTTGGTTTGAAAGCATGAAATATGTGCATGAAGCATTACTTAGCTAACTTAGAACTTGCTTATTTTGTTAGCATTGTCCTCATTACTAAAGACTATAATCAAAATCGGAGTCCATAGCTGTGTCCTATATGAAAAAAAAAAAAGAAAATCAAGAGTTGCCGCAAACTTGCTTCAAAAATTTGCCACTCATTATTTTCACATGCAAATGAGCTTTGCGTCAAATTCTTCATTGTCGCCAAAGGTTTGCTACAGTTTCACCACTACCAGTGATGAGCTGCATACTTCTGGCAAATATTTGCAGCAAATTGCAAGCTCATTTGCATGTGAAAATAATGAGTGGCAAATTTGCGGCAAGTTTACAGCAAGTTTGCAGCATGTTTGCCAGAACTCTGTTTTTGTTGTAAGGGAATGTGCACTTACATTATGCAGTCACATGCAAATGAGTTTTGCTGCAAACTTCTTGCAAACATTTGCATCGAACCACAAGCTCATTTGCATGTGTAAACCTCACTCTACTGGCCTTAAGAGACGCACTAGCGACCAAGGCTAGAGGCCATGGCTTTTATAGCCTCCTTGCTAGCGTGTCTGCCTCCCATGCCGTAGATCGCCGGTTCAAATCCCACTCAGGGCGGGTCAGGTAGGACCAGTGACACTGGTGCCGTGACCCAGATGGGAGTGAGGTTTAGGGGGGTGAGTGTAACGGTAGCCAGCTGGTATATGAGAGTTATGCAGTGTGTAAACCTCACTCCCCTGGCCTTAAGAGATGCACTAGCGACAGAGGCTAGATGCCATTGCTTTTCTAGCCTCCTTGCTAGCACGTCCACCTCCCATGCCGGGGATCGCTGATTAGAATCCCGCTGGGTGCGGGTCAAGTAAAATCGGTGACAAACACACTGCTCACACTACAAAATGCTGTAGAATTGTGCACAAATACATGGTTTGGGACACAGCTCATATCTTTTAGTACATGTTTGTTAGCTATTAGGCCACTGATATAATAGTGTACTCCTAAAAGTTTACAAAATAAGCATTTAGCAAATATACACTTTTACCTTTTTATCTTCAGGGAAAACAGACCAAAACTAATTTTTGTCCAATAAAATGCTCTCTAAAATGAAAATGCCCCCCTTCTCATGTCACCTGCCTTTGACTAGCAATAGCAAGAAATAAATCATGGTTCACGGCTGTGACATAAACTTAAGGCTATTTGCTATTTTATAAAAAGCTTGAGCCCTTCAATACCATATGTACTACCACCACAACTTCCTGTTTCAACAGGAACCCTTGCAAAAAATCCAGTGTTGACACAATCTTGCTGCAAACTTCCCGCAAATTTACCAACCAAACTACCAAACTTCAGTAATTGTTGCCAAAATAATTGTAAATGGAATGATTTCACTGACAGTGTCTTTGTTTATTGGATAAATTTGGTTGGAAAAAAGAGAGAAGTTCATGAATCACTATTGCTCTACTTCAACACATCTTTCTTTCTACCCAGGCCATCTCTCTTTCCATCCATCACAGTGGATTGTAGTGTTGAATATCCTTCTATTGCCAGAGTGAGTGTATCCCTACAAGGTCAGTGGTTTGGTTGTGTGGATGTGTGCATACAGGGGCTGCTGATACATTTGTTTTTGGTGCAAGGCCATGGCTCCAGAAGAATACATTGTTATTTTTATGATGTAATAATCTTAAATACAGTGGCCCAAGAAATATTCGGACACTTAAGCCACCCTTAAAAATGTCTGAATGTCATTGCATTAGATAACAAAATATAAATCAAAGCAAGGTGCACCTGAAACAAATGATGCTAGAAACGTTCTCAGAACAAACAGAGTGTGATTCTAAGGTTGCATATACCCTCTAAGATTAAATTTTTAATCCACTGATAATTAGGTTTTGGGTTGAGATTTGGATTAGGGCATATGGTTAATAAAATATGCATTCCTGTTATCTGTATTACATCATTTACAACTAAAACAACTCGCCTTACTACTCGCTTTTGGTGCCACTGTTGACATTTCATCCGGAAACTCGAGTTCACATGTGCCCATAATGTTTGAATACCAGAAAGTTTGCAAATTCCATTTGCCTTAATTTTTAGCAGTACATCCATTATTTTGAAAACCAGGCTTTTTTGTGTGAAATGTTATGCTTGAAAAGTGTGCACGCATTAAAATAAATGTCACTTGGTTTGTTATTGTGTTACCGTACATAATGCCTACATTTTGAAATGTAACTTAAGTATCCAAATACTCTTGGGGCCACTGCATGTCTGTATATAAGACTGTAATGTCATGCACCCTTTAGAATACTCTCTTTAAATTTCACTCATTTATAAGTGTAACTTGCCCCTTGTCTGTAGTGGAAAGAAACAGAGAACAGACCCTATTCCTTTGCAGCGCTTTGTAAACACCCCTCACCAAAAACAAACCCCATATCTGATTGTAGTGATGTATTATGTAATAAGAAATTGATGCCAAAGATCACATTTAAAATGTGGTCATATGACAAATCCACCAGCCGTGCCCTTCAAATAACCCCATTACCCATTCAATTTCTCCAGCTCTCTTTCTCTCCAGTCTTTCTCACTCTAAATTTAAGGTGAGTTATGAAGTCACTCTTGCCATACCCCAAGCCCTATAGACATAAGGTGGTGCAGACATTGTATCAATGCTTTAAATACAGGTCGGAAAGATAGACATGAGGAGCTGAGAGAGATGAAATAAAGAGTAAAAAAACGAGCGCCATGGAAGTGTCATTTTTCAGGCCTGACTGGGAGAAGAGGGGCAGTTAGATTTATGGGACCCCTGTTAAGACCACGCAGGCAATGGAAGTGAGGGAGAGATGGGGAGAGAGATGAACGCTTGATATTTATTGGTGCAAGGGGAGATGGGCCAAGCTGTCAGGAATTGGGAGGCTCTACGGCCCAGTTTGAAGGTTGTGTGAAGTCCCACTCATTAAGAGACAGACCCACTGACAGGAAGCTAATCCTCAGTGGACAGCCCCTTTCTCAGACAGAGAAAAAGCATTGTCTTTCATTGGTGGCAGGAGAAAGAGAAGGAACGAGAGAGAGGGAGGTTTATTAAGAAATAAAGGCAAGAAGTTTTCAGGCCTGCCATTAGCTGTTCACCCAGTGAGATGTAGAGCTGTAGCCACTTGGTGAAGGAAAACTTTAAAATCTGATTATTTAAAAAAATAAAAAGATATTGGCTAGCCAGAATATTCACACAGAAATCCTGTGTCCTAAATCATCACTAGGATGGTTACCAAGACAAGCATCACTATTGCTAGTGCTCAAGGCCACGTCCACACTAATATGCTTTCATTTCAAAGTGCATTAATGTTGCTACGTTAACGCCTCTCATCCACACAAGAACAGTGACTTCCGAAAATTCCCGCCATAACCACATACTTTGGAAAATGATAATGTTAGGAAACCCGAAACAGATTAATATGGACAGGGTCTTCGGGTTAACCGAAATAAACTTTGGCACATAACTTGTCCCACACCACTGATGGCATAAATTTGACAAGAAATCTTGTGGCTTGTTGAGGAGAGGTGTGCTAGTCCTTTTCAATACTATTAAAAAAATTATTCTCGCCTGGTGGTAGATAAAACAGGGCAAACAAATCCCATAGGGACTGTTCACACCAAGTCCTTGTGTGTTGACATGCTTGCGCCATGTAGAGTTTCATGCCTGAACTTAGTCATTAAATCTCACATCCTGGCTAAAACATTCATGTGCACCTACACAACACAAGGAACAATAAAGCTTCAATTATTCTATATCAATAACTCAAAATACCACTGGACATGACCTTTAATTGGTGGATGGACACAGTAGCTTGTCACCCCTTATTACTTTCTCACAAACACACTTTGTCACTATGATGACAGAAAGACACACATCTTCAAATAATCAAATATTACTTAATAAATACAAAGGGAATTCCCGTGACAAAAGCAAAATCAACATTTTGGCACCCAAACAGAAAATTCAGCTGCAATTTCCAAATCTAAATCATTGCCATGAACTCAAACAAACGAAGGACCAATTCAGTGGTTAGAGAGAAATATTGACATGGACAGATGCTAAAAAAATGACACAGAATTGCTCTCAGTGCATCCAGCTGGACGGAGACTGAGGAAACGGTGACCTTTAGGAGCAAAACACAGTTAGCTGGAGGAGTTTTTTTGTAAGGTCAGTTGTGATGACAGATGTGATTTCGCCAGTCGTTACAACAAATTTCAAATCAGAAGGATGACAAACTTTCATGAGTTATTTTGATTTTAGAGTAATGCTCAAGAAACTGGTGAGCAGTAAGGCATTATGAGTAGCAGGACATGTTGAAGACAGTAGAAAGGCTCTGATCTCGACATCCATGTCTCTGTTGTTTAAAAAATTACCATCTAATTATATTACAGTTGGGCAAAGGACAGAATATGTTGAGCTATAATGAAAAAGATGTATGTATACAATGAAGAAACTGTGAAGTAAAAAAAATTCTGAGCTCTCTAAAACCACTGTTGCTCCAGCAGATCTGGGTGGCTTTGTCCCGGTTCGGCAGACGTTTAGAGTGCGGGGAGGAGAAACAATGGGCCATTGATTTAAGGTAGGCAGACTCTACGCACTGCTATTCCGATGTGGTGTAACCGAGGCGATTTGTCACCAAAAAGGTCATAAATCACAAAGTTCCAGAAGAGATTGGGCAGTTCAGGTCATTCACCTAGAAGAGCTGTTAACCCACTAGGACAAGCATAGATCCAGTCTGAGGATAAAAATGTGGTGTTAAAGCATTATAAAATCCATGCGAAGTGTCTGAGTATGTCCATGCACATTGCGTAACATAAATCGCAACGCAAGTACCTCATAACTATTTACCAATCACTTCCCCCTGTTTTTAGAGGTGGGGTTAGACTATGGCTTTGATTGGCTTTTCATCAACAAATCATATTGTTATTTCTGTTAAAGATACTTCTCTAAATACATTTGTAAAGAATTATGGCTAATTCTTCTTTCCCTGCTACTGACATCCCACCATTCCTACCGTTTAAATGTCTCACCTGTCACCTACGTCTTTATTTCATATTTGAGGTCGACCGATTATGGATTTTGAAGATATCAATAACTAAGGTGGTGGAAAAGGCCAATAACCAATTAATCAGCCGATAGTTTTTAAAATCGATTTATAGAATGTTAAGAAAATGTCTTAGACGGGAACATACTACATAGGCTAAAACATCCAAAAATGAATAAAATCACAGATGAAGTTGACTGTGCTACCAAAATCCCAATAATAACCAGAAAAAAAATAAGATTTGGTGCATAATGCAGGACTATTAACTATAAACAAGCCTGTAATACACTTATTTTGAAATAGTGGAAACTTTTCTGCATTAAAATGCTCTATATTTAAGTATTTACCAAATTAAGCTTTTAACATATATCACTAGATGAGGTTTTTTTTAATTATTATTCACAAGACATGAGGTTGGAGACACAATGCGTGTGATGACGGGGCACATTTCCATATAGTCGCATTTTTCTTTGCTCTTACTTCAATTTTGAACATTTGATTTATCTAATCAAAATAACAAATTATGCTTTGAAGTGGGGATAAAAATACAAATTATTACTGACAATGGTGAAAGGCTGTAGAGCTGTAGAATAAAAATAAAATAAATATCAGCAACTTTATTTTAGTTTAGTTCTAAAAAGCAACTATCGGCACAGATTAATCGGTAAAACTGATATATCAGTCTACCTCTGGAACATATCTTACTTACATAAATCCTGTTGCTAGTGATGGTTGTTAAGGCAAGCATCACTATTACTTTTGCTCATATTTACTGTAGGGGTTAATTGTTGTTTTAAACCCCTGACACTAAATATTAAACTTTGGTTCATTACTCGCCTTGCAGTGATCAGACTTATGAATTGATCGGAATTATGACTTGCACCAGTAAGCAACCACTTAAAATATATCAACAATGGCCTAGTAACCGCCCAGAACACCAAAGCAATAGCATACATCACCATAGCATCATAGAGGCGAGATTTATACTGGCAAGCAGCATTTACATTTTCTTCAGAAAATTCTTCAGAAAATGTAAAATCTAGTATTGTTGTTGGTGCTTGTTACTTTTCTCTTATTCATGTCTGACATAATCTGATTATAGCCTTTCAGTGTTCCATAGACAGGTTATAAACACCTGTGTTTTATACACATTTCGATCTTCACCATAGTATAATTAATTTATTCCTCCAAGAGACAGGAAGAGATGTCCACAGACCACATAATTAATCCTATGAGCTTTTATGTATGACTTTCTAATGCCAGACTCCTAAAAGTGCACAGGCCCAAAGCTCTATGCTCTTTGTACGAGGCAGAAGTCCTGAGAATAGAGAACTGAAGAAAATCGTCTTCTATCTCTCCATCTTTTTCAACTGCGCTGAGTCTGGGCCAGAGCTAAAGGCCACCGATAGAAACTAGACCCCATTATGAAGGGGATGTATCAGTAACTCTTTAGAAGCCCTGGTTCCATACAAATGCAAGTGAGATATCTGCTCTCGGTGACTGCGTGTGGCAGACAGACAGAGTGGGACTAAACTTTGAGTACAAAAAGGGGCTGGAGGTTATCATACGGGCCAATCTGTGACTGCTTTGATTTGGCTGTGTAAGGAAGAGTAGTGGGCTTGCAAAAGGCAGAGCAGGGACCTTCTATGCTGATGAATGGAGCTGGAAGGCTGAAGAGTGAATGCGTTTGTGTTGGTGGCTTTATGAAAGCAAGACAACAGGTACCTGGGAGGATACCGAACGACAGCATCGTAAATCAAACCGAGACATGCTCCCCTCCCAACTGGTATGTGTCTACAAATCTACTGTTCTGTCTCCTTGCACTTTCTGAATATCAGTATAGCTTTAGAGTGATTAGCATTGACAAGTGTTGTCGGTAACTAAAACTGCACAAAACCTATATGAAAACACTTTCTTTAACTGAAATAAACACGTAATTGAAAAACGTAAACTAACGTCTCCAAAACTAAAATTAAATAACAATGACAACAAATTAATTTTATAGAAAGATACACAATACATTATAAAATGTTAAACCTTTAAAATTCGCTATCATGATGCGTGAAAATGTGATAGATAGGCCTAATGATAACTATGGAGAGCCAAATCTCTCAAAATTAAATCATTAAATAAATAATTGAATATTTAAAAAAATGGTTCAATAATAAATAATAAAACAATTTTTACAAATGGGGGCCTGGGTATCTCAGCAAGTTAAGATGCTGACTACCACACCTGAAGTCGCAAGTTCGAATCCAGGGCGTTCTGAATGACTCCAGTCAGGCTTCCTAAGCAACCAATTGGCCCGGTTGCTAGGGTGGGTAAAGTCACGTTGGGTTAACCTCCTCGTCGTCACTATAATGTGTCTCTCGGTGGGGCACGTGGTGAGTTGTGCGTGGATGCCGTGGAGAATAGCGTGAGCCTCCACGTGCGCTAGGTCTCCGCGGTAACGTGCTCAACAAGCCACATGATAAGATGCGTGGATTGACTGTCTCGGACACGGAGGCAACTGAGATTCGTTCTCTGCCACCCGGATTGAGGTGAGTCACTACGCCACCACGAGGACTTTGAGTGCATTGGGAATCGGGAAGAAAATCAGCACAAGCTTTATCATTTTCAGGGTCACAGTTATTTGTATGTCTCTCAATGCAAGTGGGCATCAACTTTTAAAATAGTTTTCTAGAAGCCATTCAGATTGTACATGTTTTTGCATCCATCTGCACTGTTTTGGAATTGTTTTTCTACGTAAACATGAACTCGACGAATGTCTTTGATGTCCTTTGGGATACAGCTCATCTCGTGATAAACGCTGTTTTTTTAGATGTCATATCAATTTAAAATAACTATAACTTTATGTGGTGATGGGGGCATGGTCGTGTGTCTGTCTGCAGGAGAGAGAAAGAGCGGTAAGGTTTGTCACCTGGGTTGTCATTATCTCCAACACCTGTTTCTTGTTGTAGTGATGGCGGAGGGAGATATAAAAAGGTGCACGAGGTGTCAGAGTGACAGAGAGAGACCAGAGAGAGAGACTGTACCTGTATGTGCTCGATAGAAGCCTTCACTCATTTGTTGGCGTGACTACCTGGCTACTGAGTGCTTTTTTGTTTGTTTTATGAACGACGCTGAAGAGTAATAAAAATCCTCATGATGACAGTTCGCTGCCTCCTGACACCATCATTATCCAGACAACGAACCTTCTACAGTGGTGCCGAAACCCTGGAATTCTTGGAGGACATCATTGTCATGGAGTCTTCACCACTGGGCAAAGTCATCAAGTCCCTCGCCAGCACCCAGCAAACACAACTTCAGGCCCTCATGGAGTTACACCTGGAGCAGTGTTTCCAAATCCTGCTCCAGGCTCAAGCGGAGGACCGACAGCCGTTCCGGAGCCTGATGGACCAAGAGGGGGCTGCAGCTATGACCCCGGAGCCCACATCGCCAGTGACCCTTGTCAAAATGGGCCGCAGGCCTTCCTTGACCTCTTTGAAGTGTGGAAGTGGCCTCCCAATGAGTGGGCGGCCCGCCTGTTACTGCTACTCTCCAGGGAAGCACGGCTAGTGGCCCAGCAACTTCCTGCCGCCAGCCTCCTCGAGTATAAAGACCTGAAGAGGGCCATCGTGCAATGGGATGGCCATACTCCCGAACAGAGCTGCCAACATTTCAGGTCCCTGAGGTTCGGGAAACACGGTCACCCATTTGCTTTTGCACAACAGCTCCGGGATTGCTGCAGGAAATGGTTGCTGGCTGAGGGATCCCACAGCTTCGTGGAGATCGTCGATCTGGTGACACTGGAGCAGTTCATCTCCCAGCTTCCTCGAGCGATGGCAGAGTGGGTCCAGTGCCAAGAGAGGGAATTCCCATCCTCAGGGGGTTCCCTGGGGGGATTTCTCTCTGGAGCAGTCACGTGATGAGTCCCTCAAACACACGTTTGACCAAGTGAGAGTCATCGATGGTCAACAGCTTCAGCCTGGCATCGCACTCACGTACACATATTTTTCAATTATTAAAGATCGGTTGTATCGAGTGATGCAGGGCACTCAAACAAAGGAAAATACAACCCAGTTATTAGTACCGAAGAGCTGTCGGGAAACCCTCTTCCAGGCAGCTCACTATAATCCAATGGCTGGCAATTTAGGTCACAAGAAAATGCTGAACTGAATAATGGCCTGTTTTTTTTTTTGGCCAGGCATTCACGGGGACGTACGCAAGTGGTGTGCAGCGTGCTGTGAATGTCAGCTGATGAATCCACTGGCCACCCCAAAAGCTCCATTGCGCCCTCTGCTGCTGATTGAGGTCTCCTTCAAGAGAACTGGCATGGACTTCGTCGGGCCATTAGAACGGACCGCAGATGGGCATTGCTAGTTCTAGTGGACTATTCAATGTGATATCCAGAAGCAGTGCCCCTACGCAACATCTCAGCATGTAGTGTTGCAGATGCACTCTTCAGAATAATCTCCCGAGTGGGGATTCCAAAACAAATCCTCACTAATCAAGGCACAAGACATGAACTATACAAATTGTTAGGTATTAAATAAATTCGCACCAGTGTTTATCAAACACAAACAGATGGGTTGGTGGAACGATTTAAAAAAACCTTAAAAAATATGATTCGTAAGTTCGTACATGAGTATGCTAGGAATTGGGATAAGTAGCTCGAACCCCTGTTATTTGCAGTGCAAGAGGTCCCTCAAGCCTCCACAGGGTTTTCCTCATTCAAGCTGCTGTATGGGCATTGGCTGCATGGCGTGCTCGATGTCATATGGGAAGCTTGGGAAGAGGAACCTTCAAACAGTAAAAATTTAATTCAGTACGTTCTTGATCTTAGAGCAAAACTCCACACTTTGGGTCGATTAACACAAGAGAATTTGCTCCAAGCTCAGAAACGTCAAAGCCGGCTGTATGACAGGGGTACTTGACAATGGGAATTCACACCGGGAGATAAAGTGCTTGTATTACTGCCCACCTCAAGCTCTAAATTACTCACCAATTGGCAAGGGCCCTTTGAGGTCACACGGCGAGTCGGAGATCTCGATTATGAGGTTAAGCAAATGGATAGGGGCATCAAGTTTATCATCTCAACCTCCTAAAATCATGGAGGGAGGTGGTCCCTGTGGCCTTAGTGACGACAGTCCCCGAAACAAATTAATTCACCCCGGTACCGTGTGGAGACCACCTCCCTCCATTGCAGCTCACAGACATGGCCAAGTTGCAATCAGAATTTTCAGATGTGTTCTTGCCTCTCCCTGGTCACATGAATTTCATAGAGCACCACATAGATACCACCCTGGGGGTGGTGGTTCATAGCCACCCCTATCACCTTCCTGAACACAAAAAAAGGTTGTTAAGGAAGAATTAAAGGTGATGCTTGATATGGGTGTAATAGAAGAGTCACACAGCGATTGGCCCAGCCCGATGGTTCTGGTACTTAAAAGCGACAGGACAGTCCAGTTCTGTGTAGACTATCGCAAAGTGAACACGGTGTTCAAATTTGACACGTACCCAATGCCTTGGATGATGAATTGCTTGATTGGTTGGGCGCGGCTCAATTTTATTCGACACTGGACTTAACAAAGGGTTATTGGCAGATCCCTTTAACTCCAATCTCCTGAGAAAAAATGGCTTTTTCCACACCATTCAACTAAAACCATTTTGTGACCCTTCCGTTCAGTTTGTTCTGAGCCCCGGCCACATTTCAGCATCTCATGGACAAAATTCTCAGACCCTATACAGCATATGCCGCCACATATTTAGATGATATTATTATCTATAGTAATGACTGGTGGCGGCACATGCAACATCTGAGAGCAGTCCTGAAGTCGGTGCGACGGGTGGGGCTCACAGCCATCCCGAAGAAGTGCGCAATTGGGCAGGTGGAAGTTCGGTATCTGGGGTTCCACTAGGGCCACAGGCAGGTGCGTCCCCAGGTTAACAAAACTGCAGCGATCGCGGCCTGTCTGAGGCCCAAGATCAAAAAGAGGTGAGACAGTTTCTGGGGCTGGCTGGCTACTACCAAAGGTTTGTGCCTAGTTACTGTGACGTCACCAGCCCACTGACTGATCTTACTTGAAACTGGGCTCCCGATCGGTCCAGTGATTTTACATGCTCCTAATTTCTCTCTCCCCTTTATTTTGCAGACGGATGCATCTGACAGAGGGCTGGGGGCAGTGCTCTCACAGGAGGTGGAGGGGTAGGTGCGACCGGTGCTGTACATTAGTCGTAAGCTCTCGCTGAGGAGACTAAGTACAGCACCGTGGAGAAGGAGTGTCTGGTGATTAAGTGGGCCGTCCTCACTCTCCGCTACTACCTGCTGGGGCGGGTCTTCACCCTCTGTTCAGATCACTCCAGTGGCTCCACCGCATGAAATATACCAATGCGCGGATCACCCGTTGGTACCTGGCACTTCAGCCATTCAAATTTGAGGTGATCCACAGGCCAGGAATGCAGATGGCTGTGGCTGACTTTCTCTCCAGAAATGGGGTGGGTTTGTGGTGCTGGTGGCGTGCTCGTGTGTCTGTCTGTGGGAGAGAGAGTGCGGTAAGGCTCGTCACCTGGGTTGTCATTATCTCTAACACCTGTTTCTTGATGTAGTGATGATGGAGGGAGACATAAAAAGGCGCACGAGGCGTCAGTGACAGAGAGAGTCCAGAGAGAGAGACTGTACCTGTGTGTGTGCGATAGAAGTCTTTACTCATTTGTGTTTGTGACTACTTGGCCACTGAATGCCTTTTTGTTTATGTTTTATGAACAACGCTGAAGAGTAATAAAAATCCTCATGTTGACAGTTCACTGCCTCCTGACTCCTTCATTACCCAGACAACGAACCTTCTACACTTTTTAAAACACATCTCAAGACACCTGCATGCCATGCTGTTCCTTGTGCTGCGTGTTCCTTTTTTAACGCAGGAACGCATTCTGTTTGAACGCACCCTTTGTGAGTCAAATTTAGAAAATAAAAAGAGCAACGCTCATGCATAAATAAAATCCAGTGCTAATAGTAGGTTAAAAATAGATGCAAAGCTAATAAAATTAAACGGAATATGGAAAACATTTATAGATTTATTTAGTAATTTAACAATTAATTTAATAGTTTCAAATAATTGTAATATTATTTAAATATTTAGCCATTTAATTAAAGATTTAATTTTGAGATATTTGTTCGTCCATCATTTTAAACAGCCCTGAGAAATTCAACCCTGTTAAACATATTTTAATGATAACAGTTAACACATTTTATTTGGCAGATCTAAAATACTAAAATTAAAATAAAAACGATATACAATGAAACTAGAAATCATGCACAAAAAAGGTTAAACTAGCAGTGATACAGTGAAAACTTACAAAAACTAAAATAAAATTGAAAGGACTATAATATAATAGAAATAAAAACAAAATAAAAAATCAATCAATTACAATAATCCTGGACTAGACTCTTTAGCCATCATCAACAATTCATTTCTTTACTTCCGTAAAAGACACTTCTCTAAATACATTTGCAAAGAATTATAGCTAATTCCTCTTTCCCTCCTACTGAAATCCTGCCTTTCCTACCATGTAAATATCTCAGCTGTCACCTATGTCTTTATTTCATCTCCTTGTTAACCTAAAGGGACAGGTCTGTCCTATCAGCATGTGGGGACAAGGGCTAGAAACAAACTATCCATCTCCACATCAAGATTTAGTACTTCATAAACCATTTCCTCCGGACGATTCATTCTCCACACCTTTGTAGCAGGTGCCTTTTTCGCACAGACAATTCGGACTGAAAAGACATTGTACTGTTTCTCACTTTCCTTGTTGCCAAGGTTTATAGGGACCGTAAAACAGACTCTATGTGACACAAATGGGATGTGCCGTGTCAAAACACACTTTCTTGGTTTTGATGGCTCAGAGAATCTCACGACGGCTTGGTTGTAAAAAACACACCCCATCTCTACGACTGTCTTTAGATATTTGTTGTTTTGAAACCTGTGTTTCCTTTTTTGTGGACTCAAGAATCATTTGTTGTATGGCCAGCCATGCTGTTATTTGCAAAGTGATTTAGTTCAATCTCCCATAGGAGCAATGCAGTTAATAGTAAATCCAGAAAAACGGATAATTTTGCAGTGGTCTCTTAATTTTTTCCAGAGCTGTATATATACACACAAATCAGCCACAACATTAAAACCACCTGCCTAATATTGTGTAGGTCTCCCTTGTGCCGCCAAAGCAGCGCCAACCCGCATCTCAGAATAGCATTCTGAGATACTGTTCTTCTCACCACAATTGTACAGAGCGATTACCTGAGTTACCGTAGACTTTGTCAGTTTGAACCAGTCTGGCCATTCTCTGTTGTCCTCTCTCATCAACAAGACATTTCCATCCGCAGAACTGCTGCTCACTGGATGTTTTTTTTTGTTTTTGGTACCATTCTGAGTAAGTTCTAGAGACTGTTGTGTGTCAAAATCCCAGGAGATTAGCAGATACAGAAATACTCAATCCAGCCCATCTGGCACCAACAATCATCCATGCGATTATCTAATCAGCCAATCATGTGGTAGCAGTGCAATGCATAAAATCATGCAGATAAGGGTCAGGAGCTTCAGTTAATGTTCACATCAACAATCAGAATGAGGAAAAATTGTGATCTCAGTGATTAACCCTCAAGGGGGTGACGGATGCACCGGCGCGTCCCGCTGGATTTTTTTCCTCATAACAGCGGAAACAACTTAAAATACTCTTGTCATTTTTGGACATACAGATAAGTGTAAGACATCATTAGAGACTATAAAGGGTCTACTTTTATTTGCGTACACTCACAATAACAACAAAACCTTGTGCTTTTGTAAAATAAAGAAAATAAACAGGGTGCGCTTTCAGCCGTCTCTGTCTTCGCGAGCATCTTTCTGAAACGTCACAAAAATGAACTGAAACTCAGTGAATACTTATCAAACAAACATGAAACATAGGTCTAAAGAAAGCTTAAAATGTCTACTTTAAAATAAAACAATTCAAATTTAAAACAAATATTCTCCTGCAATGTAATCTGTATGAAACAAAGCAATGTACAGTTTCTCCTGGCTCAGCTAATTATCGCTAATGTGATCACACCCACCAGCAGAGTGCGCTATTCATACGGTAATGTGCTGAGGTGATCAATGCAAATGGTAAATGCCCCCAACAATGCCTTAAAAAACATCAAGTTCATCATCAGATTCATTCACTTTCCTGCGCGCTTGGAAGATGGCACGCTACACAGGTGGGGAAGCTCCTGGATAGTGATGAAGAGAAGACATATTCCTCAGAAGAAGAGCGGAACTCCGACGATGAACGTTTGAAGAGCGACTTGATCCAGCCGAGGATACAATTTCGGATGAGTAAGTCTTTACTTACATTAGCTGACATGCTATTTTATATAAACATGTACATATTTTACTAGTTGGACTATTTCCAGACTTGCTAGCAAGTATTCAAAGTATTGAAATTTGAAATATGTCCTAATAGGCAATTTTTATTTACATTTAAATGTTGTTTCGGCTAAAGCAGGTATTTAAATTGTATGCTGTATGATATGATATAAATATTATATGTAATATGATATAAAAATAATATGAATGTTTAGATTATATTTTAACTAGTGTTTATGCTGCCTCATTATCATCAGTGAAGCTTGTGTTTGCAAATAACTGTTCGGGTGTAAATGTGTAAAATGTGCTGTAAATATGCCCATATTAGAAAATCAGCATATTAGAATGATTTCTGAAGGATCATGTGACACTGAAGACTGCAGTAATGATGCTGAAAATTCAGCTTTGATCACAGGAATAAATTGCATTTTACAATATATTCAAATAGAAAAGTTATTTTAAATTGTAAAAATATTTCACAATATCACTGTTTTTGCTGTATTTTGGATCAAATAAATGCAGCCTCGGTGAGCAGAAGAGACTTCTTTTAAAAACATTGAAAAATATTACCGATCTAAAACTTTTAAATGGTAGTGTAGGTCTAAAGTTTTTTAAGTAAAGTCTTTGTGTAAAGAAAATTTATAGTCAGATTACTTCTTTTAACTTAAACTTGATTTTGTGAATAAGCTACAAACAATACATTCAATCAATAAGTCTCCTCTCATTCATTCTCTCTCAGGGGAGGGCTCTTTGTCTCCTCAGGTGTGAATCACATCAATATTCATGATCATCCACGCCTCCTCGCATATGGCCTTTCTAACACTAAAAGTGTCTTACAAAAGTTAAATGATTATATTGTTTTGTATGAATGAGTGATCAGGATGGTTTTCACATAATTTGTATCAAACACTCTAGGCTACAAGATCCAGTTTTCGAAAGTCTTGTGAATAAATGTTTAGTATGTGTTATATGACCTTACACTATATTGCCAAAAGTATTCGCTCACCCATCCAAATAATTGAATTCAGGTGTTCCAATCACTTCCATGGCCACAGGTGTATAAAATGAAGCACCTAGGCATGCAGACTGCTTCTACAAACATTTGTGAAAGAATGGGCCGCTCTCAGGAGCTCAGTGAATTCCAGCGTGGTACTGTGATAGGATGCCACCTGTGCAACAAGTCCAGTCGTGAAATTTCCTCGCTACTAAATATTCCACAGTCAACTGTCAGTGGTATTATAACAAAGTGGAAGCAATTGGGAATGACAGCAACTCAGCCACGAAGTGGTAGGCCACGTAAAATGACAGAGCGGGGTCAGCGGATGCTGAGGCGCATAGTGCGCAGAGGTCACCAACTTTCTGCAGAGTCAATCGCTACAGACCTCCAAAGTTCATGTGGCCTTCAGATTAGCTCAAGAACAGTGCGTAGAGAGCTTCATGGAATGGGTTTCCATGGCCGAGCAGCTGCATCCAAGCCATACATCACCAAGTGCAATGCAAAGCATCGGATGCAGCGGTGTAAAGCACGCCGCCACTGGACTCTAGAGCAGTGGAGACGCGTTCTCTGGAGTGACGAATCACGCTTCTCCATCTGGCAATCTGATGGACGAGTCTGGGTTTGGTGGTTGCCAGGAGAACGGTACTTGTCTGACTGCATTGTGCCAACTGTGAAGTTTGGTGGAGGGGGGATTATGGTGTGGGGTTGTTTTTCAGGAGCTGGGCTTGGCCCCTTAGTTCCAGTGAAAGGAACTCTGAATGCTTCAGCATACCAAGAGATTTTGGACAAGTCCATGCTCCCAACTTTGTGGGAACTGTTTGGGGATGGCCCCTTCCTGTTCCAACATGACTACGCACCAGTGCACAAAGCAAGGTCCATAAAGACATGGATGAGCAAGTTTGGTGTGGAAGAACTTGACTGGCCTGCACAGATTCCTGACCTCAACCCGATAGAGCACCTTTGGGATGAATTAGAGCAAAGACTGCGAGCCAGGCCTTCTCGTCCAACATCAGTGTCTGACCTCACAAATGCGCTTCTGGAAGAATGGTCAAAAATTCCCATAAACACACTCCTAAACCTTGTGGAAAGCCTTCCCAGAAGAGTTGAAGTTGTTATAGCTGCAAAGGGTGGGCCGACGTCATATTAAACCTTATTGATTAAGAATGTAATGTCACTTAAGTTCATATGCATCTAAAGGCAGATGAGGGAATACTTTTGGCAATATAGTGTATTTCAGAGAAAATATTTGTTTTTTCAAAAACCACGCATAAATGTTATTTTCTCAAAAATACAAACATGTACATACATGTTGCTCACATATTATTGTAGCCCAGTTTGTGCTGAATACAGTGTTATCAGACTTTAGCCATTAATATATTTTTAAGCAACTGAAAAAAGCACAAATGTCAAGGCATGTCAAAACTTCTCCAGGGCCCAAAACACTCTCAGACCCCAGAGGGTTAACACTGAGCTGAGCTGAGCATGACTGAGCATGTTAATGAATGCATCTTAGGGTGTGGCGGTAACGGTGGACATAAAAGGAGGCCTGTTGTTTGAAAAGAAGACCAGAGACAAGATGAGAGAAGATTATATGAAACAATAGAAGAGCAGAACAGAGGTGACAAGAGGAGAGGAGACAAGATGTGATGGCATGAGATCATAAGAGACGAAAGTTGAGCACAGATGAGAAAAGATAAAGGGAGAGCAGATGAGACAACATGAGGACAACATGAGAGCAGAGCAGAAATGAGACAAGAGGAAAACATAGGAGAGGAAATGAGACAATGTGAGACGAGATAAGAGTAGAGCACAGATGAGACAATGAAAGCAGAGTTGCACAAAGGAGAGGAGATGAGACAACCAGAGACAAGAGTAGAGCAGAGACAAGGAGAATAGAGCACAGGAGATAAGTCAAGATGAGAGGAGACAAGATGAGTTGAGAGCACAGATGAGATAAGATTAAAGAAAAGCTGGAGAAAATAGGAGATGATATGAGATGACATGAGACAAGACCACATGAGAGTAGAGCAAATAATGAGACGAGAGGAGAATGGTGGGAAGAATATGAGACAAGGGGAGATGAGATGAGAACACAAATGAGATAATGAAGGCAGAGCTGAACAAAGGAGAGGAAATGAGTCAACATAAGACAAGGAAACATGAGATGAGAACAGAGCAAAGGAAATGATGAGAGAAAACAAAATACTATGAGGGAAAATGAAATACAATGAAGGCACAGATGAGACAAAATTAAAGCAGAGCAGAAAAATAGAGATGAGATGAGACAAAATGAGATGAGAATAGAACAGATCAGAGACGAGACAAGATGAGAAAAGAGAAGAGCCTATGAGACAAGAGGAGATGAGACAACATGAGACAAGACAAAGTGAGATGAAAGTAGAGCAGAGACAAGACGAGTGTTGAATGAGTTGAAAATGAGACAAGAGGAGAATCGAATTGAGCAGAGGAGTGGGGACGAAATGAGGGCACAGATTACATGAGACAAAAGCAGAACAGAACAGAGGAGAGGAGAGCAAGATGAGACCAGTGGAGAGGTGATTAAATGAGATCACATATGAGATGAGAGCAGAGCAGAGACGAGAGGAGATTAGAGGTGAGAACAGACAAAATGAAGGCAGAGCAAAACAGAGAAGAGGAGATAACATGAGACATAACATGAGAGACAATAGCCAGCAGCCATTTCACCCTGTAGCTCAAGATCAGTTACCCACTGAAGCTAAGCACTGAAGCTAAGCAGGGCTGATGGTCCTAATGCCCTAGCATAGTGACGGGGACACTGTACTGTAAAAAGGCACCGTTCTTCAGATGAGACTATAAACCGAGGTCATGACTCTCTGTGGTCATTAAAAATCTCCCATGGCCAAATTCCCCCCATTGGCCCTTATCAATTATGGCGTCCTAATAATCCCCATCCATGAATTGGCTCTATCACGCTACTCTCTCCTCTCCATCAACAGCTGGTGTGTGGTGAGCGTACTGGCGCACAATGGCTGCCGTCGCATCATCCAGGTGGATGCTGCACACTGGTGGTGGTTGAGGAGAGTCCCCTGTTCACTGTGTAAATCGCTTTGTGTGTTGAAAAGTGCTAAATAAATGAAACATTCATTCATTCATGAGACAACGTGAGACGAGAGTAGAGTAGAGACAAGACAAGATGAGAACAGAGAAGAGCCTATGAGACTAGAGTAGATGAGACAACATGAGACAAGACAATATGAGATGAGAGTAGAGCAGAGACAAGAGGAGACGAGATGAGATTAAATAAGACAAGAGCAGAAGAGAGGAGATGACATGAAATGAGACAACATTAGATGCGAGTAAAGCAAAAATGAGACAAGACAAGAATCGAATTGAGCAGAGGATTGGGGACGAGATTAGGGCACAGATTACATGAGACAAAAGCAGAGCAGAACAGAGGAGAGAAGATGAGTTGAAATAAAACGAGACTAAATGAGAGGAGATAATAGCACAGACAAGACGAGGAGAATAGAGCAGGGGAGATGAGACAAGAGGAGAGGAGAGGAGAGGAGACAAGATAAGGCCAGAGGAGATGAAATTAGATCACATATGAGATAAAACAAAAGAGCAGAACAGAGGAGATAAAATAAGACAACATGAAATTAGAGTAAAGCAGAGATGAGATGAAAGGAGAATAGAGGAGATGGGACAAAAGGAGACAAGATGAGATGACTGCACAGATGAGACAAGACAAAAGCAGAGCAGAACAAAAGAGATTAGATGAGATGAGACGAGACAACATGAGATGAGGGTAGGACAGAGATGAGATGAGAGGATAATAGAGGAAAGGAGAGGAGAGGAACTAGTTAGTGATTAGAGAGTTCACAGGAAGAATTGACTTTGGAGTGCAGTGTTGTTCTTGGAGAGGATACCCAACGTTCACATCCATCTTCAGTGTCTGTGACTCAGCCTTTTAATTAACAACTTTAGAATCTGCTTTGTCTTCTAAAAAGAGATGAAGTCTAATTGTGCTCCAAATTAAACTGCCTAATGAAAACACGCCTTCGGCTCATTCATCAAAAGCAGCAAGTGCACCGAACAACATTCAGCCCCCCAGTGGGGAAGACATGCCAAAACACCAGAACACACATGGGAAGAATAGAAACGATTTCTAATGAGAATTGGAACTTTGTTTTCCTTAATGAAGGCTTGTTGGTTTCTCTGTTACTGGAAGAGTCATTACTAACAGATGATTTCAACTTACCACTTTTACCTCAGATGAACGCTGCCTGTCCCTAATGAAAAAAAATCCACAGCTTAAATAACCTTTGGTTTGCTGGTCTAAGTTCGTAAATTTTTCTTGTTTTAAGCATAAACCTCACTAAATTTTGTTAGATTTCTCTGATAACAAGACTTGTTCATATCTTGTCATTTTGCTTCTCAAGTAGATATTATATGTAGATATTTTCCCTGAAAATGAGACAAAAAGCTAAACTGAAATAATTTTTGCAGTCTAACAGAGGGTTTAAATATTAAAGTGTTAACTGTGAATTTACGCCAATGGGGCAGGATAAAGAATACAGCTGGATAATGGGAAATTCCAACACGATGTTCTCTAGCTGGTTCGTGACACAGTCAGAGAGAGTTTGGCTCCTACGGGTCTTGAACAGAGAGAGGGGGGTGGTGGCTGAGGCGGGGAGAACTGTGCAGATTGAGTGAGGATGGGGTATGGACAGATTTGATAGCTGTCACAGTCGTGGTGGTGGCTGACAGTTGGGACTGATGACTCCTGATGGAGCGTCCAGGAGAAAGTAGTTTAAGAATGCCCCTGGAGATGACGGAGCCCTCTCTAATGGGGCCTGCCAATCCGATTACTCTTTATTGTGTGTATGAAGCCTGGTGTGTAATTCAGTTTGAGGAGAACAGAGGGGCACCGCCAGCCTGGGAAAGTTCACGCTCTGCAATTTGCAGACACATTTCAGGCCGGGAGGAAATATTACAGAGGATGTTGACTTCACCTGGCAGGGCATGAACACTGAGCAGGTGGAGAAAGGATTATATGATACTAGCCACATTTAATTTTAAATTCCTACTTTAGTATAGAATTTCTTAACATCTTTGTCTATGCTAAATCACAAAATAGTGGCAAATTAAAGGAATAGTTCAAGGAAAAATAAAACTTCTGTCATCATTTACCCATGCTTTTTTGTTCTATACCCATATGATTTTCTTTTATCCATGGAACACAAAAGGAGCTATTATGCAGAATGTCCAGGCTACTAATTTTCCAAAAAATGTAAGTGAATGGGAACAAGGGCTGTTGCTCCCAAAATGACAAAAAGCACTATGAAGTATTCATATAACATTTCATGTCAATTACATACAATTTTCATCAATGTTTCTCTTCTTACATACATACCAACATGCTGATAACTATCAAAAATCAGTTTATTTAAAAAATCTGATGACTCAAGGAAACCGTGTTTACATGAGATTTGAAATCGAGTTATTCTCTGCTTTTGACATCAAATCGTAAACAGTCATGCATACCACATTGCATGCTCAACACTGGATAAACCGTTAAGAATGTCGATAAAGGTGTTTACATGCAATGTGAAATCGTGATAATGGGCAAAAGTCCATTAGTGTCGATCGTTTTTTGCTCACAACGTTAATGACCTTTCCCAGAAAAAGAAAACCAATTTAAGGCATTTGCATGACCTTACATGTTGTCAGATTATTAAGCACAATTGTGTATGTTAGATTGTGTATGTCAATGTATGTAAATTCATAAACCTCCACAAAGAGGAAAAAAAAAAGTTTTTACATTTATTTTAAAACACATTAGAAACACACACACACACACACACTAACATATATACAATGGCTCACAATGTATGTAATACTGTCTTACTTCCTGTGAGTAGACTATGGTCTGTTTAATAGAAAATACACATTATCTAACAAATGAGTGTTAGGATTCAGGATACAGGGTGCACCTTAGTTGCAACTCCACAGTTTCTGACATTATAGACAGTGGACTTTATTTGTCCAGTTACATCCTGTTAATTGATCAATCTTGATCATGTAGATTTGGGTGTAAATGTCAAACTCCATTTGACTGTGCCATGGACCTCCTTATCCTGGTCTCACAGGGTCATGATGAAGTTAGTAATCCACAGTAGTAGTCATAGTAGTCTCTCATTTGATCCCCTTTACCTTAAGACTCTTCCTCACTGTTTTCAGGTAGTTTGGATCCGGATAACCAAAGCTAAGTGGGTGGGAGAGAAAATGCTAACCATATGATTTATATCCATAATAAATATCCATGTAATAGTCCACAACTGGGACATTATTTACCTTCAACATTTAAAAAAATAAAATAAATAATAATAATAATTGTTGTAGCTGTAGTGCATGTTGTAGGGGCATTTATTATCTGAGATGATTTCTTTATATAATTAAAAGTATTATGTACCTCCCAGATCCCTCACCGTCCAGTGGCTTGAGGGGAATGTCTGCAGGTGTCACACAGTATTCTCCGCTGCTACTGGCTACCACAGTGAATAGCAGCTTGTATTGGAAGGCCACCTCCAGTTGCCGGAGAATCTTCGTCCCCATACTGTTCTGAGGCAGGTATGCCATAGTCTCCATTCCCTTGTAGCTGTGCCCTGGGTGTGGATGCATATCCTACAGGGTGAGAATCATACTCAAATCACGCTTAATTACAATTTTCCTATTCAGCCTATGTCATGTCAATAATTTAGCTTTTTGATGGGTCGCAATTGTAATGCATTTCAAAGGGATTGTTCACCCAAAAATAACAATTCTGTCATCATTTACATTGTTCACACTGTCTCTGTTATCAAAAATTTATGACTTTGTTTTTTATATTTGTAACATTTCATAGAATGTTTTTTTCCATCCAATGAAAGTGAATGGTGACTGAGCAGACTGATCACACATGGTGCTTCTCAATAGGAAAGCTGCAGCTTAGTTAGGCTGTGTCCTTCCAAGGCTGCGTTCCACTTCATCTTTTATGCCATTCCCTCACTAACTTCGCTCTGTCTCATGGACTCTGATGTACGTCATTCCCCCGAGGGGAAGTGCTTAGGGGAGTTAGCGAGTGGAGGTTAAAAGTGAAGTGGAACGCAGTCCTAGACCAGTCCTTCTGAGGCTGTAGGCTAGGCTCCTGCTCAGCATTCAGCTCTTGAATGAGTTCTTTGTAGATATGGAGGAAGAAACCAGAACAGTGCACATTTGTGCAATTTCCGTTTTCCGCAAAAAAAAAAAAAATGTTTTATATAAATTGGGACATGTGCAAGGGATTGTGGGTGATTGAAGGCCACAAAGGATGCACTTGATACATCCTCCAAAATATAGGTGAACAAAGGCTGTGAAATGAGGCTGCCTTCCAAGAGCACAATTCAGACAGCCTTCGACGGTGCTCGATGACATGGTGGCCGACTGATTGAGAAGCACTGAAAGTGAATACAGCAACAAAAGGTCGAATGTTTTGCTGCTGAAATTGGTCTGTGCTTACCGAAATTTGAACCACTGCCCCCGGTGGCCAAAGCTGGAAGCATTGTTGAACGTATGGGCACTTGAAACTCCAGTGTCTGGGTAAAATGTTAACAGAGTGGTGGCAAAAGCGAGTCATATTTTTAGTTGCAAATGATGCAAAATAGTCAACGAGAATGCATATTTTATGAGGTGAAATTAAACTTTGTCTCTGCTTCATATATCCTCTTTTTTAAATAATATTTGTATTATTAATTCTGTTTAAAATATGTAACATTAATATGACAGTAATTTAAGCACAGCCTCTGTAAAAATATAAAGCCAAACTTGTTGAACAGTTTAATGGGGGGACATATTAACCAACTAGTAATTCCAGTGTCGATTAGCAGCATCAGAACCGTTTAGTCGACTAGTCTCGCACATTCATAATGGACTCTGTATGAAAGTCAAGCACAATATGTTTTAAACACCTGAGCCATTAGTGTCTATAACAGGGGATTTCAGCAGTTATCAGCACACATCCATCAGTGTCGGCATTTGCAAGTGTATGAGAAACAGGCCGGACAAGATTCCACAGAGCAGAGAATGAGATAGCTGAGATGTTTTAGAGTACTCTGACTGAAACTGAAAATGCTGCTTGGGTGTGTCATGACAATTTGCTACTAAAACACTGTTGAGACAGATACAGTAAAACTAAGAATGTGAAGAGCTCACCGACTGGATGCCGTCATCAAAATGAAAGATGATTTGAATGGTGTCACAGTCAGGGTATCCTTCCAAGCTCCATCTTTCAATATTCAAAATCATTTGCCCTCCTTCTGGCTGATTTCCCTGTTTTATCAGAGCATCGTTTTTGTGGTTGTTTGTTCCATTAGCTTCTGCTTCAGCTGTCATAAAATATAACATGAATTTTGGCATGTAGCCCCAAAAAGTATTTGGACTTATTAGATAACAAAATATTAAACCAAGTGGGATCTTCAAAACAAATTATGCTGATAGACCATTTATCAGAACTAACTTCACTTTTTGAACCATTTTTGTTGTTGCTTTTAACCAAGTACAGTCCAAATACTGTCTTAATTTTGAGCAGATATCTATCGATTTATAATTGAAACCTAACAAACTGCTTTTTGTGAAATGTTTTTCTTGAAAAGTGAGCTTGTGCTGTCTTTCTTTAAATAAATGCCTCTTGATTTGATGGTTTGTAAGGAAATGCAATAACATTACACATGCATTTTTAAGAGTGTCCAAATACTTTTAGGGACCACTGTATGTAATAATTGTCTATGGCTTGACCAACAGAAAGAGCTGGGAAACTCACACGTCTCGGCCAGTGGTGGAGGGCCTTTTCCATTCAGGTACCTGGTGCAGTGCATCTTATCCTGTGAAGCCCCCATGATCAGAGTTAAAGGAGTAATGATATCATACGTCTCCAGATCATTGAAAGGAATCAACCTGAAACAGATACAAACATAATATAAGCACTATAAATGATCAATTGACTGATTGAGGTTAAGCAGATGTCTTGATCTTTCAGTATACTTACCAGATGCCTTGTAGGATGTACACTTGCCTCTCTGTCTCTCTAGGGTGGACTGCTCATCTGCACCCTGACTGCAGGGTTTAAACTTTTTCTTAGGTCACAGATAATATGCATAAAAAATAAGGTAAAAACAACAAGGAAGTGAAGACAGGTGTAGTGAAACTTGTTTTAGAAGACAGCTGGTTGAGAGAGGGGAGGGGTTTAAGTATTTGAGAGCAGATAAGTGTGGAAAGGTTTTCCTTTTTATGGTATTTGATTGCATTTGGGTTCAAAACACTTCAACACGATTTTGTGATTTTTTTGAAAATCATGACAATTGGATAATCTGGGTCATTCTCAGGAAACAGTGCCATTAGTTTCCCATTACATATACTACTGATACTTTTGATGATGATGATAAACTTAAAGGAACAGTTCACCAGCTGTCTTCATTTTGTTCCACATTTTTGTTATGCTGAACAAATGTAAAAAATGTAACAAAAATCCTGGTCCCAACTTCTCAATACAAGTAATTTTTTTCAAGCCATTTTTATTTGTATAGTGCTTTTCACAACACATTGTTTCAAAGCAGCAGCAGAAAATCATGCTTTAACAGAAAATGGAAGTGTAATATCTTTAAAGTCATCATTGTGCAGTTTGATAAAAATATGATTGTAAATTGTGTTTAAAAATAAGTAAATAAGTAAATAATACAGTAATTGTATTTAGAACCCCAGTGAGCAAGCCAAAGGCGACTTTGGCAAGGAACACAAACTCCATAAGATGTTGGTTAATGGAGAAAAATAACCTTGGGAGAAACCAAGCTCACTGTGGGGGCCAGTTCCCCTCTGGAAAACAGCATGAATATAAATGGCAATATTTTTTTTGTGTGTGTGTGTGCAGTGCAAGTCATGGTTTAAAATTAGCAAACTAAGTAAGTGTTAAGGGCCGATGTTTAAACAACAAGATACAGTGGCAGATGATATGGCAGACTCATTTAAAAGCTTAAGAAAGCACCCTAAAGCATCAAGAAAGAATTTCACAGAGGAACTTGCCTTGTTTAGAGTTAAGAGTTTAGTTTAGAGTTCTCGCATGAACACCCAAGCCACTGTGAACGAGCTCATTAATGGGCAACGTCAAGATTTTCACAGAAAAATATTGACGTTTTCATAAACCTTCAGAAGACTTGGACAATGACATACATGCCACATAGACCCCCTTAATTAAAGATGCTGTAAGCGATTTTAGCCATTCTGGAACTTCCACAAGACTGAGCCACTGAATTGGGATTTGTTCACACTGTAGGAAAAATCAGATTTTTTTTCTCAAATCCTATTTTTTAGACTGTTCAAACTGCTGGTTCCCTATCTGTCACTCACTCAAAGTTGTGTCGATGTAGTGACACTAGGGGTCACTCTTGGGAGCCCGAGACATCTCTGGTCTTTGATAAAAGGCCAATGAAAATTGGCGAGTGATATTTGCATGGACATACGGGTATAAAAGGAGCTGGTATGTAACCACTCATTCAGATTTTCTCTTCGGAGCCGAACGGTCATGCTCACTGAGCTGAATACTACATTTCATTCACCTCTGCTGGATCTGACGGCGCATTTCAGCGGCTTCTCCCCCTTCTGCACTGGTGCACTGCAGAGAATGCCCCTGGGCGCTTCGGCAGAAATAAAAGAGTATATTTCTCTAAAAGAGTGGCACACACAGAACGTCTTTTTAAAGACGCGTCTTTTTAAAGATGCTTTTCCGATTGTGTGTTATTCCTGGTTGCGCTCGTTATCTCTCACCTTCTGACGGTCACGATCACTGTCTTTCGTGTCTGGGCACTGCTCACGCGGAGACAGCGTTCGGAGATGGTCATGTTCTCATTGCGAGAATATGTCCATGGCAATGTTGCGGTCGTGGCTCCCGCCTCGGTCCTTTTACCCACGGGTATGAGGCCAGTGCGGCTAGCACTGGGGGCGATTTGGGGACCCCAATGGGGGCGCCTCTGCCGGGAATCCCCCCGTGGACCTCACATTCCCCAGCACGCTCGTCTGCCCCGATCGGGCTTCCGGATGAGTCCACCAGCTCATCTCACGGCGAGTTCGACCTCTTATTCGGAGCCCGCGAAAGTGATGAGCTCACGAGCGCAGCATCGGAGAGCGGGCTCGTCCAGTCAGAAGCCTCAGCTGGGCTCCTCCCTTCGGGGTTGATTGCCCAGTCACAGGCTGACGCGGAGATGACGACATGCTTTTCCGGGTAGCTGCGAGCGTCGGCTAGTGTGGAACTCACTGCTCTTCCCTGAACCTTCACAGCTCAGTGACTGGTTGCTGGGCTCACGGCGCCACTCAAAGCCACGCCCCGCCTTTCTTCCCGGAAGTGCATGAAGAGCTGACAAGGTCACGGGAGGCACTTTTTACGATCTTTTCAGCTTCCCCGCCCTCATTACCCTCGATGGTGGGGCGGCCAAGGGCTATTCGACAACCCCCCGGTGGATAAAGGCGCTCGCAGTGCACCTATGCCCGCAGAGCGCCGCCACCTGGCATGGGTGTCCAAAGCCCCCGTCCAAGGCCTGTAGGTTTATGTCGTCTCTGACGGCCAAGGCCTATGGTGCCACTGGATAAGCCGCCTCCGCCCTGCATGCCATGGCTCTCCTGCAAGTCCGCCAAGACGCTAAAGGAACTGCACGAGGGTAGTTCCGCCCCGGGATTGATGCAGGAACTGCGCTCGGCGACCAACCTCGCTCTCTGAGCGACGGAGGTCATGGTGCGGTCTCTCGGGCGGACGATGGCCACACTAGTGGTCCAGGAGCGCCACCTTTGGCTCAACCTGGTCGAGATGGGTGAGGCCGACAAGACACGATTCCTTGCTGCCCCCATTTCCCAGGCGGGCCTATTCGGCGACACCATCAAGGACTTTGCCCAGCAGTTATCGATGGTAGAGCAGTAGATGGATGCTAGCTTGCATATCCTGCCCTGGCATGGTTCAAGATCCCGCACCCCGTCTACTCATCACCAAGTGCGTCCCCCTGTGGTGACTGCACCGGCTCCGCCACAGCCCACCCCTTCGGCCCGGCCCCAGCGTGGAGCCCACCGCAGGAAGCAGATGCCACCCGTCTCGCGGCCGCCCAGAACCCGTGAAAGGCTTCAAAGCACCCTTGAGACGGGTGACCCAGGGACAACGAAACCTGCTGCTCTAGAGCTGGTAAGCAGATCTCCATCTTTTTGTTATCCTTTTGCATTTAATTGCGCTGCATGCCCAAGTGGCTGCAGTACTCAAGAGCTCAGCAAGAGCGGTTTCCTTGTTCCCTGGGTCACGTATCCGGTGTGCATGGCCGTCATCATGACCACCGTCCACCACTCTATTTGACAGGTTTGAGGCTCCAGCGGTGGTCTCCCGCCCCTGAGCGCCCAGCTGTGGCACAAATCTGCCCCTGATGTGACAGTCTCCACGGGTCACGAGGACAGGCCTCTTCCTCCCCCGTCCCAGGCTGTTCCGGGGGTGGTCACAAGGAGCCAGGTAAGTGCTTCGATGTCCTTAGACTCAGCTCCGCCCCACCACGAGGCCCCACCTGCCGGTACGTCCGAAGACGTTGTCCCTTTGGTCCCCCTTGCGCGGAACTTGGACGCATGGCTTGCGCTTTCCAATCCATCACTAGGGCTGGTCTGGACCGTCTGAATCGGCTGCGCGATTTACTTCGCCAGGCATCCACCCAGGTTCAGCGGTGTCCACTTCACCTTGGTGAAAGATGAAAACGCTGCTACCTTGCGCGGAGATCGCTGTCCTCCTACGGAAGGGTGCGATAGAACCTGTCCCTCCAGCCGAGATGAAGAAGGGTTTTTCAGCCCCTACTTCATTTTACCAAAAAAAGGCGGTGGGTTGAGGACAATCTTGGACCTGTGCGTTCTGAACTAGGCTTTACACAGACTCCCCTTCAAGATGCTGACGCAAAAATGCATTCTGGTGAGTGTCCGGCCTCAAGATTGGTTCACGGTGGTAGACCTGAAGGATGCGTACTTCCACGTCTCGATCCTTCCTCGACACAGACCCTTCCTGCGGTTTGCGTCCGAGAGTCAGGCGTATCAGTACAAAGTCCTCCCTTTCGGCCTGTCCCTGTCTCCTCGCATCTTTACAAAGGTCGCAGAGGCTGCCCTTGCCCTGTTAAGCGAGGTGGGCATTCGCGTTCTCAACTATCTCGATGACTGGCTAATCCTAGCTCATTCTCGAGACATGTTGTGCGCACATAGGGACCTGGTGCTCTCACACCTCAGCCGACTAGGGCTTCGGGTCAACTAGGAAAAGAGCAAGCTTCTCCCGGCTCAGAGCATCTCTTGTCTCGGTTTGGAGTTGGACTCAGTCTCCTTGACGGCGCACCTTACGAACAATCGCGCCCAGTCTGTGCTGGCCTGTTTGAAGGTGGTCATCACGCCGGTCTGTCACTGTCTTTTCAGCCCTTGGACTGTCCTCTCACTTCTACGGGCAGGTATTCCTCTAGAACTGGTCCCCAGGCGCGTCGTAGTCATGACAAACGCCTCCAAAACGGGCTGGGGCGCTGTTTGCAATGGGCACGCAGCCACCGGCCTCTGGACGGGTCCGCGACTGCATTGGCACATCAACTGCCTCGAGTTGTTGGCAATTCTGCTCGCCCTGCAGAGGTTTCGGCCGTTGATCCAGGGCAAGCACGTGTTAGTTCAGACAGACAAGACGACAATGGTAGCATATGTCAACCGCCAAGGTGGTTTGCGCTTTCATTGTATGTCACAACTCGCCCACCATCTCCTCCACTGGAGTCAGCAGCACTTCAAGTCGCTGCAAGCCACTCATTTCCCGGGCAACCTCAACACTACAGCGGACTCACTGTCACGACAGGGGAGAGTGGAGACTCCACCCTCAGGTGGTCCAGCTGATTTGGAGTCGATTCGACAGGCACAGATGCACCTGGTCGCCTCCCAAGAATCCTCCCCACTGCCCGCTCTGGTACACCCTGACCGAGGCCCCCCTCAGCATAGACGCGCTGGCACACAGCTGGCCCCCTGGCATGCGCAAATATGCATTTCCCCCAGTGAGCCTGCTTGCACAGACCCTGTGCAAGGTCAGGGAGGACGAGGAGCAGGTCGTCCTGGTAGCACCCTACTGGCCCGCCCAGACATGGTGCTCGGACCTCACGCTCCTCGAGACAGCTCCCCATGGCGAATTCCCCTGAGGAAGATCCTTCTTTCTCAGGAACGGGGCACCATCTGGCACCCACGCCCAGACCTCTGGAATCTCCATGTCTGGCCCCTGGATGAGACGCGGTGGTAGAGACAATCACTCAGGCTAGGGCCCCCTCTACGAGGCGCCTGTATGCCTTTAAGTGGCGTCTGTTCGCTAAGTGGTGTTCTTCCCGACGGGAAGCCCCCAGAGATGCGCAGTCAGATCAGTGCTTTCCTTCCTGCAGGAGAGGTTGGAAGGGAGGCTGTCCCCTTCCACCTTGAAGGTGTACATTGCCGCCATAGCAGCACACCACAACGCAGTCGACGGTAAGTCCTTAGGGAAGCACGACCTGATCGTCAGGTTCCTAAGAGGCGCCAGGAGGCTGAATCCCTCCAGACCACGCCTCTTTCACTCATTGGACCTCTGTAGTAATTCAGGTCTACAGAGAGCCCCCTTTGAGCCTTTGCAGTCAGCCGAGCTTAAGGCACTCTCCTTGAAGACTGCCCTCCTGACTGCGCTTACTTCCATTAAGAGGGTAGGTGACCTGCAAGCGTTCTCTGTCAGCGAAACATGCCTGGAGTTCGGTCCAAGTTACTCTCACGTGATCCCGAGACCCTGACCGGGCTATGTGCCCAAGGTTCCCACCACCCCTTTAGGGACCAGGTGGTGAACCTGCAAGCGCTGCCCCAGGAGGAGGCAGACCCAGCCCTGTTGTCGCTGTGTCCGGTGCGCGCTTTACGCATCTATTTGGATTGCACGCAGAGCTTTAGAATCTCTGAGCAGCTCTTTGTCTGCTTTGGTGCACAGCGGAAAGGAAGCACTGTCTCTAAGCAGAGGATCGCCCACTGGCTCATTGATGCCATAACTTTGGCATATGTTGCCTAGGACATGCCGCCCCCGGTAGGGCTACCAGCCCATTCTACCAGGGGTGTAGCGGCTCCCTGAGCCCTGGCCAGGGGTGCCTCTCTAACAGACATTTGCAGAACAGCAGGCTGGGCAACACCCAACACCTGTGCAAGATTCTACATCCTCCGGGTTGAACCGGTTTCGTCCCAGGTAATGGCACGCAACACAAGCGGATAAGCCTGGGATATCTGGCCGGGTGTATCCCTTGCACATAGCGCCTTCCACCTCCCTTGGAGCTAAAGACGTGCGCCATTAATTCCCAGTAGTGTTCACAAACTTTGTTCCCTGGTTGACTTCCTCCGAGCCCTGTGGCAGTCGAGTCTTCGGAGAGACTCGCTGCCGGCCCAGTACACGCGCTAACTAAGCACTGTTCTGGGGTAGGTGTTCCGCATGTGGCGGTTCCCTGTAAGGCTAACCCCATGCGATGTATATCTTCTGCTAGTTCATTTCCCTGCTGACTGCGTCTTCCTTGGGCAGAGCCCCTCTGCCCCAGTCTCCATGTTTGCAGTAACTCCTCCCCCATTGGGCAGGATCTACCTTGAAGGCTCTCCACATGGTTGGAAAGACCGTGTGATGTATTCTTCCACTTAAATATCCCCCCCTCTCTTTGGGCGAGGTGTGGTCTCCACGGTGTCTTCCCCTTGGGAGGGACACCCCCCAACTAGACCTGGCGGCCCAGTCGGATAATCCCCCTTCTTTTCTAGGGAGTGGAAAAAGAGAAAGGGAAAAGAGGCCACGACTGGGTTAAGCCTGTCTCTATCTTTGGGTAGTTGACTTGTCCCCAAAAAGGGCCGTTCGACACTCATAACTATTTTGGGGGAGGTTACGTGTCGACCTGGTGTGCTGGCTATGAGGCACACAGCAGTCTGCCCACCACACACCACCAGTTCACGTAACACAGTTCAGCCAGTTGTGGCTTTTCATATAGGGACCCCTAGTGTCACTACATCGACACAACGTCGAATGAGTGACAGATAGGGAACGTCATGGTTACTGGTGTAACCTCCGTTCCCTGATGGAGGGAACGAGACATTGTGTCCCTCCTGCCACAACGCTGAACTACCCGCTGAAATGGCTGGACCTTATATCGGCTCCTCAGCATAAAACCTGAATGAGTGGTTGCATACCAGCTCCTTTTATACTCGTATGTCCGGGGGAGTGGCATGCAAATATCACTTGCCAATTTTCATTGGCCTTTTATCAAAGACCAGAGGTGTCTCGGGCTCCCAAGAGTGACCCCTAGTGACACTACATCGACACAACGTCTCATTCCCTCCATCAGGGAACGGAGGTTACACCAGTAACCATGACGTTATATGTGGACAGATCAGATTTTTTTCTGTTCAGACTGCAGTCGCTTTTGCTAGCATGTCCACATTAGAATCAAACTTACATATGTTCACCATGCATGAGTGTTTATCGATAGATGATTTTCATGAGGGCAGTATCCAAATTTTAACACATTCTTCGCAGAATACGACTTAAAAAACAGGAGAGGTGGCATGCAATGTTTATTGCTGCAATGGTTTACAACTGTCCTGTTTTTGCCAGACGCCCCGTATTTTATCCCATATGGGACACCTATTCAACTGTTTTTTAGCAAATGTGACCAAAAATAATCGATTTCGACAATAATTTAAAATCTAGTCGCCACTGGCGACATTCGGGTTGTGTGCGTTCATGTGCGGTTTCATCAGATATCATCTTGTAGTTATTGAATACATAGAGTGCGCACCAGTGTGTCTCGCGCCGCATTTCACCCATTCTGTTGTGATGAGCTCGCTGCACCACACGCAAAAACAAACCCAGCGCGAGAGAACAAATGACTCGGGTCTTTTTCATGAATCACCCAGAAAGAACTGAGGGTTTCAACTCAGGAGCTCAGGTTAGCAGTTTGAATCAGTTTTACTTTCTCAGCAAATCAGCCATCAGTGAGCTCACAATGGGGAGTGCAGACATTTCAAAATAAGAGTCCCATGTGTATTTCAGGCTTCTTTATAATTAAAAGTCCCATATTGTGTACCACTTTTCTTCTTCTTGTAATTATTGATTGGTATTGGAGTAGCACAATAAACTGCATCTGGGATTTCTTTCAATTTGCACTCTTGAAGACTCTGTGTCTGGGCCATCCGGTAACAGCAAAGAAAGGCTAAGGCATCTGTATATACAGTATATACTGTATGAAATCAAGCTTTTGACACTAAGGACAATTGAGGGACTTGTACACAACTATTACACAAGGTGCAAAAATTAATTGATGCTCAAGAAGACACCACACTACTATATGCATAATATACTTTATGTAAATATCTGTAATGTAGATTCTAAAGAGCAGTACTAAATAAAAAAAAATATTTTATCTGTTAATTTTGTATAAATTATGAAAGGGGTGTGAACATTTATGAGACAAAAGGGAATGAAAATGTATCTTCTCAACTATATATACTGTTATTAAACCTCAGATTAATGGGTTATCAGTTGTCTTTCTTTCTGCTTTCTATCTAAATCGATCAATTCTGTGATTTGGTGACTAAAAACAGTCATTTGGCTCCTTAATATTTCAGTTTAGGAGCCACTGACTCCTAAGTAATTTTTTTAGTCTGTAGCCCTGCAAAAACCTAAACGAATCTGAGTCAGATTGGCCAAAAAATCTGATTTCTTTCTGCTTGTGTGAGCATAGCCTTAGACTTGCCCCATCTTTCCAAAACACAACCCTCCAAAGATAGTGTTGAGACAGTCACCGAACAGTAGAACAGCAGTGCATCTTCTCATGGTTGTCAAACACAACAGTAGCAAAATACCGCCCTGAGCTGGCAACTGATATGAATCTGAACGTGACACAAAACCAGTGGTGGACAGTAATAAAGTATTTTTTAAAGTATGTACTTTAACAGAGTATTTTTATTTTAGGAAACTTTTCCTTCACTACATTCAAAAGCATTATATCTTAATTTTTACTCCACTACATTTTTTAAAAATGTACCATTCCTTGCTACTTTGAAGCAAATAAATTAATAAATAGTGTTTAATCAAAATATCACTTATACACCACTGTAAAGGATGCATATCGCTCTGTCCCACGTGCAGCTTTAGGACTCTGATCACTGTCTGGTTCATCTTCTCCTGACCCACAAACAGAAACTAAAATCAGCTAAGCCTATAGTAAGGACTGTAAAGAGATGGACCAATGAAGCAGAGCTGGAACTACAAGCCTGCTTTGACTGCACTAATTGGAGTGTTTTTGAGGCTGCAGCCACAGTCCTGGATGAGCTCACAGATACTGTGGCATCATATATCAGTTTCTGTGAGGATATGTGCATCCCTATTAGGACATTTTTATAATTCAATAACAATAAGCCATGGTTTACAGGAACACTCTGATAGCTTCGACATGCCAAAGAGGATGCTTACAGAAGTGGGGATAAAACGTTGTACAACCAGGCCAGGAACACACTTACTAAGGTAATCAGAGTGGCTAAAAGAAGCTACTCTGAAAAGCTAAAAAAAAACAAAACAGTTTTCAGCCAACAATCCTGCCCTCAGGAAAGGCCTAAAAAGCATCACCAAGTACAAGACACCTCCCCCTCGCACTGTAGAGTGTCAACTAATGGCTGATGAACTGAATGTGTTTTACTGCGGGTTTGAAAAGCCCAGTCTCGCACCCCTCCCCCGCTCTGATCTTCACTTCACACACACACCAACACCTCCTGTAACACCCCTCCTCCCCCCTCCTGCTACTTAATCTGCACTTATGATCTGTGAGGAGGATGTGTGCCGGGTCTTTCAGAAACAAAAGACTAGAAAAGCTTCAGACACAGATGGTGTTTCACCTGCCTGTCTGAAAGTCTGCGCTGACCAACTGGCCCCCATCTTCACACAGATCTTCAATAGATCACTGGAGCAGTGTGAAGTTCCCTGCTGCTTCAAATTCTCCACCATCATTCCGGTCCCCAAAAAACCCAAAATAACAAGACTTAATGACTACAGACCTGTCACTCACACATCTGTGGTCATGAAGTCATTTGAGAGACTGGTATTGGCCTA
Organism: Myxocyprinus asiaticus; assembly: GCF_019703515.2. NCBI lineage: Eukaryota > Metazoa > Chordata > Actinopteri > Cypriniformes > Catostomidae > Myxocyprinus > Myxocyprinus asiaticus. Next base: position 29,711,842 of record NC_059387.1, read on the forward strand.
TCTGAAGGAATTCACTGGACCCCTGCTGGACCCCCTTCAGTTTGCTTACCGAGCAAACAGGTCTGTGGATGATGCTGTCAATCTGGGACTGCATTATATCCTACAACACCTTGACAGACCTGGGACTTATGCAAGGATACTATTTGTGGACTTCAGTTCAGCCTTCAATACCATCATGCCTGATCTTCCCTCAATCAAACTGACCCAGCTCTCTGTGCCCACCCCAATCTGTCGATGGATCACCAGTAAGGCTGCTCAATTATGGCAAAAATCATAATCACAATTGTTTTGTTCAATATTGAGACGATTATTTAACACGATTACTCATTGACTTTGGAAACATCATGAATTTATTGAACTTTAAAAAAAAATAAATGTATCATTAACAGTGGATTTCCTTGAATATAATTCAACAACAACAACAAAAATATGTAAAACAAAATTAAATAAATTATATATATATATACACACACACACACACACACACACACACACACTTAAATCATGTAAAAATAATAAATACAAATGTGCACTTCCACAACCAACTGAAAACTACTAAACATTTATTCAATGTATAAAAATGATAAATAAAAAATAAACTAGCCTAAAATGAATTATGTTAAATATGTTGTAGTGCACTGCCACAACCTACTGAAAACTCCTATATATTCAACATTTTGGTAAACTATATTCAACATATTCCAATCAGTAACTCAGTCCAAGAAAATTAAAGGATGATTTAGGCCAACATGGCAAATGTTGGTAGGACTGCTCAAAGTAATCTCTTAAAGGTTTTAGCCAGAAACAACAGCCTGTTTACATGGTCTGGTTTCAGAGATGAGTGCAGGCAGGTGTCAATATATTCACCTGTGCTAAAGACCCTCTCTGAAGAGGAACTTGTGGCTGGGATGCACAGGTAATTTCTTGCCAAGTTGGAGGGCCGTGGGTAAAGTGCCTTGAATTCCCTCCACCGGTCCAGTGGGTCCTTCTCAGCATCCAGTGTCCCTGCCTGGAGGTAGGACTGTAGCTCAAGAGCTATGGCCTGATCCTGTTGCAGAGCGGGTCCTGCAGCTTTGCTTACAGTGACCTGAAGAAACTGCCCAGGCCCTTCTTGTTCTTCTTTGGTCCAGCAGCATCCTCCATGTCATCAGCAAGCATCACTGCTGTCTCAAGAGGGGCCTTCTCCTTGGAGTGGACATATATTATAAAGAAAATAGGAATGACATGTTTAATCTGGCTAAATGATTATGGTTATTAACATTCATACCTAGAATTACATTATAACAATTTGACAACACATTAATTCACTTAATTTTATTTACTGTCATATATCTCTTTTTTATTTATTATTATTATTATTATTACTACAATGACAGTCATCACCATCTTCATCTCAGTTGTCAGTCTGGCTTTGATGGACCCTCGATTGTCTTCACTGATGTATTGTAGCTTGAACCTCAAGTCCAGGGCAGAGGCCATGTCAAGCAGCTCTTGTGTTGCTGTGTCATTGTATTTGTCAATGAGATAGTCCTCTATCTTCTTTTTGATGTTTTTGGTGAGGTCTGTGTCATCCTCCTGCACTTCCAAAATTGAGTTGTTGAAGAAGTGGACGGTTGGTTTAACAAAAGACACACTTACATATTTCTCCCCAGAAAGTGCATCTGTGAATTCAACCAGAGGACTGAGCAATTTCTTGATGGCCTCCAGTACAACAATGTCCTGCCACGAGGGGATGAGATGTCTGACTTTTTGGTCATTTGAAAAGACCTGGGCAATGGCCTTCTGCTGCTCGAGGACCCTGTCGATCATGGCCTGCCTAGATCCCCATCTGGTTGGACATTCTGTCTTTAGTGAGTGTTCAGGCAGATTCAGCTTCTTCTGTGCCTCTGCGAGCTCCCTCTTTTTTCCAACCATAGGAAAAGCTGCTGACCAGCTTCTTGCAGATCCCCATCGCATGGTCAATCCTGGGATCCTTCATTGCATTCTCTAAGATTACTACAAAAAAAAAAAAAAATATATATATATATATATATATATATATATATATATATATATATATTTAGTATCACGATGATCATCATAACCTTCATTAAAGTATCATTTGGCATTTGGTGTGTATGTGTGCATGCGTGTGTGAGTGAGAGAGAGCGCTCATCACAGAGTAGCTCATGACATATGTTAATTACATATTATTATTATTATTAATATTTATCATTATTAGTGTGTGAGAGAGAGAAAAGAAGAGAGATCATCACAGAGTAGCTGACCATGTTAGTTACTTATTATTCTTATTACTGTTGTTGTTGTTGTTAAAATTAAAATTACAAAATCGGTTAAAATTACATATTACGCACAATCAGGAGGAAGGAATCCTACTCACCTATAGCCAAGTGAAGTCTATGCCCGAAGCACTGGAGCCTCATCCATCCATTGACGTCAGCCGCCAGCTTTATGTTTGAGGCATTGTCCGTAGTGATACAGATGAGCTAGTCCTCCTTTAAGCCCCATGCAGCCATCGCTTCCCTCAGTCCATGGCCAATGTTTTGCCCCGTGTGGTCTTCAGGAAAAAATGCCGTTTGAAGACACTTCATCTTCAAATTGAAATCGGCGTCGATGTAATGAATTGTAAGACTGATGTAAGGCTCCACGGTACGGCTTGACCATATGTCCATTGTAGTAGCAAAGTATTCGGCTGTAGACACATCATTTGCAACTTCTTCACGTCATTTATTATACAGGGCAGGCAGTGCAACTCTGGAGAAATGGTGTCGCGATGGCATCGCGTTACACTTGTCTAAAGTGTTTACCAGTTTCTTGAACCCCTGGTTGCTAACAGTGCTAACTGGACACATGTCTTTTGCTATGAAGAATGTGATGGGTAGGTGGTTGCATTATAAAAAGTGCCCTTAATCAATGACTGTGTTGCAGTGTAAGAAGACGACAGGGCTTTACTTTTCTCTGTTTTTTTGTTCGTTTATAGTTTGGTCATAAACCACTTTGTGATTGAATTTCAGATGATTAAATAAATTGGTCGTATTTCCATGTGGTACACTACAGACACCACCATGCAACATATCTTAAAGTTATTTCTTTTTGTTCCACATCAGACTCCTTGAAACCAAATTGTTTCCAAACGGCTGAAATGGGTATACCCTTCTTGTCGACCAAAGGCTCCCTTTCTGTCATCTTAGCTCGAGCTGAACTAAACATGCCACAGCCTGGCGGGGAGTGAGTTTGGCCTTTTAGGGAGGGGTGAAAGCACACCGCTGTAAAGGAAAATGGCACGCGGTTTTTAAAAAGACAAAACGAGAACATTGCAATATGGAATGCGGCACAATAATAGTTTTATCTCTATTATTTTGTTTTCATAATCATCAGAGGCCATAATCAAAATTGAAATTGAAAATTCGATTAATCGCACAGCCCCAATCACCAGCTTTCTGACAGATAGGCAGCAGCTAGTGAGACTGGGGAAACTCACATCCGGGACCCGCACTACTGGCACTGGTGCTCCTCAGGGATGCGTTCTCTCTCCACTGCTCTTCTTCCTGTACACAAATGACTGCACTGCAAAAGACCCCACTGTCAAGCTCCTGAAGTTTGCAAACAACAACTCGGTCATCGGCCTCATCCGTGACAGTGACAAGTCTGCATACAGACGTGAGGTTGATCAGCTGGCTGTCTGGTGCGGTCACAGCAACCTTGAGTTGAACATGCTCAAAACAATGGAGATGTTAGTGGACTTCTGGAGAAATCCCCCCGCAACGCAGACTCCATTGTGAAGAAGGCTCAGCAGAGGTTGTACTTCATTCGCCATCTGAGGAAGTTTAACCTTCTGTGCCTGCTAGTAAATATACGATATCGGCTTTCAAGACCACACTGTCAACTTGAAAAACACATTAAGGTAAGTAATTTTTTAATATTATAGGAACAAAACTGTAACGAATGCACTTGCTTGCTTGCTTGCAGTAGGCTCATCAGTTTACTCTTTTCCATGCAAATTAGAGATAGACATGTGTAAAGAGCCTAGAACAGTTTATTAGGCCTATTTTTATTCCTGTTTCTATGTATAAGAAATTACATTAATATCTGTGTGAATTATCAAATCATAAAATGAATAGCTACTAGGCTAAACCATAATGCCAGTTCCCTATCTGTCACTCACTCGACGTTGTGTCGATGTAGTGACACTAGGGGTCACTCTTGGGAGCCCAAGACACCTCTGGTCTTTGATAAAAGGCCAATGAAAATTGGCGAGTGGTATTTGCATGCCACTCCCCCGGACATACGGGTATAAAAGGAGCTGGTATGCAACCACTCCTTCAGATTTTCTCTTTGCTCACTGAGCTGAATTACTACTGTTCATTCACCTCTGCTGGATCTGACGGTGCATTTCAGCAGCTTCTCCCTCCTCTGCACTGGTGAACTGCAGAGAACGCCCCAGGGTGCTTCGGAGAGTATATTTTCTGAAAGAGTTTATTTCTCTAAAAGAGTATATTTCTCTAAAAGAGCGGCACACACTGAATGTCTTTTTAAAGATGAGTCTTTTTAAAGATGCCTTTCCGATTGTGTGTTATTCCTGGTTGCGGTCGTTATCTCTCAACTTCGGATGGTCATGATCGCTGTCTTTCATGTCTGGGCGTGACCCACACGGAGGCAACGTTTGTGGATGGTCCATGTTCTCATTGCGAGAACGGACGGGTGTATCGCTTGCACATAGCGCCTTCCACCTCTTTTGAGCTGAAAATGTGCGCCCTTAATTCCCAGTAGTGTTTACAAACTTTGTTCCTCTGGTTGACTTCCTCCGAGCCCTGTGGCAGTCGAGTTTTTGGAGAGACTCGCTGCCGGCCCAGTACACGTGCTAACTAAGAGTCCTGTTCTGGGGTAGGTGCTCCGCATGTGGCTGTTCCCTGTAAGGCAAACCCCATGTGATGTATATCTTCTGCTTATTTGTTTCCCTATTGGCAAACTGCATCTTCCTTGGGCAGAGCCCCTCTGCCCCAGTCTCCATGTTTGTAGTAACTCCTCCCCCGTTGGGTAGGATCTACCTTGAAGACTCTCCACATGGTCGGCAAGACCATGTGACATATTTTCCACTTAAATATCCCCCCCTCTCTTTGGGCGTGGTGTGGTCTCCGCAGTGTCCTCCCCTTGGGAGGGACACCCCGATTAAACCTTGGGTCCCAGTCGGATAATCCCCCTTCTTTTTTAGGGAGTGGAAAAAAAGAAGGGGAAAAGAGGCCACGACTGGGTTAGCCTGTCTGTATCTTTTGGGTAGTCGACTTGTCCCCAAAGGGCCGTTCGACACTCATAACTAAGTTGGGGGAGGTTACGTGTCGGCCTGGTGTGCTGGCTATGTGGCACACAGTGGTCTGCCTGTCACACACCGCCATTTCATGTAACACAGTTCAGCCAGTTGTGGCATTTCCTATAGGGACCCCTAGTGTCACTACATCGACACAATGTCGAGTGAGTGACAGATAGGGAACATCATGGTTACTTGTGTAACCTCCGTTCCCTGATGGAGGGAACGAGACGTTGTGTCCCTCCCGCCACAATGCTGAACTACCCGCTGAATTGGCCGGACCTTGTCTCGGCTCCTCAGCATAAAACCTGAATGAGTGGTTGCATACCAGCTCCGTTTATACCTGTATGTCCGGGGGAGTGGCATGTAAATACCATTCGCCAATTTTCATAGGCCTTTTATCAAAGACCAGAGGTGTCTCGGGCTCCCAAGAGTGACCCCTAGTGTCACTACATCGACACAACGCCTCGTTCCCTCCATCAGGGAATGGAGGATATACAAGTAACTATGACGATTTGTCAAAGCTCTCTTGCAGTCTACATTCTCATCAGTTTACGGTCTTTGACCATTACAAAGATTCAGTTAATTAAACGCACGTTGACCTAGTGGGGTATGTTGTCACACTAGATGGGGCAAGTTGTTATAATGGGATCCTTTAATTATATGTCCCATTATGGAGAAATTTAATCAGTAAAACAATTATGAAGTGCAAAATGTTGAATACTGAGGTGAGGATGAATACTGCCTTAACTGCTGAACTGCCTGAGAGGCTGGACTTATTTTCAGTCCTCACAGAGCAAGACTGGACTCACACAATTTTGAAAACCAACTTCTACTGAAGTTGAACAAAAGAATATGCAACTTTGTTTAAACAGTGAGTGCACTGCAGTTCCCTTTTTATTCAGTTCACTTGACATTGCTGTAAGCACTATGGGGAATGTCCTTCACACGACCTTGTTGAAACACTTATACGATCGTGGCAGTCTTCTGATTGACAATGGTGTCTGACCCCCGCCCCTTTAGGCACACAGTCGGCCTATATAAGCAGGTGCTCAGTCACCATTTCTTCAGAATTTTCTTCCTTCAAGCCTGTGAACTTCGTCTTCATCTTGGCAGCCTTTCTGCTTCGCCGTCGATATATACTTACAGCGGACAGAACTTCTCAGCAAGACGCAAACAGTACAACTCGTTGCGTGTGCTCAGCACCTGCACCGAGACGCTTCTGCTTTCCTGTGTTTTCTGGTGAAGAGTTCTCCACATCGCTGTTGAGCACACTCTTGGTGAACGGGTTCTTTTCTTCAGACACTCATCGTTGATCAACGTGGTGCTTCAGCAAAACTCCTACATGCTTCCCACAGTGCTCCAACTGGAGTTACTGAAGAGCCACTTGTGTGATATGCATCTTTTTAAAGATGTTGTTCCACAAGTGTTCCCTATGTGAATGGCACATCCCACCGCCTGATGAGCACGAGGGCCGTGCCCTTGCACAAGCAGCTCTCGTGGAGACAGACTGTCCTCACTGCGAAGGCATGCACCTCCGGACTTGCGCTCTAGGATCGACCTCATTCTGAGGGTAGATCCAGCCTCTCGTGCTGTCCCACAGGCCTCTTCTGTGTTAAGTCCCAAGGGACTACAAGAGGCACGGCGGGGCAGTGAGTTTGAGCTGGAAGAATTAGAGGAGGATCTTGTGCCGGTGCAAGCCCTGTGAGCCCCCCGAACTTCCAATCTAATGTCCTCACCTGTGCAATATGCTCGTGATTAGCACAGTGTCATTACATCTGGTGGCTCTGATGATGGGGATGATGCTGTGTCACTCACAGCTTTAGGCGAATGGTCCACAGAGGATGTTGCCACCCCTTCCCCCAGCGAGGAGGAAGAACGTGCACACAGCATGGACGAAGAGCTTCTTTGTGTCCTCGTGAGAGCAGTTGAAGAGCTTGGTCTTGAATGGTCCCCTCCAGAAGAACCAGAAATGTTTTGCCTGGAAGAATGGTTTTTGTGAACCGGCCACCATCAACAGACTGCGGTCCGGAGGAGTGCTCCATTTCTTCTCTGAAGTCCATACGGAGTTCACAAAGATCTGGTGTGGGCCTTACTCTTTGCGCTTTCAGGTCGGAGGTGCTGCCATCCTCACTAATGTGGGCCATGCTGAGGAAAAAGTTACTCAAAGCTTCCCCCAGTGGAACAGGCATTCGCAGCTCACCTCTGCCATAATACTGCCATGGGATGGAAATCCCGCCCCGCCCACCCCTCTATGCCATGTCGACTGATGCCTGCACTGGCTGGAAGAACTTATACAGCAGTGGGCTAAGCTGGTTCAGCACTCCACAGCATGTTGGTGCTCCAGGTTTTTCAAGCTAAGCTCCTTAATCAAATGGATGAGCAAGGCCCTGCACCACTACAGATTTGGCGCTGCGAGCCACGAAAACTACCGCTCAGGCCATCAGTAAAGCGATGAGCAGCCTGTTTGTTCTGGACTGGCATATTTGGCTAACTCTCACAGAGATGCTTGATGCAGAGAAAGCTGCCCTCCTCCTTGTCTCTTTGGCAACACAATGGAAGGCTTTTCACAGTGCTTCATCGTGACACAAAAGTGGTCATTTTCTGCCAAAGAGAAGTACCACTTCCCCTTTCCCGGCACACTCCCGATCTTTTCCGGTCAGCGCCTGGCAAAGAATCCATCTCTCGCTGCCTGAGTGCAGCATAAAGCTACTACTGAGCCATCTGTGAAGCCATGCAAACCATGGCCCAAGCGTAAGCACCCGCCGTCTCAGTGCATTTTGCAATCTATGGTCCGACCACAGGATGCGCCGGTGTTGCGCGTAGAGATTCACAATCTCCTCGCAAAAAATGTGATAGAGACTGCTCCTGACTGTGACACACACAGCGGGGTTTACAACCATTATTTTCTCGTTCCGAAGAAAGACGCCAGGCTTCGGTCCATTCTAGATCTGAGACGCTTGAACTGCGTGCTAGCGAAGCGCCCATTCAAAATGCTAACTCAGAAATAGATCTTATTGCACATCCATCCTGGGGACTGATTTATGTCAATAGATCTGAAGGATGTGTACTTTCATGTACCAACTGCACCATGTCACAGGCAGTTTTTGAGATTTGTGTTTGAGGGAACTGTGTATCAGTTCAAAGTCCTTCCTTTCAGTCTGGCTCCCCGCACGTTCACGAAATGTATCAATGTGGCACTCACCCCATTGAAAATAAACAGTCTGCATGTTTTTCATTACGATTAGTTATTACTAGCCCAATCTGAGGCATTACTGAGCAAACACAGAGACTTGCTGCTTTGCCATCTGAAAAATCTGTGTCTGAATGTCTACTGGGAGAAAAGCACACTTCCACAGCCAGCAAATCTCCTTTTTAGGAGTGCGTCTCGACTCCGTGAGCATGTGTGCGCACCTCATGAACGAACGCATACAGACCATTCTTTGGTGTTGTTCTCAGTTCAAACTGGGGAATATATTGCCACTGAAGTCATTTCAGAGAATGCTGGGTTTTATGGTGGCAGCATCCGGCATCATACCATTAGGTCTGTTACACATGAGACTTCTCCAGTACTGGCTTAAGTGACACATTCCACATTGCACCTGGAGCTCGGGCACATCGTGATGACTCGCCGCTGTCTGGCTGCTCTAGCACCATGGACAGCGCCGGCCTTCTACCAACAGGGTGTTATGCTGGGTCAAATTTTCAGTAGAAAAGTGGTGACCACAGACGCATCCAACATAGGTTGGGGCACAGTGTGTGACGGATGCCCGACTTTCGGCACCTGGGCAGGTGCGAAACAGGCATGGCACGTCTTTCTAGCTTTGAGAGCTTTTCATTCCGACATTGTGAATCACCACGTTCTGAATCGTTTGGACAACACAACAGTAGTGGCATACATAAATCGCCAGGGTGGACTCTGATCTCCACAATTAATTAGCATAACACAACGCCTCCTCCGATGGAGCAGGTGACATCTCCTCTCATTGGGCCGTATGAATTTTGGAGCAGATCTGTTGTCACGCCAGGGAGCATTACCAGGGTAATGGAGACTTCATCCTCAGACAATGATTTGGATTTGGGAAATATTCTGGAAAGTGGACATCGACCTATTCGCCTCTGAGGAGAACACCCACTGTCGCCTTTGGTACTCAATGTCCCAAGCCCTGCTGGGCGTGGATGCACTGGCTCGCAAATGGCCAGTGAAACGCAAGTATACGTTTCCTCAGTGGGCCTCCTTCATTCTGTCATAAGCAAAGTCCGAGATGACATGGAAAAAGTTCTGTTAATTGCGCCAAAATGGCCCAATCAGTCCTTGTTTCTGGAGATGATAGAAATACTAGACAGCCCTCCATGGGAAATACTCTTGAGGAGATACCTTCTCTCTCAAGCACAAGGCATGATTTGGCATCCCCAGCCAGAGCTGTGGAACTTACATTTGTGGCCCCTGAACGGAGCACATCGGACGAGCCAGAATTGGCTCAGTCAGTGATGAAGACCATTTTACAGGCTAAAGCACCATCCAAGAGACGCGTCAAAGCACTTATATGGCATGTGTTTGCAAATTGGTGCTCTTCACATGGTAAAGACACGGTGAATTGCCCCATAACTGAGATTTTGACATTTCTCCAAAAGCGGCTGGACGCTGGTATTACCCCATCAATGCTCAAGGTTTATGTAGCGACTATCTCAGCATACCACACCCTGGAGGCTGGCTCTTCGATAGGTAAACATAATCTAGTCATAAAGTTCCTTAGGGGAGCGAAGCGTTTGAACCCCCCTCACCTTGCTATGGTGCCGACTTGGGACTTAAATCTGCACTACTTCATAATAGGTTCATAATATGTGTGACTCACTCTTGTCCCTCAGTCAGAAAATTCTGAAGAAATGGTGACTGAGTGCTCACTTATATAGGCCGATTCCTTCTCAAAGGGGCGGGGTTCAGACACTATTGCCAATCAGAAGATTGGCATGATTGTATAAGGGTTTCAACAAGGTAGTGTGAAGGACATTCCCCATAGTGCTTACAGCAATGTCTCATTCCCTTCATCTCAGGGAATCGAGGTTACATGTGTAACCGGAGACGTTTTCTTAGTTCTCCTGTTCTTTTCTGATTTTGCCTCATGTGCGGGCAGTTTTTTCAAGCATATACCATAGTATGTTTATATACTATGTTTTTACTCGCACGCACACCCGTTTGGCCCTGTTTTGCAGCCGGCCCACCAGGAAAAGTCCCGGTTCTCCCTATGGCCAGTCCACCCCTGAGCAGGAGGATACAGCATATTGAGTTGCAAAAAAAAAAAATTTGTGTGTGTGTAAATATATATATATATATATATATATATATATATATATATATATTCTCCTTGCCCAGAAGATGGCGATGTTCACGAAGTATGAGAATCAGCAAAAACAAAACAAGAAGAATGTGGAAGTGAAACTGGACATTTAAATTAAAAAAGGACTTAAATATTGATCTGTTTCTCACCCACACCTATATCACTTTTGAAGACATGGATTTAAACACATCAGGGATGGCATGAGGATGAGTAAATAATGAGAGAATTTTCATTTTTGGGTGAACTATTCCTTTAAGTCTGTAATCACATGGTTGGGGGTAATAGTTCAATAAATGAAAAAAAAAAAAAAAACATATACCCCAGTGACTATGGTGGTTACAGCCCTGGTACTTTTGGCTTATGGTAAAAAAATATAATTTCATGAATGTTTATTGAGCAGTATCCTTTTCAAATAAAATAATAATAAAAAAGAAAACCTTTCCAAAATGTTTCTATTTTTTTTCTAGTCGCTGTTTCCTGAACTTTCTAATATATATATATATATATATATATATATATATATATATATATATATATATTGCAATGCTCTAGAGTATTCTATATCTTCACAGACACAGTGTTTACTTCATGATGTTTGAGTGGCCACATAATGTCGAGATCTTTTCCTTATCACACACTGGAGTTTTTCCAACTCTATAAAGTACTATTTAATAAAGCGAGGGTAGAACAACATGCATTGTTGTTCTTCAGAGGTGTGGAGAGAAATATCACTCAGACAGTGTATGAAGCTTTCGATTCAGTACAGAGGCTCAGAGTGAGATAAGAGGAGATGAGACAAAAGACTCCCGGCTGAGGAGAGATTGAGAATCCCTGCTTTCAGCAGACAATAAATCCAGGGACCTGAGAAGAGAGACGGACCTGCAGATCTTCAGACTGGACATGAGTTTACTGTTAGCTTCATTGGCTTTCTGAGGCAGAACAAACTGGATTGTTTTATGAGAAGTCGTCTGTTCGCCTGTGTACATTCTGTCTTTTTCTGTGTCTCTTTCACTCGCTCACACACAAGGTGGGGGGGGGGGGGGGGTTCGCTCACATATACATATTGATTACAAATGCTGAATTCAGAAATGAATTTTTGAGGAGCATGATAGTCTTGATGACTTGATTATAAGCACAAGGATCTAATTAACCGGATAATTCTCTCTCTCTCTCTCTCTCTCTCTCTCTCTCTCTCTCTCTCTCCCTCCCTCCCTCCCTCACACACACACACACACACACACACACACACAGACACAGACACAGCAGAGAGTAACCTCTGATTAATGATATTGATAATTTTAAAGAGTGTGTAACTAGAGACATTCACATGCTATGGCCTCTTGTTCTTTTAGGCAGGAAACCTTTTCTTCATCACTATATTTTACAATTTTACAGTTCACCCAAGTGATTTCGAAACTTTCTGCCCATGCAAACAGAACACTGTACTAAAATACTCTGACAGAGTTTCCTGAGCTATATTCAGCGGCACTGCAACACAGTTACAAATCACCAGCACAAAACATACAGCGCAACCAGAGTATTCCGATTCCTGAACGAATTACCCTTATAAACCAGTTCTTTTGAATCTACAGCGCGAAACATATAAACCGGTTCTTTTGAATCTACAATGCGACCAGTGTAGTCCAATTCCTGTGTGAATCAAGCGGATGAAATGTTCAATATACAGCATGAAACATACGATGCCACCAGCGTAACCCTATTCCCGAACGAATGACTCACCATGATACAACATGAAGTTCTTTTCACTCTACATTGTGAAATATACAACGTGACTAGTGTATGAAACAGTTCTTTTAAAAACAACATGACCAGTGTTGCCCAATTCCCGAATGAATGACTCTTATGAACTGGTTCTTTTTTAATCTGAAGCCTAAAACATACAATACAACCAGTGTAGCCCGATTCCCAACAAATGACTCTTATGAACCAATTATTTTGAATCCTCAGTGCAAAACATTCAACGCGACCAGTGAAGTCCAATTCCCGACCAAATTACTCTTATGAAATGGTTCTTTTTAATCTACAGTATGAAACGCACAGCGTGTCCAGTGTAGCCTGCTTCCCAAACGAATTAATCTTATGAACCGGTTCTTTTGAATATACAGCATGACACATACAATGCGACCAGTGTAGTCTGATTCCTGAAGGAATGGCTCTTATGAAATGGTTCTTTTCAATCTAGTGTATGAATTGGTTCTTTTGAAAATAACATGACCAGTGTAGCCTGATTCCCGACTGAATTGTTTATGAACCGGTTCTTTTCAGTCTACAGTGTGAAACATTCATCATGACTAGTGTAGCCGTTTCCTGAACGAATGACTTTAATGAACAGGTACTTTTGATATTACAGTGTGAAACATACAATGCCATGAGTGTAGCCTCTATTCCCAAACTAATGACTCTTAACAGTTCATCCTTTTGAACCTACACCACAAAACATATACAGCACTAACCCCCGATCAAATGACTCTTATGAATCGGTTCTTTTAAAACAACACAGCAAAACATACAGTAGAGCGCTACCTCTTAAACGAATGACTCTTATCAGACTTTCGGAATGGTCTTCCCAGTTTACTTAGTTCCTCCTAACAGTGGCGCCTGCAGCTGTACGGTCGTACGCACTGTGCGTACCATGAGTGCTCCAACTGACCTGAGAAATATTTACTCTCAGAATATTTCATCAATCATGAAATGTGTCCCGTATTTCTGTTGTCTGTTTAAAAGAACTAGCAATGCCCAATTTGCGAATGAATAATACTTTTGAGTTGGTTCTTTTCGGTGAATTGGCCAAACAGGCTTGCAAAACTGTCTGAATCAATTTGTGATTCAGTACAATTCGTTCGGTCCGCTCTCTCACTGAATCATTTGGAGGGGGTTCTCACACAGTAGAACAGTTTCTGGATATTTAAGAATACAGAGAACAAACAGCACTGGATACAGTGGAAATGTACCAACAATCAATTGAAACAAAAGTCTGTCTTTTTGAGAGGTAACTTTGAGAAACTTCAGCTAGTGCTGTGTCATGTGAACAAGGGGCTGTTCAAACTGAACGTGTTTTTGCGTCAGCTTGCGCTGTTTTTCAATTGTTTTCCATTTAAACATTCGCTAGATAGATGTCTTTTGAAAACTGCATCTTGTTTCACTGTGTTTTTAGCATCTCTCACGGGAGCACTGCATTTTTAGACAATGTCTCAAGTTAAAAAGAACTTCAACTGATACAAACACGTCTCGAGACACCTACGTTCTGCTCTATTTGTTGTGATCCATTTTGCTTTTTTAGCGCGAAAATGCATTTGTCTGAACGGTTACTTTAAGAAATGCTTTAGCCAATAGTTACATGAATGCTACTTATCCTCAAGAAAATAAAACAAATGCTTATCTCAAAGTCACCAGAATTGAACGCTTTAGTGTTGTTTTTTGCATACCAAAAACTAAAAAATCTCCCAGGGGAGCATGTCCCCGGACGCCCCTAGATATAAGGTATATTAGGCAGACTTTTGTGCGTACCCTCAGATTAAATCCTGCAGGCGCCCCTGCCTCCTAAAATGCAACAGCACACATACACATTCTCTAGGCAGCATTACAGAGTGTGCATTTTGGTGTGTGTGTTGACTGTGTGTCGCGTAGTGAGGAGAGAATGACTGGGCTGGGGGTGCATAACTGTACTGCGCTCCTCTGAAGCGTGCCGGAACATTCCTCACAGATTTTGGCGTCAGCTTCTTTCTCTTAAATCCCTGGGAGTGCTGTGTTTCCATGGTGATCGAAAGTTATATGAGCCATCTTTATTCATCACTGTAGCCCAGAGGGCTGGAGAAGAAGCTCTGATGATAGAGACTGATAAAGAGAGTGGAACACAGAGAATGAAAAGAAAAGATGTGAAAAAGAGGGAGACGATCACTTGTTCGTTTGTGACTGTCTGGGGTTTCATTTACACACATTTTATAAAGAGGGCATGAGGGTAAAAGCAAAGATCAGCCTTAAAGAAGTAGTTCACCCAAAAATGAAAATTATGCCATCATTTGCTCACTGTCGTGTTGTTCCAAACCCACATTGTGGAACACAAAATATGTTACGCAGAATGCCCAAGCTGTTCTCTTCCATGCAAACTCCAAAAAAGTACCTTAGAAGTAGTCCACATATTTTGTGCGCTAAAATTCAAGTTTTCTAAATCCATACGATAGCTTTGCATGAGTACCAGACAGAAATAACGTTTTTTTTATTTATTTTTTAATTATTATTATTATTCTCCTTATTTTTTTCAAAAAAGAGCAGCTTTAGCATTCTGCTAATTTTTTTGTGTGTTAGACTGAAGAAAAAAGTCACATGGGTTTGGAACAACATGAGGGTGAGTAGATGATGCCAGAAGTTTCTTTTTTGAGTTGAAGGTTTTTAGGTTTAAAGGTTTTCAAGATCACAAGAAACAGTCAAATGTGTCCAAACCTTGTGAATCTCATCCAAAAGTTTATTTTAAGTGGCAAAATGTTTTATTTGTTGTTAAAAGTGTTATTTGGGTAACTTTACAACAAGGTTCAATTTGTTAACATTACTTAATGCATTAAGGTATCATGAACAAACAATTAACAATATATATATTTTTACAGCAGTTATTAATCTTTGTTAAAGTTAGTTAATAAAAATACAATTGTTCATTGTTAGTTCATGTTAGTTCATAGTGCATTAAAGTTAACAAATATTTTTATTTTTTATTTTAAACATGTATTAGTATGTTTTAATTAACAAACCAAGATTAATAAATGCTGTAAAAGTATTGTTCATGTTAACCAATGTTGTTAAAGTTAACAAATGTAACCTTATTGTAAAGTGTAACCATTTTTTGTGAATATGCTTTGAAGCAATATACTGTATATTGTGAAAAGCGATGTACACATGTAACTGACTTTAATAGACCTGACATTTCGGTGTGTGTGTGTGTGCACGCAACAGTTTCTTAATTACTCTCACTGATCCCTGCAGCATATGACACATGAAAAATACACAAGGCTCTCAATGGAGACAGTCATTCACACAAACAAACACTGAAGTCTCCGCTGTACTACTTTCATAACCCATCATGCCCACTGGCTCTGAGCCCCTAAATCTGTCTGTGTGTGGTCCTGTCTGAAGTCTGCTGCTCTATTAATAGTAATCTTTAATGGAGCCACAGAAGCGACGTTTTGCTCTAATGCTAAGTCTGTAGCTCCACAAGAACTGATTGTTAACTCTCTGTCTCGTTCTCCACTTGCTTCATCTTAGAGCAGAAGTCCTGCAGGATACTGAAGAGGGCAACACTACTGACATCATACTGTAATAATATAGTGTGAGAGAGACTACTCAGATAAGCACACACATTAATTAGTATTCATATTCTTGTGGGGACTTCACATTCACATCCATTGTTCTTAGTATAAACAAATTATAATTAAAATAGTCTAACCTTACACTTACAAAAAAAAAAAAAAAAGGACCATGCAGTTGGCACCATGGTTATATCATGTTTTTTGGACATGTACCATTTATCATTCAGAACCGTAAAATACATCTTTTGACAGTTTTAAATGTAATTCATGACATTATTTAATCCCTTTAAATATTCTACTCACAGATATCACTCTATTTTCAGTAACAGGTTGGAGCAGAAGCAGCATCAGGTATTTGAGGATGAGCAACAGCACAGCAACAGTTGGCAATGGGATGTGGGTGTGACCAGTGAGCAGACTTTTTGCAAATGAGTTATGTCAAGTCAAATTTATTTGTATAGCGCTTTCCACAACAGCAGAAATTATGCTATAACAGAAAATAAATAAATATAATGCCAATATTAATTATGTTTAGAATTATTAGTGGTTAAAATTAGTAAACTAAGTGTTGTGGGCCAGTGGTTAAAAAAAAAAAAAAAAAAATTTTTGTATGAACTACAAGTTTTAGTGTAAAAGTCCTTGAAGTCATCCCAAATAAACTGAGGAAATACACATAGATGCACTGTCCTTTCGTTTTGGCTGATGAAGGCTTTTGTTAGTGGTTAATTCATTTTCTATGTAGTTCATTTTTTTTTTTTTTTTTTTTAATAGCATCAGCAAAACAAAGGAGAATTTGTATTTTATGATGAACCTTTTATTGCTGTTTGCCAAATTTCACATTCACAGAAGCAAATTCAGTAATCAAAAGCCCTAATTTAATTGTTTTCTGAAAAAGAAATCAAGCAACACATCCAAACCATTTCAAAGAATGCTGAAGCTCTAAAGACTGGAAACCTGTGCTTTCTCTTTAAATTATTTTTGTAAGAGTTAATATTTTATTTTAATAATAATATCAAATATAATAGTAACATTTTTATTTTTATACTTGGTTCTTTTCTCTCCTTTTTTCATTTATTTTATTTCATGTATTTTTTTTTTTTTAATTATTTCAAGTCAGTACACTTGTATTTTTATTTTATTTTTCATGTATATTTTTTATATTTTATATTAACCTGGCAATAACAATATAGAATAGCCCTAATATATTAAAAAGATGATAAGCTCAATTGTTATGCTATTTGCAAAGCAGTACAATTAATTTTTGTAAATAATGGCTTAATAGTGAATGCAAGTCTTGAGCGTAGATGAGGGTACAAAGAAAGAAATCTGATGTAGTTCTCTCTGAAGTAATTAACATATTTCCTAGGCACCAGTCTGAATAATAATAATTGTAATTACTACTATTATTATATTCACAATAAGTATTAAAATTTGAATAGAGATCATTTTAAGAGACAAAATTATTATTCTGCAGTAAAAAACATGTTATTTTTCTTACTATGCAGTGTAAATGTTATATAATTGTTCAGTAACCACTATACAGAGCATCTCGGATGTCTAAACCAAAACAATATTTTTCCTCAAGACATAAAAAAATACTAATTGTGAAAATAACATTGTAGGGTATTGGGCTTATGACCACTAAAACGCAACCATATGAGCATATGTAATATGCAGCTACTTTTCTGTTCATTCTGTGCTATAAATTAAGCAGGCATCAGGAGTTTGGGAACACAGAACAAAAGTAAATTTCATACTTAAGGAATGTGTACAATGTGCAAGTTTCAGACAAAGCAGTGTGTGTGGTGTTCGGGCAGGGCTATTTGAAATGCTCTAATTGGCTGCGATATATTAGTGAGGGCCGTACAGTCAGGCATGCTAACAAATTGGCTATAGAGCAATTGACCCCACAGCGCAGTTTCTCTCATGAGAACAAAGAGAGCGAGAAAGAGAGAGAGAGAGAGCAATAAAGCAAGAAGGAGCTAAGGATATAACAAAGATCAAACGAGTGATAGGTTACACCTATGTATTGTACATTGTGGGGACCAAATGTCCTCACTGGGATGGTAATACATGAAATCCCCTATGTTTGGGGAGCAGCCAATGGTCAACATGTAGAAAGCAGGTTAAAATATACTAAATAATGTCTTAATGAAAAATGCTTTGTTTTGTATTCCGTGTGAGGATTAGGTTCAGGTTAAGGAGACATACTATATAAATGTATGTATGAAAACAATAGAAGTCAATGAAAAGCTCCCACCATGATAAAATAAAACGGATGCGTGTTTGAACATGCAGTTCAGATCAAATGAGAGAGCTCTCACAGAGTGAGATAAGACACTTTTCCCCTATTGATCTTGCTAAAATAAAGCATCAAGTGTGCACTTCTCCAGCCCACAGCCTCACCAAATATATCTTACTTACACCATGTTTACACAGCAAAGCACCGCAACAGCTCAAATCTGTCTGTTGCAGCAAATCACCTCAAAATGTTCAGTAAAATTGACCAATCAACTGTAAGATCATGGATAGGCTTCAGCAATGGTAAAATACTGTAGATGAATTTGCTTGTTTCCTTCTTTATCTTCACCTGGAATACAGGTAGAAAATAAAATAAAATTGTAAAAATTCATTATATATATATATATATATATATATATATACACACACACACACACACACACACACACACACACGTTTACATGTTAAAACTATGCACACATTTGGTTATAATACTAATTATTTAAATTAGTAAACCAGAGACCACAAACATCAAAAGCTTATTTTTGGTGTAACAGTCAAAGTGATTTAATATAAAAGTGAAATTCTTGTTTTTTTCATAAGGATAGGTGGAAAAAGGGGCACCAGTAGTTTTGCAACACATCAAAAATAAAAGTGGGCTGTTCGTCAACTGAAGCGACGTGCGCTTTGATTAACATGGGAGCAATCGTTTTGTTGCGTCATGCCACTCTTGTGGTATGGTTAAACCGTGCTTCTGCCTAAATATCCCAAACCACAAAAGTACCCATATGGTCCCCCTCAAACCTGCGATCCTGCCAAATCTGTCTTTATGACCAGGGCAATATACACATCTGTGGGGAAATACACTGATGTTCTATGTACACATCACTCTTTTGTGATGGACTAATCGTCTGAGCCCTGTTATATAAACCATGTATTTGTTATCAGCCTTTAAATATAGAGAGGTGGGAGCATTTAATACCAGCTGGATAAATACTGGTCTGACCACTGTCAAGATCAATAAACCTCTTCTACAGGAAGCTTCAGATCCCCTATTATCCAACTGTAGAGTTCTTATACACCAAAGAAGAGCAAGCAAAGATACAAGACCATTGGGACTAGCACAGTCAATACTGTTCCCTGTCCACAGGCCTGAAGGGTCATGTAATGATCCATCCACTGTGCCAAATATTGTTCCTACCCTGTGTGCTGAGAGATATTTTTGATCTATCTGCAATAGTGTTTGTAACGAGGGAAGAGACTTCAGCAGTGTATATGGAAATGTTCTGTGTTCAATACAAGTTTAGCTCAATCGACAAGATTTGTGGCATAATGTTGATTAAAAAAAAAGTCGACCCTCATTTATTTGAAAAAATTTTTTTTTGAAAAATTAAAAGTAAATGGGGTCAGTCAATAATTGTTATAATACCCATTATTTCAAAAGCATAGCCACAAGACATAAACATTATACATGTTAACATGATTTTAGTGTGAGAAAAAAAAAAAAAAAAAAAAAAAAAAAAAAAAAAAAAAAAAAAATCGCTTGTGTTAAGTTATATCCAAACGTACTACTTTGTTGCCTTTATGACTTAATGCCGTAAACCCTGTATGCAATTTTATCACAATAAAATCATTTAGAACAGAGATTTTAATTACACTTAAATCATGTTAGCATGTATGTTTTGTGGATATGCTTTTGAAATAGTGTGTATTTTACTGTTAATGGACTGGCCCCATTCACTTCTATTGTAAGTGCCTCACTCTTACTGTAACTGTAATTTCAACTTATTAGTAAGTAGACAATGGATTTAGTCTTAAATTTTTTTTGTGCAGTAATCAACATTATGCTACAAATGCTGTTGTTTGATCTTAACTTGTACTAAACCTGGAACATTCAATTAAATGTAGTAGTGAATCCTCTTAATTATCATTCCAGCAGCTTTTTGACATCTTGCACACTAAATGGCAACAGTTAGCTGTTTTTTGTGTTTTCATTATTTTTTGCACATTTTTAATAAAATGCTAAATATTAAAACCAACTCTGTTGCATGTGAATTGATAAAACTGTCCTGCAATTAAGTCATATACATATTTGCAGTGCATTTTATTTGTTAACATCTCTGCTTTTCATCTACTAAAGTAACTTACAGTTCTTTTCGGCTATTCAGTCAAAACCTTGGTGCACTTCAAATGCTCTTCATATCACTTCACTCATCAGTTCTCGGCTCATTACTACAAATCAGATATATCCAAAAGAATCAGTTCTTGGTTGTTATCTGACTCATTACAAATCAGACATGTTCAATTAAGACGGTGATTGATTCAATGAGTCGGTATGAGAACTGTTTGGACCAATTAAGTCCAATTTGTTAACAAATTCTTTAGTTCAGCTGATTCATAGAATAGATCTGGCTTCACATATATGAATCGGACATTGCTAGCATTTAGTTGCACTGTGTACACGGCCTTCACTTCATTCTTACTGTTCAGTTCACTCTTTGCCCCATATCAGTTTGATGAGCCTTTGCTAATCAGAACCAGTTCTGCTATCAGACGTCTTGGACGAAAAGTGGACTTTGTTAACAGAAATTAAGCCGTTGAAGGCTTTTGCTGTGATTTGGCAGCCTCTGCTAGCTGCCAAATAATTAGCTATCAGATGTTGAGCGAAATTAAGTGAAAAGCAAGCGCCAAAAAAACGGACAGTGCTTCCTGATAACTGAACACGGAACGTCTAAACAGACAACCTGATTTCTGCTCTGCACAGACGTGTCTTCAGATAATTCAACATTCTCCAGTGTGTCTCATGCTAATTAAATGCAAAACGTTCCATCCAGAAATGTCACAATTGATTTATCTTCTTCTGCGGCCAGTGACTTTACTTCAATCTTTC
Organism: Myxocyprinus asiaticus; assembly: GCF_019703515.2. Classification (NCBI taxonomy): domain Eukaryota; kingdom Metazoa; phylum Chordata; class Actinopteri; order Cypriniformes; family Catostomidae; genus Myxocyprinus; species Myxocyprinus asiaticus. The sequence continues at coordinate 29,732,935 of NC_059387.1, forward strand.
CACGGATAAGTAGAACAATGAAGGAAAAATGGGGAGTGGTGATTTTGTTTGCCCCCTAACACTCTCTCTTCATGTCCTTTTCTCTCTATATCTCTTGTTTCTTCTCTCGACCTCCTCTCCAGTGTGTTAACTTTTTCTTTCTTTCCATCTTATGTTTACTGGACAGTGAGTATCTGTGATACTTCATAATAGTCAGTCATATGCTGCAAGCAAATTACGTACCTCACTTTAACCACAGAGAGACTTGACTTGACATATGATAACAGTGAGTTTAGTGTGTACTTTCTCCTATCCAAGCTTAATATCAACTACTGAATAATTAAGCCATTAACAGGTAAGTTTTTTTTTTCTAAAACTGTAAGCACTGTGTCTCTGTGGCACTATGAAAATTTCTGTTTGTTTTGAGCAACCCGCTTAGTCCCGCCCCAACAACGTTACTCAACCAATGCCGTGTGTTGGGGGTGGGACTATCTCTTTGTTTGACCAACAGCAGACGGGGAGCGTATAAAAAAAAGAAATTAAAAAATATTGTTTTTGCAATTCCGTCTGGTGGTGCTAGTGTCGCAGGAATTGCATACTTCAACTTTAAGCACAAAAATATGCAACACACACAACTATTGGTCAAAATACAATATTCATACATATATGGAACTATTTTCTACAATACCTGTTAGTATTGAATTAAAAAGGCTTTTGCTGCCTTCATATGCTGTCGGAAAATTCCTGCTTCCAACTTCTTAAGTCGTAATTACGTGTATATCACGTTCAAGTGCTTTGTTGTTGGAAAGAATATTTTGGGGACTTTTATTTTGAAACCATATGATGTACAATCTGCATTAAAAGGTAAATTATATACGTAAATGTTAATAACCGAAACAGTAAGCGATAACAAGGTAGCTGCATTTAGAAGAAAAAATAATAATTCAATACAGAAACCAGACTTTCCTTCACCTTGTTGAAAGTTCAGTGGGAATTAAAAATTACTTCAGCAACTATTGTGTGAATCAGTCTGATTATATGAACCTTAATTATTGGTAAACTGACTTGAGATCAGTTACAGCTGCATTCGAAATTGATTCAGGGTTTTACTGTGGGATCGAAGGTCTCCTTGTGTCCAACCGCGAAACATTTCGAAACGTTTTGAAAAAGTATGACGTAACAAAGCCTGGTTTTCTGAAATGACATGACTTGGCCAGTTTGATATGCGCACCAAAGCACTGGTTTGAAACAAATGAATCATAAAGGTTTTGAAGCTTTGTGAAGCAGTGTTTCGAAGTGTCCATCACTACTTAAATGTGTAGACTCTAGGTTGCCTTCACATTTTTGCACAGAAATATGATGAGACTCTACATCAGCTGATAACTGAGCAGATATTCAAAGACCTCATTGGGTTATTATAGGCCTATTTATGCTAAAATGTATGTTATGACCCAGTGTATATACCACAATATATTTGTGTTTCAAACAACTAGCTCCATAATGCCACTGAAAAGCAAGAGAGATCGAACAATGAGAGTCTGTTCCTCTCTGTCACTTCCTTTCTGTCAGAGTGAACCGAACTGAAGCAACATGTCATTGTAAATGTGTCAGCTTCTGTGTTGTCATGGTGACCATCAGAACAGGAGCCCATTAGTGTTGTGTGGACCATGATTGGCTTGTCTAGGCTGTCCAAAGTTCACCTTATTCTCAAGACTGCCTCCTGCACTTTTTTTTTCCTATGGTGCCAGCTCGTTTCCTGTTTGACCCTATATTCACAGTGATGGACATAAGCTACGAGCGCTTGTGATGGTAAGGGTGTGAGTTGACATGTCTTGTCTCAAAGCGACGATTCATGGAATGAGAAAGCCACCAGGACATCAATGTCCCAGGGACATCTGTGATCTGTGTTTTTAGTCTAGACACACTCACACACCAATCTTTCCGAAACGCATATTGAACTTTAGACAGCTGACCTCTTTATCACATTGGGTAAAGCTGGTTGAGTTGGTCCCCATTAGTTTGGTTTCCTTATCACTGGTAAGAATGAATGTGCAGGATCACACCAGTGATTCCCAAGTCTGTTTAAACCAGCTATCAGGAATAACTGATCTCTCCTTGCACATTTGACTTATGGAGTAACCCCTGCTCCTGCAGCTGAAGTGTAGGAAAAGAGTGCATTATGTTAGGAATTTGAGTAATGCAAAAAGGAATATTCTTCTTTGTAGCACATAGAGTGTTTCTTACAAAACCTGTCAAGAAAATCTTTTTGTAATTTTTAACCCCAAATCAAAAAAAAAAAAAAAAAAAAAAATATTACATAATATTTTGCATGAACAAAATGAAGCCTACATTTAAGACCATTAAGATTTTGTGCATTGTGAAATAATTTAAGACACTTAACCACATTTTACCAACCTGTTCTCATAACCGTAATCCGTCTGGGCGTTTTACTTTTACTATTCCCATTGTTTTCAATTATGAATCTATTTATTGAAACAGTCATTTTTTTTTTTTTTAATGTATTACAGTAAGAAAAGTAGCTGTTATGCAATGATTCGTAATTGAATTACATGACTTTTCATTCATCCAAATGAAAGGCAGTACTACTAGGAAAGGGAAGTACTACTACGATGTATAAATACTTTACAACGTAAATAAATGTATGTCCTTAGTGGGCACTTATTAAAGTGTGCACAAATCACACAATACAGTAGTCAATTAATTTACAAGGACAAACACACTGTAGAAGAGAGTGATGTTTGCTAAGCTAGAAGAAAGTCACAGTAATTAGAAATACTTTACATTTTCATTTGTAGTTTAAAACCATTAAATTGTCAAAAATATTGCTACTAAACTATTTGGAGTGAAGTGAAAGATTTTGTCTGAAATATCTACATTCACATGTATGTATTTAGCAGACTGTTTCAGATTGATCTCACTGTACAATTGGCGACATGAGGTTGAAAGTTGTATTGCTGAAATCTGTCTGTGCCAAAATTCGAACCACTGTCCCCAGTGGCCGAAGTTGGAAGTGTTGTTGTGCTGAAATGTCCACTGGGTGGCGCCAATAATGAGTTGTATTTTTAGTTGTGAATGATGTAATACAGTCAACACAAATGGATATTTTATTAACCCTACTCCCTAACCCAAACCCCAACCATAAGCCTAACCATCAGTGAATTTAGAATGTTATTTTAGAGTTAAAACGCAACCTCCGAACCATGCCCAAAAATTGTTTGTTGTGAACTCGCCTATATGTCCTGGTTTCCACAAGACCAGAATCCGTGTCTTGAAGTAAATGCGATTACTTCTTGGTTTCCATGGCATCAGAACCCATGTTGCGCAGATTGTGTGCAACATACTATCAGTAGTGCCACAGGAAAAGTGTTGAATGTCTTAACTGATGCATAAATATCTGATGGTAATGGCGCTTGTCAGTAATTTGGCAGTATGGTGTTGATTTCAGGGAACATGAACATTCGGAAGCAGCACGTCGATTTCCTGTGTGACCATGTTTTTATCCAAAGCAACTCAAAAGTACATTCAAGCTATACATTTCATCAGCATGGTCATTTCCTGGGTATCAAACTCTTGACTTTGGCGTTGTTAGAGTCATACTCTACCAGTTTTGCTACAGGAACTGATTCAACAAATCTCACAGTTTACTGTTGAAATTTAAGCCATTATACATTTGAAAATTTACAATCCTTGGAAATTATTAGAGACTTTTTTTGTTTTCGCTTTCATATGCACAAGATCACTCAGACTTTTTGTCATACGCTTTTTTTTCAGACAATTATAACACTACAGTATTTATTGCTATGATATTTAAAAACATAAATGTTGTAAAAAAAAAAAAAAAACATAATAGTCATGAACTGTCAGATTGTCAGAGGAAAGAATAAGGTGATAAGATGAGAGAGAGAGAGAGAGAGAGAGAGAGGGAGAGAGAGAATGTGTGTGTGTGTGTGTGTTTGGTGAGAAGCCATGACAAATGTGCTTTTACCATCACTCACCCTAACAGAGCGCAACAGACTCTTTTACACTCTGACAACAAATAGAGATATTAGGGATATTGGAACAGACAAGCCCCTTTAAGATACATGGCACAATTTGCTCTGAGTTAATAGTCTCCTCTCTGGGAGATTTGATAAGCATGGAGAGCAGTGTATCACATCCCCATCCAAATAGTTCCACAGCACTGTCACAACTGATAACATCAAGGCAGGGAAGAGAGGACCAAGGTGCTGTGTGTGTGTGTGTGTGTGTGTGTGTGTGTGTGTGTGTGCGCGCGCGCGTGCGTGTGTGTGTGTTTCAGTTGTTTACAAAGCATCAGATGGCTTCATGTTCCCAAAATGCATGCATTACTTGTGACAGCCTTGTCAGTGATACTATAGGGGTTTCTGGGTAAGTTTGCAACGTACATGTCCACTGTCATGTTTGCCCGGAACATGATGCATGCAACCATTGATAAATAAATAAATAAATAAACTAAATTGTATTACTTTAAAAAAAAAAAATCCCTTTTCTCCCCAATTTGGAATGCCCACTTCCCACTACTTAGTAGGTCCTCGTTGTGGCATGGTTACTCACCTCAATCTGGGTGGTGGAGGACAAGTCTCAGTTGCCTTCGCTTCTGAGACCATCAGTCAGTGCATCTTATCACGTGGCTCACTGTGCATGACACCGCAGAGACTCACAGCACTGGAGGCTCATGCTAATCTCCGCGATCCATGCACAATTTACCACGTGCCCCATTGAGAGCGAGAACCACTAATCGCGACCACGAGGATGTTACCCCATGTGACTCTACCCTCCCTAGCAACCGGACCAATTTGACTGCTTTAGAGACCTGGCTGGAGTCACTCAGCACACCCTGGAACTCGCGACACCAGGGGTGGTAGTCAGCATCAATACTCACTGAGCTACCCAGGCCCCCCTCACTAAATTGTATTACTTACATTATTATATGAGGTATGTGGAAGTTTACAATGTAAAATTAAAAATGCATTAGATATTATAATTTATTTATTTAATAGTACATTTTATAATGAATAAAATGTATACATTTATATATAATGCATTATATTTACATCAATGTACAATTTACAATATATATATCCTCTTCACTGTATTACATCCTTTGCAGCTAAAAATAACTCGCTTTACAACTGGTTTTGGCACCGCACCCCTTATTCGGCCATTTCAACACTGGATCTCACATGTACCCATCTGTTCAAATACAATTCCTGCATCGTCCACTGGGGGCTGTGCTTTGAATTTCGATAAGCACAGACAGATGCTGAGTTCAGAATTGCATACTACCCATACTGTTCCTACTACTTCTGCCCAGTGGCGTAACTAGATCCTGGCTGATAGGGCTAAAGCCCCAGATCTTTTGTTAATAGCCCTGAATGTTTTTTTTTTTTTTTTTTTGTGATGGAAAAAAAAAGTAAGGCTTAATGTTCATTACATCAGGATACAATAGCAACAAGGCAAGCTGCAATTCTGGCTTCAAATGTAAATTAATTCCAATCAGTAAGCCCCACTTGCATTAATTGACAGTTTGCACTTTGACTTTTACCTGCTGTTCATGCTCAAGTTCATCAGACGAATCGTTACAAACGCCTTGAGTGGAAGCTTTCTGTTTTCTCTCACGGGGGTGCAGCTTTTCTCTATCAGAGGCACTGAGGTTTTATTACACAAACCTTATTTCTAAATATATAACCTATAACCCTCATTTCTAATCCTCATTTGTGTTTAACAATCCAGACACCATGTAGACTGAAATGCATGTGTCAGTCAACTTGTTCAGTTATTCAGGTTTAGTCGGGATGCTGGAATAAAGAATGTTTATTGCAATAGAATTTCCTCAAATGCTGCTCAAAATAGCAGAACAGTGAGCTATAAGCCTAAATTGCACAATACAAAGGTCTTAAAATTATAAATCTCACATTAAAGTAAAAAAAAAAAAAAAAAAAAGTTCAAACTGTCACTACCTCTATATGCGCTCTGCCCATGCTGGTTCTCATTTCCATGTCATGTGCTTGGAGTTACACTGCTGCGTTTAAATGGCCTCTTTGTGGTGCCTTGATTTTTAAATGGTTTAAAATCAAATGACATTAAACTTGTCTAATTATTGTACTTAAGTCTGCACACCAGAACAAAAGGGGAAAAACACTGTTTTACTGTTTATCAAGCATTGAAACTTTGCTTTGTTAAAAACAGCCTGGAATCATGACACCCATAGCAGGTGTTTCGAGATGCGTTTATAAAAAATAAAGTTAACTTTACTCGTGATTCCACGAAGGCATTTTATTGGCACTTTAAATGTAAAAAAAATTAAATAAAAAAAATACTATTTTGATAATAAATTCATAATATTTTGTGAATAAAGTAAAAATGACAAGAATAAAGTTGAAGCATTATGATATAAAATTTCTTATGAGAATAAAGTCAAAATAATTAGAATAAAGTCGTAACATTTTGATATTGTAGTCATAATATTTTGAGAATAAAGTAAAAATTATTAGAATAAATTCACATCATTGTGAGAATAAAGTAGTATATTAAAGGGAAAAAATGTCAATATTAGACTAAACAGAACGTCATTTTCACAATGATAGAACGGACGCTGAGCCAGCAGCTTCATTAATGCAAAAGATGGATATGGAGGATGTAGTTAAATCATAGGCCTACTTTAGTTTAGGATTTAGCAATAAAGAAATCCTTGGTCTTTTGGCTCATTGGGACAGTTAGTAGTATCCAGACACTGCAGAGGTTATGTAGGAAATTTTATGTAATCAGGAGAAAGAACCAGACAGATTCGCGCAGTCCCGCTCGCCATTGTTGTTGGGTTTTCCTTTCTAAACTTTACAGTAACAGAGGGGATGTTACAACATACAATGTACTGAAATGGACTTATATAATTCACAGCAGTTCCAATTATTGTTCACTTCATTCGAGTGTGAGCCTTTATCTCGCGCCTCCTTCGACAGGCACCCACATGTTAAAACTCACGTACTAATGCACACCTCATTCATGAACAGAAAGCTTGCAAAAACTTCCCACAAATTCAACTTGGTTGCATAGCCAAGTTGTCTCCCTGGTTAGTGGTGTTGCATGTAAAGACCCAGACACTCCACTTTGATTTTGACCACCACATCACTTTGATGTTACATTCCTTTTGATTTATTCTCAAAATATTACAACTTTAATCTCATAATGCTTCGACTTTCTTCTCATATCGTATTTTATCAAACTACACAGTGATGACTCTAAGACATTATAGATATTACAGTTTCATTTTCTATTAATGCATGATCTTCTGTAAAGCTGCTTTGAAACGATGTGTGTTGTGAAAGGCGCTATACAAATAAAAATGACTCGACTCGTAATTTTTACTTTATTCTCAAAATATTCTGATAATTGACAATTGCAAATTTTAATTGTTAAATTACTTTGATTTTATTGTTAGCGTTAGTTTCTGCACAATGAACAATGAGCCGACAAGTTGTAATTTTCGCTTTGATCTGCAATTTAAATTTAAAACGTGTTTGATCCATTTATTTGGTGCCTGACGTATGCTCATATAAAGTTCTGAACCAGTGTCAATGTTGTGCTTAGTATAGGCCCTAATTATTATTTGGCAGGTAGGGTGGTTATTTTTTTAAGTCATGGAAGGAAGGATTCTTCTTATTTTTATATTATAATATGGCCTGTGGGCTAAGTCCCGGATGTCACTGAAGTCTAGCAATGCCCCTGCTTCTGCCATATCTATCAATGGCACAAATAGTTTGAATAGTATGGTAGTATGCAATTCCGAACTCTGCAAGAGTTTATCTCAAGAAAAATATGCCTAATGTTTCCCAATTCACTGTGAAATCAGTCTGGTGTGGTCTCAGACTTTCTCAGATCCTACTGTATACAGTATTTCACTGAAGTAATTTTCTGAGCTTTACAAATTAATTATTTGCTTTAAAGACAAGGAAACGCAATTCATGGATTTCTCTCTTTTTATCTCTATCTCTCTTTTGTCTCTCACTCTATTTGTCTGAGGAGTGTTGGGGGTGGGGCAGGGAAAGGTAATTGGACATATTGTTTTTTCATTGTGGATCCGTCAAAGTCCGGGAGGATTTTAGGCTGTCAGAGATAGTTCCGTGTTGGGTTTTAATTATCCTCCTTGGAACTTTGTCAGGGACAACAGTGTCAGCAGCCCAAACTGTTTTCCAAACAGAGCTTTAAGATCTCCGAGTCCATCTAGCCCAGACAGGGTCATCTGCCATCACAGTCAGAGGCTTGTTTGGTATTCATACACACCACCAGAGACACACTCTAGCCTGGAAATCAACCCTTGACGAAATAGGGTTGAGTTAAACATGGAATTCTCCTCACTTCATTGTTTAAAGACCCTCAAAATTTGACTTTTGTGGCTTTTAGAATGTGTCTGTGAGCTTTGACAGCATCAATATGAAAGTGTACTCCTAAAAGGTTGACCAAATAAAGTTTTAGCAGATGTACACCTTTACAGCATTCTGGGAAAATAGACCAAAAAAGATAGCCTATCATTTATTGCTTCAGGAGAGTATGCAAATTCTGTCCAATAAAATGCTTTTTAGAATCAGAATGCCACCTCCGCCTAAATTATAAATACCATCTGCATCTGGATGAGTTCACACAATCATTAGTGTAATTTAAACCCTGAAATTAATGCTGTTCATTATTTTAGTTACAGTGTAAATATACCAATAGTTATGGCTCTTTTGGTTTGGTTTTCAGTTCCCATTTCAAACTTTATATTTGTCATATCGGGCAAAGTTTTCACCTTAGTGATCAACCTACACCACTCTCCCCATAAAAATATAACTTTGTGTTAACTCTATACCAGTAATATCTACACTGATCAGCCACAACATTAAAACCACCTGCCTAATATTTTATAGGTCCCCCTCATGCCGCCAAAACAGCGCCAACCCACATCTCAGAATAGCATTGTGAGATGCTATTCTTCTCACACAATTGTACAAAGTGGTTATCTGAGTTACCGTAGACTTTGTCAGTTCGAACCAGTCTGGCCATTCTCTGTTGGCCTCTCTCATCAGCAAGGCGTTTCCACTCACAGAACTGCCGTTCACTGGATATTTTTTGTTTCTGGCACCATTTTGAGTAAATTCTAGAGACTGTTGTGTGAAAATCCTAGGAGATCAGCAGTTAGAGAAATACTCAAATCAGCCCATCTGGCACCAACAATCATGCCATAGTACAAATCACTGAGATACATTTTTTTTTACACATTCTGATCGTTGGTGTGAACATAAACTGAAGCTCCTGACCTGTATCTGCCAGATTTTATGCACTGCACTGTTGCCACATAATTGGCTTATTAGATAATCGCATGGATGATTGTTGGTGCCAGACAGGCTGGTTCGAGTATTTCTGTAACTGCTGATCTCCTGGGATTTGCACACACAACAGTCTCTAGAATTTACTCCAAATGGTGCCAAAAACAAACAAAAAAAAACATCAAGTGAGTAGCAGTTCTGCGGATGGAAACACCTTGTTGATGAGAGAGTCAACAGAGAATGGCCAGACTGGTTCGAACTGACAAAGTCTACGGTAACTCAGATAACCGCTCTGTACAACTGAGGGGGGAAGAATATCATCTCAGAATGCTATTCTGAGATGCGGGTTGGCACTGTTTTGGCGGCACGAGGGGGACCAACACAATATTAGGCAGGTGGTTTTAATGTTGTGGCTGATTGGTGTATGTGCACGTGGTATATTTCTTTGTGTTAGTGCCATTGTCTCTCTAGTGGCTTTAAAATCTGCTGCACAATGGACCTACTTAACATTGTACCTTTCTCACAATCAAGATGAGTTTCCTCCTCTCTCTCTGACCTTAAATAAGTATACAAGTGTTTGAATGTGTGTGTGTGATGTAGATGAGACTCTTATAGATATTCCCCACTCATGGATGTGACACACATCCATTGATCCAACAAGAACAATACATTTCCTTTCCCCTTTTTTCCTCCTCCCCCTTTTTTCTTTTCCTCCTTCCTAACACTCACAAGCCAAGAACAATAGCATTTATCTTATTAGAACACACACATAAGTGATTATTGATGAGGCCTGTAGCCACTCCCATTTTCAACTGAATATCCAGCCATGTTGCGTTATATGTAAGATGTCAACAAAACAAGAGATAAAGAAGAAGCTGAAGATGGATGTCAAGCTCTGTGAACTTCATCTGAAGTACTGGGTTGAATGTTGTTTGTGATCCCCAATAAGTAGCACAACATGCCAGTATTATGAATGTCCCGTAGCTATAACAGCCATCAGAAATGAACAATACAGATTGATTTTGCTGGTCCGCAGGCATACAATCGTCCAATTCCTTTTTCTGGCACTGCTAGATAAATGATACACAATGTATTCCCTCAGCATTCTTATCAATTTGTATTGAATTTTGTCCCAGAGACTCCCTTTCTCTCTCTCTCTCTCTCTCTCTCTCTCTCTCTCTCTCTCTCTCTCTCTCTCTCTCTCTCTCCCTCTCTCCCAGTAATGACACCTATGAATCCCTTAGTACTCTGTGTGTGTGTGTGTGTGTGTGTGCGTGTGTGTGTGTGTGTGGATACCATATATCTCAATTGAGACTTCATATTTATTATAGAATAGACAGTATTGTGCTGTAAAACTGTATTAGTGAAGTTTAAATTCCATATCATGACAATAATCATCTCTCATCCCAAGAGACAGAATCACTTTATGGTCAAACATTTTTATTTGAAACTAGGGCTGCTAATTTAACATTCTAATTTTATGTGGCTAATTATATAAAAACTTCAATTAAAAAAAATAACACAATTAACCATGCCACCTGGCCCGTTTGTAAATTCCAGAAAAGGAATTTTCTACCATTGGAGCCAATTTTGTGCTGTTTTTAAAACAGACTTCTTTTACCATTGCGTCGTGCTTTAGTGTTTTTGAGCGTTTTACAGGTAGGTATTGCTGCAGGCCTCTCAGATCTCCAAATGGGGGTGGAATATCCAAAACAGCGCTGGGTTACTCTAGAGGGAAGTGAGGTTACTCCAAAAGGAAGTTATGCCAACTCCAAAAGGGGGTGTCACTTTCACACACAGTTAGGGCTAGGTAAAGTGTTAGGTTAGGGGCTCTCTATATCTTGCTGGCAGTTTGGAGCTCCCACCCCTTTTTGTCACCGGTCCTACTCGACCTGCCTGAGCGGGATTCAAACCGGCGATCCCCGGCATCAGAGTCGGATGTGCTAGCAAGGAGGGTATAAAAGCCATGGCTTCTAGTCTCAGTCGCTAGTGTGTCTCTTAAGGCCAGGTGAGTGAGGTTTACACACTGCACAGCTCTCACGTACTTGCTGGCTACTGTTACACCCACCCCTTAAACATCACTCCCAACCAGATCATGGCACCAGTGTCACCAGTCATCCTCGACACACCCTGAGCAGGATTCGAACTGGGATCCCCAGCATTGGAGTCAGATGCACTAGCAAGGTGGCTATGAAAGCCATGGCTTCTAGCCTCATTCACTAGTGTGTCTCTTAAGGCCAGGAGAGTGAGGTTTACACACTGCACAGCTATCACTTAAAAGCTTGCTACCGTTACACCTGCAGATATATCCTTCTCACCTTTCACGTAATAGTGCTGCATTTTTTAGACTTGTCAATTTAAAAGGACTTCAGCTTTTAAAAACGCATCTTGAGGCACCTGCATTCTATTTTATTTGTTGCGCTACGTCTAGCTTTTTTAATGCAAGAAGTTGTTCGGACAGAACGGCCACTAAAGGTCCTTTCACACAGATGCATTCTTGCATTCAAAGGCAGCTGAATATTTGAGACCAGGACCATTTCTGAGCAAATGGGGGCCCTAAGCGAAATCCTACCTGGAACCACCCGCTTATACCACTTATAGTTAGAAACAGCCCTGTTTGAGACACTACATTTACCTTGACATGGCTTCTTAAAGAGGCAGCACTCATGGAAATGCAAGACATCGAAAACAGCGAAACACAACAAAACAGACAGAGGCATCTGTCTTGTATATATTACATATGTGAACAGCATCTAAAGCCAGGTGCACACTATATGATTTTTTGCTCTTTACAGTCCTTTACGATTGTTGCTTGTCAGACTGTACGAAACAATCCCAGTGAAAGCCATTTTTATGATGTCTGTTCAATGCTTTCAGCTGCCACAATAATGTTATGTCTTTGAATTATCTTCATTCCAGGGCTTTTCTTAGCCTAATTTGAAATATGTGATTATTTGCAATTCATTTAATTAACTGATATATCATAATAAATTTGATCCCATTTATTAATCAATTGACCGCCCTACTCAAAACATAAACTAATCCTTTCCCTTCTCACCAACGAATAATTCAGGCAGGGCTATTTTTAACCTATACCAGATTCTGTGTCTCTTATACACACATTCACATACAGACAACTAGAAAAGACAAACGACAAGTAAATGGAAGTAGGGTGAGGGTTTTCTGGGTCAACACACCGGTTGTGGGACACAGAAGAGTGAATTTAAACTCACAGAAGCATTGCTGGAAACTAAGGACACACATGCACACTGCTTTAAAGATTCCTTAAGATCCAGTCAAACTATTTCAGCATTACCCCATGAGTGTGTCTAACAGCTTCAGACAAACCTGTTGTTTTTTTTGAAACAAACAAAATTACATTGCTCTGTCAATGTGGTTTATGTCTGGCATTTTGCAGCTGAAGATCTGACAGTGTTTGCTCAGAGAAACTAATACAGAGCACCATATGATCTGAGCGACCCAGTCTTACGTTTCACTCAGGATGACCTTTTTGAGAGTGGCAATTTAATTTAGCATTTGCATAATTAGCTCATAAAGTGTCGATGGTGATTTTGTAAAGACGTGGGCCATAAAATCATATCAAGAGCTTTTTTACACTGGTTCACCTGTTGGGGCATTTGTGTGAAAACAGGCACCATAAATGCTTCTTATACCCTGGCTGCCTCCTATCAAGTAGTTTGCCCAGATATGAAAATTAAAAATAATTTTTTACTCACCCGCATGCCGTTCCAAACTTGTTTGGCTTTCTATATTCTGTGGAACACAAAAAGAGATGTTCACACCCAAGTATGTTCACACTGCTCTTTTCCATACAATGAAACTGTAAAGCGAATGTACAGTATATACTGTACAGTATATATTTAAAAAAAATAAAATAATAAAAACCCCATAAAAGTGACTTGTATGCTATATTCCAAGTTGTCTTAAAGTTGCATACTGTAAAATTGCTGCAAGTTTGACATCATTGATGCCAAACACCAAGGGTTCCCAACTCTCATAACATATCGTGACCTGCCAAGTTTAAATGTGTAGAAACGCAAATGAGATTTGAGGGCTATGAAGGAGGGGAAGATGTTCAGTATTACAAAACCTTGTGATTATTTGTTCATTGTCAGCTACACCGATCAGTGCTCATCTGTTCAATAAAACCAATCGAATTAGCGAAGGAAGTATTGAATTAATAAAAAGCTGTCAGGGGAGCCGACGACTTTTCCATCAGACCACATTCATTGTCAAGAATTTGCAGTTAACGTTTTAAGACCCGTTTTGCCACCCTGCATGTCTAATTAAAAGATGAAAATGTGTTTTGAAATCTCTTTGTGTTTTCTGGTCCTGAGGACGATAGTGTCTGTGAAGGTGACTGATGTTGAGTGATGTGTCAGTCGTGGTCACCTCTGAGAATGGACAGAGAGTGTCGGCTGAACAGGTGGCATCTTGGACAGGGTTCTTGGTGATGAATGACATCCGTTCAGGGGCACAAAATAGATTTTGTTTAGTCACCATCACCAAAAGAGAAAAATGTGCCTGTGTCGTTGCTAGCCTTGGCTTTCAAGAGTTCGGTCTCAAATGGATGAGTAAATGACCCTGTACAAATCCTTTGAGCCCTGGAATCATATTCAGAACAAGTAACCCTGTGACCTGTGAAACAGAGGAGGGCATGAAATCTGATAATTGGGAAAAATGTCAGGTCTAACTCATTTTTCTCAAATGTGTAACTTCTGAATGCTTTTATGGATATATCAAATCTATATAGATATATAAAATGATTAGAGAAATAATCACAGGAGGTCATAATAAATAGGAGATTAAGATCTCTCTTTATATTTCCCCCACCACCACCACCACCACAAAAAAAAAAAAAAAAAAAAAAAAAATGTTTATGTGACTGGATGATTCACTTTTAAAATCTGCTGCACAATGGACCTACTTAACATTGTACCTTAACATATATATATATATATATATATATATATATATATATATATATATATATATATATATATACTGTATATATTATTATTATTATTATTATTATTATTTCTGTTGACTTTGGGATGAAATATGACCAGGACACATTCTTTACAGGTTTCGTGAAATTCTTCCAAGCCCAAATATAAACTCTATTAAAGCAATAAAAACAAATCAGAAACATAGATAAAGATGAAAAGAAGAGGGAAAAGAGCAAGAAAGAGAGAGACAGAAAGAGAGAGTGTGTGTAGACCTCATTATAAAAGGCTGTCTTTATGTCAGAGATCTTTTAACGTCCATGAATGTTTTACACGTAGAGTTGACTCCTGTTTGACCCCTCGCTGATTAGCCCAGTCACACACAGCTCGCCTCTGAAATAAAAATGTATGCACAAAGGGACAAAGATTATGTTTTAAATCAACTGAGAGAGGGGTATACTGTACGAAATGAAACAGTGAGAGAAAATATATCCATCTGCATTAAAGGGGTAGTTCACCCAAAAATGAAAATTCTCTTATTATTTACTCACCCTCATGATATCCCAGGTGTGTATTACCTTCTTTCTTCACCAGGACACATTTGAAGAAAAATAGAAAAATATCTTAGCTCAGTAGGTCCTTAAAATGCAAGTGAATGGAGATTTCTCTTTTGAAGCTCCAAAAATCACAGACAGTCAGCATAAATGTCATCGATACAACTCCAGCGGTTAAATTATGATCGCTTTTGGTGTGAAAAAGACCAATATTTAAGTACTTTTTAACTATAAACCATTTCCGGTCAGCAGCTGTATACAAATTTACGAGAGCACTGATTTCACGTGGTCTCTCATGTAACGAATTCGCGTTGCCATACCGATGTAATCTCACGTTCTCCACTCGGTTGAGACATCAAAGATAAGCACACAAATGCACCACTGTGAGTAAAGAAACAGATAAATACAGATCTAAACCAAAACCAACCAAGCTTCTGTACCGCGTTGCTCCTTCTGCTCTTCCGGCTGTGACGCACATGCCTCAGTTCTCGCGTGTTTCAAATGCCAATGCGATTACGTAATGCGCGTACCGCACTTGACCGGAAGCATGATTTAGAGTTTAAGTACTTAAATATTTATCTTTTTCACACCAAAAGCGATCGTGTCACTTTAGAAGACATTAATTTAACAGCTGGTGTCGTATGGATGACGTTTTTGCTGACTGTCAGTGATTTTTTGAGCTTCAAAAGAGAAATCGCCATTCACTTGTATTTTTAGGACATACTGAGCTATTTTTCTATTTTTCTTCAAATATGATCTGGTGAAAAAAGAAAGTCATAAACACTTGGGATATCATGAGGTTGAGTAAATAATGAGAGAATTTTCATTTTTTGGGTGAACAATTACTTTAATGTAATATCTCCAGTATCTGTTTGGCATTATTAAAAGATGCAATTCATCTTGAGTGATTCATTTTCATTCATTCACAGCTGTGGGAGCCAGAACTCCATCTGGAGTGTTAACATCAGAGAGTCCTCGTTGTGACCTTCACTGTTCATCCTGTCTAAATTTTAATCTGAGAGTAAGTAAGAATCTTATAAGGCCCAAACAACCTGCCAACCTCACTGGACTCCACAAAACAAATATTTGACTTTTTAGAGTGATATTAGGTAAAAAGAATAATTTGCAAGTTCTGGTCTGATTTTTCTTCTGACTTCTTTAGACAGAGTATTGCTCGTCCAGATGTCCACCTTAAAGGTGCTCTCTGTAATTTATTTTCCCATTAAAAAAGATTTACTCCTAAAAAAAAATATTATAATTTTGAAACATTTGTTTAAAATCATGACCACTCACATGAGATGAGGACTCCAGTCATATCAGTAACCTTATAAAAGCAGTTTTATCCTACATGGGGGAGGGGCACCCTCATGGGTGCAGTCATGTTAGAATCACATGACCAGCTGAATACTACTCGCTTAATCTTAGTAACCTTCTTGTTATTGGACACTTTCACTCTTGGATTGAATTAATCATGGCTGATTGTGAATAGTGAATTTCTACAATGGCATTTGAAACTGAAAACTATTGATTTTGAATGATGCTGCATCCACACCACTAGGTGTCACTGTAAGTCCAAGATGACACGAACAAAGAGAACACCTTTAATTAAAACATTATGGATTTCTGCATAGTCAGGAGCCAATGATTGAAGATTTACTTAGACCTACTTGAAACCCTCATTGAATTAAGGCCGGAACAGACTCTATGCAAGTACAGTAAGTCAACGCAGATGCTTCTAGCAACACACACTTGATTTTGTGCTTTGATGCGTTTCAAAATGTGTCAAACCGCAATTCATAACTCAACACAAGTACGCACTGCATTCTCAACATTGCCACAAGGGGCGCTCTAGTGGACATTAGTGTTCTCTCTCCACTTCTACAGTGAGTTTTCTCTTTCAAGCCATCTACTGTCATGGCGGAACAATAGTTTGAAGAGAATATGGCTGAGCAAGTAAGTTAAAGTCAATTTATTTATAGCAATTTACCTAAATAAATCCAGTTTAATGGCACAGACTTATGAAAGGAAACTATATTGCCCCCTTGAGTACTGAGGTTTGTTATCGCCACAGTAATACAAGAATCCACATTAAGCATTTTCAACCAGACCGTGCGTTGACATTGCGTTGACTTAGTACTCGCATCTGCGTAATTGCGTCTAGTATGTTTTTGGCCCTCAAGTCAACATTAAGTCAAAGTTGACCCTAATCTTATTGTGGATGATTCATTGGTGCACATTATTTCAAAGAAAAACTTTAAGTCTTAGTAGTTTTTCATCAGAATGTAATAAATTGCTCTGCCTCTGAAACTACCTTTTTGGTTGACATCATCTAAGTTGTGCAGGCTAAGTATTAGCTAATGTTAACCAGTAGCCACATTTCTATTTAGACATTGTTTAAGGGTACTGCTTAAATCTTGTCAATAGTTAATAAAATAATTTAATATTGGTTCTATTAGATTTTGAAACTTTTCATGATCCAATCAATTCCTGATGGATAAGTTGAATTTCCTGTTTCACTCAGAAATATGTCACATTGCGGAATCAAAATGGTTTGCGATTGCAAATGTCGTTTCATTGACTCGTGTGACAGCTTATAAGAGATTATAAACCAGTTATTCCTAATTCTGAAAAAATAAAACTTTGAACCCAAAAATTGAACCCATTAATAGATTTGCAGTTTATCTACCTAAATAAGGAAAATGCACATAACTGATCAAATTTCCATTTAATGGAAAATTTGTTTGAAGTGTTTGGAGATGCAAATGAGAATTACAGCAGCAAGACAGGAAAAAAAAAAAATAATCCTCAGATATGAATCCATCACACACATTCCTCTGCACCCAAACCTGAAATTGAGAGAGCGAGAGACTGTTACATCGCGGTCACCTCATGCTCTCCAAAGAGTTTCACACTGAAACAGAAAAAATAAACTACTATTACCATATTTAAACTGAAAATAAGTTGCAATATTAATAATCACATTCTGGAAATCTCTGAAGATAGATACACATTTACATATTAACACCCATACTCTGCATAGTGCTCTAAATATCACGAGAAAACATATTCCTTTTCTGTCTAGTACGTCTGTGTGCAATAAAAGATGCCAGCTTACAATACAAGCACACAAAAAAGAAAAACTCCAGAGTTTTGACAGAACTAATACTGCAGTAGAAGGCTGAAAGCATGAACTATTCTCGAATATGTCACTGCAAGCCATTGTCACCAAGTATAATGTTTCATTTTATGTTCCCAATTCAGAAGCACTCACAAACAGTCAGGGACGAATATCTGGAGAAAGGGACCAAAAGTCTGAAATCTCTCTTTTTTTTATTTTTATTATTATTATTATATTATCGGCATAACAATCTGTGTGGAAAATATTAAGTATTTAAAGAAAAACATGAATTTCAGAATTTCTTTGTGTTTAAATGACAACATGCACTCTTGCTGCCATGGACTCAACAAGTTTGTGCAAAACCTGATGATCCATGTTAACCAGCTTGATTTGAAAATGTTCCAAAGAGCATCATGTGTGCTTTAATTGAAGCAAGGAAATCTGACCTTCTGTACGAAGTTAACATGGTCAGTGACACAAATTATAAAAATGTCTTTGTTTTACATTTTTCAGAATACTAAAACTTCTGTTTATTTCCTGGTTTAATTAGGTTTTGAAGGCCAGATTTGTAATGTAATTTCAGACTTTTGGACCCCACTTTATATTTGCAATAGTACCACAAGAGGTTCATTTTGGTCAGGTTACAGTTGATATCTGACTGACGTTGACATAATTTGAGCTAATGCTCTATGATATGCAGATTAGGAACTTTAAGCAACTTGAAACTCATTTAAGCATCTGATTTGCCAAGTATTACTGAGATGGCCTGATTATAACGAACAGTAAGAATGAATAACGAGTATCGCAGTATACTATAATGCACATTTAGTTGATTATGTCAGATTACACATCAAAAAATATCTCACAGGCTTCTTTGATAGCCACAGACATAGAAAGACACAGAACTCCGGTCACTCCCTTAGATTCTTCTTTGTGGATTCTTCCTTACATATTTTCAAGTGTATATCTTTCCTCTTTGTGATGAAGTGCTTGTTCCTGGGCTGTATTTGGTTCATTATTGATTTTTCGATTGCAGGGCAATGTGTTCTGCCTTCACACCCACACCTATATACTAATGATGAGGGGGTTTGAGCAGGTCTGTCTATTTGCCCCGGGCCCAAAGGAAAAATATGAAGAAAAAAAATAAAAGAGGAGGAATAGCGAATGAGAAGGAGAGACCGTTCTGTAGAGGCGAGGAGTTGGTGCATGTGTCCTAATCGGCGTATATGATAAAACCAGAGAAGGTGCTGTACTTGTTGTTGTTGCCTCCGTGGGCTTTGCCCCCATCTAGTTTTATGTAGACTTCATCTCCTGGCTCCAGGTGAAGAACGGCACTGTTACTGGCATAGTCATAGTTCTGATCCGCATCTTGGGCGATGGCGCTTGCACGGACCTGCAGGAGGAAAGAAACATTCAGTCATAAGCTCCAACTGTCAAACTTCAATACTTTATATGCATATTTTATATGCTACCCAAGTGTATAGGACAGACCTAAAAGTCTAAGCAGATAAATCTCCTGAGACCCAGCAAAAAAATTAATTAAAAAAGGTTTGGAGATTTAGATTACAGCATTTTGTGCATAAGAAACAAATAACAATGTTTATTATGTTATTGTCACACTATATCATTAGTATACCATATACTGTATTATTGGCCACACCCCCAAGTCATTTTCTTTGTATAGCACTTTTCACAATAAACACTGTTTCAAAGCAGCCTAGATACCCAGACCTTTGGTATCACAGAAAAGAGCAGAATGTTGTCTTTAAGATGCATCATGGCTTAAAACAGTGCCATGTATAGTTGTCCAGTATGATACATAACAATGACAACAAAAAATATCAAAATTAATGAGTGGGTCTCATGGGGGATAATTGTAAGCAATCAATGCATACTGTAAAATGGCCATATCTCTGAGAATTTTTATTCTAGGACCACAGAAAGAATAATGCCCTCAAATACTCTTTAATATAGTGTATTTCCTTCAGTCTACTTTTTAATGAGACTGTTCATAATGTATCTGTCGTGCTGGTGTTGCATGATACACGGAGAACTGCTTGAACTCACTGAGGCTGTTGCATCTATTAACAGTTTGTGTTTTTATTTAGCCGTGAAAAAAAATCAAATCATTCATTTTCACCTTGCAAACGTTTTTCTTAAATTGAACATACTGATTTGGGTTAGTGCAAAACCCAAATCATTGCTTTATGGAAAATAAAAAAAATGTAAGTTAATATCATTAGAGACAAAAGCAGTTTTCATAAAATCTCATGCTGTATTATTAATTTCAACAGCAGAACATCTGGTAGAAACGCACTGCTGAATGTTTTAAAATGTATTTCTCAAATCAGAACATCTGAGAATGCTACTAAAGGTTTGTAGGGTACAACGGTGCTAAAGGCACACCTTAAGGAAAATTAGCTTTGTTTCTGGTCACAAGGTGTATCAAGATTCAAGAAATACATTTACTTTTATTGAATATTGAAAGAGCAACATCATTTGTGTGAAAAGAAATAACAACAGAAGTTTGTTTTGAATATTTATTTATTTTATTGTATTTTTTAAAGTGGCAAGGGGTCTTTTACCCCACACTTGGGGTAAAAGGCCCCCAGGGGGGTTATATTGATATATTTTAGAGACCAGGGCAATAGTTATAGGGCACAATTTGTGAACTTTTGCAAATACTTTTAAGACTAATTCGAGTAACTAATTAAGATAATGCTTATTCAAAATAACCACTTCAGAAAAAGATGCATTATTTCTTGTTCATTTCAATCACATTTGACATTCCATAACATCTCAATTATTCTATAAACAAATGAACCTCCACTGTGATTGGATCAGTCAATTTCGCAGTGTGTAATGACAAACAGGTGTTTAGAAAAGTCCTGTTGGAATTTTTGTTGCTATTTTGTGTTTTGGGAGAAAATCAAATCAAAGGAGACTTTTACCCCAAGGAGCTTTTAGCCCTGTTGTACCATACATTAATTAACTGGTATTTTAATAAAACTTTATGACAACAATTAATGTATTTATATTGTTATATGATGATGATATTAATAATAATAATTAGTATATATATATATATATATATATATATATAGTATGATAAATAATACTATATAAATTATATTTTACAATTATATATTATTATAATATATATTATATATATAACATATTATATATGATAAATGATTATATCCTAATAAAATAAAATTATATAATATTTTTATATAACAAAAAAATCCATCAAAACATATCACAGAAATGATAGATAGATAGATAGATAGATAGATAGATAGATAGATAGATAGATAGATAGATAGATAGAAAGAAAGAAAGAAAGAAAGAAGATAAAATCCCAGTTTGAACTAAGAAGAAAACCTAAATTTTTAAGAAAGAAAGAAAGAGCTTGGTTTAAAAATGTTCTTCATTCTTCTGATGCATTGTATAATAGTCAGAATTTGTGTTGTTGTGTGTTGAGTGCGCGCTCACCTGGTTGTTCTTACACAGATCAGCCCACATGCTTGTTCCGTCTCCTCCTCGCATGAGCACATGGTAAGTAAAGAAGTAAATTCCCGGTATGGAGCAGGTAAATTTCCCCGTCGTGGGGTCGTAATGATTCCCGAGGTTCGTGACCACATCGTCAAACTTCAGCAGCTCGTAGCCCTCGTGTTGCTTTTTGAGCCCTGCGTAAAAAGCTATTTTAGGTACGGTGCTGTAGGTGGCCGCGCTGATGGCACCGGTGGCCACATTCGGTCCCGGTTGTCCCGGTAATCCAGGTCGGCCCGGGTCTCCTCTCTCCCCGGGAGGTCCAGGCGGTCCAGGTAGCCCCGGTTCCCCAGGCGGGCCCCTCGGCCCCGCTTTCCCCGGGCGCCCCGGTTCACCTTTCGGACCTTGTATAAAAGTTGGTAACGACTGCATTAGGTTGCTGTCCCGGACCGTGTCTGCTGAGACCGTGCTGGTCGGAGACTTTGTGCCATAAGTGTCGCAAACCATCCTGCAGGTGCCGAGCATCTCGTAGTGCGCTGCGGAGGTCCCGGCGGAACTCACCAAAACCGGGATCAGGATTACCAGCACCAGGACCATGACCACGCCGAGCACCCCAGCCGCGATCAACCGCTTCCTGCCGACGAGTCGTGTCAGGACCGGCCGGTCCTCCTGTCTGCTTTTGGGCGAAATTTTGATTGCTGGTGAGGGACCCGTACAGATGAGAAAAAAAGTCCAATTGGATTTGTTAATGAACTTTTGGCCAGGGCCCCAACCGCTTCTCTTTTTTTCTTCTTCTTCTGAACTTCTTTTCTGCTGATGTTGGCTTACTCAAGTCTCACCAAAACACACAGCCCTGCCTCAGCATCCGCACCTCTCCAGAAGCGCATCACCATCAGCATCTCTCCATGTGAACGCGCAAAGAAAAAAAAACTCCACTGACGGACGATAAAAGCACTCCGATACCTTTGCTTTTAGTCTTTCTTCTGCGCACAAAAGACGGGATGAGCTGGGAACAGCTGGATAAATGTGGGTGACATACAGATCTGGAGAAGTGAGACGCTCTGTGCGCGTGTGTGAGCGCGGCGCAGGACAGGAGAGAGAAAGAGGGAGGGAGAGATCGAGTCTTATAACACACCAAACCACAAGAATCTAACAGATCTAAAGCTCTCCAGGAGTGACAGACAAAAAGCAACTAAACCAAAATAAGATGGGACAAGCTAGACATGTCGAACTTGAAAACACAGCGGGGCATGTTGTCACAAAGGGAAGCTGCTGTTTTTTAACAGTGATTTGAGAATATATTTATTGAATTATAAAATACTATCTGAAGTAAAAGAAATTCCACAGTATACCTGTATTTAAAAGGAGTTGAGTTTCTTTTTTCATCTTTGCATTGCAGTTTATAGGAAATTTAATTAAAGCAGAAGATAATACATAAAAAAAGAGAATAAATATCTTGAAGTGTCTTTAAAAATCAATTACAACATACGTAAACCAGCACATAAAATTTATGCTTATAAAATATGTTTATAACATGTATTATATTGGTATTTAATGGCTTTTTAGTATTTTTAAATAAATATAGTAATATTATAATGATGTTTGAAGCAATGTTTAAACAGCAAAAATTGAAAGGTAACATAGAAAAATATGAAAACGTTTTGGCTAACAGGAAATAATCAACTGTATGAACTTATAAATTAGAAATCAAATGTGACAACTTGCCCCAACCCAACATTAATTAAACACTCCAGTCCTGAGAACACAGTTCAACCTTGCATTAAAATCTACGTTCATAAACCCTTGACTTAATTTATTACATTGTGGTTTTATTGTATTTGCTTGTTTAGCTAAGACAAACTGCAAATGTATGATACTGTAAATTTAGTTTGGAGGTTATAATTCACAAAATTAAATCCTAATGTTGAACTAGTTGTTTAAAACCAACATACAAAACCCTCTTAATTGAAAAAAAGCAATTTGTGCAATTGGACTTTTGACTCAAAGCCTTATAGTTATTGAGATATAGCCCCTGTGACAACTAGCCCTAGTCTCCCTGCATGTAAATACAGTATGTGTAACAGATTCTGTAATGTAGATATTTTTTGGCCTCATTAAATTGGGTTTCATTGGACATGCAACCCAAACTTTAGCATTCACGCAGTCCCTTTTTTAGTCAAGTTAATGTTCTAGGTCACAGCACAGTGAAAAAATAAGCTATTGGAAATGTTTATTCATTGTTTCGAACAAGTCCCTGAGAATGAACTTTCAAGGTAACTGCAGAACTGCTAAACGACATGACTGCCAATAGTATAGACCTGCCAGTGATGCGCTGCCACTACAGGACGCTAGAACAAATCATTCATTTAACTCCAATCCGAGAATCGAAATTCTTACAGCTGCACGACAGTTTTGGTGCATCTCTCATAAAATTCAACTGGTCATTTGAGTAGTGACTTCTGATTTGTAAAACTATTGGCTACACATTGTGCTTCATTGCCCTTCCAAAAAGTACTGTGGTGGTATGGTACAATGATGGATAGTTATACCATGGTACTTTGACATATACCATGGCCCTGAAATTCATGTACCATGGTATTTGCATGGTACTCCAAGGTACTTTGAAGAACACCATGGCACTACAATAATACGTGTAAAAAAAAAAAAAAAAAAAATAGTACCATTTTGCTACATTTTTGAATGTGTGTCATTGGACTGATCCTAGGGGTTGTTGTGTTGTGTTAGTGAATTAAAGCATATTTTAAACCTACAAACAGTGGCATCTCCAATCAGCATGCAAGCCATTTATGGTAACCTCTTTAGCAACTGTGTTGGCACTGAATCGGTTTTATTGTTCTGTTTTGATTCAGCGAGATCTTGAACACACCCAATTATTCTCAGACAGCACAATGGGCCACTATCCATACTGCTTACCTTGAGTGCTCGATGAAAGTCTGTGTTCAACAGTGTCTCAGACTACACCATTTCATTGGTCGGCCTGGGACCTGCTCTCTAGAGGAGTTTCCCTCACCCCATAAATCAAGTGGCAAAAATCAATGACCTCGGTTAGCGAAGGCCGTAATGCCCTTCAGCGTATGAGCTGCATAGAGAGTATGCCACGAGAAATCGTTGAAACGGGGTGATAAAACAAACTAAACAAACCAAAAAAGTAATCAAGCCAAGCAAAATTGGCTACAAATCTGTAACTCAAGGAAGAGAAAAAGACATTCAAGGATTTCACCGAAAGGTCAGCGAGTAATTGTTGGCAGTAATGCGTGTCGCCGTGCATGGTGATCCATCGCCATTCAGAGCCATTTTTAAACTTCAACGTCCCATTTCCTATAAACACTGGCAGAAGGATGGTACAAACTCAGGTTGGGATCTAAAGAACCGTTTCTGGAGCAAAAGATTGACTGCTTGATGACTTTGGCCAGCAATGAATGTCCAACAGTTTGTGCCAAACATTGAAAACCACACCTCTCCAAATCTACAAGACTTTAGAGATTGAAATGTTAGGGAATTGAGAAAGTTTCGAAAGCGGATGAAGAATACCAGGGGAGACAGACAGAAATGGAGAGAGTATAAGAATGGTATGTGGTTTGGACTTTGCCATGGACAGATGTTCATAATGAGTTTGAGAGTGTCAAAAGAAACTATATTGGGGCAAAAAGTATGCACTGGACAGATGTGCCTGCTGAGTGTGAACGAGCAGGACATGGTGGCACACACACAGCTTCTGGACAAGGTAATAATGAGATTAGAATATTAGATGAGAGGGGTTGAGACAGGAACTCCCATAGGGCTTTCATAGACCTTCTTCCAACACAAACCCTATCATCTGGCTCACAGCACCGAAAGGTCAGCTCTTTCACCCCCGATCACCTGTCATGGATCTGGTCAGGGCCATGACAGGGCCTCCAATGGGAAGATCCTTTTTAGATGTGATAATCTTCTTTAGCTCTTTCAGATCACACATTCCAAATCAAGCACTGTGCTTTATATAGTTTACATAGATTTCTTAATAACTTCTTTATAACTTTGAAATTCTTCCAAATAGAAAACTTCTGCTTCTATTTTTGAAGATGTTGCTCCTTATCTGTAATGCAAGAAAATCAATGAGTGTGTTTAAATGCACATGAGTGGCAAATACGTGCAGAGTTGGTTTTTGAACAAACATTGTGCCTCATTCATGAAACACGTGCGGATCAAATTTATGTGTAAATCGTTCTGAAAACCTTTTTTCGTAAACTGCCACATTGATGCGGCAATAAAAAAACAATACAATAAAATACATAAGACCTAATTCATTAGAAAAACAAGAGCAGAACCAATTTTTGTGTAGATAGTTCGTAAACCCATTTTTTTTTATTGCATTGATACGACAATAAAAACAATATAATAAAAAAGACCTTATTCATAAAACACTAGCTGAGCACAATTTCTGTGTAAATTGTTCGTAAAATAATTTAAGTAAATTGTCGTATTGACGTGACAATAAAATACATAAGACTTAATTAATGAAACACGAACAGAAATAATGTGTAAATCCTTTGTAAAATAATTTTTAGTAAATTGTTATATTGACGCGACAATAAGAAACAATACAGTAAAATACATAAGACCTAATTCATGAAACACGAGTGGAACAAATTTCTGTGTAAATCATTCGTAAAACCATTTTTCATAAATTGTCGTGACAATAAACACAAAACAGTAAAACAATACCTTAGACCTTATTTATGAAACACAAACAGAAGGAATGTGTCTTCATAGTTCGCAAAATCATGCTTTCGCAAATTCTCGTGATGTGCTTTTCAGAACACTATAACACTACAGGTCTTATGCTTCTACCAATTTACAATTTATGCTGAAATAAGAAATGCTGAATCGTCAAACAAAATGGTGACTTTATTTTCATGTAAAAAATTCAGAACATTGCACATGGTTTCATGTGCCCTAATAAAAGATTTAAAAATATTACAGCTTTATAATGTGATTGCAATAAAACATTCTGTGACCTTTTACAATATACAATACATCTGAAAAAAGTAAAACTTCGAATTTAGCCAAGCTTTGCAGAATTAGAAGATGTTAGTGTACGTAACCTAAAATCGTAGTGGGAGTCACAGTTATTGCTAAATTATTTCTACCACAATCCGGTGCTTTTTAAACACTGTCCTGTTCGGTAAAAAGTTGCACTGTCATGTTACATTGAAAATAATAACAAAGAGAAACAATGGCTGTTGTGTTGATGGTTTCAAAGAACACCATCTGTGTTTTGCTGCGATATCTTGTTGACCCTCTCAAATGGCCAGTGGGACATTTCTGTCTGGATTCTGCTGTGTGTACCATCTGAAGCTTTCGTTTGCAGCCATTCATATCTGTCATTAAGAGGCAGAGGAAGCAGTCAGTGGTGTCCCCCAAGAGACCTGACACAATCCTGCTCAGTCTCAACTAGACTCCAGAACTCTTGCTAAATCCCTGTACGGTTACACAAGCCTTGTCACTAGCCCCCAGAATTGACTAAGAAATGCTGCTCTCCATATGTGGATGGCTGGATAGGACAATACTTCCTCTGCCTCTCAAGAGATCTAGGCAAAAAAAAAAAAAACATGTTCAGAAACCTGATTTACGTCCAGTGCGAAATAGCTTACAAGAATGCTTACCCAAAAATGAAAATTCACATCCCATATTACGTCTTTTTTCAGTACAAAAAAAAAGGAGACATTTTAAGAATGTACTAAATGGTGACTAATGCTTTAATGACTCTTTAATGACTGCATTTCTGATGCAATACAATATATTTGTGTGAGTACTAGACCAACATTTAAGGGTTAGGAAAATTCTCCACCCTCCAGAAAACTTTGAACCAGTCACTGAATTTTATAACCCAAAACTGGATCTGTCGGATTTGTAAACAAATCATTCTGACTAGTTTTGTGAACCGGATCAACTGATTCATTAAAAAGATTCAACCTGTGAACTATTTGTTTGCGAATTGTGCAATTTAAATGTCGGCCTGTTCCTTACAAAAAGCTAAATGAATCACTTTTAAAATACTTTTGTGGTGCTTTTGCATCATTTTGAAAGCTTGAAAGCTCCAGTCCCCATTCTTTATAATTGCATGTAAAAGTAATTTCCTTAAAAATTTATCCATTTGTGTAACCGCGTAAGGCTTTAAAACAACATGAGGTTGAGTACATTATGTTTTCATTTTTGGGCGAACTATTCCTTTAAATCTAACTTTACAAATGCGGCACATACATTTGAAGTCAGAAGTTTACATACACTTAGGTTGAAGTCATTAAAACTCATTTTTTAACCACTCCACAGATTTCATATTAGCAAACTATAGTTTTGGCAAGTCATTTAGGACATCTACTTTGTGCATGACATGAGTAATTTTCCAACAAATATTTACAGACAGATTGTTTCACTTTTAATTGACTATATCACAATTCCAGTGGGTCAGAAGTTAACATACGCTAAGTTAACTGTGCCTATAAGCAGCTTGGAAAATTCCAGAAAATGATGTCAAACCTTTAGACAATTAGCTTCTGACAGGAGGTGTACTGAATTGGAGGTGTACCTGTGGATATATTTTAAGGCATACCTTCAAACTCAGTGCCTCTTTACTTCACATCA
Source organism: Myxocyprinus asiaticus (assembly GCF_019703515.2). NCBI lineage: Eukaryota > Metazoa > Chordata > Actinopteri > Cypriniformes > Catostomidae > Myxocyprinus > Myxocyprinus asiaticus. The sequence goes on from NC_059387.1 coordinate 29,761,031, forward strand.
TGGGAAAATCAAAAGAAATCAAGACAGGACCTCAGAAAAAATATTGTGGACCTTCACAAATCTGGTTCATCCTTGGGAGCAATTTCCAAATGCCTGAGGTTACCATGTTCATCTGTACAAACAATAGTATTCAAGTATAAACACCATGGGACCACACAGCCATCATACCGCACAGGAAGGAGATACATTCTGTCTCCTAGAGATGAACGTAGTTTGGTGCGAAAAGTACAAATCAATCCAAGAACAACAGCAAAGGACCTTGTGAAGATGCTGGAGGAAACAGGTAGACAAGTATCTATATCCACAGTAAAACGAGTCCTATATCGACATAACCTGAAAGGCTGCTCAGCAAGGAAGATGCCACTGCTCCAAAACTACTATAAAAAAGCCAGACTATAGTTTGCAAGTGCACATGGGGACAAAGATCTTACTTTTTGGAGAAATGTCCTCTGGTCTAATGAAACAAAAATGTAACTGTTTGGCCATAATGACCATCGTTATGTTTGGAGGAAAAAGGGTGAGGCTTGCAAGCCGAAGAACACCATCCCAACCGTGAAGCATGGGGGTGGCAGCATCATGTTGTGGGGGTGCTTTGCTGCAGGAGGGACTGGTGCACTTCACAAAATAGATGGCATCATGAGGAAGGAAAATGATGTAGTAATATTGAAGCAACATCTCAAGACATCAGCCAGGAAGTTAAAGCTCGGTCACAAATGGGTCTTCCAAATGGACAATGACCCGAAGCATACCTCCAAAGTTGTGGCAAAATGGCTTAAGGACAACAATGTCAAGGTATTGGAGTGGCCATCACAAAGCCCTGACCTCAATCCGATAGAAAATGTGTGGGCAGAACTGAAAAAGCATGTGTGTGCAAGGAGGCCTACAAACCTGACTCAGTTACACCAGTTCTGTTTGGAGGAATGGGCCAAAATTCCAGCAACTTATTGTGAGAAGCTTGTGGAAGCCTACCTAAGTTTGACCCAAGTTAAACAATTTAAAGGCAATGCTACCAAATATTAACAAAGTGTATGTAAACCTCTGACCCACTGGGAATGTGAAGAAATAAATAAAAGCTGAAATAAATCACTCTCTACTATTATTCTGACATTTCACATTCTTAAAATAAAGTAGTGATCCTAACTGACCTAAGACAGGGAATGTTTTCTACGATTAAATGTCAGGAATTGTGTAAAACTTAGTTTAAAATGCATTTGGCTAAGGTGTATGTAAACTTCTGACTTCAACTGTAGCCTTAAATGGTGTAAATAGGCAGATTGTTGGGAGAAAAAAAGGACAAACTTGACACAAAGACATTCAGAAATGGTTTTTGGGGCATATCTAGGGTGGACCCATCCAGAGGTTAGTGGTTAACATAATACTGCAGCAATATAAAACATATTTTCTGAATAAATATAAAATGGGAAGGCACATGCAGTGAGGTTCAGTACGGAGAGTTGGATCTTCTTCATCCTCTTCTTCACTTGTTCTTGGCCGCCAGGGGCTTACGGCTGATCTTCTTGGATTTGTCCATGTTCTTTTTGGGCGCCTCAGGGTTGGCCTGCATGTGTCTCCCATAAAGACTGCAAAACAAAAACAGACATTGTGTGATCACACCTGGCCGCTCATAGTTTCTGCAAAAAGGCTTGAATACAGAGTAGCGAGGAAGAGGAGTTATATTTTTAGTGTTAACCAGCTGAAAGAGGATTGAGTCCAACACACTGACGGGTCCCCCAGTGGGACACTGAACTCTCTGTGCTGTCCAACACCCTTCGGCTACAGCTGTGTATGGCACAGAGAGACAATTATCCACAACCACCCAACACAGAGTGGAGAGAGAGAAGACATGTAGGAAGAGCAATTTCCAGTCCAGTGGTCCCTCTCTATTTTAGAAGCACTCTACATAGAGTAGATTCAGTGATACAAGGAAAAAGAGAAAGAGACAGAGAGAAAAAGAGTGAACGAGAGAGTAAGAAAAGTGGACGAGAGTGACAATGTGTATTATGGAGACACGATCCAGACACTGGCTCTGTTTCAAAACCTAGAGCTGCCTTGTTTTCCACTGCCTTCATAGACAGCATCCTGAAATGAAATCTCTTAAATGACTGATTTGGAACACTACATAGGTGGCAAATTTGGGCATCATACAAATGGTGACATTAGCATGTTGCTAAACTAATGGCATTTGATTTAAAGTATTTTCATTTATGCGATTTGTTATTAAATAAATGTATTTATGATTGACTTATTTATTCATAATTAAGGCTTTCAATTGCTTAAAAGTTTGGTAACACTTTCTATGAAGCCCATATTTATAATGCATTGTAAAATCATTATAATGCATTAGTAATGTCTCATAATACACCTTATAATATGTTTAACGTCTCATAAATTATTGTAACAACAATTATAATATATTATATTACTTACAGTACCTGTTCATAGTTATACCTTAGAACATAATGCATTATAACACCAGCAACATCCAGTTTTATCTGCAGAATTTATAATGTATTATATATACTCATAACAAACATAATAGGTATGCTTTAAGTGACAAAAGCAATGTCTTCTTATAAACATCCATAAGATATTTTTAAGTGGTTATAAGACATTACAACTCATGCTTGACTTTACATGCATGCACAAAATACAAAATAACACCCATTCAGTGTACATTTTGAGATTTTACGAAAAACTACAAGGTTAAACTATATCAGAAACTCTCAATAAAATAAAATATGTATTTGAATCACACATGTAGCCAATCTTGTGTGTAAACACAACCAAGAATAATAATAAAAAAAAATAACAGAAATCAAACTGATTCTATACGGGACTCCGTTCAATAAACTTAAATGTTTGTGAATCTTATTTGGAGACTTATTTTATAAATAACTTGCACTGTATAAGTTTGACTTGTAAAATATTGTATGTTACAAGTCCATGTTGTGGCTGTTTATAAGAAGATATTGCTTTTGTAACTTAAAGCAGGCAAAGACCCCTTATAATATGATCAAGTCATAAAGCCTTTTGACTGTTTACACTATGCTGCTTTTGCATGACAGCACTTATACGATTAACTTTATTAGCTTCTGCTGCGTTAAAATTGAAGTGTTACAAAAATGTTGCTTGTGTTATGATGCATTATACTCTTAAGTATAACTATGAATATGGAAAGTCTTATAATGTATTATAAATGTAATTATAATTATTTATGAGAAGTTATAACTTATTATAAGGTGTATTATGAGACATTGTGAAAGCAGTATAATGCCTTTATAATGCATTATAAATATGGGCTTCATAGAACGTGTTACCAACATTTTTAATGGAATTAATTACATGACATGCTGATTAATTAATTAATCACAACTAATCGGAAATACACAGTTTTGCTGAGAAAGGCCCCAAAATAAAGTTAATTTAATACAGAAATTATATATATATATATATATATATATATATATATATATATATATATATATATATATATATATACAGAAATTATATATATATTATATATATATACAGAAATTATATATATATATATATATATATATATATATATATATATATATATATTACCGGTCAAAAGTTTTGAAACACTTACTCATTCTTTATTATATTTTTTTTCTTTTTTTTTTTTCAAATTTTAGAATAACAGTAAAGTCATTAAAACTATGGAATAACATAAATGGGACTATGGGAATTATGTTGTGACTAAACAAAATCCAAAATAAATCAAAACTGTGTTATATTTTAGCATCTTCAAAGTAGTCACCCTTTACCTAGAATTTTCAGAAATGTACTCTTGACATTTTCTCAACCAACTTCTTGAGGTATCACCCTGGGATGCTTTTTAAACAGTATTGAAGGAGTTCCCATCTATGTTGGGCACTTATTGGCTGCTTTTATTTTTATTATTTTGTCCAAGTCATCAATTTCAAAAAATTTTGATTTATAATTAAATAAATTAATATGGTGGTACAATTATATTTTGTCTACAAAACTAATTTCAAACATTTAAGCATACGCCTTCAGATCAAAAGATTTTTAAGATCATGAGAAACATTTCGGTCAAGTGTTTCAAAATGTTTGTCCAGTAGTGTGTGTGTATATATATATATATGCGTTCTTGTGTTCCACCTGTGCTGTTTTTAATTGTTGGTCTAGGTACATGTGCGTTAGACATATACCTCTAGAGCATCTCACTGGTTTTCAACGTCATAAATGCCCTGCTTTTATCAAGTTAAAAATAGTTTGAAACTTAAAAAATCACATCTCGAGACCATTGGATTCTGTTGTGCTTTGTCCAGCTGTCAAGAACGCGTCCTATGTGACCGACTCTCTGAGGTTTGTTGATGTGCGCTGACTGCCCCCTGCTGACGCGACTCACTTGAAAGCTTGAACTGCTCCGACGGTAGGAAAATATGTACTTCTACTGCAGAATTTACATACAGGTCATTAATTACGTTATTTTTTTTAACACATACTTTTTTATTTTTTATTATGATTCACGGGAAATAGTAACAGCTATTTCTAATTTCAAATCTATGTATAATTTATCTCTCTACGTTTGCCATCTTAGTTGGATTTCACTTATCTCAACACCATGTATATTATGGGATAGCCTTCTACTCGCAGGATACACACAATGCTACCTGACATTTGACCAAAAGAAGATATCTTAGAAGGCAGGATAATTATGCCTTTTACCATTCGGAACAGCCTTCATGTTGGGAGTGTGCCTCTAAACCCTTAAAATGCAGCACACAGCTTACTAAGTTTTGGACCTGAGCCTTTAACTGTACAGTGATCCCCTCTGCTGCTTTAGTAAACTAATTAATACTCATCTCTGAATGAAATAGTGGCTGGTGACTGTAGGGTCGACATTGCTGCACAAAGCAAGTCAGGCCCTTGACCATGACATTCCAAAAAGTTATTAAAGAATACTATTTGAGGGAGAATTCTAATTGCAGAGCAGCAAAATGTCAAGTGGCAGCTCGAATTCATGACTATAGTTCATATCAAATATTTACAAAGGACCACACAGGGCCAGAATCGAGAGAGCAGTCGTTGGTAGCTCAGTGTTTGAGCCGTTTTTATTATGTAATAACAAGAGAGATGTTAAATGTTCTTTTTGCAAGCAAGTAGTCATTTAGCAGACACTTTAGTGTAAAGTGACCTACAGTACACCTATTATTGGGTCAAATAGTTTATAGGCTATCCCTTGATGTGTTTGAACCCAAAGTCTTTCAGTTGGCATCTCGGAAATGTAACTACTATAACTGTATATTTATGTTTATGAATTTGGCAGATGCTTTTATCCAAAGTGACTTACAGTGCATTCAAGGCTCACACTGTATCACTGTGTGTGTGTTCTCTGGGATTCTCTGGGACTAGCGTTGCTAGTGACATGCTTTGCCAGTTGGGCTACAGAAACACATTTAACCAGTTATTCTCAAAAATCAACCTCCACTGTAGTTCTAAAAATATAATTTGCGGTTGCGTATAATCAAATAGGCAAGGCCGAATTAAAAAGTTGGAAAAGTTACAACAAATTTAAAAGTTGTGCATAATTTGACATCAGTGAAGTGAAACATCTTTGGTTCTTGCGTGTCTCATGAACTTGTCAGTGACATAAAACCTCTCTACACAAAATATTTGAATGTGCGTAAGGGCAAATGAGATTTGAGAGCTACAGCTTTTTGTTTCTTTAAACAAATTTGACATGGCCTCAAAACACTTGGAACATAACACAGAAGTTATGTTCCACATTTATGGTACTTTCTGTCATTTTTGTAGTTCAAAAGCCACCCTCTATATTCACTTCCATTGTATGATACAGATCAGCATGGACCTTTTGCTAAATATTTGTTCCACTGAGGAAAGAAAGTCATGCTTTGGACGACATGATGATGTGTAAATGATGACAAAATTTTCATTTTTGGGTGAAACATCCCTTTAAGTGCCTTGATCAAGAGCGCAATGGTGATATCTTTAACCACTACAGCACGCCATCGGAACACCTTAAAGCAGTTTTGAAAAGTAAAAACCATTTTCACTCTAAATATGTACATGATTTTGATACTTCTAAGGTTTTGTGACCTGTCTGGGCAGACAGGCCAAGCACATCTCTCATATGCATGATGACATCATTGCTAAATCTCTCCATGTGTTTCACAGTAAGTCTCTATCGTTCATTCTGTCTCTTTGTATCTCACTTAAGCACCAGGCAGTTGGTCTATCTATGTGGTCCTGTCTGACGATCTTCCCTTGGGGCCAAAGACCGCTGTTCCTTACTGCCTCCTCCAGAGCTGCCCAGTCAGGCATGGAAGCAAGAGCCCAGCAGGGAGGCACTACTGAGGCCCCTATGGACCCTCAGAGTACAGAAATATCAGAGACCTCCACGACAGCTTTCCATCTCATGCATCCCAGAAAAAAACTAAATAAAAAACACTGAACTTACATCACGTCCAAAAACTGCACAAAAAACTCAAATAAATAATACTGACTGCAAAGTGTGTACATGTGCTGGTTTGTAAAGCGTTACTTCAAATGTTTAGTTTAGTGTTTTTTTGGGGGGGGGGTTTCCCCTTTTTCACCCAATTTGGAATGCCCAATTCCCAATGCGCTTTTTTTTAAGTCCTCGTGGTCGCGTAGTGATTCGCCTCAACACGGGCGGCGGAGGACAAATCCCAGCTACTTCCACGTCTGAGACCGCCAACCCGCCCATCTTATCACGTGGCTTGTTGAGCGCGTTGCCACGGAGACATAGCACGTGTGGAGGCTTCACGCCATCCACCGCGGCATCCATGCTCAACTCGCCTCGTGCCCCACCGAGAACGTACCACATTATAGTGACCATGAGGAGGTTACCCCATGTGACTCTACCCTCCCTAGCAACCAGGCCAATTTGGTTGCTTAGGAGACCTGGCTGGAGTCACTCAGCATGTCCTTAGTTTAGTGTTTTTGATCAAGATACAGAAAATGTGAAAGCAAGATTTTAGAAACAGGCAATTGCAAAAAAAATAAATAAAAGAAATAAAAATAAAAAATGATAAAGACAACAATGTCAACATTCCAGACTGTTTTCATATTGATATTACTGTACAGGGGATGGCATGGAATCTATTTAATCAGTAACAGTTTACAATAAAGTTTGATTTGTAAACATTAGTAAATGCTTTAGGTATCAAGGACTAACAATGAACAATGTGTTTTAAAGCATTTATCATGGCTAATCTAAGTGATAGAATTAAGAGTAGCACTTTACAATAAGGTTCAATTCGTTAACATTAGTTAATGCATTAGGTATCATGAGCAAACTATTAAAGGGATAGTTCACCCAAAAATTTAAATTCTCTCATCATTTGCTCTCCCTCGTGTCATCCCAGATGTGTATGACTTTCTTTCTTCTGCAGAACACAAATTAAGATTTTTAGAAGAATATTTCAGCTCTGTTGGTCCTCACAATGCAAGTGAATGGTGACCAGAACTCAGAAGGTCCAAAAATGACATAGAGGAGGCTTAAAAGTAATCCATATGACTCCAGTGGTTAAATCCATATCTTCTGAAGCAATATGTAGATAAGGGTGAGAAACAGATCAATATTGAAGACCTTTTTTAATATGAATCTCCACCTTTGACCAGCCCCAACTAGTAGGTGGCTGAATGTGAGATTGAAAGTCACTTCCACACCAGAATGTGAAAGTGAAAGTGTAGATTTACAGTTAAAAAGTCTTATGGATTACTTTTATACTGCCTTTTGGGCCTTTAAAGTTTTGGACACCATTCAGTTGCATTGTGAAGACCAACAGAGCTAAAATATTCTTTTAAAAATCTTCATTTGTGTTCTGCAGAAGAAAGTCATACACATCTGGGATGGCATTTTTGGGTGAACTATCCCTTTAACAATATATTTTTTACAGCATTTGTTATTCTTTGTTAGTAAAAATACAATTGTTTATTTGTTAGTTTATAGTGTATTAACTAACGTTAACAAATACAACTTTTGATTTAAAAATGTATTAGTATATGTTGAAATAACATTAACTACTACTACTTCTTCTTTTGGCTGCTCCCGTTAGGGGTCGCCACAGAGGACAATCCATGATAAACATATTTGATTTGCCACAGGTTTTACGCCGGATGCCCTTCCTAACGCAACCCCCAGTGGCTAGGGTACTCTCACTCACACATACGGGACAATTTAGAGTCTCCAATTTCCTTAACCTGCATGTTTTTGGACTTGTGGTGGAAACGTCATGGTTACTTGTGTAACCTCCGTTCCCTGATGGAGGGAACGAGACGTTGTGTCGAAGCAGTGACACTAGGGGTCACTCTTGGGAGCCCGAGACACCTCTGGTCCTTGATAAAAGGCCAATGAAAATTGGCGAGTGGTATTTGCATGCCACTCCCCCGGACATACGGGTATAAAAGGAGCTGGTATGCAACCACTCATTTAGGTAGTTCAGCGTTGTGGCAGGAGGGACACAATGTCTCGTTCCCTCCATCAGGGAACGGAGGTTACACAAGTAACCATGACATTCCCTATCTGTCACTCACTCGACGTTGTGTCGATGTAGTGACACTAGGGGTCCCTATATGAAACGCCACAACTGGCTGAACTGTGTTACGTGAACTGGCGGTGTATGGTGGGCAGACTGCTCTGTGCCTCATAGCTAGCGCACCAGGTCGACACGTAACCTCCCCCAACATAGTTATGAGTGTTGAACGGCCCTTTTTGGGGACAAGTTGACTACCCAAAGATAGAGACAGGCTTAACCCAGTCATGGCCTCTTTTCCCCTTCTTTTTTCCACTCCCTAAAAAAGAATGGGGATTATCCGACTGGGCCGCCAGGTCTAGTCGGGGGGTGTCCCAAGGGGAAGACACCACGGAGACCACACCTCGCCCAAAGGGGGGGGGTATTTAAGTGGAAGAATATGTCACATGGTCTTTCCAACCATGTGGAGAGCCTTCAAGGTAGCTCCTGACCAATGGGGGAGGAATTACTACAAACATGGAGACTGGGGCAGAGGGGTTCTGCCCAAGGAAGACGCAGTTTGCCAGCAGGGAAACGAACTAGCGGAAGATATATATCGCATGGGGTTAGCCTTACAGGGAACCGCCACATGCGGAGCACCTACCCCAGAACAGGGCTCTTAGTTAGCGTGTGTACTGGGCCGGCAGCGAGTCTCTCTGAAAACTCAACTGCCACAGGGCTCGGAGGAAGTCAACCAGGGAACAAAGTTTGTGAACACTACTGGGAATTAATGGCACACGTTCTTTAGCTCCAAGGGAGGTGGAAGGCGCTATGTGCAAGCGATACACCCGGCCAGCTATCCCGGGCTTATCCGCTTGTGTTGCGTGCCACTACCTGGGACGAAACCAGTTCCACCCGGAGGTTGTAGAACCTTGCACAGGTGTTGGGTGTTGTCCAGCCCACTGCTCCGCAAATGTCTGTTAGAGGCACCCCTGCCGCTACACCCCTGGTAGAATGGGCTGGTAGCCCTACCAGAGGCGGCATGTCCTAGGCGACATATGCCATAGTTATGGCGTCAATGAGCCAGTGGGTGATCTCTGCTCTGCGTGCGATCCAAATAGATGCGTAAAGCGTGCACCGGACACAGCGATGACAGGGCTGGGTCTGCCTCCTCCTGGGGCAGCGCTTGCAGGTTCACCACCTGGTCCCTAAAGGGGTTGTGGGAACCTTGGGCACATAGCCCGGTCAGGATCTCAGGATCACGTGAGAGTAACCTGGACTGAACTCCAGGCATGTTTCGCTGACAGAGAACACTTGCAGGTCACCTGCCCTCTTGATGGAAGTGAGGCCAGCTGTGTGCCAGCGTGTCTATGCCGAGGGGGGCCTCAGTCAGGGCGTACCAGAGTGGGCAGAGGGGAGGATTCTTGGGAGGTGAACAGGTGCACCTGTGCCTGTCAAATCGACTCCAAATCGGCTGGACCACCTGAGGGTGGAGTCTCCACTCTCCCCTGAGGGTAACCTGTCGTGACAGCGCATCCGCTGTAGTGTTGAAGTTGCCCGGGATGTGAGTGGCTTGCAGCGACTTGAAGTGCTGCTGACTCCAGAGGAGGAGACGGCGGGCAAGTTGTGACATACAACGAGAGTGCAAACCGCCTTGGCGGTTAACATATGCTACCGTTGTCTTGTTGTCTGTCTGAACTAACACGTACTTGCCCTGGATCAACGGCCGAAACCTCCGCAGGGCGAGCAGAATTGCCAACAACTCGAGGCAGTTGATGTGCCAATGCAGTCACGGACCCGTCCAGAGGCCGGTGGCTGCGTGCCCATTGCAAACAGCACCCCAGCCCGCTTTGGAGGCGTCTGTCGTGACCACGACGTGCCTGGAGACCAGTTCTAGAGGAACACCTGCCCGTAGAAATGAGAGGTCGGTCCAAGGGCTGAAAAAACGGTGACAGACCGGCATGATGACCACGCGATGTGTCCCGTGGCGCCATGCCCATCTCGGGATTCGAGTCTGAAGCCAGTGCTGAAGCGGCCTCATATGCATCAACCCGAGCGGAGTGGCCACCGCCGAGGATGCCATATGCCCCAGGAGCCTCTGAAAATTTTCAGTGGAAACGCTGTTTTCTGTTTGAACGCCTTCAAACAGGCCAGCACCGACTGGGCACGCTCGTTCTTAAGGTGCGCCGTCAAGGAGACTGAGTCCAACTCCAAACCGAGAAAAGAGATGCTCTGAACTGGGAGGAGCTTGCTCTTTTCCTAGTTGACCCGAAGCCCTAGTCGGCTGAGGTGTGAGAGCACCAGGTCCCTGTGTGCGCACAACATGTCTCGAGAATGAGCTAGGATTAGCCAGTCGTGAGATAGTTGAGAACGCGAATGCCCACCTCCCTTAACGGGGCAAGGGCAGCCTCTTCGACCTTCGTAAAGACGCGAGGAGACAGGGTCAGGTCGAAAGGGAGGACTTTGTACTGATACGCCTGACTCTCGGATGCAAACCGCAGGAAGGGTCTGTGTCGAGGAAGGATCGAGATGTGGAAGTACGCATCCTTCAGGTCTACCGCCGCGAACCAATCTTGATGCCGGACGCTCACCAGAATGCGTTTTTGCGTCAGCATCTTGAACGGGAGTCTGTGTAAAGCCTAGTTCAGAACTCACAGGTCCAAGATTGGCCTCAACCCACCGCCTTTTTTCGGTATGATGAAGTAGGGGCTGAAATACCCCTTCTTCATCTCGGCTGGAGGGACAGTTTCTATTGCACCCTTCCGTAGGAGGTTAGTGATCTCCACGCAAGGTAGCAGTGTTTTCGTCTTTCACCAAGGTGAAGTGGACACCGCTGAACCTGGGCGGACGCCCGGCGAGGTGAATCGCGCAGCCGAGTCGGACGGTCCGTACCAGCCCTCGCGACAGATTGGAAAGCGCAAGCCATGCGTCCAAATTCCGCGCAAGGGGGACCAAAGGGACAACGTCATCGGACATACCGGCAGGTGGGGCCTCGCGGTGGGGTGGAGCTCGAGGTGCCACACCACATCATGGCCGTGCTGAGTCTAAGGACATCAAGGCACTAACCTGGCTCCTTGTGACCACCTGGGACAGCCTGGGACGGGGGAGGAAGAGGCCTGTCCTTGTGACCCATGGAGATTGTCACATTGGGGGCGGATTTGTGCCGCAGCTGGGCGCTCAGGGGCGGGAGACGGCCGTGCACACCGGACCCAGGGAACAAGGAAACTGCTCTTGCTGAGCTCGTGAGTACTGCAGCCACTTAGGCATGCAGCGCAATTAAATGCAAAAGGTAACAAAAAGATGGAGATCTGCTTACCAGCTCCAGAGCAGTGGGTTTCATTGTCCCTGGGTCACCCGTCTCAAGGGTGCTTTGAAGCCTTTCACGGGTTCTGGGCGGCCGCGAGACGGGTGGCGTCTGCTTCCTGTGGTGGGCTCCACGCCTGGGCCGGGCTGAAGGGGTGGGCTGCGGCGGAACCAGTGCAGTCACCGCAGGGGGACGCCCTTGGCGATGAGTAGACGGGGTACATCCTTCTACTGCTCTACTATCGAAAACTGCTGGGCAAAGTCCTTGACGGTGTCACCGAATAGGCCCGCCTGGGAAATGGGTGCAGCAAGGAATCGTGTCTTGTCGGCCTCACCCATCTCGACCAGGTTGAGCCAAAGGTGGCGCTCCTGGACCAGTGAGACCCGAGGCGGGAGCCTCTGGGGTGGCTTTCTTACTAAGGCGAGCCGCGACCGCAACGTTGCCATGGACATATTCTCGCAATGAGAACATGACCAACCACGAACGCTGTCTCCGCGTGAGCAGTGCCCAGACACGAAAGACAGTGATCGTGACCGTCAGAAGGTGAGAGATAACGAGCGCAACCAGGTATAACACACAATCAGAAAAGCATCTTTAAAAAGACACGTCTTTAAAAAGACGTTCCGTGTGTGCTGCTCTTTTAGAGAAATATACGCTTTTATTTCTGCCGAAGCGCCCAGGGGCATTCTCTGCAGTGCACCAGTGCAGAAGGGGGAGAAGCCGCTGAAATGCACCGTCAGATCCAGCAGAGGTGAATGAACAGTAGTATTCAGCTCAGTGAGCATGACCATTTGGCTCCGAAGAGAAAATCTGAATGAGTGGTTGCATACCAGCTCCTTTTATACCCGTATGTCCAGGGGAGTGGCATGCAAATACCACTCGCCAATTTTCATTGGCCTTTTATCAAAGACCAGAGGTGTCTCGGGCTCCCAAGAGTGACATTGACACAACGTCGAGTTAGTGACAGATAGGGAACTGGAGCACCCTGGAGGAAACCAACGTGAACACAGGGATAACATGCAAACTCCATACAGAAAGGCCCATTTGAGCCAGGATTTGAACCTTGGGCCTTCTTGCAGTGAGGCAACAGTGCTAACCACTGAGCCACTGTATTGTTGATTGTTAGTTCACGTTAACTAATGTTGTTAACTGATATTAACAAATTGAACCTTATTGTAAAGTGATACCCAATTAGGAAATACAATGTTTCATTGTTTTACTTAATGCATTAACTAATGTAAACATATACAATTTCTAATTTCAAAACTGTACTAGTATATGTTGAAATTAATGCAAACCAAGATTAATAAGTGCTGTAAAAGTGTTGGTCATTTAATTAATCAACTAATGTTGTTAACTAATGTTAAGAAATACAATCTTATTGTTAAGTGTTACCATTTAATCAAACATAAAAAAAAACATATTCAGAACAGAAAAATGACTGAAGTATTGGAGGATTACAGGCTTCCATAAATGTATAAATAAACAAGTGGGGTCTCATTCACTAACTGTGTATATGCATATACTGTATTTGTGCGTAAACCTGTGTGCAAATGTTTACACACAGAAATCATGATTCTTCAATAAGTTGTGATTTACATATTTTGTAAATTTAGGATATAAAACTTCTACCTTCAGACATCTAGTGAACTTACAGTAGAAACAAGTTTTATTTTATATGCCAAGGATCTGCAAAGCTGTCATTGCTGCACGTGGAAGATTTTTTGATGAGAACTCTTTGAAGTAGTTTATTAGTAGTTATAATTTTTTTCAAATTGTAATAGTAATTTTTCACGTTATTAATGTCCTGACTATATATTGTGATCAGTTGAATGCCACTTTGGTGAATAAAAGTACCAATTTCTTTCCATAAGAGCAAAATCTGTATATTATTCCAAACTTTTGGCCACCAGTGTGTGTGTATATATCTATATCAATATATATCAATATATATATATGTACAGGTGCATCTCAATAAATTAGAATGTCATGGAAAAGTTCATTTATTTCAGTAATTCAACTCAAATTGTGAAACTCGTGTATTAAATAAATTCAATGCACACAGACTGAAGTAGTTTAAGTCTTTGGTTCTTTTAATTGTGATGATTTTGACTCACATTTAACAAAAACCCACCAATTCACTCTCTCAAAAAATTAGAATACATCACAAGACCAATAAAAAAAAACTTTTTTAGTGAATTGTTGGCCTTCTGGAAAGTATGTTCATTTACTATATATGTACTCAGTACTTGGTAGGGGCTCCTTTTGCTTTAATTACTGCCTCAATTCGGCGTGGCATGGAGGTGATCAGTTTGTGGCACTGCTGAGGTGGTATGGAAGCCCAGGTTTCTTTGACAGTGGCCTTCAGCTCATCTGCATTTTTTGGTCTCTTGTTTCTCATTTTCCTCTTGACAATACCCCACAGATTCTCTATGGGGTTCAGGTCTGGTGAGTTTGCTGGCCAGTCAAGCACACCAACACCATGGTCATTTAACCAACTTTTGGTGCTTTTGGCAGTGTGGACAGGTGCCAAATCCTGCTGGAAAATGAAATCAGCATCTTTAAAAAGCTGGTCAGCAGAAGGAAGCATGAAGTGCTCCTAAATTTCTTGGTAAACAGGTGCAGTGACTTTGGTTTTCAAAAAACACAATGGACCAACACCAGCAGATGACATTGCACCCCAAATCATCATAGACTGTGGAAACTTAACACTGGACTTCAAGCAACTTGGGCTATGAGCTTCTCCACCCTTCCTCCAGGCTCTAGGACCTTGGTTTCCAAATGAAATACAAAACTTGCTCTCATCTGAAAAGAGGACTTTGGACCACTGGGCAACAGTCCAGTTCTTCTTCTCCTTAGCCCAGGTAAGACGACTCTGACGTTGTCTGTGGTTCAGGAGTGGCTTAACAAGAGGAATACAACAACTGTAGCCAAATTCCTTGACACGTCTGTGTGTGGTGGCTCTTGATACCTTGACCCCAGCCTCAGTCCATTCCTTGTGAAGTATACCCAAATTCTTGAATCGATTTTGATTGACAATTCTCATAAGGCTGCGGTTCTCTCGGTTGGTTGTGCATCTTTTTCTTCCACACTTTTTCCTTCCACTCAACTTTCTGTTAACATGCTTGGATACAGCACTCTGTGAACAGCCAGCTTCTTTGGCAATGAATGTTTGTGGCTTACCCTCCTTGTGAAGGGTGTCAATGATTGTCTTCTGGACAACTGTCAGATCAGCAGTCTTCCCCATGATTGTGTAGCCTAGTGAACCAAATTGAGAGACCATTTTGAAGGCTCAGGAAACCTTTGCAGGTGTTTTGAGTTGATTAGCTGATTGGCATGTCACCATATTCTAATTTTTTGAGATAGTGAATTGGTGGGTTTTCGTTAAATGTGAGTCAAAATCATCACAATTAAAAGAACCAAAGACTTAAACGACTTCAGTCTGTGTGCATTGAATTTATTTAATACACGAGTTTCACAATTTGAGTTGAATTACTGAAATAAATGAACTTTTCCACGACATTCTAATTTATTGAGATGCACCTGTATATGTGTGTGTGTTTGAGTGTGTGTGTGTGTGTGTGATCAAAATTGAATAAATTAGTAACCCTACAAAAAGTCCTTTTCTGAACACATAATTAAAAACAAATATGTAATTATTAGCAGATGTATGTGCTGTTATACGTGCAATTATTGATGGAAATTTTTAGAAGTAAACCTCATTTAATTAGGTATGACAGTGGAGAAAAAAACAGGAAAGAAGCATTAGAGTGGTATACAGTATTGGGAAATGCTGCAAGGCGTATTCAAATTCTTTTGTCTCCCCATGCACTTTAAACACTAGGCCATGGCGTCAACATAAGCATAATTAATTATTTTAATTCAAACATTCGTATCCGTCAGAACCAAACGATCATTTTAAAGGGTCATTAAGACACTTCAAAATCATAACTAACACTGAAGGGTTCATTTTTTATTCTTCTTGTGATTTGATCATGCAGACAGTAAGGTTTTCATGAAGCTGAGATCATGTTAGTGAGCTGATACATGCAAGTAAGAAAAGTATGTGTGTGTGTGGAGAGCGAGATGTTCAGAGTGTGGCTGACTGAAGGAATCAGTGTTGACAGATCCACGTAGATGTTTGCGCTGGTGTCAGGTCTAAATTGGGCTGTTTTACAGCAGGCTGATCTGCAGGGGGGTGTGAGCTGAATCCGAAAGCCGTTCTCTCTCTGTCAGTGTCCTGCTGGCTTGATGGCCCCCTCGAGCAGGAAGAGAACGCTGAGAGGAACTCCCACCACATCTAACACAATGTCTAAATTTCAACATGTGATAGTGTCATAAAACTGTCATCAACTGACCAAAGACTGCATCAGAATCCTGCCCAGCAAACAAGCCTCATCTCTTATGTGACCTCTTGTCAAAAATGTTATGCAGTCTAGACAAGCTAATCGAAAACATAGCCATAAACAGCATTATTACATTAATTTTAATAAAATACTTCATTAAAATAATAATTATTATGGTTGCCACTTCATGCTTCACTACTGTTTTGATACTTTGCTCCATTGCTTTTGGATTTTAACTTCTAATTTTCAAATCAGCAGTTCAGCACAGTGCTCAAATAACATAATTTACCCAAATTCATGTCCAGACTGAAAACACATTTGTTTAGCTTTGCATTGACTGACTGAGCACTGTACTACAGAGCACTGATTTCACGGTATCATTTTATTTCTGTATTCTTTTTCTATCCTTTTTATTCATTTTAATATATTTTTTAAATCAAATTTTTATAAATAACTTTTTATTCATATTTTGATTTCTTGTTCTTAATTGATTACAAAAATTATGTGACAAGGAGGAGGGCAGGGCTGGGCCGTGATGACGCATGCCAGGCCCCTAATCAGGCTAATAAAGCCGACGAGAGGGATAAAGGCCACCGTTCGGGAGAGAGAGAGAGCTACAAGCAGCTGCCCTGTATGTTTTTATGTTCGTGTGTTTTTGTTTAATTAAATATTACTTTGATGCTTGTCCAGTTCTCACCTCCTCCTTTCCCTTTTACCCTGTTACAAATTATTATTATTATTTTTTTTGTAACGTTTTATGTATTATATACACAGGCGGCCAAAAGTTTGGAATAATGTACAGATTTTGCTGTTTTGGAAGGAAATTGGTACTTTAATTCACCAAAATGGCATTCAAATGATCACAATGTATAGTCAGGACATTACTGATGTAAAAAAAAAAATAAAAGCACTATCACTATTTGAAAAAAGTAATTTTTGATCAAATCTAGACAGGCCCCATTTCCTGCAGCCATCACTCCAACACCTTATCCTTGAGTAATCATGCTAAATTGCTAATTTGGTAGTAGAAAATCGCTTGGCATTATATCAAACACAGCTGAAAGCTATTTGGTTTGTTAAATGAAGCTTAATATTGTCTTTGTGTTTGTTTTTGAGTTGCCACAGTATGCAATAGACTGGCATGTCTTAAGGTCAATATTAGGTTAAAAAAAAAAAAAAAAAAAAATGGCTTTCCCTAGAAACTCGTCAGTCAATCATTGTTTTGAGGAATGAAGGCTATATAATGCTTGAAATTGCCAAAAACTAAAGATTTCATACAAAGGTGTACACTACAGTCTTCAAAGACAAAGGACAACTGGCACTAACAAGGACAGAAAGAGATGTGGAAGGTCAGATGTACAACTAAACAAGAGGATAAGTACATCAGTCTCTAGTTTGAGAAATAGACGTCTCACATGTCCTCAGCTGACAGCTTCATTGAATTCTACCTGTTCAACACCAGTTTCATGTACAACAGTAAAGAGAAGACTCAGGGGTGCAGGCCTTTTGAAACAGAAAAACAAAAAGAAAATGTTAGAATGGGCAAAGAAACAGACATTTGACAACAGATAATTGGAAAAGTGTGTTATGGATATGTGGGATCAGCTAGACTGTAAGGTGCGTGAGAAGTGCCCGACAAGCCACAACTATGGCAAGTGCTACAGGAAGCGTGGGGTGAAATGTCACCTGAGTATCTGGACAAACTGACAGCTAGAATGCCAAGGATCTGCAAAGCTGTCATTGCTGCACATGGAGGATTTTTTTATGAGAAGTTCTGAACATATTTTTCAAATTGTAATAGTAATTTTTCACGTTATTAATGTCCATTGTCCATGATACATTGTGATCAGTTGTATGCCACTTCTGAATAAAAGTACCAATTTCTTTCCATAAGAGCAAAATCTGTACATTATTCCAAACTTTCGGCCGCCAGTGTATATGTACATACATATATTTCATGTCCATTTATTTATTAATTTGGTATGTAGCTACGTAATAAGCAGGGTAGTGTGCAGTCGAATGGCTATTATCCCAAAAAAGCAAATTGAAAAAAATAATTGTACTACAAAAATTAAACGCATAATGCTGTGCGGGGATCGCTGAACATTTTTGAATGATGATTCAAATTCACACAAATCTGTCAATCAATTATTTGAACAGTTCATTGAAATCTAAGCCTGTGAAACCATGTTACCACAGCAGTATTACAGTGCTGGTCGGCTACAAACTAAACACACATTTATCCCCCATTTATCTACTTTCCTCTTTGCTTAGAGCCAATTAAAAGCGCACTGGGACAGGAAAATCTACAGAATCTGTTTCCCGACGCAGTCAGAGACATTTTTTTTCTTTGAGTGCTCCAGTTCCACATGGGATAATTAATCTCAGTTACAGTCAAGGGTGTCTAACATAGTCAGGGTGCCCAGCCGTATGTGTGTGTGTTTCTTCAGAATGGTTTCTCAAGCATGTGTTCAGGTGTGTCAGCGGTGAGAGAGAATGAATAAATGATAGAGGTGTGGGTGACTGAAGGCTAATTAATTGGTCTTTGAGGTTGGAGGTAATTTGTACACGTGTTCTAGCTGCTATAAGTGGGTGTTTACACAGGACGTGTTGTTTAAAAACAGGGAGACATGGCGCATTAGTAGGCCACATCCACACTAATCCGTTTTTCTTTTGAAAACTCAAAAATCCATTTTCAGTTTCCTAACGTCATCGTTTCCCATAGTATGCGATAATGCAGAGCATTTTTGAAAATCTATCTTTTCGGTGGAGGAAAATGCCATTCTAGTGTAAATCAGAGGCATAAACGTAGCTAAATCAATTTGGGTCTCTGCACTACAGAAAGTCTACCATGGTTAAGGGGGTTTTAGGCACTGTGCTTAATGTCGTGAATAACACCCCTAAACCATGAATAAAATCAATGTGTAACAGCCTCTCATGGCTAATTTTATTATTTTTTTTTTCAAACAAACATAACTACAGTATATGTTGATGTTAAATGCAACCAATAAATAGGATGGAACAGAGTGAAAGACGAGAAAAGAGAGGCAGAGAGAGGAGGAAGCACATTTCATTGGTGGATGGCAGGTCGTTTCTCGTACCTTTAACTACTGCTTAACACAAAAGAACCCCACAGTTAAACTCCTTTCAGCATAAATACACAACCACTACACTCATCTCAGTATAAAATGCTATCCGTGCTGACAGGCCGAACGGAAATCCATGCACCGGCTAAATGAGAGTAAATTACAATAATGAAGATAGATGGCAAACTGGCAGCAGAGCCGCTCATAACTGATCTCTCCCCTGACGCCCACATTATCAGCAAGAGCTGCAGGAGCGACCGGGCTCCATTACAACCAATCACCGCAGGCTTTACCATCACATTATAGGACCCTAAACAATGAGAATAATATAGGAACCAGTGTTATTATCGTTGAAAGCAAAACGAAAAAAACAACAACAAAAAAACAAACAAAAAAAACATTTTTTTACTGTTATTGGAAAAATTAAAATGTAAAATATATTTTGATCACTACCAAACTAAAATAAAATAAAAATGACCACAAAATAATTTTAGTTTTAGATACACTGTATATTTTACAATTTTACAAGATGGACTTGAGAAATTGATTGTAATTAAACATATTTAAATGATATCACTTAACACATTAAACTTTCCTAAAAGCCCTAAAATACTAAAACTTAAAGCAATATATATATATATATATATATATATAAAATAAAATAAAAAATAAATTAAGTTAATAACAGCCCTGACAGGAATTTTTGTTTATACTTGTGCAATCTTACTAAGCACTTTCACATCGTATACACACAATGAATGTTTAATAAATCATTAATCGTGGGGTACAAATCCAAGTTAGTTGAGAAGTTACCCAGCACTTTCATAGCAGGTCTAGTCAGTAAGCAGAAGGTTTGTGCTTGCAGTTTGGGCTGTTAACGTGGCCTTTTATTGATGAACTCTAGCAGGAGTTCCTGTCTGTGCGTCCAAACTAATGAGAAGTGATGAAACTCTGCTCACCTTTAAAACCTCCAAAACCGAGAGATGAACAACACAAATTCAAAGACCTGAATGCACAACACAAACTCACGGACTGAACTGTGCTCTTAAAGGAGATAGTTCACCAAAAATGTCATTATTTACTCACCCTAATGCCATTCCAAACCCATATGCTGTTATTATTTTTTTCTATGGAACACAAACTGAGATTTTTGAAGAATATTCATGCAGCTCTTTTCAATAAAACAACAGTCCATAGTGACAACAGCTGTAAAGCTCCAAAAATGAAAACCAAAAATAAATAAATAAATAAAAAGAAAAATAATAATATTAATGCTTAATTTTAAGTGTTTTTTATTTTTTTTCCAACCCTTTTTGGATCTTGACAGAGGTGGTCACTGTAAACTGTTGTTGTAAGGAGAATACTGAAGATGTGTGACAATTCTTAAAGGTGCAATATGTAAACTTTTTCATGTAATATTCGCCTTTTTTTTGCCAATGTGTGAACGGCTTGTAACGCAACTTAAAAAATGATCCTGTAGACTGATTTTCATGCGAAGGGCGCGGGTCGCTTTTGCCGGGAAAATCCAAAGGATGTGACGTTTATGCACAGTCCCGAAAGCCTTGCCTCAGACAGTAGCTTCTCTTCCGCTATTCAACAGCGTCAACAGACAGTCTGTAACACTAGGTAACGTCATCTTAGAGATGGAATCCATCAAACGTCCGGCTCCCAGCACAACTCCGAATCCTACAGAAACTCTGAGTAAGCCCAAAAAAAAAAAAAAAAAAAAAAAAAAAAAAGTAAAAGGATTACTGAATCCTGTCTGGTTAAGCGGGAACGTGATCATCGAGCGAAAACTAGAGTGAACATCGGCAGGACATTTGATTCCTGGAGGGACCTTCGTTTGGTTTTGGGGATCAAAACCGACCCTGAATTGGCATTCTTCTTATTGGACAGGCAAGCTTACATAACTGCAAAGCATGTGAAATATAGTGCCATAAGGATTGATCTGTGTAATTTTAGCTAACTTGATCTTGCCTGCTAACGCTGATGAATTGCAAACTACCTTGCTTCGTAACTTTAAAATAATTTCAATGATCTTCTCTTTATACTTAAAGTCAGGTATGGTGATTCACAGTAACTGACAATGTTAATCTGTAATTATTCAGCAAGGTAAACTACAATAACACATGAAATGAATGCTAGACAATGTTCAGGATAATGCATAAAGACCCATTCATTAGTGTAACGTAACTTGGTTATACAGAAAATATATACAATCTATTTTTATAAAACAATAGCGCATTGATATATCAAAATGACAGTTGTGATGGAATCACATCAATACTGAATTGTGTCAACATATTTATAATGTACAGTCTATTTTATAAACAGCTACTGTCATCATCCACCAAATTTAGCAAACAGTTATTGATAAAGCTGGCTAGCTAGCTAACGCCGACATAAGCTTTCGTATAAATGCAGGCAATGTATCATGCAAAGAAAAGTGATTTCTTCAATCTACAGTCTCGCATATTCAGATTCACGAGCGTGATCACGAGCAACAGGCTGCAGTTCACTTAACGGCCACAGGTGTTATTAATAACAAGGGTTTCTGAATCTTACATACTGCACCTTTAAAAATGTTCCTTTTGTGTTCCACAGAACAAAATAACAATGTATGGGTTTAACAACAACTTGAGGGTGAGTAAATAATGACAAAATGTTCATTTTTTTTGATGTATTATCCCTTTAAGGGGCGTTCACACTGACAGCGATTAAACGGCTGAAGTTGCATTACTTGAATTTGGGTTTGGACCAGTCAATCGAAACAAAATGTGAGAGCAGTTTCACTGTAAAACCTAGGTCTCTTCAAATCAACACACCAATTTTCCTTCACTATTTCAGCCATGTTAATGATCACTTTCATGCACCATTTAGAACTCCCAAACTGAACAGAGAAGATCCAGCTTGCAAAGTGTGATAGGGCCACCACAAGTCAAAATGTCCAGCTGATCTAGAGACAGAACTGTGAGCACCTGCTGACTCTTTCCCCCTTTAAACTGCACGACTACAGAATAAGGGGCAATGTGGCAAATCTAGTGTCAGTTCCTTTGCAGCAGAGCTCGGTCTGAATGCTTGGCCATCACAGGAGGCAGCAATGCATGAATATAATTAGAAAGAATATGGAAAGGAGAGTCTGTCTGTGGCATTGAAACATGGGCGCTGGGTTTAACTAGCAAAGAAACTCACTCAATTAGGAGAGCAATGTGAGAATGCATAACAAAACGTACAACCTAGAGTTCGCTTAATACAGGGATAGCTCCTGTGGAATAACCTGAGGTTAATTGTATAGTTTAAGAGCCTAATGGTGATGGATCACATGTCGCCCTTTGTGCGGTTCTCACCTGCAGCATTTCAGGTACCAGCCCAATCTTTAACCAATAGGTTTTAAACAAGTAAAGATCTATAGAGAGCATATTGATTACCCAGTCGCTACAGACAATGATTTTGACTCATCTCTCAGTTTGTAAAGCAAAAATTCCTAAATAATCTGTGGCGACATGTGGCGGAGGACGAATCTCAGTTGCATCCGCGTTTGAGACCATCAAGAAAAAAAATTAAAAAAAATAAATAAAAATAAATAAATAAATAAATATATGTACAAATACAAATCTGTTATATACAGATGCAAGGGAATGTATGGCAGAAGACGTAGGATATGTTGGAAAATAGACTAAGCTGTGTATTGCACATAATTATTACTCAATGGGACAGATTTAACTGTTCACGAGATGGATAGCCTGAGGGAAAAACTGTTCCTGTGCCTGACAGTTCTGGTGCTCAGTGCTCTGTAGTGCCGTCCAGAAGGCAACAGTTCAAAAAGGAAGTGGGCTGGGTGAGTGGGGTCCAGAGTGATTTTTTTTCCCCATTAAATCCACAATGCGATCTGCTCTGAACAGCTGAAATCCCGGCAGATGTAACGCGCTGTCTGGAATGGCTTCACTCAGCCAGGTTTCTGTGAAGCACAAGGCAGCAGAGTTCTAAAAGTCCTTGTTTGTACGGGTGAGGATGCAGTTCATCCGTTTTGTTAGGAAGAGAGCGGAGTTTCACTAGATGAATACTCGGCAGTGCTGTTCGAAAGCAGCACTGACGAAGCCTGACCAGTGCGCCGGCTCGTTTCCCTCGCCTGCGTCTCATAGCGCGTATAAACAACATAGCTGCGCCTCTGACTAAAATGTCCAGCAAAATGTCCAAATAGTCAAAAACTGGGAAAAGATTGTTTGGTATGAGCTGCCGAATGTTCAGCAGTTCGTCCCTGGTAAAACTGATTGGAAAACAATTACTAAACACAGGACAAACAAACAAAAACAACAAAAGAATTGGAGTGCTCCACACCATGGCAGCCATCTATGGTGCCATCTTGATTGTGAAAAACTATGCACTATTTATATTTCTATGCACAATACCCAAATCTTCCATTCCTTCTTTAGAAGCAGCCCTACTCTTCTGTCAACAGACAGCTTTGACAAGTACTTTACAAAACAAAATAAACAAGTCTCTGTGTGTTTGAGAGACTAAGTAGATGATCAAGAGGTTTCATGGATTGTACAGACAATAACCCACATAATCAGACCATCTCGGGAGCATTTCAGAGTTGATATCATCTAATAAAGCTTTAATCCTGTTATGCTAACAGATGTTTTTCATTTCTATCACATCACATCATCGTGCTGCCTTTTTTCTGTCTGTACTGTGAGTTAATCATTAAAACACACAGCAAGGGGACATCTGACCCCAGACACTGTATGAGAGGGTCTCTCTCTGTATCATAAACATGCAACAATTTATGATCTGTGATCTTTCTTTCCAGCTGACTCATACTAGTAGCTTCTCATGCACAGGTCTGATCTGAGTGGATAGATCCAGGACTTGTGTGTGTGTGTGAGTGTGTGTGTGTCTGTGTGTCATGGTCAGTGCTGCTGGGGAAGTTAATTGCGGCTGGTTTTTCAGTCAGCTACGGACAGCTGTGAAGAGAAGTGCAGTGCTTGAACTGCGGTCAACAAGCGTTTAGAGTCGGAGATGAATAAAAGATGGTGGGGAGGCGGCTTTACAATATGTTAATGCATTATGAGCACGGAGAGTCTCCCCAATGCCGTCAGTCAGATATAAGATCTTTCTGTCAGGTTAACAAGCCAGCCTATGAAATATGCATGACAGGTTATTTCCCCCCTCTTCCACTGCCTACGGTTCATGCTTAGACTGAACCAACTGACAGAAGAGCGGCAAACAAGAGGAGTAAGGACTTGCTGTCAATTGCTTTAATTCAAAATATAAGAGAGCATGTTTGACCATATTGTGTGACATCAGAAGGAAGTCCATGAACTGATTTAAAGATAAAAGTACATAGAACATTCTAGTGCATCATCGCTCAAGCCAGAACGTGAGTCAGGTTTAAGACAACCACTGCTAATCTTAATGGCCAAACTAAAGATAAAATAGAGTGGGAAGCACTATAAAATATTGGCTCATTAATATTAAGTAGGTGATGTAATGCTCAACTAGAAGTCCAGACCTGATTTGCTGAAAGCAGACATTGGTAAGTATACACTAAACAGTAGGATTACCTCTTAGCGCTTGCACTGTTTTCTAACATTTAAAAAAAATACTGTTATCCTTCTATTGCAATACTTCAGTTTCATTCATTTACATACGTTTTCAATCTGAATAATAAGATTGAGAATATTTTTTCTCCTACCATAATATTACACCAGTTATAATGGTTATGGTTGCTACACAAAAAAAAAAAAAAAAAAAAAGAAAATGAAAACTGTTTTTAAACCAGTATATTTGTCTTGTTTCATGTAAAAAAAAATATATATATATATATATTTTCAAAACAAGTGAAAAAATCTGTCAGTGCACCAAGACAAAATACACTTATATTCACAATACATTATCTGAACACAGGCCGTTATATCTTATACAGATTTGCTTATCAGGCGAATTTATCTAATTTTAAACATAGTTCCCACACTTGTTGACCAATCCTTCGCTAAGCCCCACCTTAAACGCATTTCTGACCAATCCTGTTTTAGCAACTGTTGCCGGGCAACCATTATTCTGACACGTGTTTGCTATTTTCCAATGAGAGCCTATGGAAGTAATGTGTGTTTGAGTAATTTTGCAGAATTTTGACACGAGGTACCCAGAGAGGATACACGCGATGTTTTTTCTTTCTTCAATAATAATAACAAAAATGTAAATAAATGTCAAGAAGAGCATACTATGGATTAAACTGTCAGTCCTCATTCCCAAATGAACATGAGTAACATCAGCGAGGACACCTACATTTGCTCCAAGGTAAATTAAAGCTAATAACTGAACGTTAATTGATTTACTTGATTCAGGTCATGGTAGGGATGGGCACGAGTACTCGGATGTGGCAGCGATGATCGATGGTGGTCATGCATGATGTGACTTTTCACTTAATTCGAAATTCAGTGACAATTACCTGACAACTAAACACAAAGGTGTCAAAGAGGGAGCTTATTTTTAAATTTGAAATTGATTAAGTTGTGGTGTTTAGGGATACATTGATTGTCAGAGACGTCTCATAGCAACCAAACTGATATACAATGCTGCAATGCTATCATTATGATAACAAAAAGAGTGTAATTAACCATGTTTTGAACTCGTTAATGGATATTATAAAAAAATAAAAAATAAATAAAAAAAAGTGAATGTTTGTTACTAACTGTAAACCTCCCTGCCCTGGGCACCGACATGTTTGCGTGACGTAACACACACCTGCATCTCGACAAAATGGGAGATGAAGATTTCCACACGAGTTTCCAAGTTAGAAGTCCGACATAAAGTGTCATTCTGTTGCACTTTCCCCAGATGAAAGGTGGAAATTCCGACTTTCCGTGTTGATTGGAACGCTTCATCACAGCAACAACATGGAGCATAGCGGCTTTCCCCAAGGGAGCGAACACTTGGGGACACACACGCACACACACACACACACACACACACACACACACACACACACACACACACAAGGCATGTGGCAGTGGACTCAATGTGCTGAAGCAACGCATATACAGCGGGCGAATGTTTCAAAAAGCTAGACAGAGTGAAATGGAACAGAATGCAGCGACAGACAGACAGACGCGCACTGTGCACATTCTTTCACTGAGTTGGGCAGCGAATCTTCACATAATGACAAAATATGATGCATTATATTTTGATCTTTTATACATTTTGTAATGAATTATGTTATAACAGCCTATAATAATGAACAGACAATACACTGGAACAACAAGATGCAATGCAGCAGCCTCATACAATTGTCATTGCCCCTCGAGTACTCTACGAGTACTTAGTAATTAGTCAGAGTACTCGAGTAGATAAAATGGCCAAAATGCCCATCCCTAGGTCAAGGTAAAGGCAATAGTAAAAGAGTTCACAGCATCATTGTGAGTGTATTATGAGACGCTATAAGCAGTTCTGTTCGCTTACGCTAATGTTATTAGGTGTGTAATCACTATCAAATAACGTGTTTCTTTTTTCAAGTAAGTGTGATAATCGTTTGCATTTATTCTGATTCACAGTCTCCAGTTTTCAATCAAATTACTGTGCAATTGAACAATTTCTTTTACAAGAAACGTCAGATAAATATGCCTTACAATGTCACTCTTCATTCCGGCCAACTTGAGAATATTATCCATTCCGTATATTTATATTGAATATTTAGCCAAAAACAGTACCGTTCACAGCAATCTCCCATTCATTTCTATGAGGAGTTCTGCAAAGCTTGTCAGAGCGAGCAACCATAGCCAAGGGGGGGTGGAGCTTAGCAAAGGGTCAATTCCATGACTTTTCCAGGTGTTTCTGATTACAGAATTAAACAAAAATTATAATTTTGATTCAGGTCTCAATCAATTCACCAAGCATTCATACTGGTAGATGCAGCATTACACAAAAATAGAAGTTCTCAGTTACATTTAAAAAATGCACTATTCCCAGTGAGCCATGATTAATTTATTCCACAAGTGAAAGTGTCCAATTGCAGTGGATTATTGAGATAAATCCAGTGATATTTGTTTGGTCATGTGAACATTTTGGTACTCATTAATGTGCACCCAACAACATGTAGAATAGATACAGTTGAAGTCAGAAATTTACATTCACCTTAGGCAAATACATTTAAACTCAGTTTTTCACAATTCCTGACATTTAATCTTACAAAACATTCCCTGTCTTAGGTCAGTAAGGATCAGTACTTTATTTTAAGAATGTGAAATGTCAGAATAATAGTAGAGAGAATTATTTATTTCAGCTTTTATTTCTTTCATCACATTCCCAGTGGGTCAGAAGTTTACATACACTTTGTTAGTATTTGGTAGCATTGCTTTTAAATTGTTTAACTTGGGTCAAATATTTTGGGTAGTCTTCCACAAGCTTCATACAATAAGTTGCTGGAATTTTGGCTTATTTCTCCAGACAGAACTGGTGTAACCGAGTCAGGTTTGTAGGCCTCCTTGCTCACTCACGCATTTTCAGTTCTGCCCACATATTTTCTATCAGACTGAGGTCAGGGCTTTGTGATGGCCACTCCAGTACCTTGACTTTGTTATCCTTAAGCCATTTTGCCACAACTTTGGAGGTATGCTTGGGGTCATTGTCCATTTGGAAGACCCATTTGTGACTGAGCTTTAACTTCCTGGCTGATGTCTTGAGAGTTTGCTTCAATATATCCACATAATTTTCCTTCCTCATGATGCCATATATTTTGTGAAGTGAACTAGTCCCTCCTGCAGCAAAGCACCCCAACAATATGATGCTGCCACTCCCATGCTTCATGGTTAGGATGGTGTTCTTTGGCTTGCAAGCCTCACCCTTTTTCATCCAAACATAACGATGGTCATTATGGACAAATGGTTCAATTGTTGTTTCATCAGACCAGAGGACATTTCTCCAAAAAGTAAGATCTTTGTCCCCATGTGCACTTGCAAAATGTAGTCTGGATTTTTTATGGTGGTTTTGGAGCAGTGGCTTCTTCCTTGCTGAGCAGCCTTTCAGGTTATTTCAATATAGGACTCATTTTTTACTGTGGATATACATACTTGTCTACCTGTTTCCTCCAGCATCTGCACAAGGTCCTTTGCTGTTGTTCTGGGATTGATTTGCACTTTTTGCACCAAACTACATTCATCTCTAGGAGACAGAATGCATCTCCTTCCTGGGCGGTATGATGGCTGTGTGGTCCCATGGTGTTTAGACTAGCGTACTATTGTTTGTACAGATGAATGTAGAACCTTCAGGAAATATCTCCCAAGGATGAACCAGACAATTTTTTTTTTGAATTTGTTTTGCTGATTTCTTTTGATTTTCCCATGATGTCAAGCAAAGAGGCACTGAGTTTGAAGTTAGGCCTTAAAATACATCCACAGGTACACCTTCAATTCAGAACACCTCCTATCAGAAGCTAATTGGCTAATTGCCTCCAAGCTGCTTAAAGGCACAGTTAACTTAGTGTATGTAAACTTCTGACCCACTGGAATTGTGATATAGTCAATTAAAAGTGAAACAATCTGTCTGTAAACAATTGTTGGAAAAATTACTCGTGTCATGCACAAAGTAGATGTCCTAAACGACTTGCCAAAACTGTAGTTTGCTAATATGAAATCTGTGGAGTGATTAAAAAATGAGTTTTAATGACTTCAACCTAAGTGTATGTAAACTTCTGACTTCAACTGTAAGCTTTTCCTCTAAGACAGTGGACACAATTTTAAACAGATTTTTCAAAAATACTATTCGACTATTACTGTTTCTTTCTGTTAAAACATTTAACAATTCAACAAAAAATGAATATACTGAGAGCACCTTTAAGAATATGATTTTTTTTTTTTTCAGTGTGCACCCATGCCTGGTAAAAACGAAAGCAGCCTGTAATTGGATGTCTTTTTAACATCCTGTTTTGGTATTACAAGATGCTGGATCAGTTATCTTAAATGGGA
This sequence comes from Myxocyprinus asiaticus, assembly GCF_019703515.2. NCBI lineage: Eukaryota > Metazoa > Chordata > Actinopteri > Cypriniformes > Catostomidae > Myxocyprinus > Myxocyprinus asiaticus. The sequence continues at coordinate 29,790,218 of NC_059387.1, forward strand.
AAATGTCCATCAGGGGAGAAAACTGGATGAGGTGAGGAGCGGTGAGAGAGACAGAGAGAGAGAAGTGCGAGTCTTGTGATTTCTTAGCTGAAGGACATTTAGGCAGGTGAGAGTGAAACTGTTGAACTGTGGACATGCAGCTACTGAGAATTACACACGTTAACACTTGTCTAATGTGAGACAGCCTACTTTCTCTTTTTCACACAAACACGCATTCACACAGACATATAAACAAACAGAAGAATACACACCAGGATCTCTTCCCTGTAATTAAAGGGATAGTTCACACAAAAATTAACATTCTGTCATCATTTACAAATATGTATGACTTTCTTCCATGGAACACAAAAGGAGATGTTAGGCAGAATGTTAGGTATCAGTCACCATTCACTTTCATTGTATGGGGAAAAGATCAGTCCCTAACATTATGTCTAACATATTTTTTTGTGTGTTTCACGGAAGAAAAAAGTAATATGGCTTTAGAACAATTGTTTTTTTGTTTTATTTTGGGTGAAGTCACACCTTATACCAACTCTGCTGAGCAAAACGTCACCACAAATACAAAAGAACTTGGAAAAGATAGATGGCAATTAGATCTGCTTAGTCTCAGATATCCGAGAAATCGAACGTATGTGGCGGTTTTGATGACTACTTGACATGAAACTGATGACAGATCCAAATGGCATTGATTAGCTTAAAAATGCAATGTCAGCTACAGTATCAGCGACGCAACCGTCAAACCTTATGGACTTTAATTCTATACAATGCAATGTACATGAAGTCTCAGACTTGTAAGCAATATTGTTAAGTTTCACAACACAAACAGCATTAGTCAATACCAGTGTTTTCTACGGGACTTCACTTTTGCAGCATGGACATTTGTTTTGCACTCTGAAATAGGTCTGATGTTTTTGTTTGTTTTTCAAATACCATTTATTACAACAGAAGCTCTGTTACAGATATTTAACTTTAACTACACATTGTCATATGAACAATCAGACTCAGTACAGATTGATTCAAGTTTCACTAACCTTACGAATGAGCATTTTTAACGCTGCTTTCAAAAAGTATACATAACACAGTAACAGTTCTCAGCTTATTTCAGCTTATTCAGTGAGGAACCGAGTTCAGTCCATGATTCAGACCAATAACTCCTATAATCGATTCAGTCTGATTCGCCAATTGGTTAGACTGATTCATTAAAAAGAACTGGACTAATCAAGAGATTTATTCTTGAATTGGACAGCAGGTTGCACTGTGCATTTTCGCACGCAATATAGAAATGTAGTAGAAATGCATGCAAAATTGAAAAGTAACAGAAATGCACCAAAACGTAAATATTTTTAATAGTCACTATATTTTACAAAACCATTAAAATATTTTAGATAGCAGTATCTGATTTTTACGCACTACAAAGACACACACTCCCGCACATACTGTCATGGTGTCAGCACACACTGAGAAGCGTGGTGGTTCTAGCTGTGCCTGCTGGGGAAGATCAGTTCTGGTAAGTGGGTTACGACGGTCCTCTCCAGACAGCGGCACAGCAAGCAGCTAAATGATCAAAAGGAGGGGGATTTGATTCTGCTGTTCAGGGGGATTGGTAAGTGGAACAGGGCCGTGAATCGTATGCTACAATTAGTGCGGAAACTTCTTTTCCCAGGTCAAAAGGATTTCGATAAGGTTTTTGTGTGGTTGAGTCATCCAAGCTGTTTTTCACTAAAGCAAAAAAATTAAAAATACTAATTTTTTTAATAAAATGCATTTTGTAGTATGAAAAGGAAAATAGAAAAAGAAAGAGTGCTTGTCTGTGACTGAAACAGAATCATAGCGACAAGACTTTTAGGGAAGCGCCTGCAGCTTTCATTTTAATTAGTTTGATTGTGCATTAAATCATCAGATCCTGAAATAATAAAATAAGTGCACCTTTCCTCTCTTTCATCACCATCCTTAGGGTTGTTCCAGAAAAATATGTGCCACAATAAAACTGGCCTGTATAAAGAGACTAAATTTATACCTCGTATTTAGTGAGAAGTTTCTCTAAAAGGTGCTGTAAGCGATTCTGTATGGAATGGCACACAGAAAAATGTGCTATTACCTGACAGATAAAAACTCAAATAGATGTCCTGAAATATCACACCTGTCTCTGAGACAACGCAAAAAATAAATAAATAAATAAAATCTTAATGGTACAGTTGTATCTTTATTGGGTGGGGTTTTGGAAAGAGGTGCCTGATTCAGAGGCTAAGACTGGAAGAAGTTCCAGAACAGCTAACATCGCTTACAGAACCTTTAAAGACCCAGAGAGGGCATTCGTATAAGGGTTGTGAGGTTATCTTGCTGATTTGCACTTAATCTGATCTAATGGGCTCTGAGTGCCGCAACTTGTGCCGTGTTTTACAGACTGCAGTAAGTTGTAGTATCCGATCCATCACAGAGCAAGCAGGACCGCTTGCTGGCCCCAGGCTGCTGGAAGACGGACACAGTGAGAACAGCACATCTGACCGCAGGTTGGGCAGTACATCAAGCAAACAGCCCTGAGCGCCCAATGATTTTTGAATGACTGATGCTGCGGTTTAAGAGTTTGTAAACCTGTAGATAGATGAGCTGTAGTTTGTGTGACAGGCTCTTTGAACACCGTATCTGTGATGTGTACACACAGTAAAGGACACAATCAGCTTGCTGCAAATCTGACACTAACAGAGGACTTGTTTATGTGGAGTGATCTGGTGCTAAAGGACTGGTGTCGTGTTTACTATGCTTCCTAAGGTCAGTGCTACAAGGGATCGAATCTGTAACCTTTGTGTAAGCAGCCAGAATTCTTAACCATTAAGCTACAATTGCCCACCATCTCTTTTATGTCAGTCAAATACACTGTAAAGGGCTGTGCCTTTACTTTTAACAGCACAGAAGGATGGACAGATCACATACTACTTGTAGGTCTCTGAGCGGATGTACTCAAACACATGAGAGACGCCCAGCTGGAACTGGTCTGCTATAGGAGTCACCCAGGGGTTATTCTCAGCCTTAAACACCTGCTTTGGGCCTGTCAGGTCCAGGTTACCTACAGAGAAAAACAGGGAGAGGGAGAGAGAGAGAGAGAGAGAGAGGATTTGAAACAGGAGAAGAGATTAGAAGAATGTGAAAATGGAAGACATGAGACAACATGAGACAAGAAGAAATGGGACAAAAGGTGTTAAGAGAGGAGACGAGATGAGAAGGCGGAATAAGAAGAAAACAACGAGACAAGTTGAGATAAGATGATACAAGATGAGAAGAGACAAGATAACAGAAGACAAGATGAGAAGAGATGATATAAGATAAGGAGAGACAAGATAAGGTCAAGAGGAGATAATACAAAATGAGAAAAGATGAGTTGAGATGAGAAGAGACGAGTTGAGACAAAAAAAAGTCAAGAAGGGTTGATAAGTGACAAGACGAGAGGAAAAAAAAGAAAAAAAAAGACAAGTCGAGGGGAGAAGAGACAAGTGAAGACAAAAAAAAAGAAATGAGAAGAGACAAGATGAGAGAAGAGACAAGATGAGAGAAGAGATGAGAAGAAAAGAGACGAGATGAGAAGAAAAGAGACGAGAAGAGAAGAAAAGAGACAAGATGAGAAGAAAAGAGACGAGAAGAGACGAGAAGAACAGAAGAGAAGAAAAGAGATGAGACAAGATTAGACGAGTCAAGAAGAGACGAGACAAAAAAGAAACGAGAACAAAAAGAGAAAAAAAAGAGACGAGATGAGAAGAGAAAATTCAAGAAGGGTTGATAAGAGACAAGATAAGTTGAGAAGAGACAAGAATAAACGGTAAAGAACAGAAGTAACAAAAAGAAAAAAAGAGAATTAGTTGAAACTGTACAAATGAAGCAGTACAGGTCAAAGTGCTAATGTGGCGCATCTTGGCTCACAAGGAGTCTAATTAAATATTTCTGATTTGCAAGCGTTGAGTGAGCTGTCAAAGAGGAGGGTGAAATTAAACCTGGAGACCGACACACAACACACAACTCACAAACACACTCAAATATGAGCCACTCCCCCCCCCCCCCCAAAAAACAAAACAAAACTGAGCTATATGTTCAACTGTCAAAAATAAATAGAACAGAAGACGATTGGTCCAGATTAAATTTCCACCCCCCTCTCTCGCTTTTCATATTTTATAACCGTTTAAAACATAAGCTTTACACTATTCTGAATAGCAAAGACAGTCTATCTGTCCTCTTTCCACTCTCTCCTTCACATCCCTCACTTTTTCCTCCTCTTCTCCTTTTCCATTCCTGCTCTTGGCATGTGCGCTTGGTTGCTCCTTGTTAGCCGGGCTCTCTCTCTCTTTCTCAAACACACACACAGAGAGAGAGAGAGAGAGAACGGCAGTCTTAACGAAGCCGGTCTATGGAGTGGGATTACAGGGACATGACAGAGGGTCCTAACAAGCTACACACAGGTCTCCCCTACAGAGAGCACAGGACAAAGACCTGCTGACCAGAGCTCATGCCTGAAACACTACATAAAACTAGATTTTTATATTTCTTAAGAAAATATTAGTGGCACTTGCCCGTGCAAAAGTCGCCACCGTGATGCTGGAGTGTTGTGAATGGTTGCCCGGGCGTTGCTACTCTGTTCCTAGAGTGTTCTAGGTGGTTGCTTATTGGTCAAAAGAGCCAACCCTCAAGACTATATGTTTAGGGCACTTATCAGCTGGTCAGCCTGGGGGACCAGTTGGCCGACCAACTAAACCAGATGAACACCAGCTTGGCCAGGTTGGGAGATTAGACCAGCTAGGTCAGTTTACCCCAGTTAAAACCAGCTAGGATTTTTTTTAACATGTTTTACCATCTTAAATGCTGAAAATCTGACAGCTTAGAAAAGTAATAACACACCTATTATTTATGTCCGTACTTATTATTCAAGTAAATTATCCTCTTAATTCCCCCAGGAAACATAGGGAGGGAAAAGTGAGTGTGTGGTGTGTCCATACTGAGGAACTGTACCAGATGATCTCAATATTGTCAGAAGAGCAGAAGACAAGTGCTTATTTCAGAGGATGTGTTTATGTGACACTTAAGGTGAGTGCTGACATAATGCTTGTATACTAACACACTAGAATAGATTGTTGGAATGGAACAAGACGGAAAGGAAAAATTGCAGTCAGAAGGGCAGTCAGTTCTTGTGTGCTGATGCGTGAGTGTGAGAGCAGTTTGACACAGGTTGACCGCCAGTAGAAACACTCTGTGGGGTCAGTGAGCTGTAGTCCCCTCTGTAAACCTCCAGCCAATCAGAGAAGAGAGACTTATCTACAGCAAATCAGTGTGCCACTCTTGGTAGTAAAATGTATGTGTGGATGTCTTTTGAGATGGGTGTGCAAAGAATTGTATTTGTTGTATGCATCCCTATCAACCAATCATTGCCCTCTGGTTTTAGGATTAAATTACATGCAGACATTTACACATATAATTTAATGTCTTACCAAGTTCAGGAGGCAGTACTGTGAGTCTGTTCCCCTGAATGTGAAGTTCCTTTAGCTGAGCCAGATCTCCAGTCTCCTTGGGCAGAGAGATGAGGTCATTGTCCCTCAGACTCAACTATGAAGAGAGACACAGAAGAATTGGAAACTGTTGTGCATCCAAAAAATCCTTCACATTAAGGGACAGACAATATTACAGACGACATGAAATCAAAATTGACCTTTTTTGATTGCTTAAAGGACCAGTTCACCCCCAAATGAAAATTGTGTCATAATTGACTTACCCTCATGTTGTCCCAAAACCAAATTACATTCTTTCTTCCATGGAACAAAAAGGTGAGTGTTTAGTCTTCACAGGGTTTATATGCCATATAATGAAAGTAAATAGTGACTCCAGTCTATCAAGCTCAAAAATAGACAAAAAAAAAAAACAAACAAAAAAAAACACAGAAAGTAAAAGTAATTGATACAACTTGATGCACTATATTACAAGTCTTCAGAAGCCATTCAATCACTTTGAATACTTCTACTGTGGTTTCATGGTTTTTGTCCTTTTTCGAGCTTGACATTCACTTTTATCTTGCATTATGTGGCAAATAAAACCCTGTGGATAAAATCAAGCCCAGCCTTTTATTATTTCCCAATAAATATTCGGTTTCACTCAGAAATACATCAAATTAAGGAAGTTAAATGCATTGTGAATGCAGTTTCATGTTGTCTTGAATATTTTAATATTATATGATATATTGTAAGCTAAAATATCTCAATTTTATGTTTTTAAGTTACAAAAAGTTAATTATCATCCGTTTTATGTGACTGTGCTAGGTGAAAATCAGCCTCTAAATCACATCTCACTGCGTCTTAAAAAAGAACACACGGCATGAAGAATAAATCCAACACACATGGCACACAGCACTGCCACAAAAGCAATTGATTTCAGATGGAATTTAGATAAATTACTCACTATCTGTAGCTTGGCCAGCTTGCCGATGTCTGGGGGCAAAATCTCAAAATCGTTGTCACTGAGATAGAGCGCACGCAGGGTGGCTGAAATGAGAGAGAGAAGTATGAGTGAGTGAGTGAGTGTGTGTGTGTGTGTACAAGGCTGGTATATTGCAACCACTGATCAATACAAACGGTCATCTCTGATTGATACAACATAACTACAATCTTGCACGCACGCACGCACACCCACACACACCCACACACACACACACACAGTGTACTTCAGTGCAAAGTGACAAGAGATAAACTCAAAAGGCACACTTTCACAGACAATAAACAATTAAAAAAAAAGCTAGTAAACAATATTAAATTTTCTGTACCAAGATAATTTTACAAATCCTATAAAAAAAGTAGATAGTGACTAGGGCCGTAACCAACAAAAATTAATCTGTCAGTTGTTTCTTAAATTAATTGAATAATGGGATTTAAAGGAATGTTCATACCAAGTTTTTTTTTTTTTTTTTAAGCAAAAATCTCATGGTTACAACAAAAGTAGAAGGGAAGTTTTTCCTTAAAAAATAAATAAATAAATAAATAAAAAAATACAAAAAAAGTGTATTAATTAGCTGTAAAGTCTAAATCATAATTTTAGCTTTGAGACTGCAGTTATTTGTGAATGAACCTCTAGTTATTCATTACCAATGTAATTGTCATGTTTGGAATTAAATATTGGCTAGAACATCTGACATAACTTTGTACAAACAACTTTTAGAAACACCTCCATCCATGTTTAAATGGCAAAGAACTGGTTACACCCACTTCCTCTCCAGCCAATGCTATGATTGGCTAAAGCAATCGGTGGCTCATTCATGAATCATATCCATTTCAACTTGCTTTTAAGAAGTCAGAGTCAATTTCACAGCCGATATGACAGCCACTCCAAACAGCATGTGTGTGTGTGTGTGTGTGTGTGAGTAGCTAGGGATCAGAGACCTTGATTAATGTTAAGATGGTGTTTTCATTATGTGACTGGCATTAAAATTACAGGTTATTAATGCTCCATCACTAATCATCACCATCCTCTGATGGGACCAGCTGATTGGACTGATGAAGAGTATGATGATGATGAAGTTAACTGTTATGTTGTTTGCACACTGTTAGTAAAATATCTCACTCAGATTTGATCTTGCAATTTTGAATGTATATTAGCATGCAATATGCATCAGACATGAATGGTCCTTCAACAGTTTGTGGGCTTGCCATTCGAGGCCAAGACAAGTATGTGGTGAAATGTTGTGTGTTGCTGACTCACTTAGGTAAAAGAAATTCCCAGGCAGCGAGGACTCGTTCAGGTTGTTGTATGTGAGATCCAGAACCTCCAACGCTGGAAGAGATCCGAACCCTCTTGGAAGAGTACTCAACCTGTTCATCCTACACACACAGACAATAAAACAGCATTTTAAGAAAGTCATCAGCTTCAACATACGCACAGACACACAAGCGAACGTAAAAGGCCGTCAATTCTTGACACAGGAGAACCAATTGAAAATCCATAGCAGACTGACTCGTCTGAGCAAAGAGAGACTGACAAACGCAGGCCGCACAGATCCATCTCACTGATTATGATTGATATTTCAAACACAACACCGATTTATAACACAGCTCACATTTATAACTTCAAAGTTATATACAATGGGGTCCAAAAGAGACTAGTAGTAGTAAAAATGCTTATATTTAGCATTTTTCTAATTTAATAGAACTTTTTAATTATTACAAATTATATTTTCAGCATAGGCATTTGAGTGAAAAGTTTAACTGAAAAATTAACATGAATTTCAGAATTTCTTAGCATTTGGTTTGTGCCCCTTTTGCTGGCATTTTTTATTTTTATTTTTTTAAATCCTAGAACTTTTTATTTCCAGGTTTAAATTAGATTTGAATCCCAGATTTCAATGAAAACTTTTTGACCCCACTGTATACTTCTTAAAGGGGTCATTTAATAAAAGTTTCAATAAAAGCATTTATTGAAACTAAGCTGCAAAATGCCTTGTTCTCTACTTACGAGACTTCGCTACATCATTAGGGAGTCCATTAATTCATGACCGCCTCTACAGTAAAAACATCAATGCCTACTTTACATCACTGCACCCTTGGCCCCGCCCACTGGTGCTCACTTTTGTAAGCAGAGAGAGTGCAGGCGAGACTGCAGGCGATAACTGAAATGTATTGTGTCCGTTATTGTTAAAATCATATGCGTTCTTGAAATGTTACAGATTACATTTTGGCTGGAAAACTTAGACAGAGAACATGGAATTTGAAATTAGTGATCAAGGTGCCCAACAATGAGGATAAAACAAGGAAAAATACAGAGAGAGAGAGAGAGAGACAGAGACAGACAGACAGAGAGAGGGGCGCCCAAATCAGATGCTGATTAACTCTTGCTATTTAAACGTCTGTCCTGTCCATGTGTCCTTCCCTTCTTCTCATTTCTTTCCTTCTCTTTCTTACTTCCTTTCATGTCCTTCTTTAATTCCTTCTATTCTTTTCCTTCCTTTCAGGTCCCACCTTCCTTCCTTCCAATTATTTCCTTCCTTTCACATCCTTTAATTCCTTCCTTTCTTTTCCTACCTTTCACGTCCCAACTTCCTTCCTTTCATTTCCTTCCTTCCTATTATTTCATTTCAGGTCCTTCCTTCTAATTAATTCCTTCCTTCCATGTCCTTTCTTTTTTTCTTTCTATTCCTTCCTTTCTTTTTTCTTTTGTATTTCTACCCTCCTTCCTTCCAAATGACACTCAGTTGCCGTGAAGACACCCAAACTTTTTAACAGATTTAAAAGAAACAAACAAATTGATTCCACCACATGTTTGTGAAGCAATTACAAGCGAAGGGGAATTGTTTTGACAAATGAGATCAGAAAAGCGGGCTGGCACACACTTGTGCACACCCCCACACAAATACGCACATTTGAGTCAGGAGTCGCAGCCGGGAATACAACAACCCGGCTTATGTTTTCAAGATTATGTGTAGAAATGGTGCGTCTGACAGCAAATCAATAAAAATGTGCAGTGCCAGACGCAGGGCAGATCGTGTCGCACTTTAATCCTGCGTGACATTGCGGAGGCTCCGCCCTCAGTGGAGAAGGAGAACCCTTGGGATTTGGGTGGTGCTCAGGTGGGTTCTGAATACCAGTGGATGACCAGATGACCAGGGATGAAGAGAGTCAGAGAAAAAGAGAAGAATAAAGAGAGCAGCGCTTCAAATAACCAGACAAAGAAGGATTGACAAGCGCTCCTTTGTCTTTTTAATAGTTATACTTTGAAAACCGTGAAATAAGAGATTGTGCAAAACATACAAGACTGATGCTACAACTGTCTCCTGTCCAAGCAAAATGCAAACAAAGCTTTAAGGACAGGTGAGGTCAGGCCAGGTGATAAAATTAGATATGGAAAGATATGAGACAAGACAAATGGACAAGAGAGATGGCACAAGAAGAGGACAAGAGAGATGGCACAAGAAGAGAACAGGAGAGACGAGATGAGAAAAAAAACAAGGAGATGAGAAAAGAAAGAGATGAGAAAAGAAGGAGATGAGAAAAGGATGAGAAGAGAAATGAGATGAGAACAAGAGAGACGAGGAGAATGGAGAAAAGAGAACTGAAAAGGCAAGAACAGACGTGAATGGGGATGAGATGAAAATAAAAGGATATGAGATGAGTAGATAAGAGATGAGAGAAGGGAACAGAAGAGATGAGATGAGAAAAGAGAGGAGACAAGGAACGAGACTAGAAGAGGATGTGAGATGGTAAAAGACAAGGGATGAGTCAAGAAAAGAGATGAGACAAGTACCCAGTAGACAAGACTGCAAGAGAAGGAGATGAGACAAGAGATGAGATAAGAAGAGAACAGAGGAGACGAGAAAAGACAAGAGATGAGACAAGGATCCAAGATGAGTCGAGAACAGAAGAGACAAGACTAGAAAAGACAATAAATGAGACAAGGAAATGATATGAGACAAGAAAGATGAGATGAGACTAGTAGACAAAAAACGAGACAACAGAAGAGACAAGACAAGAAATGAGACAAGAAGATGAGACAACATAAGACAAAGCGGGAAAAAAGATGACGAGGCGAGTAGACAAGAGACGAGACAATGACAGAACAAAACATACAAGATGAAAAAAGACGAGATGAGGTGTGAAGAGTAGGACATGAGACGAGATGAGAAAAGAGATAAGACGATAAGAGTAGGGCAGATAAGAGATGAGATAAGAAGAACAGAAGAGATGAGATGTGTAAAGACAAAAAAGACAAGAGAAGATGAGATAAGAAAAGAGATGAGACGAGTACACAGGAAAGACGAGACCAGAAGACAAGAACAGAAGAGAAAAGACGAGACAAGACAATAGATGAGACAAGGAGATGAGATGAGTAGACAAGAAACAAGCCAAGAACAGAAGAGACAAGACAAGAAAAGACAAGGAATGAGAGAAAAAGAAGATGAGGCAAGAATGAAGGAGATGAGACGAGATCAAGCAAGAAGAGATAAGAGAAAAGAGATGAGGAGACAAGACGAGAATTAGAGGAGAGGACATGAGACAAGAAATGTAATGAGAAGAGAAGAGGTCACACTAACCCAAGGTTCAGGTGTTTCAGTTTCTGAAGGCTACTGATCTGGGTTGGAAGCTCCTCAATCTGGTTATTGAACATGTTCAACACCTCCAAGTTCTTGAGGTCTGCAATGTTTGGAGGCACAGCTAAAGAGAGAGAGAAAGGGTGAGAAAAATTAGCACAACTATAGTTTTGTGGATATCAATCTCACATCAGTCAAAGCATTTCAATTGACTGTCTACTAATCACCAATACAATGTTCAAGGTAAAGAGTTCCCAAATGACCATTAAGGTCTAACAAGCAAACAGCGAAGGCTCTCTGGTGACCTGCTGAGGAAAGATGTTCTGTGTTTGATGGCTCAATTATGGGTCACTACTCCAGCGATAGATTTGAAATTTTAATGATGAAGGCCTTAGCATAACGGATCAGTATCGCCCCTCCCTTCCCACAAGGCCATCCTGCCCCCTTCTGTTGCCGACAGAGATCGATGGGCCAAACAGGAGCTCTATCCGATAACTGGCTGATCAATGGCCCCTCATTACGGAGGAGGGAAGGCAGGAGAGGTTTACACAAACAGCATGACATGAATACCTCCAGAGAGATCAACGAGAGCTGGTCAGCCCAGGACACGGAGGAGCAAATGATTCAGCTGTCACACCAATGATTTTTAATATTAATTCAAGTTTCATGACATTTCTAGCTATTTGCATGCCCATTAACTAATGATCTCTTATGCATTATATAATGTTAAATTGTTTGTTAAAAATATTTGTTTAAACAACAATTAATGAAACACCAACAACAACAATGTTAAATGACAGTTATATACTATACAATTGAATTACAAATGTTTTGTATTACTTGCTGTATATGTAAGGGACAATGTACTAATTATCGCCAAGTAACCCTGATAAGGGTATCATCCTGAAAAAGTTAATTCAGTGATAATGGCCAGCTGAATGTACATTTTCTTGCATATTATTTTTACCAGCCAATTAGACAGTTTAGTAGTCACTATACAAAAATATTTGATTGTAGAATGCCACGATTGACCAATCAGAATCAAGTATTCCACAGAGTGTTCTTGAAATATAAATTGTAATGAATTTTAGATATAAAAAATTACTCCACCTTGCCCATCCAAGCAAGTAGAGAACATTTGAGTCAGTTCGCTCAATTTTTACATCCATCCCCTGACCTATCCTCCCATAAAAGATACTTGAAATATATAACTGTGTTTCCCTATGTCCCATCGGACCTATGATTGTGTTGAGAGACACTGCAGGACCCTGAACCTTGTACCGTATGTCAGGGTCCTGGGACAGGCCACACAACACATCTTCAAATGATACATAAGATTGATCTCAGCTCTGCCATTTCCCTCCTTAAGACATGTCCCTTCACCAGACCTCTACACTTTATCATCTTAAGCCAGAGACAGACCTCTAAAGTGCAACCGGCTGCTGGAGGCTGTCCTTTTACAGGGCTCTCTAGTACAACGGATTGCTGATTGTGAATACAAGATCTGCTTGAAAACACATGCACATCTACATATAGCTGTGTACATTTTAAGTGTATGTGTGAGTCCTTGACATTAGTAGTGTGTCTATAGCAGGCAGAGAAAGCTGATGCTAACAGGACAAACAGTATGGGACTATATAGAGTAGAAAGGGTTTGCAACTTTGCCAAGATCTCCTCTCCTCATTACCTGAGCTGCTGCCTGCGTGGCCTGAACAGCAGCCCTGCTTTACTCACAAGCCACTAATGAAAGGGTTCCAAATGTCACTGTAATTCATGACTACCTTGAAAAGTTCAAAAGATGGCAGATTCCTTATCTCTGCTCTTTAAGCTGCCAGGAGGAGAGGAGAGGGGAAAGGAAAGATAAAAAGTAAAAAAGGAAAGATGAAAAGAAATTAAAGGAAAGAAAGAGCAAAGGAAAATGTAAACGCAAAGGAAAGGAAGAGGAAGAGAAATATGGAAACGTAAAGGAAATTAAACAGGAAAAGGAAGGGAAATGAAAAGGGAAAGGAAAATTAAGGAAAGAGGAAAGGGAAAAAAGGAAGGCAAGGAAAGGAACGGAAAAGGAAAAATAAAGGAAAGAGGAAAAAAGAGGAAAAGGTAAAAGGACAAAAACTGGAAGGGAACAAAGAGAGAAAAGGAAAGGAAAGGAAAAGAAAAGAAAGGGAAAGAGGAAAAGGTAAAAGAACAAAAACTGGAAGGGAACAAAGAGAGAAAGGAAAGGAAGGAAAGGAAAGGGGGGGAAGAGGAAAAGGTAAAAGGACAAAAACTGGAAGGGAACAAAGAGAGAAAGGAAAGGAAAGGAAAGGGGGGAAAAGAGGAAAAGGTAAAAGGACAAAAACTGAAAGGGAACAAAGAGAGAACGGAAAGGAAAAGGAAAGGAAAAGGAAAGGGGGGGGGGGGAAGGTAAAAGGACAAAAACTGGAAGGGAACAAAAAGAGAAAGGAAAGGAAGGGGGGGGGGAGGAAAAGGTAAAGGAAAGAAAAAGGAAAGAAAAAAGATAAAAGGGTGAGGATGAACACAGTGATCAAGAACATGAAAAATGGAATCTCAGGATAGATTAATTCATTATAGAAAATATACAAATGTCCCACCTTATGGATCTATATGCAACTGAAAACTACAGTATCATTTCCTCACTCATTTAAAGTAGCGACAAACAAGTAGTGTGACCCGTAACTGAAAGTCTGCTTATAAATCGTATTAAAAAGCTTTGATCATACAACAGACAATACCTGACAGAAATGTGCATTATCACATCTTCATGGAGATTAAGAATAAGATTCCTGCAAAAACAAACAAATCCCCAACCAAACACTGCCTGTACAAATCAGATGAGAGCGAACATGGCTCAGGGTGATTACTGTGGACCAAAGATTATGCGGATGAGGAAAAATCTTAATTTTGAACTCCAAACTACACTGACAAACAGTCGACCAAATATATACCCCTGAACACGCAAGTTAGAAGAACACGCAGAAAGATTCTTCATAAACTCAGATAGGTCTTCCAAATATGACAGTTAAAAACAATGTTTATAAAATGCATACTAGTTTCATATTCAAAATGTATAATTATCATATTCTCCCCTCTCTCACTCTGTTATGCAGTTTAAAGGGATAGTTCACCCAAAAATGAAAATTCTCTCATCATTTACTCACCCTCATGCTATTATAGATGTGTATGACTTTCTTTCTTCTGCAGAACACAAACATAGATTTTTAGAAGGATACCTCAGCTCTGTAGATCCATTCAATGCAAGTTAACGGAGGCTAGAATTTAAAGCATATAAAGGTAGCATAAAAGTAATCCATACGACTCCAGTGGTTAAATCCATGTCTTCGGGAGTGATATGATAGGTGTGGGTGAGAAACAGGTCAATATTTAAGACATGTTTTACTATAAACCTCCACTTTCACATTCTTATTCATTTGTTGTTTGGTGATTTGCATTCTTCGTGCATATTGCAATATCTTGGGCAGGGAGGAGAATTTACAATAAAAGATGACTTAAACTTGATCTGTTTCTCACCCACAACCATCATATCGCTTCTGAAGACATGGATTAAACCTTATGGATTACTTTTATGCTGTCTTTTTGGAGCTTCAAAGTTCTAGTCCACATTCACTTGTATCGAATAGACCAAGAGAACTGAGATACACTTCTAAAAATCTTCATTTGTGTTAAGCAGAAGAAAGAAATTCATGCACATTAGGGATGGCCTGAGAGTGAGTAAATGATGGGATAATTTTGAACTACCCCTTTAAGGAAACTTAAATTGAGCAGAATAGAAAATCAGAACAACCTGTGATCAGCAATGACAAGACAGCCCTCTAGTGGAGTTAACCAGATTCTACCTGCAGCTTTTAGGAACCTAAAGTCTCCAGTCATCATCAAATCTCTGCTTTGCATTTATAAAGCAGCTTTAGAATTATTCATATTGTAAAAAGCACCTGACAACCAAATTTGAATTTTTTAATTTTTTTTAAACGATAATTGTGTATTGACTGTGCAGTGTTAATATAAGCTTTTGAAAACTGATCAAATTATTTAAAACATATGGCTGTCAAAAATTGGCCAAATAAACCTAAATTCATCCTTTAAAGATATACAGGATGAATCAGACACATCCATTGTACTGTCTAAATGTTCAGTTCTATGTGCAATAACTGTGCACTGACTCCAAAGAATTCTCAAATAAAAAGCTTTCAGATCAAAACGTTGTAGGTTTAGTGTTGAGCAGGATTCATCACATACTTAACAATAAAAGGCTTATGCTGATATAACTGATTTTCATGTCTCATAAATAGACATGAAGAGACTGATACTGAAAATATCAATAACTTACCATTCAGCTTGTTGTGACTTAGCACCAATTGGGTTATATTGGACAAGGTGACTGCAAAACAAAATAACAACAAATTTACATGACGTCAGACTGATGATGTCATTCATTTGCTACTGTAAACTTGTAAATATGACACTACAGATCATAACAGCTATATATTTACAGTGTAAACAAATCAGATTCATTCTCCATACATGCATTACACAAGATGTAACTTTAAACTTGCAACTGTCTATGTTGAAAATAGCAGACAAATGATCCGTCCACTCACACAGCCCAGGAATATCCAGTAGGTTTGATATTCCCCTGTCACACATGTCCACCTCTGGCAAATTCTTATCCCGACTCTCCTCCACTATCTTCTTCAGGGACTTAGACATTTTCTACAAGAAATGATAATATACCCGACAACAAGCAGAGAATATATTAGTAAGAACAAAGTTTGGTCACATTAGCTTAAAATACTGATGAAGACTAAGGCACTCAAAACAAAATAAATTACTTAAGTTATTGAGTTTTTACCTAACTGTGCGGAATGAACGTAAACATACAGGAAAAACGGAAAACAAATATTCAGGCCCTCGGGGCAGTAAAACCAGATATTTTTGTTTCAAGTCAATCGCACACACCCAACCGGAAGTTGATAGTATGTCTGTAAAAGTCTCCGCATTCCTTCCATTTCCGGGGTCCGGAGATAGAGGGAAAGAATGGCAGGCGAAATTATGTTCCGTTGTCCAATCTGTTGCTAGAGGGTTGAAAAAAGGGACAGGAATGTCCAATCAAAACGCGCACCGCTGTAATATATTGTATCCTTCGACCAATCAACGAAAAGTGGTTGGAATACTATACAGACACCAGAGACGTGTGTAAACGCTATGGTAACATTGCTGTCACATACCCCCTGACTACGTGTTTTCTTTTTATTATTATTGTAGTTCTGAATATACGTTTAATCCGTTTGATTAAAACTAAAGGCTTTAACCATAAACCAGTGTATAGCTGTAATTCTTTTTAAAATGTGCATTTCAAGATAATGCCACCTGTAAGGATTTCCTCACACACACACACACACACACACACACACACACACACACACACACACACACACACACACACACACAATACAGATGTGAATTTTTAGTTGTATTTTTTTCTGTTTATATATATATATATATATATATATATATATATATATATATATTATTATTATTATTATATAATATATATTAATAGATTTAGAATGTAACACATTCTAACAATTCTCTTTAATAAGACTAAATTAAGTATTTTTTACCTTGCCGATAGTCAATCGTGAGATTTTCTTGAAAAATCTACTTTATAAAATGCTTAAAGGTGCACTTAGGAACTTTCTGATTGTGTCATCTTGGACTTACAGGAACACCTAGTGGTGTGGATGCCGCATCGTTCAAAATCAATAGTTTTCAGTTACAGATGCCATTGTAGAAATTCACTATACATAATAAGACATTATTAATTTAATCCAAGAGTGAAAGCGTCCAATAACAAGACAGTTACTGACATTAAGATGACTAGAGTCATCTCATGTGAGTGGTCATGATTTTATACATATGTTTCAAAGTTGCAATTCATTTCTGTAGGAGTAAAACCTTTTTAATGGGGACAAAAATACTGAGAGCACCATTAAATAAAACCTAAACAGTTTTTATGCAGTTTTTACAACCAATAAACCTAATTATACTCATTTTAAGCTTTTATTTCGCAGTTACAAAGAGCACTTTGCCCTCAACTTTTCTATTCAGTGCATGTCAGTTCAACATCCAAACTTTACTTTTGGAAAATTTTGCCATCAAATAATGTCTAAGCAGGTGTCTTGATAGGGGCAGCATTACAACCTACCTTACAGGGAAGACACATTGTTAAGTCGTCTGTACAAGGTGGTCAGAGCAATATGAGCCTTCTATGTTTCCTCCTGCATACATATATGCCCTGGCATTGGGCAGAGATAAATCCACACGCCTCTCCTCCTTTGGTTCCAGGTGAGACCACCAACAGACTCTCTCTGTCTTGTGTCCAGTTCTTGCATCGTTGATAATTTCTATAGGGGACTAAAAACAGTAGCTCTATTTATAGGCTTGAATATATTTGGTGAGTGGCAACAGATGCTTCAGCATGATTGAACTTTGCATTGCAGAGAGGGAGTTCTGGATTACAGGGCCACAGTTTGTTTATGTTGTCAGATCTTCAATCTTCACCCTATGCCAAAAGGAGAGTGGACACAATCTGACATGGTAAGATGGCATGGGGGTAGATTTGGCTTGAACATTGGTAGCATTTGGGGGGGGGGGGGGGTAGTATGTTCATGAGGAACTTTAGTGTACCAATAGTAGAGCAGACCACCGCTGTGTTTTATGAATATGAGTTACACATTAAAGCTGACAATTTTATGATATGTATGTTTCTGAGTAGAAGCTATTTATTTTCATATGTTATGGTTGTTGAACCAACTATTCTTTTTTTTTATTTTTTATTTTTTTTAGTGTAGTTTGCCCTGAATGAATGTTGATGCTCTGTTGTAATTGAAATATTTGTATTATAATTTCTAGTTAAATTGTCAGAATATTGGGAAAATGAAACTGTTGGTTGATGGTTGGAATGAAAAATTGTTTTGGTGCAGGTCAGATGTTTTCACTGGGCAAGTAATAGACTATTTTATTCATATTCATTATTCTTGATATGATTATTAGACTTGATATGAATAATTTTGTGTGAACATTTATACAGTAGATGTATAAAGCATATTATAAATAAAATTACTATTGTTATAAAAGTATCAATCTCACCAAACCTGTCAAGAACACATCTAGGTCATATTTTACTCTAAAAAATTAATCTCCCTCTCTCTCTCTCTCATATATATATATATATATAGATCAAAGAGTTCACCCCCCCCCCCCAAAAAAAAAAACAAAATATAATTTTGACATTATTTACTCACCCTCATGTAGTTCCAAACCTGTATGCTGTTTTGTTTTGTGGAACAGAAAAGGAGAATTTCTGAAGAATTTTCACGCAGCTCTTTTCCATACAATAACAGTTTATAGTGACCATGCATATTATGATAAAAAAAAAAAACACCATAAAAGTAGTACATATGCAATATTTCAAGTCTTCTGAAGCCATACGACAGCTTTGTGTGACAAATAGATAATTATTTAAAGGGATAGTTCACACAAAAAATAAAATTCTCTCATCATTTGCTCACCCTCATGCCATCCCAGATGTGTATGACTTTCTTTCTTCTGCAGAACACAAATGCAGATGTTTAGAAAAATATCTCAGCTCTGTAGGTCCATACAATGCAAGTAAATGTTGATCAGATCTTTATAGCTCCAAAAATCACATTAAGGTAGCAAAAGTAATCCATATAACTCCAGTGTTTAATAATTTATCTTCAGAAGTAATATAATAGGTGTGGGTGAGAAACAGAAGAATATTTAAAGGAATAGTTCACCCAAAAATGAAAATTTGCTGTATAATTTACTCACCCTCAGGCCATCCAAGATGTATCAGAGTTTCTTTCTTCATCAAAATAATCCACACGACTCCAGTCGACAAATAAAGTTCTTCTGAACCCAAACGACTGATTATTTTTTAGAATCAAAACAATACTTATATACTTTTTAACTACAAATATTCACTTCAGTACATCTCTGTGACACACGCTCATGAGAGGGATGACGTAAGCCCGTTGGTAAGGTCACGCGTCACGTGGAGGAGGAGTCAGGAAGCGCATCATTGTTTACATTGTTTTTTTTTAAATTTTATTTATTATTATTTGGAAATTATTTTTTTTTATTTTATACTGTTTTGAAATTGTTTTGGACTGTTTTGGTTTGTGAACGGCACTTGGTCTGTGGTCTGTGCAAATTTCTATTGTGTGGATTATTTTGATGCACCCTAAATATGCAGTTTGGACCGTCAAAAAAAAATGGAGGACATTCACTTGAATTGTTTAGAGGAGGAGGCCCGAAATAAAATCCTAAAAGTCTTAAATTCTGTTTTGATGAAGAAAGAAACTCAGATACATCTTGGATGGCCTGGGGGTGAGTAAATTATCAGCAGATTTTCATTTTTGGGTGAAATACTCCTTTAAGTCCTTTTTTTTTTAACTTAACTCTCCACTATATCTTTCACTTTTCAGATGTGAAAGTGAAAATAAACAGGCACCACATTTGACTTTCAGATGTAAAACTGAAAGTGGAGATTTAGAGTTAAAAAAAAAAAAAAAAAAAAAAAAGACTTACATTTGTATCTGTTTCTCACCCACACCTATTATATTGCTTCTGAAGATATGGATTTAAACACTGGAGTCTTATGGATAACTTGTATGTTTCTTGTATGTGATTTTTGGAGCTACAAAGGTCTGATCAACATTCACTTGCATTGTATGGACCTACAGAGCTGAGATATTTTTCTAAAAATCTTTGTGTTCTTCTGAAGAAAGAAAGTCATACACATCTGGGATCAGTAAATGAGAGAATTTTCATTTTTGAGTAAACTATCCCTTTAAGTCATTATTCACTCAGTATGTTTCTAGTCAAGTTACAGCAGGTTTTGCATAGTCGAGCTACAATCTTTATCTGGCTGACCGAGTAGACATGACACAATGCATAATTGAATATTTGAAGGAAGGATGACAAATACACAGGGTTAATACATGTTCATTCAGAGCATGTGCACAACACTGAGGCCAACTGTGGTCCGATTAACATGTATATATGCTGGACAATCGCATTATCTAGATCTGTTAGCCCGATGACAGCAAACAATAAACTGTCGTTGTATGTAAAAGAGTTGTGTAAAGATTCTTCAAAATTCTCCTTTTGCATTACATATACAAAAATGACAGCATAGGGGGTTTAGAACAACATGAGGCTGAGTAAATGCTAACAGAACTTTCAGTTTTGTGTGAACTATTACTTTAAAGCTGCTTCAGTCAAAGGTCTGTCTTACTGTCCACTGCTCTGTAGGTGGCGTTAAATCCGCGTGACACGGAGCCGTCCGAGATGAAGTGCACAATTGATTACTGGCTGAGATGAAAGGGGCGGGTACTATATTTCCACAGAATGATCCAACCAATGGATAGTGATCACTGTCACCATCATAGATCTACAGATGGCTGAGAAATATTGTACATAAAAGAGAGTCTGTACATTTTGCTGATTTTACATTGTAATAATGACAGTGACTGGCATTACCTTGACATAGTCATATCTGCAGAGGTTTCCAGTGGGACCTTCTAGCTCAAAGTTGTTGAAAGTGAGATTAATGGCATTACTGACATCAACAGCAATGGTCCACATACAGTCCATACGTGGCAAGTATTGCCCATCCATATTAATATCAGGAGAACCAAACATGCCCGTGGAGGAGGATAAGTAGCCACCGCAACCCTGCTGAGGACCTGGGAAAGGGAATCGAGTGGGGCAGGGGATGAGGACAGAGAGAGAAAATTAGATATGTTCATATTTTAAACATACTTTGGGTTGGTGTACTTTCAAGACACCACCTGCAGGAAGCACAAAAGCATGCCAGAATAGGACCAAAGAGTCAAAGACATCAAAATTGGTTTTCTGGCTTGAGTCTGTCTGTTATTGTAGCTAGGAGGTCATCCATACGCTAGAGGACTCCTAAAAATTCACCAATTTTGATGTACCAATTTAAAATTAACAGTCTTCCAGAAGAACACGTAAAAGATTGATGACTCATCTTGTTTGCAGGGACGTAAACCATTTTTTTTGTCCACTGAAATGTTCAGGACGAGTCCTTCAATATGTCCCACCTAGGGTTGCCACTTTTGAAGTTCTAAAATAAGGGACACTTAAACGCAGTTTTAGCAATAAATGCGTTAATATGCATTATTAATAAAAATTGTATATCCTTTCTTACAGTGCATCCGGAATGTATTCACAGCGCTTCACTTTTTGTTATGTTACAGCCTTATTCCAAAATGGATTAAATTCATTAGTTTCCTCAATTCTACAAACAATACCCCATAATGACAATGTGAAAGAAGTTTGTTTGAAATCTTTGCAAATTTATTAAAAATAAAAAACGAAAAAAATCACATGTACATAAGTATTCACAGCCTTTGCCATGACACTCAAAATTGAACTCAGGTGCATCCTGTTTCCACTGATCATCCCTGAGATGTTTCTACAACTTGATTGGAGTCCACTTGTGATAAATTCAGTTGATTTGACATGATTTGGAAAGGCACACACCTGTCTATATAAGGTCCCACAGTTAACAGTGCATGTCAGAGCACAAACCAAGCCATGAAGACAAAGAAATTGTCTGTAGACCTCTGAGACAGGATTGTATCGAGGCACAGATCTGGGGAAGGGTACAGAAAAATTTCTGCAGCATTGAAGGTCCCAATGAGCACAGTGGCCTCCATCATCCGTAAATGGAAGAAGTTTGGAACCACCAGGACTCTTCCTAGAGCTGGCCGCCTGGCCAAACTGAGCGATCGGGGAAGAAGGGCCTTAGTCAGGGAGATGACCAAGAACCCGATGGTCACTCTGACAGAGCTCCAGCATTTCTCTGTGGAGAGAGAACCTTCCAGAACAGCCATCTCTGCAGCACTCCACCAATCAGGCCTGTATGGTAGAGTGGCCAGACGGAAGCCACTCCTCAGTAAAAGGCACATGACAGCCCACCTGGAGTTTGCCAAAAGGCACCTGAAGGACTCTCAGACCATGAGAAACAAAGATTGAACTCTTTTGGCCTGAATGGCAAGCATCATGTCTGGAGGAAACCAGGCACCGCTCATCACCTGGCCAATACCATCCCTACAGTGAAGCATGGTGGTGGCAGCATCATGCTGTGGGGATGTTTTTCAGTGGCAGGAACTGGGAGACTAGTCAGGATCAAGGGAAAGATGAATGCAGCAATGTACAGAGACATCCTTGATGAAAACCTGCTCCAGAGCGCTCTGGACCTCAGACTGGGCGAAGGTTCATCTTCCAACAGGACAACGACCCTAAGCACACAGCCAAGATAACAAAGGAGTGGCTCCGTAACAACTCTGTGAATGTCCTTGAGTGGCCCAGCCAGAGCCCAGACTTGAACCCGATTGAACATCTCTGGAGAGATCTGAAAATGGCTGTGCACCGATGCTCCCCATCCAACCTGATGGAGCTTGAGAGGTCCTGCAAAGAAGAATGGGAGAAACTGCCCAAAAATAGGTGTGCCAAGCTTGTAGCATCATACTCAAAAAGATTTGAGGCTGTAATTGGTGCCAAAGGTGCTTCAACAAAGTATTGAGCAAAGGCTGTGAATACTTATGTACATGTGATTTTTTATTTTTATTTTTATTTTTTTTTATTTTTTTATAAATTTGCAAAGATTACAAACAAACTTCTTTCACGTTGTCATTATGGGGTATTGTTTGTAGAATTTTGAGGAAAATAATGAATTTAATCCATTTTGGAATAAGGCTGTAACATAACAAAAAGTGGAAAAAGTGAAGCGCTGTGAATACTTTCCGGATGCACTGTATATGCTAAAATAAGAACTTTCCTGACCCATGACTTATTTAAAAAAATACATCATTTATATGTTAAAAATATATTTATTTTAATTTTTTCTATTATTTGTCTTCTTTATCTTATGTATACATTTTGGATGGTTTATACATTTTTATTTTTTTATTTTTTATTTTTATAATTTTATTTATTTTATTTTATTTATTTGTTTTCCCTTCACCTGTACTTGTCTTTATGATTGTATTCATACATTGTTTGATCTTATTGAACATTTATATAGAAAAAAACTCCACAGTTTTACCACCATTTGTGGACTTTTCAGACGGTCCCTTACCACACCCTCCACAGTAGCTATTAGCACATTTTAGCACAATGTGTGGACATTTCAGATGGTCCCTTTCCCACCATGGGCAAATTTTCCAATTTATATAAATGTTAAATTGGCGATCTGGAACTATTTCACCGTGACGCCAACTGACCAGCTTAAATACGTGACAAATCGCGTCCCGTATTGATACAATATGGGACGCATAATTTTATCTTTAAATACGGGATGATCCCATATTTTACAGGATGGGTGGCAACCCTAGTCGCACCCCAAATTCCTGTTTTAACAGGAAATGTGTAACCACAGGAAATTAAACTGTGGATGCAACATGGATAAAGTTCTTGAATATGTAAGTAGAAAACAGTTTAATGTCAATAAATTTGTACATTTGTATTAAACACATGTAAGGTTCAGTGGTATATAGCTTAAAATTGCTCTACCTTTAAAAATGCTTTTAAATTTTAAAATTTTATTTTTAATTTTTATTGGTACTACACACTCAGGTTCTATTCGTTAACATTAGATAATGTGTCAGGTATCATGCACTAACAAATGCATTTATTTACAGCATTTATTAATTTTGCTTAAAGTTAATTTATGAAAATACTATTGTTCATTGTTTTTTCAAGTTATTTCATATTGCATTAATGTTCAAGTATACACATTTTAATGTATAAAATGTATTGGTATATGTAGAAATCAACATTAACCAAGTAATAGTGCAAAAGTGTTTGCTTGGCTGTAAAAGTTTAGCGCATTGTTAGTTCATGTTAACTACTGCATTAATTAATGCTAACAAATACAACATTATAGTAAAGTTTTACTGTTTTACTTATTGTAAATTAGTGATCAGAGTACACTTGGCTTCACTTCCATGAAAATTAGCACACACGTTAACATTTCTAACTGGCTGGGAAAATATTGCCTTCATTTGCAAATAAATTGTAGAACAGAACCAAAGAAATGGGGAGTACTTTATCAGTCAGTGCTTGACATCATTGGCTGACAAAAAGCTATGTCTTGTTATGGTGAGCGAACAGATTCTATGTTGTGAATGAGCTCTGTTGTTCTAAAAGAATAACAAGGATTGTTGTAAGAATGGGCGGTTCTCTCACCCCCCTAATAGATGCCCTACAAAAGTGTTTACCATTCAGTTCTTTTAAAGCCTGGTCTTCTTGAAGTGACTGGTGCATTAAATCACAAAGCTGATACACAGAACACTATTTATGCCTCTGAACTCTTTGTTTCCTGGTTCTCAGAGAGTGCTTTGTGTATGTGATTCACTATGAAATCATCCCCACATTTTTCATTCTATTTCTATAGGAGAACCATAAAGGAACAAGCTCTGATTAAAAGCAAGTACCATCAATTTGATAAATAAGTAACAAGTCTGACACTATCCTTTGAAACCGATACCTATAAATAGACAATAGCTCTTTTCCAAAAACTAGTGAGCTGCCTACCTAGACAAAATTATAAGTGAACTCACGACACAAAGACTTTTCCAAAACAGAGGCAGCTGCCTTCTGCTGCCTTCTAAGATCACTTGTTTAGTCCAAAATTTAATTCAGCTTTGCGTTTATTTTTTTGCTGAAAAGACAATTGCAACAGTCTTGAAAATTGATCCAAGATGTCGGATGAGTTGAGAGAAAATCAAAACATATTTCATTCAATACCAAAAAGTAGCGATAAAAATAGTCAAATCTAATGGAAATGACAATGAAAACTTATCCATTTGAAATTCCCATTAGTGGAAATTTAAATCTGATTGCGTTGTTAGCTTAGCAACATGCTAATGCCAAACTCTGCTGGAATCAATTGTGAGTCAAGTCTCTCCCGTGTTTCACATGAAGAGTGCTATTTATGTGCCCTGTGGAGTTGCTGTCTATGTTGAGCACTTCAATTTAGTCACTTATGGTGTTAAATTTTCAGTTAGTATCCTGCAATATGCAGTAGACAGCAAGGCTGCTCACTAGGTTTGTATATCAAATAAATCAAGATTTGATTTCTGAGAAGATGTAAAAACTCTACCTAAAGTCTCAATGTAGGTCACTCTCCAACCCTCTGCCGTAACTTACGAATCTTTAACAAACTCAAAAAACATCTGATTGAACGAGGACCTGAGTTTGGGTGGCAACTCGCATCCACAGAACTTCCCCATCAGTGGGGAGAGAGTGCCCTCTCTGTCATACACAGCCACGTAGTCATAGCGACAAGTTGAGGAGGCCTCTAGACTGAAAGAGTTGAATAGATACAGTTGATGAGCTTAATTACTATGGAAACCTTTATAGCCATGCAGAACAGTCCAGTTCCTCTGACATTGATGCCACTAATGGGAAAGGGGTGTTTCCTTAAAAGAAAGCCTCTCAGGACAGATGATGGATGAAAGGCGTCCTGTCTGGTAGTGACACAGCATCTCAGTAGGGTTTACCATACAAAGAGAGAGACAGATGATCAATACCAACATGCTTTACTCTCTGAACATCTGTGTTCTGACTAATTTAAGAACTTTAAAAACATAAATTGGTGTAACCATCAAGCAAAATGTACTACAATATTTTCCTTACACAACATTTTTTAAGGTAAATAATATTTGAATTTTTGAGTCATGAATATCAATATGTTTTTGTTTGTTTGTTTGTTTGTTCACTCCATTTGACCTGAATAAAATGTGCCTTTTCTTAATTTTTTTTTTTTTTTTTTTTTTTAATGACAACAAAATGGCTACCTGCATGTTGGTTACACTATTTGACTTTCATTTTGTGGCCAAAAGTTTTACAAATATTAATAATATTAATAATTTGTACATGGCTTCACTGCTTATATTCTAAGATATAATAATAAAAGATTATTAGATTACAAACTACCGGTACTTAGGCCAACAATTATTTTTCTTTCTTTCTTTCTTTTTTTTTTTAGCTTTTAATGAGACTTCTTTTTATTTTATTTTTTTATGTATGTTTCTGTACTGTTACACCAGTTTTTTGTTTTTTTTTACTTAAACCCCAAACATTTGTATAAAAAAAACAACAAAAAAGAACAAATTGAAAACATGTTCATCATACTTGTCGGTGTTTTCAAGTATTATGTTTGTTTGAATTGCATTTTAATATATTTTCAATAACTTAATAGATATGAATGAAAAATGAGTTTCACATCATTGACCTAGCTGGCCCGATCGGGGGCAGCCTGCGGAGTGTCGGGGATCCGGACCACCATTCCCAGCTCCATCACAGGGCATTGATCCCAGAAGTGTCCCGGATCCCCGTAACTCCAGCAGACCGGCCAAGGCACCACGCCTGCACCTGCGTCGGCAGGGCACTGTCACTGCTGTGGGAGATGCAACACCTCACATGCGGGGAACTGGCTTCGGTGGTGGGACTCCTCGCCTCCGCGGGGCAGGAATGGGCTCTGGGGAGAGAGCAGAGTGAGAGAGAATAGGGGAGGGGGAAGAGAACAGGGAAAACACAGGGGGAGGGGAGAGAGAGGAAGGGCTCTTCCACCCTCTGGTACGCCGCCATATGGTCCTCCGCCAATCGAACAGCCTCCTCCAGCAATGCCAGGCGGTGGCATTGGACCCATTCCGCCGTTCATTGCGGTAGCCGATGGACGAGCTGCTCCAGTACCACCTGATCGATTACTCCCTCGACATCGCGATCCCCTGCCAGCAGCCAACTCCGGCAGGCGTCTCGGAGCCGTTGGGTGAAGGCAAATGGGTGGTCATCACTTCAACGACTGGAAGAGCTGGTGATGCTGCTCCGGACTGCGGCCAACTCGCTGCAGGATGGTCTTTTTCAGGTCCTCATAAGCCAGTAGGTTCACTGCCGGCAGTTGTTGTGCTGATCACACGGCCAGCTCCATATCTCAGCGGTCCACTCAAATAAGTCGAGGAAAGCTTCCGGGCTGTCCTCGGCCCCCATCTTCATAAGCGTGGGTGGGGGCATGGCGCTATGGTTGTCCGGGGCTCTCTCTTGGCTGACATCACATATAACAG
Source organism: Myxocyprinus asiaticus (assembly GCF_019703515.2). NCBI lineage: Eukaryota > Metazoa > Chordata > Actinopteri > Cypriniformes > Catostomidae > Myxocyprinus > Myxocyprinus asiaticus. Next base: position 29,817,458 of record NC_059387.1, read on the forward strand.
CTACTGAGTCAGCAAACATGCCAAAATCATAATGAATCAAAATTCACTATGATGAAATCAAAACTGCAATGCAGTTTTAAAATAATGTCTGTATGAGAGAAAACAACTCAATGAATCTGAAATATGTTGAGAGGGTGTATGGATTGTGATGGGCATCTGTGTGGCATAGAAACACCTATGTGTCTGTGTGTGATCATGTCTCTAAGCCCTGTCTCTAAGCTTTGATTTCAAGTTCATTTCTGCCCTGTTGACTCTATTCAGTGCTACAGTGGAGGTCAGCATTCCACAAGTATACATTGTAAAACAATCTCACAGAGACTGGCAGGTGCAAATGGGGCATGAACAGGCACACACACCCACACAAACACACTCTGAATTTTGTAATCTTATTATGATGGATGTGTAAGGCATTTTGACTGTAATGGACAGAATATCACCAAATAGTCTTTAAAGGTAAAGACTCTTCTGGAGTATGTAGACGCTGTTCTGGATGAGTCAATATTCGAAAACCAAAGTTTGTTCAATCAGTCTTGGACAACACTATGTTCACAATGGAATACTAGCATACTGCTCACAGCATACAGCACGAAATATACTTTAATACTGCATACTGTGCGTTAAAAAATAGTGCACTGAATGAACTTGAAGTATGTAATGATAAACATTTTAAACAGCAGAATGCAATATTGTTCCTACACAACCTTAATATGTCTATCTTGGATGTTACTCTCAAAAATAAGTACAGTTATTTTACATTTTTGATCCAATTTTGTGAAGAAAATGTTTTTGTTACAATTTCATTCATCACATTGAAAATTGAAGGTCAGTGCATTGCATTGTAGGATATACTGTAGTATCTAAAATACAGTATGTATTTACAGCATGAACCCACTACATTTTCTACAAGCACACTGGGTAGTAAACTGCACATTTTAGCAAATGCAGTAAGTCATCTAGGTATTCCATACATGCAGAAAATATGTTTATTATATGCACAGTATACACACTAAACAGTGCAAAAAATAGTATGAATAGTATGGTAGTGTGGCACTGCGAACTTGGAGAACCAAAAACTGATTAGCCGATCAATTCAATTCAAAAACTATTTAGCCAATTATGAAGACAGTTCTTGTTCCTTGCAGTGATGTACTTTGTCTGGCCCTCAATGTCAGTGTCATATCACATTTGAGACTTATCTCAGAGAGTGAATGTTGGAGAAACACAAATTTGTGGTTGTACCTCCAGCTTGTCGTAGCTGCACTCAGGGTGATACTCTATGTCAAAATCAAGAATGGTGATGGAGATGCTACTGCCAAGGCTGTTGTGGATGTACCAGATGCACTCACGGCTTGCTGAGTATTTGTTAGGATAACCTGGGCTGTTGAAGGAATCAGAGGGCCCAAAGAGCTCCCCGCCACAACCTGCAGAGTGCAGAGGGTTTACACATTTAACACATCTAAATAAGATCTAAGCTGAAAGTGCAGACTTGATGTAATGAGTAGAGGTAGACTGATATATCGGTTATACCAATTAATCTGTGCTGATATTTGCCTTTTGGGGCTATCAGTTATTGGCAAATATCCACGCAGATATTTTTTAATTATTATTCCTACTTGTTCCTCTGTGGCCTGCGCTAGAGTCAACAGTTAGAACAGCTTGACTCTACAGTATAACAGTGGCCTCAAGAGGTGAAATAAAAACAATCACTGACAGATAATATTCATATGCTAATATAAACTGCGTCTGGGATTGTATTCATTTTGGGCTCTTGTAGCCTCTATGTCTGTGCCCATCACAGCAAGAACATTTCATTTTTTACATTCTATAAATCAATTATAAAAGGATTAAAGGAATGTTCCGGGTTTAATACAAAATCAATTAACAGCATTTGTGGCATAATGTTGGTTAACACAACAAATTTATTTCGACTCGTCCCTCTTTCTCTTTAAAAAAAAAAATAAAATAAAAAATAAATTAAAAAAAAGCAAAAATCTGGGATACATTGAGGCACTTACAATGGAAGTGAATGGGGATATTGAAAGTGAATGTGGCCAATTTTTGGAGGGTTTAAAACCGGAAATGTGAAGCTTATAAGTTTATAGAAGCACTTACATTAATTCTTCTATTAAAATGCATGTATTATCTGAGCTGTAAAGTTGTTTAAATAGTCATTTTTACAGTCGTTTTAGGGTTTTGTTGACATTACATCGTCATGGCAATGAAGTTGTAAAATTAACTTTACACAGAAAAGGTTAGTAAATGATTTTATCACCATGTTAACACACATATTGTTTATGTCTTGTGGCTAAACTTTTGAAACAGTGAGTATTTTAAGACAAAAAAATTGCATCTATTCACTTCCATTGTAAGTGCCTCACTGTAACCCAGATCTTTTTTTTTTTTGTTTGTTTTTTTTAAGAAAATGAGGGACGAGGAAAAATAAATTTTTGTGGTAATCAAATGCTGACGATTGAGCTTAACTTATATTGAACCCGGAACATTCCTTTAATCTGTAATTGGCCTTTTCCACTTAGTTATCGATATTGGCAAAACCCACTATCAGTCAACCTATAGTAATGATCTAATTATATTTTTGTAGATTTGTCTTGTTTGTAATCCAACTGGGACACCAGAAATCCTCTCAGCTATATCAACAGTTACTGATTTCTGTTGAAATAGCTTTGAGCTTGGGTGGTAGGAACTCTGATTCACATGCAACCTAATATTTTGGTACTATCATGGTATTCTTTGAAGCACCATTTAAATACTATGGCTCATGTTATGGTAAAAATTCATCAGCATGATGGTATATACAGTATATGTCAAAGTGCCGTGGTTTTCCCATATGATTTTGATTCCATCACTATACTATAATGCCACCACAGAACTAAAGGAATTCTGATTGTATCAGCACTTTAACAGTTTAGTCATTTGTTTTGTGTAAGTTCCTGTCTATAAGTAAATATGGTTTAAGATGCCAAAGAGGACAGACGGTTACATTACAGTATCCAGAGCAGACAGTGATAAATGTCTCAAACCAAGCTTGTATGATGCCATATTGTCTCTCACTGCCAGAAAGGCATTAGCAACCTGATTAAAATGTGGTCAATGTAACATGATCGGTCAGAGCAGATTTATTCTCTCCACCCCCATTGTCTTAATCAATAAGATCAATCTGTGCAGCGTCCACAAGTCTGAGAGAGGATGAAGGAAGGGTGGAGCTACTTTTCAGTCTTTCAAAATGGATGAATTGGTGAAGTATATCTGTGATGAGGAGGAGGGCGTCACCGGGCCGTGAGGATACACGCCCGGTGCTGAGTTGCTTATTCAGCGGGAGGGAGATAAGGGAAGAGCCGGTGATGCCAGAGAGATAGAGACACACACGTGGCCTCTCTGTGTGTGTTTTTATGTTGCTGTGTTTTCAGTTTTATGTTCTGTTTGATTAAACTTTTGTTGTTTGCTACTCCTGTTCCCGCATCCTCATTTCCCAAACTGTTACAATGTCATTTCTGCATACAGCATAACAACATAATTACATAAATTACGATTGCTTAAAAACTGGTTTCTCAAACACTCCTTCCACCCATCCACCACTGTTCACCAGACAGGTAATCCCGCCCCAAACTCACACCATTGATTGAGACATAAATTTGCATGTTGGGCTGCTCATACATGCAAAGCAATGTTTTGATAGCACCATAGAGCCACAGTGTTTAAACGTTTTTTACTAATAGTTTGGTACTAATTCTCTGAATATAATACTGCCGTTGGAGTAGGGTTGGGAACTGAGAGCTTGTTATAATTTGGAACCGGTTCCATTTTAAGACGAATACCATAACTTTATGGTTTTCATGATTTTAAGTTCCGTTAATGTTTCTTGAACGTGTTCTTCCACCGATGTAGATGGAACATCGAAGTGTTTCCTGCTTCACAATTCAGCGGGAGCACTGCCCCGCAACTGAATCTACAGCATGAACACACAGTGCAACCAGTGTAGTCCGATACTCGTACTAATCACCCAGTTCTTTTGAATCTACTGTGCAACCAGTGAAGTGCATTTTTTTATCCCCTTTTTCTCTCAATTTGGAATGTACAATTCCCACTACTTAGTAGGTCTTTGTGGTGGCGCGGTTACTCACCTCAATCCGGGTGGTGGAGGACAAGTCTCAGTTGCCTCCGCTTCTGAGACCGTCAATCTGCGCATCTTAGCACGTGGCTCACTGTGCATGACACCGCGGAGACTCACAGCACGTGGAGGCTCATGCTACACTCCGCGATCCACGCTCAACTTACCACGTGCCCCATTGAGAGCGAGAACCCCTAATCACAACCACGAGGAGGTTACCCCATGTGACTCTACCCTCCCTAGCAACCACACCAATTTGGTTGCTTAGGAGACCTGGCTGGAGTCAGTCAGCATGCCCTGGATTTGAACTTGCGACTCCAGTGGTGGTAGTCAGTGTCAGTACTTGCTGAGCTACCCAGACCCTATAAGCCGGTTCTTTAGAAAAACATACAGTGAGACCAGTATAGTGCGCTTCCCAAATTAATGACTTTTATGAGCCCGTTCTTTTGAATCTTCAGCACAAAACACACTGTGCAACCAGTGAAGTCCAATTCCAGAAAGAATGACAGTTATGTGCTAATCAGTGAATCTGACTTCTGAATGAAGTATGTTGGCATATTTTTGTTTGGTTAGAATTTTTTAATATATAGTTACAGAAGGAGCAATTATTGGATTGAACGTACAGAATGCCTTTAAAAAAGTCTGTGTGAACATGTGTTTTGCAAGAACTGTATTAAATGTATCTCTGATTTGTTATACTGTATCTACTCTGTTGCAATCTGAAATGATCTCATCATTCAGCAACAGACTGCTGAGGGCAGTAAATGCAATAAAAATGGCATTTCTCATTTCCAAATATGTCTTCCTTAAAAGAAAGAATCGTAAATGGAACCATTAAGGAATCAGAATCATTAAAGGAATATTCTGGGTTCAATAGAAGTTAAGCTCAATCGACAGCATTTGTGGCATGATGTTGATGATTTGTGTCACCTTTTCTTAAAAAAAATAAATAAAAAAGAAATCGAGGGTACATTGAAGCACTTACAGCAGGGCCATTTTTTGGAGGGTTTTAAAGGCAGAAATGGGAGCTTATGATTTTTTATAACCATTTACATTTATTCTTCTGTTAAAATTTGTGTATTATTTGAGCTGTTGTTTAAATTACGTATTTTGCAGTCATTTTAGGGTTTGGGGCGTTATGTCGTCATGAAAACGAAGTTGTAAAATTGGATATAACTCTACACAGAAAGGTTAGTAAGCGATTTTATCACACTAAAATCATGTTAACACGCATATTGTTTATGTCTTGTGTCTATACTTTTGAAACAGTGGGTATTTTAATATTTACTTCCATTGTAAGTGCCTCATTGTAACTCAACATTGTAAGAAAAAGAGGGACATGTTGAAATAAATTGTTGTGGTAATCAACACTGTGCCACAAATGCTGTCGATTGAGCTTAATTTGTATTGAACCCGGAATATTTCTTTAAGAGGAATCAGAACTGGAATCGTTAAATTCCATACGAATCGCTTACCTAAACTGAAGTATTTCAACACACTTCAACTCTAATATTTAGGGACATCTCTTTCGTTTTCTATCCTTGTATCTGCGTCCTCCAGAAAAGTCTCAAAATGTACTGTTTTTGACTTTTTGTCTGTCGTTTTTCTCTTGTGGAAGGTTTTTACAGCTGCAGAACAGTGCTGTTCACATGACATAATCGCACTGCTCATTTTCTACACATTGTTGCCATGGAAACTAAGAACATTTCCTGCCAAATAATGACATCATTACAGTTAATAAATGATTAAAGGTTCCAGTGTGCGTTCAGAGAGTCTCTCTCTCGCGCGCGCGTGCTTGGATCCTGCTCTGACTGCAAACATAACAGTGTCCACACCCCTTAGCTCTTTGACTCAGTGTCTCACGAGCACAAAGACATACATATATACACATCAGAGCACTCAGTTAGCAGAAGATATCTGACTCAGTATCAGACAGATCAATGTCCTGTTTTTTCCTCTGTAATATAAGTAGACGAAATTAAACCTTTGATATAAAAATAACATGGAGTAAAGTAACTTTGAAAAAAGGATGTCTTCTCCCAGACAAAGAACAAGGATTTCTTTTTCAATCTGTCATTCTTGAACAAATGAGTATGAACAGTTTTTACAGGATACACACTATAACACATTCACAAAATAAATGATAAATCCTTAAATTCAGCAAAAACAGCAGTAGCTACACAGAGAACCTGAGACCTGATGTATTATCTTCCTATTTTTTATTCGTTTATCACTGATAGTTTGCTCCCTCCATTTGCCAGCCAATCAAAGCAGGAACCATACAGCCAGCTAGCCAGTCAGAGTGAATCCTTCCTGAGTGATTTCACTGCTTTGCCCATTAGGACTGTCATTTTTCTTACAGATCCAATGACATCATCCTCTAGAGACTACATGTCACTGACCCCTGTCTTCCCAACAGTGACTCTGCAAATGTAAATTCCTTCTCATATTTCCTTTTATTCTGAATATCTCATTTGTCTTTCCACTTTCATAAATGTCCAGCTGTTTCACACAATGCTTTAGGGCTGGCAAGTTGTTCTTTAGTTGTGTTGTGGATCTTACCATTTTAGTACCAGTCCATTTGAAAACCTCTGAATGATACGGAGACGTCGGATGTGGAGGCTGCTACTGGTGGTGGTATTGGCTGGGGGAGGTACGTTCCCACAGAACATACCAATCAAAGATCCTGCTCGTTTGGACCATCGTACAGCTAGATAGGATAAAGAGTGTTTATTTATACACAACAATACAGAAAAAGACTAATCTGTCATATGATATAAACAAATCCTGACTTCAAAACTATGGACAGGTAAAATTGTGGGATATTTTGTCCCATGTCTCAAGAATCAGTGTCCTTTCTAATGACATCACTAATAGCCCATTGGTTCTACTGCTTTTGGAACAAAAGTATCTTGTGCTATTGATGGCTTCTGTACCAAATCTCACATTCCATAACGTAGAAGTCATCAAAATATCTAACACAACTTTGAGGATGTTGTACTGTATGTGTATCAATAGAATGAGGTTTATGAAAACAGAGTTTAGCATTTCCCAAGACTGCCCGGGGGAAAACAAAGCTCAGAAAATAGCTCCAGCTTTCCGAGAGGCACCAAGATGTCATCACTGTTTGGATTACTATGGTGATGAGTGAATTCAGAGGAACTCAATGGCCCATTGTAAGTTTTCAGAGACTTTGCCAGTAAATCAGTGTGGTAATGCTTGACAAAGTGTCCAGAACGAATTAGACTTATTGACCCTTAATACAGGGAAATAATAAGATAATAAAAGGTTATAGAGCTCTATAGCCATGAAAAGACATGTAGATGGTCCTTTAGAAAGATAAATTTGACAGTCTCTGAACATTGACCACTGTTCTCTAAAAAGTCAACAAGAAATGACAATCACAGCTCATTTTATTTTTGCAATGTGACTAATTTCCGAGTCGAACTGAAAAATAAATAAAAAAATAAAATAAAAAAATTCTACAGGAATAGTTTGGATATTGAAAAGTGGGTATTCCCTCCTAAAAAATTACTGGCACCAACATTTAAACTGGTTTTTGACTGGGACGTAGAGGCTAAAGGTCAAGTTTACCCTAAAGAGTATCTCAGTGTGTCCCAGTGGTAACACTTCTATTTAAAATGTATCCTTATTAGCTACTATTGCATTACATTCATGTTACCTGGCATTAAATTACTGATTTAACTATTGTAAAAATATTTCAGAAGGTAACATTACCTATAACAGTGGCATAAAACAATGTATTAGTAAGTAAATATGGTAATTTTTCATTTTCATGTTGACTTTAAGCAGTGATTTAACATTAAATTTTAGAGTTTAATGTTTGACATAACATGTGCTGACCATCACATAGTCGAAAGCACAGCCCATGTGTTGCTTCAAGTCAAAGACAATAAATGTTTAGTTGATGGTGTTGCCAATGGAGGCCTGGACGGTCCAGCTGCATTTGGAACAATGTGGGTAGCTATTGGGGAAGTTCAGACTCTCGATTCTTCCCTGTGTCCAATTAGCAATCACCACACCATGGCAAACTACATAAGAAAAGACCTGTTTAACACCCCGAAAAAGTCTCGATTAACACCATTTATAGAACAAGCACAATATTATATGAAGGGGTTTATTCAATTACTGGAAATTTTATGTCTCAGGGTTTGATTTTGACTACTACTGACACATATCAACTTTTTCTGCCTGTCACATTAAAAAATGGGGAAATTTTCACTGCTTTCATACCATGTCTTTATCATTTATTTTTGCTGCTTTGCTCAGCAGCCTTTTGTATAAGATTTCATTGTCCTACTCTTGTCCCAGACTTTTAATCTTAAAATATGCAATTCTATTATATATATATATATATATATATATATATATATATATATATATATATATATATATATATATAGATAGATAGATAGATATAGATAGATAGATAGATAGATAGATATACTGTATATTTACACTGGTGTCCAAAAGTTTGGAATAATATACAGATTTTGCTCTTATGGAAAGAAATTGGTACTTTTATTTACCAAAGTGGCATTCAACTGATCACAATGTATAGTCAGGACATTAATAACATGAAAAATTACTATTACAATTAAAAAAAAAACAAACAAAAAAAAAAAACATTCAGAACTTCTTAAACTACTTCAAAAAAATCCTCCCTGTGCAGCAATGACAGCTTTGCAAATCCTTGACATTCTATCCTTCAGTTTGTCCAAATACTCAGGTGACATTTCACCCCACACTTCCTGTAGCACTTGCCATAGATGTGGCTATCTTGTCGGGCACTTCTCACGCACCTTACAGTCTAGCTGATCCCACAAAAGCTCAATGGAGTTAAGATCCATAACACTCTTTTCCAATTATCTGTTGTCCAATGTCTGTGTTTCTTTGCCCACTCTAACCTTTTCTTTTTGTTTTTTTGTTTTTGTTTTGTTTCAAAATTGGCTTTTTCTTTGCAATTCTTCCCATAAGGCCTGCACCCCTGAGTCTTCTCTTTACTGTTGTACATGAACATGGTGTTGAACAGGTAGAATTCAATGAAGCTGTCAGCTAAGGACATGTGAGACGTCTATTTCTCAAACTAGAGACTCTGATGTACTTATCCTCTTGTTTAGTTGTACATCTGGCCCTCCACATCTTTTTCGGTCCATGTTAGAGCCAGTTGTCCTTTGTCTTTGAAGACTGTAGTATACACCTTTGTATGAAATCTTCAGTTTTTTTTTTTTTTTTTGGCAATTTCAAATATTGCATAGCCTTCATTCCTCAAAACAATGATTGATGATGAGTTTCTAGAGAAAGCTGTTTCTTTTTTGCCATTTTTGACCTAATATTGACCTTAAGACATGCCAGTCTATTGCATACTGTGGCAACTCAAAAACAAACACAAAGATTATGTTAAGCTTCATTTAACGAACCAAATAGCTTTCAACTGTGTTTGATATAATGGCAAGTGATTTTCTAGCACCAAATTAAATTTAGCATGATTACTCAAGGATAAGGTGTTGGAGTGATGGCTGCTGGAAATGGGGCCTGTCTAGATTTGATCTAAAATGACTTTTTTCAAACAGTGATGGTGCTGTTTTTTTACATCAGTAATGTCCTGACTATCCTTTGTGATCAGCTGAATGCCACTTTGGTGAATTAAAGTACCAATTTCCTTCTGAAACAGCAAAATATGTACATTATTCCAAACTTTTGGCCACCAGTTGTGCTCAAAATTTTGCATACCCTGGCAAAAATTGTGAAATTTTGGCGTTGATTTTGAAAATATGACTGATCATGCAAAAAAACAGTCTTTTATTTAAGGATAGTGATCATATGAAGCCATTTATTATCACATAGTTGTTTGGCTCCTTTTTAAATCATAATGATAACAGAAATCACCCAAATGGCCCTGATCAAAAGTTTACATACCCTTGAATGTTTGGCCTTGTTACAGACACACAAGGTGACACACACATGTTTAAATGGCAATTAATGGTTAATTTCCCACACCTGTGGCTTTTTAAATTGCAATTAGTGTCTGTGTATAAATAGTCAATGAGTTTGTTAGCTCTCACATGGATGCACTGAGCAGGCTAGATACTGAGCCATGGGGAGCATAAAAGAACTGTCAAAAGACCTGCGTAACAAGGTAATGGAACTTTATAAAGATGGAAAAGGATATAAAAAGATATCCAAAGCCTTGAAAATGCCAGTCAGTACTGTTGATGGGTAACCATCAGCACAACTGTATATAAAATAAGACCCATTATATAAACAAGAGTGCAATAAACAAACCATTTCAATATTTTTTGGTATGAAAATTATTTTTATACATTTTAAACAAATTATGACTGTCTATTGGTTGTGGCGTAATTTCCATAAAGAAAAATCCAGGTAAATATCACAGAATATATTTTTTAGCGTCGAGTCATTTCCAATCATGCTGTAAGCAAAAAGTGTGAAAGTATTATTTAATTGTGTATTTAGGATACATAAATACTTTCTATGAAATTAGCCTCTTCAAGACAGAGTCTGTCATTTTAATACAAAAAATGTTAAAATGTAATTTCCACCACAACATGAATGGTGATTTTGAGATGTGGTGAAAATGACATTTGTTTATGATTGTTCTGTGATGAATGTATATACTATGTTGGACATTGTTAGATAAGCTGTGTTTAAAAAAATAAAAAAAATAAAGAAGTTTTGTTTCTTAAAGTCCACATCCAAAAGTGTCTATATTTGAAGAAACGCATAATCATATGAGATGGGAAGAATTATGTAACATCAAGAGCTTGCTTAAGTTTTTGGAGAAGATTTTAAATGCAGTACAGGGAAATGGGACTTAAATTGAAGGTACAGCACACATTTACACTAGAGGCAACTTGTCATGAGGAGTAGAGCTTGGATTTGACACTGCAGTAAAGTTTTAGAGTCTGGGAAACACACAGGCATGTGGCCGTTGACAGCCAAATAAAAGGCAAACAACTTGGAGACAGCACAAAGGAAGATAAACAGTGCTCTCAACAGTGACATTTCACCTTCACCAACATAATTAAAACAAGACAAAAAAGCAGAATAAAAAAAAAGCAGTGTCCTTTCACTGAACTTTAAAGGATAGTTCACCCCAAAATAAAAATTTTCTCATTTACTCACTCTTATGCCATTCCAAACTCGTATGATTTTCTTCTGCAGAAAACAAATTTTGATGGATATATGATGCGTTTATATCCATACAATGCAAGTAAATGGGGACCAATATATAAAGGTAATCCATATGACTCAAATGGATTAATCCATGTCTTCTGAAGCAATACGATGGGTTTTGGGTGTGAAATAGATCAAAATAGAACTTTCTTTATGAAAATAACAATTCCTTGTGCATACGCAAAGAACTCTACACGTGCTCTGACCCCATTTACTTGTATGAATATTTTCACATCACATCTCTCTCAATATCTTCGTTTGTGCTCCGCAGAATGAAGAAAGTCATATGAATTTGAGATGACATAAGTGTGTGTAAATGATGAGAAAATTATCATTTTTGGGTGAACTATTCCTTGACCACTGTGATACTTAGGCCGTTATTCATGGATTTAAAACTGAAGCACTACAGTTTGTCTTTACTCACAGTGTAAAAACACTTAACAGTGTTTTTCTAAGTATGAGCAATAGTCATGCTTCCCTTAGCAAGTACCACTAACAAACCTTCATAGGTGATTTGGAGATCGAGGTGTGTATTTGTTTCTTGTCACTCAATGGTTCGGTATTGGGCCAGAAATCCCCCTGAGTGGAAGATCTCATCTGTACGTATTTTCATATACAAATTCTTTCTAGAGGAGTTGATGGGTGTAGGAATCTGACTTCCACACAGTTTAGCCAACTGTGGAGCATTAGTGCTGTTGCCATCCTACACCTGGTGAGCCATACACACATCAGAGAATATTGTGGAACACAAAAGTTAATGATGACAGAATTTAGATTTTTGGGTGAAATATCCCTTTAATACCACAAATCACTATGCAATAAATCAATAAATTGTCCAGGTTGTCTAAGACAACACTGTCTAACCACCAAGTAGTCGTAGAAGCAGTTAAAAGTAGTCTCCAAGTGAAAGTCTCCGAAGCTGAGCTCAACACTTCTTCCTGCGCTGGTTTTGATATGCCAGTAGCATTCAGCATTGGGGTGGTAAGGCAGAGGGTAGTTGGGGGAGGTGAAACCTCCGGCACTAGTGGTCAATGTTCCACCACAACCTTTGAAAGAGACACACAATAAAGACTGTTATACAGCCTGTTTACATGCACTTGTAAACAGTGATTTCAGTCAAACTAAAACAATAATTAGTCTTTTTAAAATGTCACGTAAACGCTATAGTACACCTGAAATCATGCCAGTCCAGTTTTTGTGAATTTGGACTAACACACCTAGATAATGTGATTGTAGCTCGGCTCCACCTAGCATCTATACATGTTAATAAGACCACAACTGGCTTCATTATTTACCATGTGCTCCAAAAGTTAGATGTGATGCGCAGCGCACATTTAATATTTTATAAGACTTTATGCCAATAGTCTTGCTGGTGTGTATTATATTTTGAAACAGTGCCTAATATTCAGTTGATGCAATAAGCAAATACACAAATACCATTCCTGTGGGCTTTGAACCCCCTGTAGGTGACCGAGCCATCAGATCGAAGCTTCATCCACAGCCTGTTGCTATGGGATACTATTTTAGGTGGACCTTTTGTTCCACAGTAATTAACAATCAGGGGGGAAGTTCTCTATAAAAGAAGTGTTACAAAATTATTTTCAGCTAATTCATAAATAAAGGACCCCATTTAACAGTATATAATAATAATTAAACATTAAGGATTAGCCAAAATGGGGTTAAAAAAGAAGTGTCTCACCTTATCTCTAAATAGTCAAAAGTGCAGGAAATGGATCCCTCCAGCTCAAAGTCTGTGATGTTAAGAATGATCTGCATGTTGACTTCCACTATGATTCTATAGACACACTCCCGAGTGGTGGGATAATTGTCAGGGTAGTTGGGTGAGTTGAACTCCCCAGTGGGTGTCCTAAACGCCTCGCTGCAGTCTAAATGATCAAAGCAAAGAAATGAAATGAAATAACTGGAAATAACATTAAAATAGTGTGAGTTTACGCTGTGTCAGTAAGCAAAAAAAAAAAAAAATTGTCTTTCCAGTAAAAACATCCTTAAAACAAGATCAATGTACTTGAAAAGCAAAACTGCGTAAGGGGACATCAATAGGGCGTTCAGAATGGACACGTTCCTGCGTCATAAAACAAAAAAACAAAACCTGGTCACAACATAATGCATTTAAAAGAACGCATGTGTCTTTTAAAAATTTAGCTATTCTTTTTTGGCTGATATGGTGTCTAAAAAACAGGGCTGAAAAAACAAAGTGAGATGTGGCGCAATGGTCAGAGAAGTCCTTCTTACACTTGTTTACAAACAGAAGGAAACCCTTTATAAAAGATATATTTCTTTAAGATTTATTTGTTTATTTTTCTTACCCCATTGGCAAATTGTTTGTTCTTGAATTAAGCATAAATATTTCAAAATTTGAGATTTGTTTTTGATTTGTTTTAAGGATGTTTAGATACTTTTACTGGAAAACAAGAAAAACAAAAATGCATTAATTTCAATTTGGGATGACACTACAAACCAAAATTAACATCTGTTAAACCAATTAGAATTTCAGAGAGGCAGGTCCATATGTACTTTCGGAAATCCAATTTTCTGTATTCTCACTTGATTTCAAACTGACCCTGCTCTTTGCACACCCTCAAACACATTCAATCACATTCCAAGCCTTTAAACACTCCATTAAAGCTTTCTTAAGTGTGTAGATGCCAATACTAAGTCTCTTAAAGAGCAGCATAATAATGGTACATTCCCTTTTGGACCAGCCATTGCAGTGGGAGCATGCCTGTATTGCCTTAAAATGCTGTCTAAGTGGCAGGTTTCAGAATGTAGTATGATTTATTTAATGTATAATCTATATTCAAAGGAAACTCCTACCTTGCTCCACAGACCCAAACTCAGCAGTAAACCCATGGTTGGAGATGGATGAATCAGTTTTGAAATGGATGAACATGGACCGCTGTGAGGACTGCAGCATGGAAGGCATCTCAGTTCCGCAGTATCGACCAATCAGAGGGGAGCTGACAGAAGGACCATCTCTTACCTGAGCAAGAAGAATGTGAAGTAAAAAATATAATTCACCCCAAAATGAATTTTTTTTTTTTGAAAATGTTAGGCTTGGTCACCATTCACTTGCATTGAATGGAAATAAGATGACTGAGGCACACATTCTGCCTAACATTTACTTTTGTGTTTCATGGAAGAAAGCAAGCAAATAGGTTTGGAACAACACGAGGAACAACATAATGTTATAAATAAAAAAATAAATAAAAAAAAACTGAAAAAAAAAAAAAAATTAATATATTAGCATCAAACCAATTTTATACCTCCACATGATCAAAGAAGCATGTGTTGCTTCCCTCAAAGTCAAAGATGAGGAAGCTGAGAGTGACCACAAAGCCCATGGGTTGGTTAATGACCCACTCACACAATTTGTTGTGGGGATAGGGGTTAGGTGCAGGGGAGTCCAGATCTGACCAGATCCAGAGAGAGTGCCACCACAAGCTAGCGGAAACAGTGATGTTAATCTTAAGATCAATTCTGGACTGGACAGGGTTCATTTATCACTGATATTAAAGAGTAAACAATGAATATAGTCAAAACACCAATTATTACTGCCCGAAACATACTCAACGCAAACACATGAACACAGATGCTTCTAGTTACACAAGCTCGATTTCGTGCGTCGTTGCATTCCAAAATGTGTCACATCACAATTCATAATGCAAGAACATGTTGCATTGTCATCGTTGCCGCAAGGGGCACTACCTGTATAGCGGACAATGAAGCGAACTGTCCGCTTCTACAGTAAGTTTTCTCTTTCAAGCCTGTAATTATCGAGCAACAGTGTGTAGACAATATTGCTGAGCACGTAAGTTAAATTCAATAAAATTATAGTAACATACCTGAATGATAACTCATTCAGTTTAGTGGCACAGACTTTTGAAGGTAACTCTATCACCCCCTTGAGTACTAAGGTTTATTACCACCACAGTAATGGAGGAGCACATGTGAAGCATGATGAACTGGACTGCACATTGGCAATGTGTTGGCCAAGCATTCACGCCTGCATTCATGTACTTGTGTAAAGTATGTTTTTGGCTGAAGAGACAGCTGGGACCTGTTTAAGACCCTGTACTTCACCTTCACTTATTCACAAAAAAACAAAACAAAAAAAACAAAACAATTACAGACCCCTTAAATTAAATCATTTGATGATTTGTACTAGGGAAAAGGCCATTCTTACTCTAGATAACCTTTAAATGGACAAAAAACTGATTAGTGCAGGATGTCATCAGTATTTAACAGTAGGTCTGTTCTCCTGGAAAAGAAAGGCTGATAAAAGTGAATTTCATCAACGTTTAGGAGGACACTAGCCTTTAGAATGCCTCAAAGCTAACACACATTGACTTAAAAACCTTAAGGAAAAAAATCTAATTTTTGCATAATGGCTATGGCTTTCACTGATTTCATTTTCAGAACAATGAAAGAAGTAAAACTAGTGGTGGCAAGTTTTAGCATTGGTGGATATATTCAGTTGGAATCGAGGTTATGTACGTAACCGAGACATTCCCTTACGACTCAGTACACTTGACATTGCGTTTGCTAACACAAATTGGGAACAGAATCCCATCACGCCGTACTACATTACATAACCTTCCAGAGAGGAAACAAGATGCCGCAGTCCTGCGGGACAGCGACCAACATGAGTATGCCGCAAGTGAGTGATCCTCATCTTGGCCCAGGAGGGGAGCACTCAGAATGTATATATATAGTCATATAGTATGAATTTACCCCTTCACGAACCCAGTCGAGAAGGGAGTTTATTTATAATGAAAGTGCTTGTGACTTTATAGTAAATTACAACAGCCTGAATGCAGGCAGTTGTGTAAAATTATGGGGAGCCTGTACTTAAAGGGAGGGGCATAAGTATATGTTTGGCAAACAAAATAGCAAGCGCGAGAGGACTTGTGAAGAGAGAGGCGTTATGTCTAGGTTGTAAAACCTTGCGAATGTGTTTTGAGAAGACCATCCTGCTGCAAGACACACTGTTCGTTCATGCTCATGAGGAGGCCATGTCTCTAGTTGAGTTTTAACACCAATTGGGCAAATCTTACCCTGCAACTCGTAAGCCAGGGCAATTGCATCAATGATCCAGTGAGAAAGTCTATGCTTGGAGACGGACATTCCTTTCGTGCGTCCTCTATAGCACACAAAGGGCTGATCAGACTGGTGGTGCGCTCAACGTATGAGTGTAGCGCCCGCACAGGGCATAACAAATGCAAGGATTGTTCCTCATCCAAATTAAATGGAGGAGGGAAGAGGCCTTGAAGGTGAACCACCTGTGCTCTGAAGGGCGTGGTTAGAACCTTAGGCACATAGCCTTTTCTGGGTTTGACAGTGGCTTTTGAAAGACCGGGGCCAAATTCCAGACATGAATTGTCAATTGATAGAGCATGTAAGTCACCGACCCGTTTTACTGAGGCCAGAACCAACAGTAGTGTGGTCTTAATGGAGAGCATGCACAAATCAACAAGTCCAAAGGCTGGAAGGGGGGCCCTGTGAATGCTTTTAGGACCAAAGTTAGGTCCCAAGTCGGGACTGTAGCCGGCCGAGGTGGATTTAATCATTTTGCTCCTCTAAGGAACTTTATGATTAAATCATGTTTGCCTATAGTGGCACCGGCTTCAGGTGCATGATATGCAGATATATTCGCCACATAAACTTTGAGCGTTGACGGAGTGAGTCCTGCATCTAATCGCTCTTGTAGAAATATGAGAATTTCATGTATGGGGTAGTTTACTGGGTCTTTGCCATGTGAAAGACACCAATCAGTGAACACATTCCATTTTAGCATGTAGATGCATCTCGTGGACAGCACTCTGGCCAGTAAAATGGGGTTTGTGACTGAATGCGTCAGTTCTGGTGCATTTGGCACGCACCATTCAAAGGCAGCATGTGTAGGCTTCGCAGCTCTGGCTGGGGATGCCAAACCGTCCTTTGTTTTTGAGAGAGAAGATCTTTCTTCAGCGGTATTTCCCATGGAGGCCCGTCCAGTATTTCTATCATCTCCAGAAACCAGGACTGATTGGGCCATTTCGGCGCAATTAACAGAACTGTTTCCATGTCCACTCAGACTTTGCTGATGACAGAATGAAGGAGGCACACCGGCGGAAGCACATACTTGCATTTCGCCAGCCATACGTGGGCCAGCGCGACATGGCGACATATATATGCCACTACTGTTCTATTGTCCAAACAAATCAGAATGTGGTGATTCGCAATATCAGAATGAAAAGCTCTCAAAGCTAGAAAGACAGCAAGTAGCTCTAGGTAGTTGACATGTCACGGCCGTTTTGCACCTGTTTCCAGGTGTCGAAATTTGGGCGTCCATTACACACCACTCCCCAACCTGTGTTGGATACATTTGTGGTCAGCACTTTCTTTCTGAAACTTGATCCAGCATAACACCTTGTTGGTAGAAGGCTGGCACTGTCCATGGTGCAAGAGCAGCCAGACTGTGGCAAGTTACTGTGATGCACATGAAAATGAAATGACTTCAGTGGTAATGTTTTTTTCAGTTTGAACTGAAACAGACATGAAGAATAGTCTGTACGCACTTGTTCATGAGGTGCGCACGCATGAATTCCTAAAAAAGGAGATTTACTGGCTGGGGAAAAGCGTGCTTTTCGCCCAGTTGACATTAGACCAGATTTTCCATATGGCAAAGCAGCAAGTCTCTGTGTTCTCTCAGTAGTGCCTCTGATTGGCTAGAAATAACCAATCGCTGAGGTAATTCAAAACACACACACACACCGTTCATTTTCAGTGGGGCGAGCGCCGCATCGATACATTTCGTGAAGGTGCGGGGAGCCAGAGACAGACTGAAATGAAGGACTTTAAATTGATACACAGTTCCCTCGAACATGAATCTAAAAAGCTGCCTGTAACGTGGTGCAATTGGTACATGAAGTATGCGTCCTTCAGATCTATTGACGCAAATCAGTCCCAAGGATGTGCGATAAGATCCATTTCTGAGTTAACATTTTGAATGGGCACATCGCGAGTGCGTGATTCAAGTGTCTCAGAACTAGAATGGGCCGAAACCCACCGTCCTTCTCCAGAACAAGTGCAGGGCTTGCGCTGAGATGGCTGCCTTCTTTTGGGCTATGGCTAGCGTGACTTTACCAGTGGCTCGGCGGTGATATTTGGCGGCGCTGAGGCAGCTAGTGTGGGGTTTTTAGCCAGGCGCTGGACCGAGACAGAGCAGGAGTGAGCCGGTTGTGATGAAGTACTGCTCCGTTTTGGCATAAAATGTCAAATAGCCTGTGATTGTTGCTGAGTCGTGACGTAGCGCTCCGCAATTCTATTCACAGAGCTTCTGAAAAGGCCGGCTGGAGACACCGGAGCATCAAATAGAGCGGGTTTTCCTGCATCATGCCTTTCTGTGAGGGTCAGCCAGATGTGACAATCCAAAAACACCAGGTTGCTCATTGACTCATTGTGCAGTGACTTCATAGCAGTGCGGAGCTCTTTGAACATCTCTGGATTGTTGGTTACCCATTTGCTTGAGGAGCTTAGCTTGGAAATCTTGGAGCACCATCATCGTGTGGAGTGCTGAACCAGTTTGGCCCGCCGCTGAGTATGCTCTCCCAGTCAGTGTGGACATTAGTCGTCACGGCTTTGAAAGATGAACGGGGTGTGTGTTCCAAGCCCTGCTACTCGCCGGGCAGAAATGTGCCACTACCGCCTCTTTCAGTGGGGGTAGTTGGGCATAACCGTTTTGTATGTTTGGATTAACAATGAAATGTACAAAATGAACCTATTCACAGCATCTAACACGTAAATGCTTTTACATGTGTAGCCTACAGCTTTTAAGATGTACGATGTTTTGAAATTATTATGGAATATATATATATATATATATATATATATATATATATATATATATATATATATATATATATATATATATATACACACATACACACTGATCAGTCACAACATTAAAACCACTGAAAGGTGAAGTGAATAACATTTATTATCTCATTACAATGGCACCTGTCAAGGGGTGGGATATAATAGGCAGCAAGTGAGCAGTCAGTTCTTGAATTTCCTGTGTTGGAAGCAGGAAAAATGGGCAAGCGTAAGGATCTGAGAGACTTTGACAAGGGCCAAATTGTGATGGATAGACAACTGGGTCAGAGCATCTCCAAAATGGCAGGGCTTATGGGGTGTTCCCGGTATGCAGTTGTTAGTACCTACAGTAATAAAAGTGGTCCAAGGAAGGACAGCCGGTGAACCGACGACAGGTCATGGGCTCCCAAGGCTCAGTGATGCATGTGGGGAGTGAAGGCTAGCCCGTCTGCTCCGATCCCACAGAAGAGGTACTGTAGCACAAATTGCTGAAAAACTTAATGCTGACCATGATAGAAAGGTGTCAGAACACAAAGTGCATCACAGCTTGCTGCATATGGGGCTGCATAGCCGCAGACCGGTCAGAGTGCCCATGCTCACCCCTATCCACCGCCAAAAGCACCAACAATGGGCACATGAGAGTCAAAACTGGACCATGGAGCAATGAAAGAAGGTGACCTGGTCTGACGAATCACATTTTCTTTTAGATCATGTGGACGACTGGGTGCGTGTGCATTGTTTACCTGGGGAAGAGATGGCAGCGGGATGCACCATGGGAAGAAGGCAGGACGGTGGAGGCAGTGTGATGCTCTGGGCAATGTTCTGCTGGGAAACATTGGATCCTGGCATTCATGTGGATGTTACTTTGACACGTACCACCTACCTAAAGATTGTTTCAGACCATGTACACCCCTTCATGGCAATGTTATTCCCTGATGGCAGTGTCCTCTTTCAGCAGATAATGCACCCTGCCACACTGCCAAAACTTTTCAGGAATGGATTGAAGAAAAATGACAAAGAGTTCAATGTGTTGACTTGGCCTCCAAATTCCACAAATCTCAATCCGATTGAGCATCTATGGGATGTGCTGGACCAACAAGTCCGATCCATGGAGGCCCCACCTCGCAAGTTACAGGACTTAAAGGATCTGTTGCTAACGTCTTGGTGCCAGATACCACAGTACACCTTCAGAGGGCTTGTGGAGTCCATGCCTTGATGGGTAAGAGCTGTTTTGGCGGCACGAGGGGGACTTACACGATATTAGGCAGGTGGTTTTAATGTTGTGGCTGATCGGTGTATATATATATGTATGCTTTGAATGTTGGTTTTGCATTTAAAAACAAGAGGTAAAAATGAGAAAACAGCTTTTGATGATTTGGACCTGACACAATCATATAGTAGGACTTGAAAGACAGCATATTTAAGTATAAATGAAATCCAGATAGCACTAATAAAAGTATAATTCTTTCAACTCTTTGTATTGCTAAGTATCATCAAAACTCAACAAACATTAAATATAAGAGAAACACTGTTGATGTTACTGATATGTGTTTGCTGTCATGATTGTTCTGAAACTCGAGATTCTTTTAACTCCAAATGATTTGTTGACATTGTATTTGTATTGTATTTGTCTCTAAAGTTGTTCAAACATAAAAGAGTTTGTTTCAGATGCTGTCAATAAGGCCCCATTTACACCTTGCATGTGTTTCATATGGATATTCTTTAGCTGGATTGCATTTACACCTTGCAGTTTAATGCGTCTATACTGTTAATCCCCTCCATAATTAATTACTCACATAGTTGCATCCAGTTAACAAAAATGCATTTGCATTTACACCTTTGAATGTGGTCAGAATCTGTCCCTGACCACCTCCAAATTTATTTGTAATAGAATCATACTTTACATACAAAAACTTACAGATTAGCAGTGAGGGTGTTGGTTTACCTGGTGGCTTGGATTCCCAGGACACTGTGAAGCCGCCACGACTGACCGTGTTATCAGAGTGGAACCAGAAGTACAAGGAATTGTGCGAGCTGAAGAGTTCGGCTGGGGCGGCAGTGCCACAGTATTTCCCAATCACATAGGCTGAGGCGCTTTCACCATCATGGACCTGCAAGAAATCGAAGTTGCAAGAGGCGCTGTTCTCGATGTCAAAGAAAGGGAATGTAATCCGCAGAATCTATAAAGAAGCAGAGGTCAGAATAATTAATTTCTTGTTTGCACTGATCTCAGGAAAGTACAAAAATCCAAAAATAAATCTAAAGAACTACTAATATAAGGGGGATCGGGGTCACACTTTTACTCAAGGTAATATTTCTTAGGATAGGTTTATTTTTTAGTTAATTTCTGTATAGGCACATTCCTTAAGATCTTGGCTACAAATAAGCTTTTGAACATTTCTACTGTTATTGCACAGGAAAAAAAGATAAAGCTCATTGAACAAAAGTTAATATTTTGTGACAACCTAGTCTAAATGTTTTTCATAATGGAACCTGCCATTATACAGCCTGTTATTGGCTTTTCAGCCTAATTTAAACAGTAAAGCAATTATAAAACACTAAGCAAATTCATGAAACAGCAAACATGATAAGCCATTGTTATGACTAACAAATATTATCATTAACGCATTTATATTTGTAATTGTAACATATAAAACTACTGCTTTAGAAAACACACACATGTGTGTATTTGGTCTTTTAACTCAAAACCTCATGGTTACAGAGAAATAGCCCTTGTGACAACTAGCCTGGGTCTTTCCTAATTCCTCATGGCCCTATTTTTAATTTCAACGACATGATGCATAACTGCACTAACCTTGCTAGGGTCAGTTCTGACAATCCAGGCACAGCTAATTTGGTGATCATAGTCACCAGTTCCAGTATTATTGGGGTACTGAAGGTCCCGGCTGGACATTCCAGAACTCCTCCACACTCTAACACAAACATGAGGTCATGAAGTCGCTACATGGAAAACACATACTATTTTGTGCATTAGACACACACCATGCTGTGGAGTTTGGCACTGCGGACCAGTCCATTGGGAAGGGCAGGTACATGTGTAGCCATTGATCCCATCAGTGCAGGTGCCTCTGTTCTGGCAGGGGTTACTAGAGCACTCTTTCACATTCTGATCACAATTCTGACCTGCCCAACCTGGGTCACAGCGACAGATGTACCCAGTGGCTGTATTCTGAGAATATAAACACAAGAAAAGCATTCATCAATATTTTCCAATTTGATGATGGAAACTAGAAGTTATAAGAAATCATTAGAGCTATAAGCCGGGACACTAACCTCACACTGGCCATTTACACAGGGTTTACTAGTGCCACAAATATCGCTGATCTGAGTACAGCCTGTAGGACCGTATCCATTAGCCACATAACCAGGTGGACAAGTGCAAGATGGGATAATACTTCCTGAAAGGAGGGAAAAAAATTAACCCATTTAGAACATAATTCAGAAATTATATTTAACTTTTATCTATTGAGTAGACAGAGAGACAGACAGACAAGTAGGTACATAGACAGACAGACAGTCAGAAGATAGACAGACAGGTAGGTTGGAAGATAGGTAGGTAGACAGAAAGGTAGGCTGGTAGACAGACAGACAGACAGACAGACAGACAGACAGACAGACAGATAGATGTCAAAGCTACCAATCCAGCGAGACTCTTAAAATCTTAATTTACTAGCAAGACTAACAGACAGCTTTGCTTCAATAAACCCATCTAATGCATCTCTCCATCTCTAGCTCTCTATCTTCATCTCTCCCAGAGAGAATATAATGAAACCTCAGCTCACACAAGCATCTGTTTCTCATTTCCAACATATTAGAGTGAAAAAACATGACTCGGCAGTGGTTTACAGGCCAGCTTGCACAAAAAACAGGACAACTGACCCATAAATGCTCAAGACTAACTAACAATAGACATATCTGATTTCCCAGCCCTCTTTAGAGGCAAAATATCGAACTAGAAGAGACACCGCCCAAGAAAATAAAGACCCTGCAGAACAACCCTACTGACTAGACCCTGAAGATTAAAATATTTATGGCGACAGTTTTTATTTTTACAAAGCAGATGAGGATGAGGATGTGAGTGAGACCTGGAGGACACTGTCTGCAGTGGAAAGAGCCCATAGTGTTGAGACAAGGAACCATGGGGGAGGTGGAGCTGTGACCATTACCCTGCCATCCTGGAGGAACCAAAATGACATAATTAACCACATGACATTTTATCCTAAGCAGCTTCTTTGAAATTATTGGACCATACCGGATGGAGGAAACATGATGCAACTGGGTGTTTTTTTGTGTGTGTGTGTGTGAATCACACTAAAAAGCTCTCCCATTGTAGAAAAATAGACTGATAACTATGGAGTATTACGTGTAAGAGCTGGTGTGTTTACACATGTGGCCCCGTTCTGACAGCCAAGAGGAGATCCTGCTAAGATTTGACACTCATTCACATCTACAGCACATGTAGAGAGAGAGAGAGAGAGAGAGAGAGAGAGAGAGAGAGAGAGAAGAGATTAATATCACATTAAAATATGCTGATGAATAAAAATGATGTGTTACAGACATACAGTTCTGTGTATGTCAACAAATAGAATGGCCCCACAGAGCCCGGATCTCAACATCGAGTTAGTCTGGGATTACATGAAGAGACAGAAGCAATTGAGACAGCCTAAATAGATAGAAGAACTGTGGCAAATTCTCCAAGATGCTTGGAATTTCTTATCTGCTAGCAACCTTGAAAAACTGGGTGCAAATGTACCTAGGAGAATTGGTGCTATTTTAAAGGTAAAGGGTGGTCAAGCCAAATAAGAATTCGTTTTTTTTATGTACTGCACTCTGTGAAGTTGATAGCATTATTTTTTGAAAACATCCTCCCTTTACTGCAATTTGCATACAGAGAGAGAGAGAAAAGGGAGAGAGAGAGAGAGAGAGAGAGAGAGAGAAAAACTTGCTCGCCGGTTCCCGGACACACTGTCGCCCGGTCCTCAACCGCTCCTTCGCCCTCAGGCGGACGACAGCTCGCTCCTCCCCCAGCGGATGGTAGCAGTTCCTCTGGCTCTCGGCAGCCGGCAGCGACCCCTCCGTCCCCATGTAGACAGCCGCGGCTGCTCTTTTGGCAGATGGCAGCGGCGAGGACTCCGCGACAGCGCATCCCTCCTCCCTCCCAGGTTTCGGCACCATTGTAACAGTTAAAGGATGGGCAAGGAGGAGGCGGGAACCGGCTGAACAGTAAATGTAACTTTTAATGACTTAAAATAACATAAAACATAAGAACACACAGACGCACATTTTGTGTGTGTGTGTGTGTGTGTGCGTGTGTGTGTGTGCGTGTGTGTGTGTGCGTGTGTGTGTGTGTGTGTGAATCACACTAAAAAGCTCTCCCATTGTAGACACACATGCAGTGCACCCTCACAGCCCAGCCATGCCCTCCTCCTCATCACAGATAGGCCATTAATCACATGATGAGCAATAAGGCTTGAGTGAATTTGATGATTATCCTGTGCTATGGTCTGAACCTTTGACTCAAGTGTAGTTACTCTGGTGTTGAGTTGATTCAGCTGGTTTGTGATATCTGGAGATGGGCCGCTATTCTTTATGTTATCAATGTCAGCTTTGTTAATTTTGATCTGGAACAGTTGCACTCGCATAAGCTTCAATGAAACTTTTACCAGTTGCGGAGTTATTTTAAACAAAACAAAACAAACAAAACCCTAAAAGCGAACAAAAAACAACAAAACAAACAAACAAACAAACAAACAAAAAAACAATACTGAACAAAAGCAAAAAGCAAACAAAAACAACACACACAAAAAATGAAACAAAACTTCATAGTATTAAAAGATTTAAAAGAACTTGAACCACAAAATATTTTCTAGCCTAAATTAGTTCGAAATTTTCTGTAAGGAAAAAACATTGACTATCAAGAGCCTTATGAACCGACTGATCTGTCAAAACTTTTAAATGCACTTCAACAAAAAGGTTTCCAATAGGTTCCACAATATCAAACGTTCAGTGTCCTTCAAGAATTTCGAAATATACATACTGGTCATTGCTGATGTCCCTTTTTTGCCAGTCATGTGGTTGACCACTGTAGTCACCCTGAAATCCAGAGAGGATGAGGAGAAGGATGAAGGGCCAGGAGAAATTTAGCATCCAAGCCATGCTGAGAGAGCTCATCCAAGGACACTCATCAGACACTGTACTGCACCTTCACACCAAGATCTGTTTAAAGCCCAACCAGCAGATGCACTTTGACCCTGAGCTGTCCCAACACCAATGAATTTCCCAAAAATCACTCAAAAAGAACAAGTAGGTGGCAATAGGGCATTTAAGTCCATTTTTTCACTTTATTGGGTGACGGTCAGGGGCTGTCACATGTTTTTGGAGATCAGTAACCAAAGTTAAGGCTGTGAAAATTCTGCTTTTATATCAGAAGTCAGAGCTCATTTTACTCTGAATATGAACAGCTTCATAGTGCATGACCGGTTGCATTAAAACTGATATAATGTGTTATTTAACGTTGCAATACATTTTAATCTAGATTTTTCTCTGTCTTCTGTACAGTTATACCGTACAAGAAATAGTATAGCTTGGATAGAGTACAAGCCAAATATTTGAACACACCTGACTGAATGCAAGTTTCTTATGATCTTAAAGACCTTTTGATCTAAAGGCCAGTACTTAAATGCATTAAATAAATTTTTAGAGAAATATAAATAGTACCCATGCATGACTTTCTTTACAAACTAAAAGTCTGACTTTTTAATGAATGAGATGGACCAAATAGTGCAGGAATGCAGCCAAAAAGTGGCCAGCAAACATGGAAACTCCTTCAATTAATCTATTTGATAGTGTTTTTTTTTGTTTGTTTTTTTTTTTGCTCTTTTCTTTTTCTGTTTTTGCTTTTGGAAAGGCACTATATAAATAAAACTTGCAATTACAGTATTTACTATTAATCTCTAATCTATAAGGGCAAAGCTACTTTAAAGAAGTTCATATAACTTTGATTGCGCACTATTTTTTGGTCATGACATAATTCCCATCCTTCCATCTTTTTAGTTATTTTATAGTTTTTTTTTTTTTAAAAATTTTTTTTATATACTGATGACTTTAGTTATATTTTAAAATGTGGACAATAGTAATAATAAAAAAAGAACATTTTTCTAAATGTTTAAGTTGTACTGTATTTTGAGGTAGTAAAATAAAACATTTTACTATAAAAAAAAAATAAAAAAAAAAAAAACATTTTATTTATATGTTCAAATATGACAGAAAATATAATCATATATAAAATATACTGTTTATACATAATAGAAAGTCCCGTGTAATTAGTTCCTCTGCACATGGTAACACGGCATCGTCCTTTTCAGCTCAAAATTTAAAATATTATGACATCATGAGCTGGAAGAGATTTGAAACCACGTGAACGTTCAGGCTGTTCCCCAGTTCACGGTACTGCTGGTTAACAGAAATGTGCTTTGGAAAGGCTGAAACATACAAAATAGAAATGCATGTTAAAAAAAGTCCACTGCCTGCATAGGTAGCTGCCTTCAAAGGCAGCATTCTATTATAACTGCAAAAGAAAAGACAGTAAGTAATTGATTTAGAATGCTCTACATAGGCATCAACATCAAAAAAGACATTGTCATGTAAAATGCACAGGAGACTCAACTCACAATTGATAGAACAGAGTTCAATAGTTTCCAATTAGCATGTTGTTCAGCTAATTCAATGACACTACCTCAGTAAACCTTCGATTTTTGATTAGATTGAACTATTTTTAAATCAACATTTTATGGTATTGAGAAAATTATATTTACAATCGACATTTCTCTCTGTTCGTCCTCAAACTTGAATGGAATTTTTCACAGAGCTAATCGTAATCAGCTCACTTGGTTTTGGTAGAGAGCCAGTGGGGCTGTCTGTACTGCAGAAAGTATGTGCGTGCATGTGTTAAATTATTAAAGTAAAGAGGGGCAGGATCACTCTAATCTTCACTCCTTGTCTTCACATTGGTCTTGTCTGTAAAGTCCTCTAACCGCTCAAAAACCATTACAAAATGATCAAGACCAAAGCTTCTTAACTTTAAACCCTTCTGCTATTGTCAATAAAATGATCAGCTCGGAGGCAAAGGCAGAACCTTCCTAAAATTCCTCACATTAAGAAAAACCAACCGAATTTTTGACTTTAGTATGCTAAACAGCCTATTACTCAGTCTAAACATAAAGGCTGAATACATATATGTATGTATGTATGTATGTATATACATACATACATATATTTCACAAAAACATTTATCTTAAAACGGTTATGTATATCTTCAGCTTTAGTGTGTCAATAGGAAATATAAATGTTAGACTCACAAACATTATTTTTGCAAATAGAAAATATTAGAATAGAAGAACAGGGAGCCCTGCAACAGATAGTATGGCCCCCACAGACTCCCTACTGAACATCAAGTCAGTCTGGGATTAAATGAAGAGATAGAAGCAATTGAGACAGCCTAAACAGACAGAAGAACTGTGGCAAATTCTCCAAGAAGCTTGGAACATCCTATCTGCCAACAACCAAGAAAAACTGTGTCCATGAGTACCTAGGAGAATTTGTGCTGTTTTGAAGGCAAAGGTGGTCACATCAAATATTGATTTAGCTTTTTTGTCTTTACTGGACTTGGCATGACATTAATTGATAAATGAAAACTATTTATGGCATTATTTTTGAATAATCATTACTATGCAACATTTTTCACCAGTGCCTAAAACAGATGTGGATGACTTCTTTCTTCTGCAGAACACAAATGAAGATTTTTAGAAGAATATATCAGCTCTGTAGGTCCATACAATGCAAGTGAATGGTGGCCAGAACTCAGATGGTCCAAAAAAAGACAAACGCAGCATAAAAGTAATCCATATGACTCCAGTTGTTCAACTGATATCTTCTGAAGTGATATGATAGATGTGGGTGAGAAACAGATCAATATTTAAGTCTTTTTTTTACTATAAATCTCCACCTTTGACCAGTCCCAACTAGTAAGTGGCTGAATGTGAAAGTGAAAGTCACTCCCAAACCAGAATATGGAAGTAAAAGTGAAAGTGGAGATTTACAGTAAAAAAGGACTTAAAAATGGATCTATTTCTCACCCTCAACTATTATATTTCTTCTGAAGATATGGATTTAACCACTGTAGTACTTTATACTTCCTATATATGCTTTTTGGACCTTCAAAGTTCTGGTCACCATTCACGTGCATTGTATGGGCCTACAGAGCTGAGATATTCTTCTAAAAATCTTTGTGTTTTGCAGAAGAAAGAAAGTCATACATCATCTGGGATGGCATGAGGGTGAGTAAATGATGATTAGAATTTTCATTTTTGGGTGAGCAGTCCCCTTAACAATTATTGAAAACTACACAATACTGTACATTTATAATGGAGGGATGGAAAATGTGTAGAATTTTGTGACCTCAGTTCGAATTCTATGGAAAAATGTGCATCTGCAGAATCACGCAGATTTCGATAGAATTTTAATTTACCTGTCATTCACAAAGTTCTACATATTCCCCACCACTTGCATCTTCATTTATTTAATACTTTGGCTCATCATAAGTTCACCACTTTGCCTGATCCTTGGAAGAGGTAAATATTATGATAATGGTAAACGTGTTTGGCTTGCTGTCCAAGGAGAGGGAGAGCTCAAATGAGAGAGAAGGCCTGATCTTAGATACCCCCTCCCCCCATTTGTTTATTAACTAATGGATGATGAGAATAGGTGGAGTTGGGAAGGTGGAGGGTTGCCAGAAGCAATGAGTGCTGGGAGAGAGGTGAGCTCTGCTTATCTATGTTTTTGCGTAATTGATTAATAGGATCAGATTAGTAGGCTACTCCCGAACCTTAGTTTTCTACTAACTATTATTGTGTAGTGCTTTGTTTAACACATCTTGCAATATTGAAATCCATTGTGGATAAATTTCTCCCTCAGTCAGTGCAGAAAATGCTTAAAAAATGTGCACATTCCATGATGGCACAATAGGTTATGGAGCTGTAGGTCACACACCATTTTGTAAAGCAGCCTGATCTCCTGTTGCTGGGCTGAACTATATCTATTAGTAGAGCGTATCTCAGCAGAGATTTGGGAGGCAGCAGATACTGATCCATGTTCTCTTTCTCATCCTGCAGGAAGTCCTGCAGCCTCTGGACTGTCTCTTGTCTATCCTGGTTCCTCTTCCGTTCCAACTCTTGTTCCGTCTCAAGCTTAAAAATGATAGTCCCAGTCTTTTCTCTCTGAGACTCAGTTGGTGAAGGGTCATTGTTTGGAAGAGCTGAATTATCTGACGTTTCACTAAAGGTTGATTTGGGGAAACCCTCTATAATCTGCCAAAAAGATGATAAACATCCTTTGCAGAACAGAAATAACAACAAAACTTAAAGAAATAACTTATTTTTGCATGTTCATACAACATATCAGCTTTTAAACACTTTAATTAATTTGCATGCATGTTCAAAACAGTAAATTTGATGCCATTTTAAACCAGTGCA
Organism: Myxocyprinus asiaticus; assembly: GCF_019703515.2. Taxonomy (NCBI): domain Eukaryota; kingdom Metazoa; phylum Chordata; class Actinopteri; order Cypriniformes; family Catostomidae; genus Myxocyprinus; species Myxocyprinus asiaticus. Next base: position 29,847,227 of record NC_059387.1, read on the forward strand.
ACCCAATGTAAAATAACAGTACCCCTATTGATGAATGAAACAAGAAGGATTCTGGTGGTCTCTTTGCAATAAGAAAATATCTGAGCTTAGAATTTGGTATCCCAAGCTGTGGCAATAGAAACAAGAGAGGAATACAAAAGATTTTATAAAACAAAGAACTAGTTTTTAAGAGTTAATGGGTTTTTAAAGAGTTAGTAGCATCCAAGAGTGCTACTTGTTCAAGTAAAATGACATGCTTACAGATGTTGGTGAGATCAGAAACTCCTGAAAGCTGTAGATACATTCTCTCAGTGTCTTAACCAAAGCATCCCTGTAGATTTAAAGATCAGATAAAATAAATAAATAAATAAATAAAATAAAATAAAAAAATTAAAAAAATCAAATGAAAAAAAAAAGTTTAGTATTTCTTCTCTTTTAGCTACAGAGCCCCTTAGAGGACATTGGTTTGCGTTCACAATAATTTAGCGTATTCTCACAAAAATTGCCATTGTTTTACTACAGTAAACATATTATAACCATGATATTTGTAGTGAAACCATAGTAATAATAATTTTGTGGTTATTATGGTTTTGCTACAAATACCATAGTTTAACTATGGTTACTGTAGTAAAATCATGGCTTTACTATAGTAGTATCCATGAGAGTTCCATGTTTTTGTGGCAGAAATATGGTTGTAATATTATAGTAACCATGTTTTGTTTTTTGTTCTTTTGTTGATTCTATGGTTTTAGTATTGTAATACTGTAGTAACTGTGACTGAGTAACCATGTTTTTTTTTTTGTTTTTTTTTGTGTGTGTGTGGAAACAATAGTTTTAATATAGTGATATTGTTGACTGTAGTAACCAATAGTTCCCCTTCTGTCACTCACGTGACGTTGTGTCGATGTAGTGACACTAGGGGTTGCTCTTGAGAGCCCCAAACACCTCAGATTTTTGAGAAAATGCCAATGAGAATTGGCGAGTGGCATTTGCATGCCACTCCCCCAGACATACGGGTATAAAAAGGAGCTGGCTCGCAACCACTCATTCAGATTTTTTCTTCGGAGCTGAGAACTGAACACTACTGCTGTTCCATTCACCTCTTAAGAAGCGTATGCTGTTGGATATATGGCGCATTTCCAGCGGCTTTCTCTCCTTCTGCATGACGAGTGCAGATTTCACCCCTGGGCGCTTCGACAGCGCTAAAAGAGTGTATATTCCTGCTAAAGAGTATATTTTCTCTATTAAAGCACACACATTGATGTTGAACGTCTTTTTAAAGACGCGTCTTTATAAAGATGCCTTTCTGTCTTTGTGTGATACCTGGATGCGGTCGCTATCTCTCCGCTTCCGACGGCCACAGGCGCTGCCTCACATGTCTGGGCAGTGACCACACTGAGGCAGCGTTCTTGGATGGTTCATGTTCTCATTGCGAGAATATGACCATGGCAATGTTGCGGTCGCAGCTTTCCTTTTTCCAGGGGAAAGCCACTCTAGCCGCCCCCTGTGCCTCGCCTTTTACCTCCGGGTACGAGGCCGGCCCGGCTGGCGCTGGAGGCAATTTGGGGGCTTCAATGGGTGTGGCTCCACCGGGTAAATCCCTGTGGACCTCCCATTCTCCAGCACGCTCATTTGCTTCCGGCGAGTTCCGAGAGGAGACCAGATCACCTCAGGGCCAGCTTAGTGTCCCTTTCGGAGCTCCTGAGTGGGATGAATGCATGATCGCTGCATCGGAGAGCGTACTGGCAATGTTAGACCACCTTCAGGTCGGCCCGCCCAGTCTGAGGCTGATGGCGAGATGACCGCCATGCTTGCCTGGGCCGCTGCATGTGTCGGGTTGGAGTGGAAACTTCCACCCTCCCCTGAGCTCTCGTGGCTAGATGATTGGTTCCTGGGTTCGGGGCGCTGCTCACAGCCATAGACCCCCCCCACCTGGTCCCTTTCTTCCCGGAAGTGCACAACGAGCTGATGAGGTCGTGGTGATCTGCCCGAAACTGACCTCCCAGCTCGTCTGCTCTCACTACCCTCGATGGCAGGGCGGCCCACGGGTATACGGAGGTCCCTCAGGTGGATAAGGCGGTTGCGGTGCACCTGTGCCCGGCACTCCCTTCCAAGGCCTGTAGGACAACATCGTCTCTGACAGCCAAAGCCTACAGTGCCGCTGGTCAGGCTGCCTCTGCCCTGCATGCCATGGCCCTCCTGCAAGTACACCAGGACAAGGCACTAAAGGAACTCGGATTCAGTTCGGCAGGTGCCCGACCCAGTTCAGCGGCGTACACTTCACTTTGGTGAGGGGCGAGAATGCCGCCACCTTGCGCGCGAAGATCACAACCCTTCTGCGGAAGGGCGCGATAGAGTCTGTCCCTCCAGCTGAGATGAAGAAAGGGTTTTACAGCCCTTACTTCATCGTACCGAAGAAAGGCGGTGGGTTGCAGCCAATCTTGGACCTGTGAGTTCTGAACCAGGCCTTACACAGACTCCCGTTCAAGATGCTGATGCCAAAGCACATTTTGGAATGTGTCCGGCATCAAGAATGGTTCGCGGCGGTAGACCTGAAGGACTCGTACTTTCACATCTCGGTTCTACCTCGACACAAACCCTTCCTACGGTTTGCTTTCGACGGCCGGGTGTATCAGTACAAGGTCCTCCCCTTTGGCCTGTCCCTGTCCCCTCGCATCTTAATGAAAGTCGCAGAGGCAGCTTTTGCCCCGTTAAAGGAAGTGGGTGTCCGCATACTCAACTACCTCAATGACTGGCTTATTCTAGCTCACTCTCAAGAGTTGCTATGCGCACACAGGGACCTCGTGCTCAGATACCTCAGCCAGCTAGGGCTTTGGGTCAACTGGGAAAAGAGCAAGCTCTCCTCGGTTCAGAGCATCTCTTTTCTCGGCATGGAGTTAGACTCAGTCTCTGATAGCGTGCCTCATGAGCGAGCGTGCACGGTCGGTGCTAAACTGCCTGAAGTCATTCAAGCAGAGAACAGCAGTTTCACTGAAACAATTTCAGAGGCTTCTGGGGCATATGGCATCCTCGGTGCCGGTCACACTACAAGGGTTGATGCATATGAGACCGCTTCAGCACTGGCTTCAGACTCGAGTCCCGAGATGGGCATGGTGCCAAGGCACACATCGCGTGGACATCACACCGAACTGCCGCCACTTGTTCAGCTCTTGGACAGACCTTGCATTCATTATGACAGATGCCTCCAAGCAAAGCTGGGGTGCCATGTGCAATGGGCACACAGCCGCTGGCTCCTGGACAGGACCGTGACTGTGTTGGCACATCAACTGCCTCGAGTTGCTGGCAGTATTGCTCACCCTGCAGAGGCTTTTGCCATTGGACCATGTGTTGGTCCAGATGGACAACACAGTGACAGTGGCATATATAAATATAAATCCTCTCCTCCTATGTAGTCAGTGGTGACTGAGGTCGCTGCGGGCCACTCACATCCCGGGCAACCTCAATGCCACAGCGGACATGCTGTCATGGCAGGTGACGCTCAGGAGAGAGTGGAGACTCCACCCCCAGGTGGTCCAGCTGATTTGGAGTCGGTTCGGCAAAGCACAAGTAGACCTATTTGCCTCCCAAGAAACCTCCCACTGCCCGCTCTGGTATTCTCCAATGGGGGCCCCCCTTGGCCCAAACGTGCTGGCACAGAGCTGGCCCCGGGGGCTGCGCAAGTATGTATTCCCCTCAGTGAGCCCACTTGCACAGACCCTGTGCAAGGTCAGGGAGGACGAGGAGCAGGTCACCCTCGTGGCCCCTTATTGGCCCACCCAGACTTGGTTCTCAGACCTCACGCTCCTCGTGACAGTCCCTCCCTGGCGAATTCCCCTGAGGAAGGACCTTCTTTCTCAGAGACGGGGCACTATCTGGCACCCACGCCCAGACCTCTGGAACCTCCACGTCTGGCCCTTGGACGGGACACGGAAGATCTAAGTGGCCTACCACCAGTAGTGGTAGACACGATCACTCAGGCCAGAGCTCCCTCCACGAGGCAGCTTAATACACTGAAGTGGTGTCGGTTCGCGAATTGGTGTTCTTCCCGAGCTGAAGACCCTCAGAGATGCGCTAGTGCTTTCCTTCCTGCAGGAGAGGCTGGAGGAACAGCTGTCTCCCTCCACCTTGAAGGTGTATGTGACCGCCATAGCGGCACACCACGATACAGTGGACGGTAAGTCCTTAGGGAGGCACGACCTGATCATCAGGTTCCTGAGAGGTGCCCAGAGGCTGAATCCTCCTAGGCCACACCTGTTCCCTTCATAGGATCTCTCCGTGGTCCTCCTGGGCCTTTGCGGAGCCCCATTTGAGCTGCTAGAGTCAGTCGAGTTGAAAGCCCTCTCCTTGAAGATGGGCCTCCTGATTGCACTCACCTCCATCAAGAGGGTCGAGGACCTGCAAGCGTTCCCCGTCAGCAATACCTGCCTGGAGTTCTGTCCGGGTGACTCTCACGTAATCCTGAGACCCCGGCCGGGCTATGTGCCCAAGGTTCCCACAACCCCCTTCAGGGATCAGGTGGTGAACCTGCAAGCGCTGCCCCAGGAGGAGGCAGACCCAGCCCTGTCGGTGCTGTGTCCAGTGCGTACTTTGCACATCTACTTGGATCACACGCAGAGCTTTAGACGCTCTGAGAAGCTCTTTGTCTGCTTTGGCGGACAGCGGAAAGGGAGCACTGTCTCCAAACAGAGGCTTGCCCACTGGACCGTGGATGCCATCGCTATGGCATACCAGGCCCAGGCTGTGCTCGCCCCTTCGGGAATACGAGCACACTCCACAAGGAGTCTGGCATCCTCGTGGGCACTGGCCCATGGCACCTCTCTAGCAGACATCTGCAGGGCAGCGGGCTGGGTGACACCCAATACCTTCATGAGATTTTATAATCTCCTGGTTGAGCTGGTTTCGTCCCGTGTTCTGTCAGGTACGAACAGGTAAGTTCGGGAATACGGACAGCTGGCCGGGTGTACCGCTTGTGTATAGCGCCTTTCCCCTCCAAAGAGGCGAAGATGTGCACTTCTTTTCCCAGGCGAGTTCACGAACCCATGAACCCTGGATGTCCTTCCTTCCTAGCCCTGTGGCTCACGAATTCAGCGGAGGAATTCACAGCCGGAACCAGTATGTGTGCTAATATGCCCTTACTGATGTATGTGCTCCACAGGTGCCGGTTACTCCGGTAACCCCCTGTGATGTATTTTCCGCAGTACGGTCTCCCTATCGGCAGACCTGTGTCTCCCTTCGACAGAGCCCTCTCTGTCCCGGTTGCCATGTTTGTAGAGCTCCTCCCCTTTCAGGCAGGACCTACCACCTGACGTGCTTGCCACATGTTACCTCCCCTCCGGGCAGGATGTGGTCTCCGCGGGGTCTTTTCCCCCTGAAAGAATAGGATAGGAAAAGAACACTTTCCCCGGTGCATATATTGAGAATTAAAATGGCCCCAGCCGAATAACTGAATACTCTGTGGAGAGAAAACTTAGAGAGAAAAGGGAAGGGAAGCTGGCTGCTTCCATACTAGATACGTCTCTACCCCCTGAAATTATGGTTTTATTATTGTAATCTTGTGGTAACAATGACTGTAGTTGGCTAACATAGTTTTTCTTTTTTTTTTTTTTTTTTTTTTTTTTTTTTTTTGTGGTAACCATTATGTTAATATATTAATATTGAAGTTACAATGAAAAGTAACCATGGGTCTTTGGCAGAAACTGTGGTTTTTAATACAGTATTGCCTACTGTATCCATTTAGTAACCATGGTTTTACTACAGATTAACTATGGTTAATCTTGTGGTTACTATGGTTTTACTGCAAATACCATGGTTAAACAACAACAGTAAACATAGTTAAACAATAGTATTTATGGTAAACCATAATAACCACAAAACTATGAAATTTTTCATTTTCCCGTATTAATACTATGGTTTCACTTCGAATATCATAGTATATTAAAATATGGTTACTGTAGTAAAACGACGCAAAACTCATTGCAAGGGAACACAAACTATTGCAAGGAAATGAAAAACGTGTTTGAAGGTGACAGTGGTACAGAAATTTTACAATTCGCCTTTAAAGAGAGTTTGATACAAACCGTTGGCATGATTCTTATTAACACAATCCATGGTAACAGCACAACAGAGAGCAAATTCATGACCCCATTGGCTCAAGGCCACGTAACCATGGCGATCCCCCTCTGTAAAGGCTCTTGTGCCTTCCTGGTTACCTTGCAGCAGAGGTCTTGAAGCCCTTCACATTCCTCAGCAGAATGAAGCGTGGACACTTGCCGAGCCTGTGGGAGAAAGAAAGAAACATTCTTTCACAAAAAGATCAGGAAAAACAAATCTGGCAGAGCCAGTAAAGAAAACAATGGACCTGAGAAGGGGCGAACAGAAGGAGAGAAAAAGAGAGAGGAAGCAATTCTTCATTCATTTGTTAGTCATGAATTAATAATGTCAGATGTGCAAAAATAAAATGTACATTGCCAGGAAATATGGCTTGTCCATAGGAAGTAATACTAAAGGATTAGTTCACCCTAAAATGAAATTTATATCATTATTTACTCACCCTAATGTCATTCTAAACCTGTTTGCTTATATTTTTTTAGTAGAACAATGAAGTAGCAGTTTTTGAAGAATCATTATGCAGCTCTTGCCATGCAAAAAAAAATATAAATAAAATAAATAATAACAAATAAAGTCCATTTGACACTTACGCTAAATTCCAAGTCTTCATATTATAGCTTTTGTGAAAAACGGCTTAAAATTCGGCCTGTCCCACACACAAACCTACCTCGTATAGTTTCAGAAGACCTGAAATACACTGCACGAGTTGTATGAACTACTTTAATGATAGGGTACAATGGGTCTAAAGGCACACCTTAAAGGAATATTCTGGGTTCAATACAAATTAAGCTCAATCGACAGCATTTGTGGCATAACATTAATTACCACAAAATAAATTTTGTCTTGCCCCTCCTTTTCTTTATAAAAGCACAAATCTGGGTTCCAGTGAGGAACTTATAATGGAAGCGAATGGGGCCAATTTTTAAACATTAAAATACTCACTTTTTCAAAAGCATAGCCACAAGACATAAACAATATGCACATAAACAATTTTAGCGTGATAAAATCCCTTACCAACCTCTTCTGTGTAAAATTATAGCCAATTTTACAACTTTGTTGCCATGACAATAGTCAACAAACCCTAAAATGAAACAAATTAATGTAAATGTAAGTGTATAATTACATTTTAATCCTCTGAAAATTGGCCTCATTCACTTCTATTGTAAGTGCATTACTGAAACAGAAAAGACAAACACAAAAATTATTTTGTGGTAGTCAAATTTATGCCACAAATGCCGATGACTGAACTTGTATTGAACGCGGAATATTCCCAATGATTATAAAGTGTATTATAAAATTTATCAAGATTCAAGAAATACATTCATTTATATAGAATATTGAACATAATTGTGTGGAAAAATTGTTTGGTTGTTTTGAATAAAATTCTTTTTTTTATTTTATTTTTTTTTTTAAAGGTCATGATAGGGCCTTTTACCACACAGCTGAGGTAAAAGGCTCCTTCACTTGGGATAAAAGGTCTCCAAGGGGGTTATATTGATATAGATACTGGATAGTTGTAGGGCACAATTTGTAAACTGAAGCAAATACTTTTAAAGGGATAGTTCACCCAAAAATGAAAATTCTCTCATTATTAACTTCCCAGATGTGCATGACTTTCTTTCTTCTGAAGAACACAAATGGAGATTTTTTCAGCTCTGTAGGTCCATACAATGCAAGTGAAACAGCAATATGCTTTTTGTTTTTTAATAACAAATTAAGACAATTCTTATTCAAAATTACCACTTCAGAAAAGGGTGCATAATTTCTTGTTAATCTTAATCACATTGGACATTCCATTAAAAAAATCTCCATTGTGACTGGATCAGTCAATGAGAGCCCACTGTGAACATTTGTCATATGAAATCTATTCATATTGTGTTTGTAGATTTCATTGGCTGTTGTGTTTCCATCCAAAGCAGCCACAACTTCAGCTGAAACTGAGCTCTCTGAAAGAAACATACACATTCATCATAAATTGTGTCTAAACTCTTGAGAGATTAGCTGGTCGAGTCACAGCACAAATCCATTCTTTTTGTCTGATAAGCAGACAGTGTGTGAACCTATAATATTATATTAATAAAGGAAATGCTTTGTAAACGTTCAGTATATCTGAGTGACTCTGAGAGAGAGAGAGAGAGAGAGAGAGAGAGAGAGAGAGAGAGAGAGAGAGAGAGAGAGAGAGAGAGAGAGAGAGAGAGATGGTAGCTGGTTTCTAGCTGGTCCAATCTTGGAGACCAGCTTTCAGCTTGTCATACCAGCTCAAGGTGGTCAAGCTGGTTTTTGGAACATGGTAGCTGATCAGCTAAGGACCAGCCTGGACCAGCTACCATGTTCCAAAACACAGCTACCAGTTTAAGCTGGATTTTCCAGCAGAGGGTAATTGAATAAGTAACTGAAATTACTTATCAATTAAACAATTTAAAAAAAAAAGAAAGATTATGTCTAAGTGACCATGATCTAGTGATAGAGCGAGGAAGACATCACAGGTCCTGGTTACCGAGAGAGCAGAGGATATGCAGACAGTGTGATACAAACCAAACAGAAGATGAGATACACTTCCTTTTTATTTGCCCAAAGTACCACACTGTCAGAGAAACATTCTTTAACCAATCTGAAACATTTCAGCATTTATTCCATAAACTGTCTGATACAGAGTAACTCACATATGTACTTGGAGAAGATGACAACACAACCACAATAGTTGCTAAATACTGTATGTTTCTGCCATTCACAATATAAGAAATAGTTAAGTCCAGTCTTCTTCTTCTTCTTCTTCTTCTTCTTCTTCTTCTTCATAATAATAATAATAATAATAATAATACAATTAAAACGGATTACATTCGATAGTTTAAGCTTTGAGGTGCACATTTTTATTTCGCCATATTCATTTAATTACTGCTTCTACATAGCCTACAGTAGGTTACATCTAACAAATAAATAAAACAAAACAAATACAAATAAAAATAATTAAAAATAAGTTGTTTAATTTAAATTTATGCTGCACATTTAATACACAATTGCAACTCAATGTGCTTTGCATTTTGGATAATATAACTAATAACGACGTAAAAGTCTATTTTAAAATCATTTAAGAATTTAAAATAGGAAATAAAATAAAAATTAAAAAAAAAAATTGGAAAAATGAATAGGCTATACAGTATATGAACTTATAAGCAAGGCTATTTGATATTGAAAATACATAAATAAATAAATAAATAAATAAATAAAGTGACTCTCCCGGATTTGCTATAGTGAAACCCTCTCATTGATCTTTATGGAGGAAGACATAACCCTCCACCAACCAGGCGGCCCCTCTACGTCACTAAAACTCCCGCACCGTTATGTCATTTGCATAGGGAGTGGACTATAAATCCGAGCCGAACTTCTGCAGTCGTCTCGGTTGGGCAGGACAAGCTTCGGGTCGTCGTTGCGCACGAGTTGGGAAAAAAGTAAAAACGAGCGTTGACTTCGAGAAGACAGCTAAAATAAACTAAAGGATTACAAACATGAGCCGAACAACCACATCTTCTTATAAAAGGATGTTCGGTGGCGAGCGACCAGGGATGGCTCGGTCCACTTATTCAAGTCGCCAGTATAGTAGCCCGGTGCGCACAACATCATCCCGGGTGTCCTACAGCTCGTCTTCCGCGCCCATCTACTTGTCCAAGGGCGCAAGAGTGCGCAGCAGCGCGCCTCTGCCCAGGTTGTCCACCGATACTTTGGATTTCGGGCTCGCTGAAGCCATCAACACCGAGTTTAGAGCCAACCGAACCAATGAGAAGGCTGAGATGCAACATCTTAATGACAGATTCGCCAGTTACATAGATAAAGTGAGATTCCTGGAGCAGCAGAACAAGATCTTGATCGCGGAGCTAGAGCAGATGAAAGGGAAAGGCACGTCCCGGGTCGGGGATCTGTACGAGGATGAGATGAGAGAATTGCGACGGCAAGTGGATCAGCTCACCAACGAGAAGACCAGAGTCGAAATTGACCGGGACAATCTGGGAGAGGACATAGAGCGCCTCAAAGAAAAGTATGTGCAAACATCATTGTGTCCCAAGACAAAAATAAATAATAATAATAATAATAATGTTTTAGCTATATTAGAAGAGTGAGATAATGTGAAATAATTGACATAAAAAAAAAAAAAAAAAAAAAAAAAAACAGCTAACTGGTCAGTTGGGTAGTTTAGATGGGTTTGGGGCACTTTTTTAAGATGGTCAGGCTGGGAAACCAGTTTGAACCAGGTTTTCTTTTTCCTTTTTTTTTTTTTTTTTTTTTTTTTGGCATGCAGGAATAATGAAGTGCAAGTGCATATATGTGCATTTTGCAAAACAAACCTTCTATTTATGAGGAAAAATAAATGCATTCCTTTTTCAGTAATAGTGCATTTAAACAAATCATTACATTTTATGCATGATTTGGTGTTTTAAACAGTCTGATGTTACAGATTTTAAATCTTGGGAAACACTGATATTAAAATATAATTGTATGTCTCTGATTTGATGTTTTCATTGATTCTGGTTAAATGTTACTTAGGACAAAGCCCTTCTGTGTAGGTGAGGTTTCTCTTTACTAGGTCAAAGCTCTTGTCTAAAGCTGGTTTAATTTTGTTGATATAGGAAATTACAAGAAATTGTTTTTCATTAGTTTGATGTCAGAAGTACAGTAATAAGGATTTTAGAAGGTGTAATTATTGTCCTGGTGAGATGCTTGGATGCAGTGAGATATGTTAGTGTGTTAGAGTGGGTTTGGCTGCTATAAAGGGCGTGGCTCTTCTGTAATACTATCTGGAATTTTCAGACTTCAAGAAGAGGTGCTTCAGAAGGAGGATGCTGAGAACAGCCTGAGGAGTTTCAGACAGGTATGTGTGTGTATTTGCATATGCATATGCATGTTTTTTTTTTTTTTTTTTTGACAAGGAAAGCACTCATTAATCAACAGAAAAATAAATGTAAATGAGCCAGAGTTAGCCATATAGGCTAATTTTCATCTGTTGTCCTCTGCCAGTTCTTAAAAAGCAACCTAAAATTAAAATCAAATAACATCACAAATATGACATACAGATAGTACATACAAACTAATACCCAAACCAATACAATGCACACCCACAAAACACTCAGAAGTTTCTGCTTATTTAAAATTTGACAGCTGAGAAAGGTGTTAGGTTTCTGATTAAAAACTTTGAGGGTTGAGCAGCTTGCTTCTTTGTGCAACCATGTGCATAAATTACTGTATCATCTGCAAATAACTGGATCTCTACATCAGGACAAACAGAAGGCGGATCATTAATGTACAAACTAAATAAAAGTGGTCCGAGTATAGATCCTTGTGGGGCACCGGTAGGGGTGTTAAGAACAGTGGATTTATGATTATAACCGTCTCATATTGTGTTCTTCCATTTAAATATGATTCTATCCATTTAAGTGAATCGGCTGAAAAATTAAAGGACGATAGTTTATTAAAAAGTATTCTATGGTTTACCATGTCGAAAGCATTTCAGAGGTCAAGAAAAACAGTCCCTACAGTACCACCCTTATCCATCATTGATTTAATCTTTAAAAAAACAACAAAAAAACAAAAACAAACAGGCAGCAGTCCCTGGAATGGTGAGCTCTAAATCAAAATTGTATGGGATGCAAGGTAAAAGAACTGTTATTTAAATAAGAAACTATCCGCTCTGACACCCACTGCTCCACCAACTTGGATACAACAGGCAGAATGCTAATAGGCTGATAGTTACTGATAGTGTTCATAAATAAACTAACCTAGAAGGTATTCACACCATTTTCAGACCCATTTTAGATCCTCAAGTAATTTAATGGAATCCTCAACTTGTTATACCAAAGCTCATTACATTGTGATCAGTTAGTTTCAGTTCAAGTATCAGATCAGTCATTACCAAGTGTGACTATCTGAGTTTCATCACAGTTAGGGTCAGTGCAGGCCAGATCAAGCTGCCTCCAGTCTGGCATCAGGATTAGACACAAAGAGAACAGAGAGCTTTGTCTGAGAGAGCAGGCCTGTGTGTTCATGACAAAGCAAACTTGTAGTAAGACTGGGATGGGCCAAAGCTTGCATGGGGACATTGGTGACTTATGGCCACAGAGAAGAGGACATGTGTGTGTGTGTGTGTGTGTGTGTGGGCGGGTTTGGGTGGTTTACAAGGAAACAATTTTAGGTTACAAATTGGTAATTACAAGGGTATTATGCTATAAATGTGGTTTATGAGGACATTTCTAGTGTCCCCATAATTTAAATCGCTTAAAAAAAACATACTAAACAATGTTTTTTTTTATTTTTTATTTATTATGTAAAAATGCAGAAAGTTTTTTGTGAGGGTTAGGTTTAGGGGTAGGGTTAGGGGATAGAATCTATAGTTCGTACAGTATAAAAATCATTATGTCTATGGAGAGTCCTCATAAGGATAGCCGCACCAACGCGAGACCAATGTCTCCATAAAATTTACAAATAATGTGATTTTTTATTTATTTATTTATTTATTTATTTTTTTGTGCACCGACATAGGAGAACTTTTTAATATCACTTTTATAAAGTCATGCTGTAAGATCACTTCAAACTGAATTTCCAATAAAAATTGAGTTTCGAAATAGAGTTTTCAGCCTCCAGTGCTCTCACGGTGGATGGTTAAAACTTTGAAGGGAGTAGGGCATAAGGATAAACACTTCTAAATGGAATACACCCATAATATGGCCAGTTTTTTTGTTTATTTGTGCTCATGCAACCGGTCCTACTTGATCCGCTCTGAGTAGGATTCAAACCGGTGTCTCTGGCATGGGAGGCGGGCACGCTAACAAGGAGGCTAAAGGCTACAGCCTTTAACATCAGTCGTTTGTGCGCCACTTGACGCCAGGGGAGTGAGGTTTACACACACCGCACAGCACGTACCAGCTGGCTACCTTTACACTTGGTCAAAGAAAAAGTTAAATGTTTCAAACCATGTAGCGAACACTGAAAAGCAATGTAATACAATCAGCAAAACGTTCCCATGCTGTTTTCCTGACCAACCACTTGGCGGCACCATGATTGCAGCGGGACAGTTTTCTGGTTCCGATCTCTGGTTCCTGGTTCAAGACGGAGAACAACAACCATTTTAAGTGTTGGTTGGAGTAAAAACAACTCGAAGTAGTTAATGATTTCAACATACCTTGGGCCATAGCTTCATGCCATCTACCAACTCAAAAATCGAGAGTTCACGGCAAATTTGCGGCAAACTTGCCGCAAATTCGCCACTGACAATTTTCACATGCAAATGAGCTTTGCGGCAAACTTGTGGCAAGTTGCCGATTGTCGTCAAAGGTTTGCTGCAGGTTCACCACCTTTGAAGAGCTGCAAACTTCTGGCAAACATTTGCGGCAAATCACAAGCTCAATTGCATGTGAAAATAATAAGCGGCAAACCTTTGGCAACCGTTGTGTTATGTTTGCGGCAAGTTTAGGTTTTTTTGTAAGGGAGGCACTGTCAAAAGACAGTCATCGTGACTCTGTAAAGTATAGACACTATGGAGCCACAGGTTGTTGTTTTTTTTTTTTATTTGCCAATTTTTTTATAAAATTAATACACTAAACATTACATTATCTGTTAAAAATATATGCCGATGCTAGTGAAAACACTGGAGATGAAAATGAAAACAGGCTTCCATTATAAATTGCGAAACACTTCCACGTTCAGGAAAAAGGTGAAGTGGACTGGTGTCATGCAATATTGAGTCCCCCAATGAAATTCTGTTCCACTAGGAATCTAATGCGATTTCATTGGCTGATAGAAGCTGTTTTAGGTATTCTATACAGTGCCTGATTAAAAAAAACAAAAAAAAAACATACAATATCTTGAAGATTTATGTAGTCTTACTCATGAAAATACATCAATTAATGTCATCTAAGCTGTCCTGTATATGATATTTCACATGATATAACCAACACAACAAACGGTCAAATTAAACATTCCTCTTTTTTCATTTTCCTCTTATATATATATATATACTTTTTATATATATTCATTTTCATGCTATATGGTAAAGTGGCTATGGTAATGTTGTATTTACTGACTTTATTAATGTGATCAGCTACAAAAGAAAATAGTAATGGACACATTTGATCAGGCATTACAAAAAACTACCCAAGGGGGACAGGATTCCATGGATAGGCTCAGTGTTGCATGACGCTGAAACTGTCGTAGCCTATAAGTTCCTTAATAAAATAAACAACATAAAAGAACATTTGTTAAAAGAAAGTAAAAAAGAGTTTAAGGTCAACGTTCTCCAACGTGCACAAACAGAGAGCTGAAATTGTAATACTTTTTTACTGTTTTATGTATTTTCCTCAAAGGATATTGATAACGCCTCCCTTGCTCGTCTGGACTTGGAGAGAAAAGTGGAGTCCTTGCAAGAGGAGATTGCTTTCTTGAAGAAGCTTCATGATGAGGTACAGAACAATTCAACCATTCTGCTCACAAGCTTGTTAAGATAAGGATAATTACAGGTAAATAACAGTGGTTAAACAGGCCAAAGGAAAAGGTAGTAATACCAAGAGAAAGGCACAGGGCCTTGTTTCATAATCAGAACAAACTAGTACATGGTGTTGTGTCTGCATTTCAGAAACAGGTTCTTTTGAGCTTTTGTTAACCCTTTTAGTCCTTTTCCCATCATCTCTCTGCAGGAACTTGCGGAGCTGCAGATTCAGATCCAGGAGCAACATGTGCAGATTGATACGGAAGTGGCCAAACCTGACCTCACTGCGGCCCTGAAAGACGTTCGCCAGCAGTACGAGACTCTGGCTGCCAGGAATGTCCAAGAATCTGAGGAATGGTACAAATCCAAGGTCTGTCTTTCAACTTTATGACTTATTGATAATTTCTAATCACTTTTGATTAAACTTTCTTTTGTTTTGTTAAATAAACATATTCATTGCATTTGTAGGAAAGAAAACTCACAAATGAGATCTCTTTAATTTCTCAATAGTCAATATATAGCTCATCTCAGACAACAAGGAATCTAAATAGAGAGCAAATGGAGATTTTTGATTAAGTCTCCTGCTTCTCTGATTATTCTCCTAAAAAAAAAAAAAAAAAAAAAAAAAAATAATAATCTCACATAAGTCTCCCCTAGTTTCAGAAGAGATTTCTACAATGTTTCATACTATGCTCGTCAGAGATTTCAAGATGTACTACAAAATTTCTCAGCAAATTTGTATCCATCTGTCCATGACCAAATTACCTGAGCTATTCAGTCCACATTACATAATTGTATAGCTTTATACTACATGTCAACAATTGTTTTTTTTTTTTTTATTTAATTAAGGGATTTTAACCTGTAGTCATAGCAGACACTTACATGAAACAAAAGAACTCCAATAAGTTTCCTTAGTCATGAAAGAACAACTTCTGAAGAATAGCATAATCCTCTCTAGGAGATCGTGGTAGAAAATTAAATGAAATAGATTAATTAAAATGAACTTTGAATTGATGTAAGTGTCAAATGGCATTGTATCAGGGCAGAAACCATGGCGATCTGGTAGGACAGGCTCAGTTCAGGATCAGCTTCGTAAGACACAACAGATGGTGACACTGATGCTTGTTAAGATTTTGAGACCATCTGTTCCTCTGTATTGATCATCTTAATGGACCAATAGATCTATAATTACCTTACATCTTCAAACATGAAACTAGCACAGTCATCAGTGTCATTGAGAATGGAAGCTGTTGTAAACAGGAAACAAAAGCCAGAGAGGCAGATGGAGTACAGAGCTTTTAAACAGTTTATTGTGCGATAGTACAGCCCTTTATCTCGGCTTCCCTTTCTTCCTGTAGTTTACTGACCTGTCAGAAGCTGCTGCTCGTAACACCGAGGCAATTCGTCTGGCCAAGCAGGAAGCCAATGACTACCGGCGTCAGCTTCAATCACTCACTTGTGACTTAGAAGCTCACAAAGCAACGGTGAGTACTTGATAATGATATGTTAGTATTTATTGAAATGCTTTATATGGGTGGTTCTCAACTACTTTTGCTTTAGGACCCAGATTTTATACTGCATCAAGTACCAAAGTACCAAAATTGTTAATCGTACAAAAGTAAATATAAAAAAGTAAAAAATAAGCAATATTAATACAATATTACATCGTCAAAATTATTTTTATGATCCATGCATTTTTTTACTTTATAACAAATATGCTTCATATTCAACTGAGAATTCTTTGACAAATTTTAATTAAAAAACTTCCAATATTTTAAGTTTTGTTAATTACATTTTGTTAAAGATTGCACAATTCAATATTGATAGAACTTTGTTATGAAATTGAAATGCATAAATCTTAAAAATAGGCTTAAATATGTTTTGAGGGTAAAAATACTGTAATACACTTAATAATTAAAATAATCAGCCTGATGCCCTGAACTCATTTACGTGGTTCCTTAAGGCCAAAGAATACTTCTGTTTTCCGTGTCGCTGATCTCTCCGTGCGCAGTATGCGTGACTCATATTTCATCAGCACAGTCTGCACGGACTGTCCGAGTGTGGCCCAGATTTTCTTGACCTGTGAACAGTCCTCATCTGTGCGCATCGTTGGCGCATGTGCCTGCCAGTGACTGTACTAGAAGAGGTAAGTGCGCAAGTGCGCATGCGTTGAACATGTTCATATTCACTCATGGTCAACAGAGTATACTTTGAAAGGCAACACAGTTGGTCGGGTGTGATCCAATATGGAACGCAGGTAAAGAAGTATACTCAGACCCTTACATGTATTGCTGCAGTTCAGAGGTGAAATGTCCTCTGTGTGGCGCTAAAAGCAAGTAAGACTTTCTCCCAAACAGATGAGATTTTGTAAGGTTAATGCTTTAGTTTTAAATGAACAAAACCTACCTTCATACCCTAAACCTTAAACCTTAACCTACGTAACTGATAGTGTCAGAAAAAGCAAATGTGAGGTGAAAATTGCAAATGTTGAAGCAACCATATCATTTTGTGATGCTTTTTTATACTTTGATACTCATTTGTCGTCGACTCACATGCACTTCGGGACTCATACCCCCGGTACTTTGCATCACAAGTGTAACGCTCTATCAGTTGAGCTAGTAAATACAGACCCATTTTTGGGTTAAGAACAAATGATTTATACTAGAGCTCCTTTTATTAAAAAAAATAATTATTTGATCCATACTTATAATTTCAGAATGAGTCCCTGGAGCGTCAGATGAGAGAGATGGAGGAGAACTTTTCCATCGAGGCATCTGGTTATCAGGACACCATTGTGCGTCTAGAGGATGATATCCGTAACATGAAGGATGAGATGGCACGTCATCTACGTGAATACCAGGATCTGTTGAATGTTAAGATGGCCTTGGATATTGAGATCGCCACCTACAGGAAGCTGCTGGAGGGAGAAGAAAGCAGGTGAATTTTCGCTACAGAGAGTGAATTTTCGTGAATATTCTAGCTAGCTAGCTAGAGTCCCCTAGCCACTGGGGTTGCGTCAGGAAGGGCATCCGGCATAAAAAACCTGTGCCAAGTCAAATATGCAGATGACGGATGGTCCGCGGTGGTGACCACTAATGGGAGCAGCCGAAAGAAGAAGAAGAAAAATATTCTAGCTAGCTAGCTAGATATCTAGCTTTTTTAATTAATTTTATTATATTCTTTTATAAATACACTTTATTTATTTATGGGAATCTTAAATTTCCTTTAATATTTGAGTACAGTGTTTCTTTATTTTAGAGTTTAGATATTATTATCATTATTTTTTTATTTTTAAATACATGTCTCTCACAATGGTCACAATGTGTGATCTCTTTCTCTAATACAGGATCACCACACCTTTTCCCAACATCACGTCATTAAACCTACGAGGTACAAACTCTTTGATTTCAACAATATCCTTCTGAACATGCTTTTGGGGGGAATTGAAATATGTCTTATGGGGCTTTTCCACTGCACGGTACAACTCGACTCGATTTGACTCTGCTCGCTTTTTGGGGGTTTTCCACTCTGTATAGTATCTGGTACCTGGTACTTTTTTTAGTACCACCTCGGTCGAGGTTCCAAGCGAGCCGAGCCAATACTAAATGTGACGTCAAAACTCTGCAGATCACTGATTGGTCAGAGAGAATTGTCACTACCAGTGGCACTGGATTTGCGACAAGGGACATCAACCCTCTAGTTTCAAAGGTAGCAACAGCGATAGCAGTATCATTTGTTCACGCGACTTTCGAATTGTAAAAAGAAATGGCTGTGCGCAAAACCATGGCGTGGTCAATAAACAAGGTGCAGACATTCCTCTCGTTAGCGACGAATGAAACAACGCAAAACGGAAAAGTCTTTCAGGAACTGTCTCAGCTGCTGGCCGCACACGGCTACCACTGGACCTACCAAAAGCATAGGGAAAAGTAAAAAATACTTAAAAGTGACTACAGAACCATCAAAGACCACAACAGCTGGAGTGAAGTGAAAGTGGAAGTGGTTCGACCAAATGGACACTATCTACGGCAATAGACCGGCGAGCAATGGGAGGGAGAGTGCCCTAGACTCGGCGTTGTTGGAGTCCACGATGGAGGATGGTACGTTTTGTTACGTTAACTCTATATTCTGCTTGAAAGCTTCACTTTATTTAGTTGACCAGCTACTGGAAAGCTTGCTTCTAAAACAACCAGGCCAATTTAACTGTTACCCTTGTGTAAAATCACCATGCAACAACTGCTTTATGCAGCACAATGAGCTAGTAGCTAACAGCTAGCAGTCATGTTATTGTTTATGGTCAGTAATTTTTGTGTCGCATTTAAGATGATGTCACGGCTGTAGAGGCGGTGCAATTATGACGATCAGCCTATAATCCCACCCACGTTGAGGCGGCACTAAACTGCAGTGGAAAAGCAAGCTCAGAAAAGTAAAGCGAGCAGAGTCGAGTCGAACCGTAACGTGCAGTGGAAAAGTGCCATTAGTGTTGTGTTGAGAGGAATTGCTCATTTTAAGTGTGATAGCCGAGGATTGGCTGAGCTCTCTGTGATGAATAAATAATACAGTAGAGTGAGCAGATCTCGCAGGACTAGACGGGCCATGAATCAATATAAAAGATGCAATTACAGCCAGAGGCTTGTCTTAAAGGCTTGTAGTAAAACTAACCTGCATTTTTCTAATGAAATTACTATGTACAGCATATTAATATTCTGCCTCCAGAGTCCATGAAGGAAACCAGACCTTTGATTGACAACCTGTCTAAGAAAGTGGTGATAAAGACCATTGAGACAAGAGATGGACATGTGAGTTACAGTACATTAACAATCAGAGAACATTATGAGTTTGTTCATTTTAAATGAAAACAATGACACATTTTGGCCTCTCTATCTAATGCAGATAGTTAATGAGTCCACCCAAAATCAAGATGATCTGGAATGAACTGGATGTGAACCTGTGACCAGTAGGGGCACTGGAAAGCTGAAGAAGGCGGCACTGGAGTAGAACAAGAAATGTATTTCTGTTGTTTCTGTTAAAAGTTAAAAAAAAAAAAAAAAAAAAAACAGCTTTAAAGTGCCTTTTTGGCATTGCCACACTAGAGAGGTATGTTCAATAGATATGTTTTAGAGCTGAAAAGACAATGTAGGCCACTGAGTAAACCAGCTTTATTCTGGTTTATGTTTGCCACAATGTCTGTAGTTTACACTGTTGAAGACCACAGCAATACTGCTAGTTTTTTTCTGTTTTGTATAATTATTGAAGTTGACCAAAAACTTGATGAACTTGTGTCTCTTGCACCAGAAGATGACCAAAATGTCATCAAATTTCTACAAATTCAATAAACCTTTTCAAAATTAATGAGATGAGAGCATCTTGTATCTGATAACACTGAGCAGTATGTTATTTCAGCTATTTTTTTTTTTTTTTTAAATCATATTTGCATTTATTCATTTAGCAATTGCTTTCATTGAAAGTGACCAACAAACTGGGAAACGCTGATTCCGATTTCTCCTCTTGTTGTGAAAGGTGTATTTTCTTGTTGTGTTTTTCTGGACATTTTTTTTTCCAAAAAAGCATTCCAGAAAAAAAAAAAAAAAAAAGCTTTTGCACAAACCCTTCCACGTCATAAAATTAAACGGATTACCAGGATCTATCCTAAAAGCGAGCAGCATAAGAACATGATTTATGGTTCAGTTAAAGGTGGAACACAATTATAAATCCTAATGAGGTAACCCTTATGAGATTATCATGTCATCATGTTTAATAAATATTTCATCTGCATGATTAAATACTGTAGGCGCGAAACAAGAAAGGCACAACCTGTTTTAAGAGATCCGGATAGCACAATCTACATTCAGTAGTGGTTTGAGAGTGAAAAAGTGTTATCATAAGACATCAGAGTGCCTTTAGGGTAAATTTTATTTTTATTTTATTTTTTTTTAAATTTATTTTATTTGGCTTGTTTGGATGGGGGTAAAGAGCTTCGTATAAATTCTCCCACAAGTATGGAGGGAAAGGGCAAAGACCAAGGAATAGTCCCAGTCTGAGGAGGGATTTGGTATATTGGCATTAGTACTGTGGCAGCATTAAGATATTACAACAAATCTCTGTTGAGGGCGACATTAAACCCAAAGCTTGATGCAGTTTTGTACAAAACCTAATTTAGAAACAAACCAGACAAGGATGGGAACTACCAAATCCAAGAAAATGGCAAGTCTAATTCTAAAACAGTATAATGCTTCAGTTCATATCATCTCAGCCATGTTTTGGGGACTGAATATTTTAATATTATATAAACTACACTACAGTATAATATACAGTATATACTTCTTTCTGGAAGGGGTTGATTTTTAAGCATGCATAAAACATTTTTTATTCAGTTCAAATTAACTGACCATGTTTATATGGACTGAATCATTGATTCAAATTTAGTCTGAGAAAATGCAGACATCCACTGATATTCTGAAAGATGTACAGTATAGCCTTCATGGAATGATGTGATTAAAATGGGATCACTTGCATTTCCTTCACTGTTCATTAATTCGATTAGACATGTTCCTGCATGACCTTTACATGTTTAAGGTAAATGAAAAATATTGACTATTGCCGGAGACAGAGATCATACATATAAGCACTTATAAAGACTTTATTGCAGGAGTTGGCAGAGTTCAGACCAACAGCTGCCTTGACTGATGGGGCCTTGACAAGACACAACATTCAGTGAGTGACTGTGGACGCAGGCTTTATACCCACGAGACACCTAGAGAAAAATGGCGAATCATACAGAGATAACATTTTCATTTAGCAACAGTCTAATCCACAGAACATTCCACGAGACTTCCTACACACAAACAACACACACAGATGCAATTAAAATAACAGTAGAAACAGAAATAACAGCTGGATACTTTGTATATTTTGAGAGTAACAGACAAAAAAACACAAACATACAACTTTCAGTGACAGCTCTGGGGTAAGTCATCAATGCCATCACACTGACATCTAAATGTTTTTCAAAATGCATTCATTAGTCAGATTACTAGTGTGCATATAAATGCAAATGTACATTAAAACTGCAGTCAGCTCTATTCCAAAGGCCCAATATTTTCCTTGTCTGCTCTCTAGTGGACGTTTGGTGTATGTTTTATGTGGATTTACCATGAAAAAATGGCTTGCTGCAATAAGGGAAATGTGGAAGCACAATATTAGTGATTGCATGGTCAATTCCACCAAACAGTTCAACTACAAGAACAAACAATATTGAATTGTCTTTTTGAATATTAACAATGGTATGGTTACCTATGGTAAGAATAGTATTTTGTTACTATGCCAACCACAGACCATATTGTAATTTGCCAGAGGTTTTTAACCTCATCTGATCTGAGGCATGTGGGATTACATGAATTTTGATTCATCCCACTGACTTGAGTCTTTTGAATCCGTATAAAATAATTAAAAAAGAGCTTCATTCAGATTCATTCACAGAGATCAGAAACCATTTCTGTAGCTACAATTTTTCAAAGAACTTATGATTGTATGTGTCTTTTCCTCTGGATCCACCAAGTCCAGATGTGATGACTGGTGAGGAATGGACTCGAGGAAGATCTGCTTACTTGCTTGAAAAAAAAAGCAGTGGAGGAAAGAGTACTGAAAATCTTTACTTAAATACAAGTAGAAGTACTGAGAAATAATATGACTCAAGAAAAAGTAGGCAGTTTGATGAAAAAAAATACTCAAGAAATTACTTTACAAATTACTTTATTATATTTAATAAAATTGTATTAATATATTAATAAAATTATATTATACTGTATATAGTATACAGTTGTAATGGGTAAAAGATGGGCAAGCAGGAGGTTGGAACTGGCAGAACAGTTAAAATAACTTTAATTACATAACTGAACTTAAACATAACATAAAACACACAGATAGCGCAGCTGCGTGCGTCTCTCTCTCTCTCTCGAACTGGTGTCCCCGGCTCCTCTTTATCCCTCTCCCACTGATTGGGCTGATTCAGCGTCGGGCGTCAATCGTTACAGCCCGGCCACGCCCTCCTCCTCGTCACACTCCTCCACCGCCCGACTTAGGCCGGGGAAACCGCCGGCATGACATACTCTTCTCCCCTCCCTTCCGGCCGTCCTTCTGCTGGCAGGTCTTCCCTGCCTCTCTGGAGCCCTGGGAGAGACGAGGGGAGGGAGAGGGGAGAGGGAAAGAGCGAGGGGGAGAGACAGAGAGAGATAGAGAGAGGAGAGAGAGAAAAACTTGCTCGCCAGTCCCCAGACACGCCATCGCCTGGTCCTCAGCCACTCCTCTGCCTTCTCGCGGACGACAGACACTCCTCCCCTGGAGGACGGCAACGAGTCCTCCGACCGCTGGCAGACGGAAAGGCTCCTCCCCTTCCTGGCGATGGCAGCTGTTGGGCCTCATGTATTCAGATAGAAGACAAAGGCAGGCCTAACAGTCATAAAAACATTCCTCAAGCCCCCTCCTTCTAAGTCGTAAATTTTACTGATAAAAATCGCGTCAAAGTCAAACAAAGGGAGTCCAAAACAGACTACAGATCCATGAAGCCCTGCCCTCTAAAGGATCGAGCTCTCAACTCCTATTGGATGAGGCACACAACAGAACGTCCCTCAAACATGACATCATCAGGACTTCAAATAATTCTGAAATGCTTCCAAAGTTGCTTCCAGCGACTTAGTTCACCGAATACAGACGTAGCTTTTTGCTGCTCTCCGGTGCAGCCTCGTGGCATAAGGAAGTAATGTCCGACTTGTAACTGTAGCCATACAATCTCCATCTCGCTGGACGAGTTGAGATTACTCTGTGTTCAACCGAACACTCTGACGGATCCGAAGGAGACCACCGAGCAATTCGCATCTTCATCCGTTGGCCTACAGAAGTGAAGAGATTAAAGATTTCTCTTCCATCTTCAATCAAGTCGACATTTCTGAGTTCTCCGCCAGCCCGCCGAGAATCAACAGCCGTACCGCCCGCCGACAGCGCGAGGAAACGGCCTCTCGTCATCACACGAGCCTCAAGGAACCGGGTCAGAGTTAAAGGACGGAGGAAAACACATTCTACCTGTGTCCTCATGCGATTCAAGTAAGAGGTTACATCTGGGCAGAGATAGAATATTATAGCGTGTTATTCTTGTGTTTCAAGGTTTTTGCTTGTACAGTTTACGGATCGCCATGTCCGCTCATTATTAATACACAGGGTATTAATTATCACAAATTTGTTTGCTGTATTGTGGTCCAACCAAATTGGATTGTTGTGCATTTTCGCCATCACGGGTGAGACAGAAACTGAGTTCATCCATTAGAGTCAAATAACGCAGGACTTTTATGAGCCCCGCTCGTAAAACCGCATCTCTGAGTGATGAACACGGCTGCTTTATCTCCAACTATCGCGAACTCAGCTTTCGGGCTGTCACTGAATAATCTCTCTCTCTCTCTCTCTCTCTCTCTCTCTCTCTCTCTCTCTCTCTCTCTCACTAACCACACTGACACACACACACACACACACACACACACACACACACACACACTGTCACACACACACCTTATGTGTTATAGGATTATTTTTATTTCCACATCTAATCATGTCACTGTTTAGTTTGTAGTTGGAAGTTGGAAGTTTATTGACTGCATTGTATTAATTATTAATTGATATTACTGCATAAATAAACTTTTGTTTATATTACAAAGAGAAGTGTTTTGATTTGTATCCATCTGCTTCTACACAATGTTCTCTAGTGTGTCTGTGCATGTCTTTTGGGGTTTTGGAAAGAGGGGGCGTGGCTAATTCAAAAGCTGGTCTGGTGGAAGTTGCAGAACGGCTAAAATCGCTTACAGCATGTTCTAAGTGACAAGACGGTTGACTTTTTCCGCTGGTATCATGCCAGTTTTTAACTCCCTAGTCAGTGTTGACAAACCAAACCCTAATGTCCTGCCAAACCTCAGTATGAAGCCATGTTTTCCATACATCCGAAAACAAGTACCACTCACGTCTATTTACAGTCAAGGATGATTTACGACTAGCTGTTGGGGTATTAACCACACTGAATACGGTAAACATCTTTTATTTTTCGGTATGTGTATTGCTTGCACCACTGATATTATTTAAATAGTATGTCAAGCAGTATGCCAACGGTGTTAGCACACATAATGAATTGTGGGATGAATTTTAATGGATTGCATGTCCTGCAAATTGTCTCAAAAGATCCCCTCATGTTCACACAAAGGTGGACATCCTAGCAGAGTAACCACAAGTGTAGTTCATCACATTAACTCTGGACAAATGGAGATTATCTAAACACTAAAAACAGTATATCTATTATTTTATAATTTAAAACTTAAATCATTTCTTCTTTTGTGCAAACTAAGTTATTTTACACTTTAAGCTTTAATGTGTGGACTATATTTTAATTAGTTTTAGCTATTCTATCTCAGAGCATGAAGATGATGCACCTTGATAAGATTACTACAACAGTACAAACTATTGTTTTAGTTCTCTCTTTTCACAGTGTTTGATTAAGTAGGACTCCAGGAAATGATCTGGGCTTGATTACAATCATGACCACACTGAGTGTTATGATTAGTTGAAATCTAGAACCCTCATTTAATTACTAATAGGGTCCAAATGCAAAAGTGATGAATAGACAGAGATGGACGAGTCTGTGGAACAGACTAGAGGAGACTGAATAATAATTATAATTCTATAGTTCTATTTATATTTACACTCCTTACACTTCTACAGTATATTTCTTTTAATATTTACACTCCTTACACTTCTACAGTATATTTCTCAGTATACAAAAATATGTTTAGTAGTTGCACATATCTCTTGACAATTTAAGTACAGTCAACATGGACCTTGCCATGGACGATTCAGCCTTTAAACTGTGTTTAATAAACTCCAGCATGGAAGTGCCTGGCTGGAGTGTTCTGATTCAGTAATTATAGGTCTAACAGCTGCAGTGACACAGATCTCAGGCATCTAAAATGGTACACAGCTCTGCTGTTCCATTACAGATTTCATTACCTCCTCCAGAAACACTGTGAAGAGCAATCTGTGTCATCATCAGGGAAATGGCAGAAGTGAGAGAGATTAAGAAAGAAGGAGAGAGACAGGGAAGGCAAAGTGTGACTGTTTCGATCTCTGTCAGACAGTGAATGTTACTTTTTACAGACTGACAACCAAAATTGTTTACGTTTGAGTGCAACTTTTGATACATTCTGTTTGGAGCCTCCACATACCAAGACCTGCTCTGATTCACAGCCCATATACAGCATGTATATGTAATGTTTATTAATTATTGTGTACTCACACTGCAAAACAATACGTTTTCTACTCAGTATTGTTTTGTCTTGTTTTCCATTAAAACATCTAAACATCCTTAAAACAAGATAAATGTACTTGATAAGAAAAATTGTGTACGACAACAAGACTTGTTTTCAGAGAATATATCTTGATTTTTTTTTTTTACCCTTTTGGCAAATTGTTTCTTCATGATTTAAGCATAAATCTTAAGGCAAGAAAAAAAAAAAAACTTTACACAAAGAACACATGAAAGTACATAATGAAAGTACATAATAATAAAAAGTACACCATACATTTTTAATGCATTATTGTAGATGAAAACTTTGCATGCTGTATCGTTCCCGATAGTGCTTACAGCAATTTCAAGTGAACTGAACTGAAAGGGAACGTCTCTGGTTACACATGTAAACACGGTTCCCTGAGATGAAGGGAACAAGACATTGCGTAAGCTGGCCACACTACTACTTCTGAGTTTCATAATATGTGTGACTCACTCTTGACCCTCAGTCGGAAAATTCTGAAGAAATGGTGACTGAGCGCCCGCTTATATAGGCCTACTGCGTGCCTAAAAGGGCGGGGCTCAGACACCATTGGCAATCATATGATTGCCGTGATTGTATAAGGGTTTCAACAAGGTCATGTGAAGGACACTTTTATGACTTTCTTTTTTCTGCAGAACACTAAAGAAGATTTCTAGAAGAATATCAAAGCCCTGTAGTTCCATTCAATGCAAGTGAATGGTGACCAGAACTTTAAAGCTCAAAACGGCAGACAAAGGCAACATTAAAGTAATCCACACGACACCAGTGGCTTAATCAATGTTATCTGAATCGATTAAATCGGTTTTGGGAGAGAACAGACCAAAATGTAACTCCTTTTTCACAATAAAGTGTGACAGCAGTCTCCTTGGCGATCATGATTTCAAGCTTGACTACACTTCCTATATAGCCATCTAGTGCACTGAGCATGCATTAAGCATTAGGAAGTTTAATCGAGCTTGAAATCATGATCATGCCAAGAGAATCCAAGGGCAAGATGTGCAGTGAAAAGAGTTATATTTTGGTCTGTTCTCAATCAAAATTGACTGGATTACTTCAGAAGACATTGATTAAACTACTGGATTCAAATGGATTACTTTAATGTTGGCTTTATCTGCTTTTTGGTGCTTCAAACTTCTGGCCACCATTCACTTGCATTGAAATCTTAGATATTCTTCTACAAATCTTCATTTGTGTTCTACAGAAAAAAGAAAGTCATACACTATGGCATGAGGGTGAATAAATGATGAGAGAATTTTCATTTTTGGGTGAACTATCCCAAATACCTCTTTGGAATACTTGATTCTGATTGGTCAGTCATGGCATTGTGCTGTCAAATATTTGTGTACTGTTAACTGACTAGTTCTGCTTTAAAGGTACATGCACACACACATACACATTTTTTCCCCTCATTTAAAACGTTTTACTTCTAAAGAAATGAATAGTAATTTTTAAACATGTATGAAATCATGACCACTCATGTGAGATGAAGAGTTCAGTCATATCAGTAATCATATAAAAACTATTTTATTCTACATGGAGCAGGAGCGTATCATGGGGGCAGCCATATTAGCGTCACATGACCAGCTGAATACTACTTGCTTAATCTCAGTAACTGCCCTGTTTTTGAACACTTTCATTCATGGATTAAACTGATCCTGGCTTGGACTATGCACTATGCATTTCTACAATGGCATTGGTAACTAAAAACTACTGTGTTTGAATGATGCAGCATCCAGGCCACTAGGTATCAGTGTAAGTCACACTTTGACGCACTTCAAACATTTAAATTACTGAGTGCACCTTTAACACTTAGGGAGCAAATCTATTAGGTGTTGTATAAGAGGGCAATGAAATTCTCTTGCTTCCTTACAGATTTTTTTTTTTTTTTAACATACAGGTATATTGATAATTTTCTATGTTCTGTTAGACTAACAGAGTGAACCTTGAGAAAGAGCTTGTGCTCAGATGGGACTTCACTTAGTGTGCCTTTTGTGGATCATTTATGCAAACTTTGAACTTACAGTTTCAGAGATCAGAGCTTTAAGGTACAGAGATGGAGACTTGACTCCTCCGCTAAAGCCTGTGGTCAGTACAGTATGAATATATAGTAACACTGTGGTCGAAACTAACTTGAATGCTACAGTGGTAGCCAGCTAACAAGGAAAAAAGGCTGTTATCATGGGTCTATGAGAGTCAAGCTTCTGGCCAAAGTCATAGGTCAAATTAGTGGGAAGGAAGGAGGGTCAGATGTTAAAGGAGCCCAAGACAGTCATGATTTACCCAGTCTATAAGCAACATTATAAGTTGTGAGCAGAGGAACATTTTGATACTGTATCGGAAATAAAAATATTTAAGATTCGAAGACATTTGAAGCAAATTCAATCATTTGCACACGGCTGATGAGGAATATGACAGAAGAGCTCAATTAAACTGTGTTTGTGTTTGACATGTTGTGGCCATAATGAAGATGAGTGTTTCCAACAACAACAACTTCTTTGCGATACAAGGACTAATGGCTAGGGATGAACATTTCATTATACCATAGTCCTTGGTGAACTTTTTTCACTCAAAGCTATGAGAGCAGAGCAGAATTAATTGCAATCCTCAGAAGGGGCAAATTAAACAGAAGCATTATAACTGAGTTCTGGTGTCAGATTATGACAAAAAAGCTGCCAATTTCAGAGTGAACTTTAAAAACAAAAAAACACTTTAATGCTGTGAGATTACTAAATAAGACAGGTTTACCTTGTTTAACATCACATCTGTTTTCTGGTCTTCTGTATAATTGATTCCAGAAACATGTCCGTTCAAATGTGAACCAGTAACCAGTAATATTTGATTTTGTGAATGACAATGATGGATAGACTTAAAGGAACATTCTGGGTTCAATAGAAGTTAAGATCAGTCTACAGCATTTATGACATAATATTGATTACCACAAAAATTAATTTTGACTCGTCCCTCCTTTTCTTTAAAAAAGTACAAGTTCTTTTCTTTCAAAAATCGAGGTTACAGTGAGGTACTTACAGTGGAAGGGTATTTATGTTATATTGGTGCTATTCATATACACTCAACAAATACAATCATTCTGACATGATTAGAAAGCAGCATTTATATGTCGACCGGCATAAGTATGTTACAAAGAAGTTCCAAAAAGATATTTAAATGCAGCATTAAAATCTGCATTAGTTGAGGTGTGGAGGTGTCTAAGAGTACCGAGGTGGGCAGGGTAGATCTATAGATCACAAGCTCTCCAGAAGACCTGCAGTGCACTCTGTTCCCATTACCTGCAGTTAAACCAGCTTGATTGTCTGCTAGAACCTAACACATCGCTTTTAGCAGCTCAATCATACAAGCCCTTGAACACGACATCTGATGCCACGAGCGCAGCCAAGCATGTTAGAAGCAATAGTGTATTGGTTAACAGGGCTGTTGAGGAGTGATAGAGTTTCTTGCATGTGTTTGATTCTCTCACTGGGATGAGCAGGTAACCGGAGCGGAGCCGATGAAGTGTAATGTGTCCGATTCACCTCACCCATGAGCAAGGCACTGGGGCTCCTCAAACATTCATGAGCATGATAGAAGCTCCTTCAAGCTCCTTTTTGTGAGCTTAAATTAAATTAGTGGATTGTTTTACATGTGACCTTTGCATTGTACTTACAGGTGATTTAGACAACCATTCAAAGTTCAGACAGCTGTGACACGCTGGTACCCTAAGAATGATAATCTGATAAAACACTATCTCAAGGACTTCAGACTCTGGATAACTAGTGAAAGAAGAACCACCCAGAAGGAAATTTTTATTGCTCAGAGACTGCTTGCAGTTAAGTTTCTTATAGGTATCAGCTTTGTGTCAACTATGTTTCTCTTAAAATTCCCTAGAAGAAATAAGAATAGAAACAAATTAGGTAATAATTGAAATATGGTAAGAGTATAGAGCTATATAGGGCCATTCTGTGTCAACTGAACCAGAGGTCCCCGATTCAATTACATTTTTTATTTTATTTTTTACTTGTGAAAGAAATACAGAATTGATGATGAAAGCCAAATTATTAAATTGCATTGATTAATAATTTATTGAATAATCTATTATTTTGAAAAAAAAATTCTTAAGACTTTGGAACAAATCTACAGGTCAAAAAACAACATTAGAAAGGTGGCAGAGTCCTTATTTTATTTTTACACATTGGTCAGTTGACTTCAGTGTCCCTTGTTGCATAAAATGCCAACGTTAATAGTCAAAAAATTGGAAAAAGTTCTTTTTTGTGTTGTTTTTCCAAAGTTGGAGTGTGACTAAATCCAGAAGTATTTTGACATTATTATTTTTCTGTGAATATATAAAAGTATATTTCTAGCTTCAACATTATTTTTACTTCAGACCTTTGTTTTGTTGGACAAGAAAAACTAGCTTCATACCATGTGACCCACCTTTGGTTTTGCACCATTGAAAATGGGTAAAATTGAATACAGTACAGATTGAGCCACATTGAGAGCCTCAAATCTCTGGGTTTTAACCATATAGGGCCTTAAAAATGAAGATACAAAGAGAAGCAAAATAAAAAATGCTCATATGATATTAAGATTTCTTTTATACTTCTGGAGTTATAGGCTCTCCAACTTAAAATGTTTTGCTTTTTTCCCAAATTTGGGACACTCACCCTTGGCATATAATGCAACAATGGGTACTGAATCAACCGATTTTTAGTAATAGACCTACTTATCCCTGAGTAATAATAAAATATTGATGCTGCCCCCTTTCTAAGATCATTTTTTTGACCTGTAGTTTTGCTTCACAATCATTGATGGAAATGGCCATTTCGACCCCCATCAACTAAACAATGGATTACTCAGTAAATATTAATCCATGGCATTTAATGTTTTGGCTTTCATCACCATTTACAGTATGTTTATCTTTTTTCAGAAAAAAGTATTTTTTAAATCTGCTATGGAAGTTTCTGAAATTTGGTCTTTTGACAAGAAATCTTGGAAGAATTTAATGAGAAATGTTTGAGTTCATATCAAAAACTAAATTGCAAATTCTGGTTTCCTGGCAAATCTGAATCATTGTTGAGATCTCTAGAGGAGACTTTTGAGATTGCAAGGGCCTTTTTCTTTGAGAAAAATCTGAGAAATGGGAGACTAGTCTCCATTTGCTCTCCACTTGATCTCATTGCTGTCTAGGAGCAACAATCTCATTTGTGATTTTTCTTTCCAACGGGCTTATCACCTACAATCACCTACCCAAACACATTTAACCAACCACACAGCAGTAAATACACTGAGTATGGAGACATCTTACATGTAGTAAAACCTCAAAAGGCACTGTTTTTAACCTGTGAGCGGCCGTGATTGGTTGCCATGGAAACCTGTGAGTCAAGAGTCCTGGGTGGAGTTTTGTGGACTATGGTCTTTTCAGAATCAGATAAACCAAGCTTTTATCCTGCTACACCCACTCAGGCATGGAGAAGTTAACCAGCTTTGTTCTGCTCTAAACGCCCTTGAGTTTTCTCCCTTTTCTCTCTGCCATTCTTGCAGGGTGTCAGTGTAGGCTGACCCAGGTTTTTATTTCACTTGTTGCATTGATTGAATTGGTGGCCGTGAACTGATTAAGTGGCAGTTCTCTAGCAAAAAACTAACAGAAAACCCACCACTGCATTCTGAATAGATGTGTGAGGTAGCCATCTGTTGTTATAAGTGTTGTTATTGATTGTTTGCCTTAAGTGCTACATAAAAAATGAAGTGATTATTTAAAAAGTGCTTACCATATTAAAACTAAAATTACATTTTCAGGTTTTATCTGACTTTAAAAAGGAACATTTCACCCAAATATGAAAATTCTGTTTCAGCATGTACTCAAACTCATGCTTTTCTAACCATGTATGTTTTTCTGGCTTCTGTTGAACACAAGGAGATGTTTTGAAGAATGTTCATGCTGCTCTTTTCCATGCAATGAAAGTACTGTAAATGGTGATCCAAAAATGCTCCAAAAATGACAAAAAGTGCCAAAAAGTATAATAAAAGTAGTCCATACGATGTATGTGCTATTTCCCAAGTATTCTGAAGCCAAAAGACATCGTTGTTTGAGAAACAGACAGAAATGTAAGTCGTTATTCCCTGAAAATGTATCCCTTTGACAAAGCTCTCAAATCTCGTTTGCACTTTCGCATATTCAAACTTGGCACATCGTGATCTGTTATGATATGCATGAGAACCAATGACATTTGGAATCAACCTGGTTTGATGCGTCTTGATACACTTTATTTGAATGCATACAAACGAGAATGAGATTTGTGAGGTGCTGCAAGATTTTGAGCGAATAGCAATTTTGCTCTATTCCTCACATAAAGCAGTCATGATTTCAGAAGACTTGGAATATAGTGCACAAATCTTATGGACTTCTTTTGTGATGCTTTTAAGGTGCATTTTTGGAGTCTGACTGCACTCAGCTTTATTCTGCTAAACGTCTCTTTTTATGTTCCACATGAAAGAAAGCCATACGATATGAGTTTGGAACAACATGAGGATAATAGAATTAAAATTTTTGGGTAAAGTAACCTTTTCATGACTGCAGTAAGCCTTAATTCTGCAATAAATTTTACATGATATTCCTCTATTTGCATGACTCTTAGATATTAAAGGTGTGGGTAAATTGTCACAGGTGTTAAGACACTTATATATGTGTAAATCTATAAATAATAAAGGGCTGTAAACAAAGATGTCATGTGCTGATGTGTGAGGTGTGTTTGGTAGAGAGAGAGAGAGAGAGAGAGAGAGAGAGAGAGAGTGTGAGAGAGAGAGAGAGAGAGAGAGAGAGAGAGAGAGAGAGAGACATGCCGAATCATCACTCTCAGATTTTAATCTCAGCAGGGCTTTATAGCAGGTGTTTCTGGGTAATGATGATGCTGTACTTTTGTCTCTGCTATCTCTGCAGCTGGGTGCTCAGAACAGGTGCTCAAAAAACACTGCTGATGATCTGGGATGGGTTCACTCTTATTCGGTGTGTGTGTGTGTGTGTGTGTGTGTGTGTGTGTTTGATCAGTGTTTCCCAACCTGTTTTGTGTTATGTATCCACATAGTACCATTAATAAGGCTCAAATACCCCTTCATCGACAATAAAACCAGAAATGTGTTCCTTTTGACTTATATAATACTATTATAATTTATGATTATCATTAATATGATTAAAGTGACAAGTTAAAAAAACAAAAAAAAAACAACTATTGATTCTCTGGTTGGAAAGCCTTTTTCTGTCACACAGTAAAAAAAAAAAAAAATTGGAAAGGTAATTGAAAAAAAAGAAAAGAAAATGGTAAGGTAATTATGACTTTATTTCTCATAACTGCGACTTTATTTCTTAAAAAATGCAGTTTTCCCCCCCATAACTCTGAATTTATTTATTTGCAACATTATTCTTTGTAACTGCAAATTTATATCTTTCTTATAATTGTTATCTTTTTATCTTTATATCTCATGAATGCTTCTTGAAACTGCAGCTATTTCTCGTAATTGCAACACTATTTCTTATAATTGTGACTTTATATCTTGCAGATGCAGCTTTATTTCTTGTAATCTTTATATCTTTATTTCACATACTTGCGCATTAATAATATCTCACCAGTGCTACTTTAAATCATGTAATTGCGAATTTATATCTTGAATGTCATACACACAAATTTAAAAACCTTGCACACATTAAATAAAAATTCATCAGATTTGTTATGTTATTGTTATTTTAATCTTTTTTTTTTGTTTGTTTTTTTTTGTTGGTATTATTTATTTATTTATTCGTTTACAAAGCAAAATCACAATCTTTTAAATACCCTCTAGGTAAATTCCCTGCTTGGGAATCAGTGTGGTAGATCACGTTGCAGCAATGTAGGTGAGTACTATACTGTATATGCTATATATATTAATACAGTGTGAATGGGCATTATCCCCGCAGGATCAGACTGATATGACAGTTTAATTATCACCATGAGAAAGACACATGACATAGCACCTTCATCTCTTCTTTCAAAGAACATACACCCAGACAACATTCATTTTTGCTTAAATGCACTCATCCGATTTAGATCCAACACCTGCTGACACCATACGGGACCTTAGTGAAAACAGATCACAGCAATAAGACTGAAATATAAAGGAAACATACTGACAAACCCCCCAGCAACCACTCTGATACACAGCAACAAAAATATATGTATTACTTTTTAGTTCACCTGGTGTCTAGAGTAACACATTGTGAATGGAGACATACATTTTTATTGTGGTGATGTTGTGGTTTGTACCAATATACCAGGTATTGTCAATACTTTAAAATTGTTATAAGTTATTATGGGGCCTCCTTCAACCAGAGTAAGAAGCTTTCAAAATCTTCCAGTTGTTTCGTTATTTTTTTTTTTATTTTTTACAAAGCTTCCCTGTCTACTCTTTTAATCCTTGTTCCTGGTCTTATTATGACAGGTTCATAAGTGCATTTATTTTTC
Organism: Myxocyprinus asiaticus; assembly: GCF_019703515.2. Taxonomy (NCBI): domain Eukaryota; kingdom Metazoa; phylum Chordata; class Actinopteri; order Cypriniformes; family Catostomidae; genus Myxocyprinus; species Myxocyprinus asiaticus. The sequence continues at coordinate 29,881,627 of NC_059387.1, forward strand.
TAAAGAAAATGTTTGCCTTCTTAACCTTTCATCAAAATGTAACAAATTGCAATGTCTCTGAAATGAATTTCCTTTTCGGTTGACATCACATTGGCTATAACATGATGCTCTTGAGGCTAAACTTAAACTTGACCTTCAGTTTCCATGTCCTGGACAAAAAGTCTCTTCAAAATTGCATGCAAGGTTGTTTCAGGAGGGGATGAATCCTCCACAATCCACTGCAAACTTACATTCAGGTCTGGCCCCATTCTGGTATGCAATGCTCGCTTTTCACAATACATTAATTTCTTGGATGAAATCAAATCCCATCTTATTTCATTCCAGAATTCATCATATTATGGGCATAAATGGGTTGCGAATTACGTTTCATGTTGACCTTGGCGAATACAAAGTTACAACAGTTTTAGTGTAGTAAATATCTAGTAACTATGGTGATTTGTTGGAAACTATGGTTACTTCTTTCCTTTTTTATGCAAGGGGAGAAAGGAGTGTGCAGCACAAACAGGTAAATGAGTATTTGCACAATCATACAGGAGTTCAAAACGCCCCCACAGCACTACAGGATCCTCCAATCAGATTCTGGAGTAGCTACTAAAAGCTAGAGTTAATGCTAAATCTCCAGACATCACATGCATTAATAATAAAAAAAATGTCTTAATAATGTAAAATGTCTTTCCGGAATATGATTCAACAGAACTTTGAATAGAGATACAGAATGGATGATGCTTTAGTTTGTGTACGTGTAAGGTGCTAATCATTGAGTGAATTGAAATGCCACAGGGTTGTAACATAACACCATTGAGTGATGGGTTGCATCACTAAAATAAACTCAGAGTCATGTTTAAAAGAGCTCTATCAAAAGAAGAACTAGCACAAAGCAGATTCTAACTGATATGTGTGCAACTGGATTAAAAAAAGGTTATTTTTAATGTAAACTAAATGGTACCACACTGTAAATGTATTTTGTCTGGTAACCTAAACATTTGATTCATGTGGTAACATAAAATGTATCTTGTTTTAAGTAAAAATAAATAAATAAATAAATAAATAAATAAATAAATAAATAAATAAAATAATATTACTAAATCTACATGACCACATTAGACTACACAAACACAAGTAATTTTTAATGGTCAGTTTAGTTAGAAATAGCTTCTTAAGGTGGTGCTCATTTTCACTAGTTAGCGGCCGTTCACACAGAATGCGTTTTAGTGCATCTGCGCTGCTCTTCAATTAGTTTTCTTGAAACTGACTTTGACCATTGCGTCACAACTCATAGTTTTTCAGTGGCTCGGGCAGGAGTGACATATTTTCTAGATGCTGTGACAGGTTAGAAAGAATGCCAACTTTTAATACATCTCAGGCCACATCCGCACCAATTCGTTTGCATTTGAAATATCAGTTTTCAGTTTCCAAACATTATCATTTTTCAAAGCTTGCGGTAATAGAGAGTTTTCAAAAGGCTCAGTTTGGAGAAAAACACTGTTCCAGCGAGGATAAGGGGCGTAAACGTAGCAAAATCGATGTGTTTTTAAAAACGAAAACGTATTACTGGGAATTTGCCCTCGGACACCTGCTCTGTGTTTTCCACAGTTTTCCTGAGCAACCACTGGGTGGCGCCATGATGATTCTAATTGCCTGTTTTCTGTTTCGGGTCTCGAGACACAATGTAAAAACTACTGAAACAAGCTATCCAGATGGAGAACAACAACCATTTAAGTGTTATTTGGAGTAAAAACTGGTTTTTTGACCATTTTAAAAAATATAATACTTTAAACATCACATTACCACTGAGAATATACACTGATGGGAGTGAAAACACTGGAGACCGGAAATTGAAAACAGGCGAATCATGGAATACTTCTGTGTTCAGGACAAAGGTGGATATTTGTTAAACTGCGTCTAGCTCTTTTTGTCTTTGGTGAGAACTGAGGTAACTATGGTACAGTTTTGTAATAGAACTGGAGACCTATTAGCAATGGTAAAACTTTCTCATGTTATAAAATTGTAGATAACCGTTGTTTGTTTTGTTATGGCAGTAAGTCTGGAAATCATGAATAAAATGTAATTTGTAATTTCTGTGATTGTGTAAATGTCTGTTTGTTTTTATTTCATACACTATGACCCTAGAACCTTGTTTTAATCTAATCTGTGCAGTGTTTCTGATGGAGTGTTTTGATTAAACATTGTAAAAAAGTTTGCTGTACACACATTCAACAATGCTTGTAAACCCACACTCACCCACACGTATAGTAACTACACAGGTTTGATGCCAAGAATAAACATCAGTGCGTATCACTGACTCAGATCGGTGAATACATATGCTTATCACTTAAGTAAATGTGTGAGTGAGTATGATAATGAATGAGAGAGACAGAGCGAGCCTATAATCAAGCACAGTTTAGCAGTGGGAAGGGTCACAGTGTAAACGGGAGGAGGAAAGAAAGAGAGAGAGAGAGAGAGAGAGAGAGAGAGAGAGAGAAGCATCTCCCATCTGTGTTTATTCTCTGTACAGTGTAAGATAGGCAGTCAACAGAGTATGCCAGAGACAAACAGACCTGTATGAAGAGCTCAAGAGGAATTTTTACTGATGGGAATCTGTCTCTGCTGGACATGTCAACCCTGTGACTTTCTTTGCAAATGATCCTCTCTGATCTTTGACGTCTCTGCTCAGAGCACGCTTTCCCACCTGAGGAGTCTGTTTCTAGAGTCAGGTCTTTTGCAAACAGACCAGTTGACAGAAGAGTTGAAAATGTCAGAGCTCAGCTCCAAAAAACAAGGATTTAAAAAATGCCGGAGTGCCACTTTCAGCATTGATGGCTTCAGCTTCACTATTGGTAAGAACAGCTGGGCAGGTGTGTGTGGGTGGACGTGCGTTTCTTTGGCAAGCACTCATTTTTTTATTATTTTTTTTTTACAAGCGAGTGTGTTGCTGCTGTCAGTGGTTTTGTGCGCTTTTATAATTATACATTAGCACATAATACAGATTTAGATTGAGAAAGCTAACTTTGTAAGGGTTAAAGGTGATGTAATCTTTTTAATGTTTCAATGTTATTGTTAGTACTTTCTCCTTTCTCAGCTTAATATGCAGAGACAACTATAAATAAGCCATATGTAGGTTGCTTTGTCTAAAAAATGTAAACATTTTGGCTCTGTGGCACTATGAAAACATTGAAGACATTGTTTGTTTGAGCATCCTGACCAGTCCAACAAAGCAACACTGGCTCAACCGATGGCATGAGTTTGGGGCGGGACTACGTTTGGACGACCAATGGAAGATGGAAAAAGCTAGTGGCACAGATATTACTTCACCTTTCAACACAGTCTTATAACAAGTCGTAATAATAGTAAGTAATAATTTTGTACGAGTTGTCGTACAAAAATTTGTGGCTTTTACTCCCATTGAGAAAAGTTGATGAAACTACAAACAATGGGCCTCATTCACTAACCGCGCATTCGCACATACAGTATTTGTGCATGAAATCTGCATATGAAAGTTTTCACGAATAAATCATGATTCACCAATAAGTTTGCACAAATTTTTTTCTACATTTGCAGAAAAAATGTAGAACCAACTGAAACCACACGTACACAAAAATCACATACTCCCGGTGTCCTTGTAAACATAGAATAATCACGAAATGAATGAAATTATACACACACTATAATATATATAGAGTACTGTGCAAAAGTTTTAGGCACTTGTGAAAAATGTTGCATAGTAAGGATGTCTTCAAAAATAATGACATAATTAGTTTTCATTTATCATTTAATGTCAAGCTAAATCAATATTTTGTGTCACCACCTTTGCCCTTAAAATGGCACCAATTCTCCTAGGTACACCTGGGTTTTTCTTGGTTGTTGGCAGATAGGATGTTCCAAGCTTCTTGGAGAATTCGCCACAGTTCTTCTATTTGTATAGGCTGTCTCAATTGCTTCTGTCTCTTTATGTACTCTCAGACTGACACGATGTTTTGCACAGCACTGTATATATAGTATATATACTGATCAGCCACAACACTAAAACCACCTGCCTAATATTATGATATGGGTCAGGAGCTTCAGTTAATGTTCACATCAACCATCAGAATGGGGAAAAAAATCTCAGTGATTTGGACCGTGGCATAATTGTTGGTGCCAGATGGTGCCAGACCCGACACTGTGTTGTATAAATAAATATGGAATGAGTAACCAAATTTGACGTTTCCTATCTTTAAATAAAGTGTAGAAAAGGAGGCTAGATAAAATGTGATGCGTGCATTGTGTCAATTTGAAATTCTGTTTGTTGATCTCTATGGAAATACAAGTCACGCCATCTTGTATATTTCGCTGTGAGTGCATGTGAAAGAGTTTCAGAAAAGTGTTTGGACATGCCTCAAGGAGCTAGTGAACTTAACACAAGCTGCTAAATTGGTTCAAGACAGTTTGAACTCATTTAAACGCATTCTTTGCATGCAAATTCCCTCTTTCCTGGTGTGTCATAGTAACATAAAAGCAAGAAAGTGATTATGACTCTTTCAGGCAGTCTCTAAGGGTTTCTTGAGTCGCCTGAGCACAATTAGATTACATAAGAAACAACTTTTTTTCTGAACAAAATGAATCAGTGCCTACGATTTCTATGTTCTCCAAAAGACTGAATTCTTTTATTGCTCTGTCAAATGGTGAGGGACACAACATCAGGATGCTGATTTTTCTGACAGGCTTTGGGGTTAGCAGGCTGATTTCAGCAGGAACAAAACAATACGAGCCCGATCAGCGATGTGACATGACAGTTGTTGTGGCAGAACATTGGATGGCTGTAATTATACTCCTAAAAGGTCAAGGGCTTGTATAACAAACCACAATCAGGAGATGAATTGAGAAAACGAAGCAGTGCCCAAATGGGTCTGTCCAATGGAGTCCAAAAGTGTGAGAATACTAGTGAAATTTTTAATTGACATTTTTTTCTAATTTAATGCAATATTTTTCACAAATTATATTATTAGAATAACAAATTGGGTTAAAGTTGCACTGAAAAAAAAAATCTTAAGAATTCCTTAGTTATTGGATCACGTGACGCCATGCGAGCATCGGATGTGTGAACGGCGAGCTCTGCGCACTTTGCTAGTTTTAATACCTTTTATAACATAAACCGGTGAGATTCGATACACTCTGTTCCATAACCGTACTAGGAGGACAATATGTCAAAGAATTCAAAATCCTCGGGCTCTGGAGACATTAAAAGTCACTTACATGCTCAAGCTGACACCCCTGAGCAGGCCACGGGCCCGGGAGTTGAATTGGTCGGAGAGATGTGGGAAATGCGGCGAGAGATGCTGAACACATCGGCAATGCTGATGAAGGTCGTTGCTGACTTGGAGGATCTTGCTGTGATATGTTGATCGATCACTGCCATGGAGGCGAAGTTTACTGATGTGGTCACAAGAGTGGGGGATGTCGAGAAATGGATTGATTATCTGGAGTCATCGGAGAGGGAATTATCTGCTAATCCGCTAGCGACCAAGGTGGATTTGGAGCGTGTATGGGAGAAGTTGGAGGACATGGAAAACCGTAGCCAGCGGAATAACATCCATATCGTGGGAAGTTACATCAATGGAAGGTCGCTTTTGCACTGATATTCCCGTCCAAATTGAGAATAGATGCTAAGGATGGCCATAAAACATTCACATGCCCACAGCAAGCAATGTCCTTCATGAAGTCGATGGAGTGAGTAAGTCATCTTGTGGTACTCACGTTGCAGCTGAGTGGACCGGCTCACTGAACATCCGCTTGACTGTTTGAAGATTCTGCGTGATCTTTTTGTGCTAGTTCCGCCTAGCGGCTGGAGTTTATTTTGTAGAGCAACACACCTTTCGGACAGTTTTGTGGATGAATCTACACGCTCTTTGTGCTTATTCCACCTATTGGCTGGAATTTATTTTGTGGAGTATTTCTGGCAAAGTCATTGGAGTAAGTCATTTGCTTGCACTCATGTTGCAGCCGAGTGGACCGGCTCACTGAACATCCGCTTGACAGTTTGAGGAAACTGCATGTTTTTTTTTTTTGTGTGTGCTGGTGCCGCCTATCGGCTGGAGTTTATTTTGTGGAGTATTTCTTGCAAAGTCATTGGAGTAAGTAATTTGCTTGTACTTATGTTGCAGCCGAGTGGACCGGCTCACTGAACATTTGTTTGACTGTTTGAAGAATCTGTGCATTCTTTTTGTGCTGGTTCCGCCTATCGGCTGGAATTTATTTTGTAGAATTACACACCTTCAGGACAGTTTTATGGATGAAGCTACACGCTCTTTGTGTTTATTCTTCCTATTGGCTGGTGTTTGTTTTATAGATTATCTTTTGCTGTGTAATTCTGTCTCACAAAGTGTGTATAGAAACACCGGAGTTGAGCAATCCGACGGCAAGATTGTCACGGAGGCTCACGGAGGCTCTCATAGGTGTGCATGGACTGTTTGAGTTTGGAGGGATGGGGTTAAAGTGCACGTTTTTCTTTTCTCTGTTTTTTTTTTTTTTTTTTTTCTAGGGGATGTTCAGGGTTTGATTGTTGCACTAATGTTGGAATGTGGTCTTTATAATCTTGTCTTTGACACACAATCTATTTTTTCTTATATGGCAAAATGTCAAATGTTATTATGAGTGGATTGTCTCTCTCCACGTGGAATGTGAATGGGTTTGGGAACCACATAAAAAGAAGGAAGGTTATTTCTCTTCTTAAGCGTAAGAAATATGATATAGTGTTTCTTCAAGAAATGCACCTTTCTCTGCAGGAATCTGAAAATTTGGAAAGATATGGGGTGGGCATTTTTTTATAGTGCTGGCTCGAATAAGAGCAGAGGAGTCATTTCACTGATAAGTAAACATCTACAATTCAAATGTCTCAGAGCAAAGATAATTTACAAAGAGTTATTGTTTTAGCTGAAATTCAGGGACAAAGTCTTATTTTGGCTAATATTTATGCACCTAATGTTGATGATCAGGGCTTTTTTATAGATCTTTAAGGGATTTTGCAAGCTGCTGGCACCCCTCATGATATAATATTGGGAGGAGACTTTAATCTTTTGATGGACTCAGTCCTTGATAATAGTGAAGCCAAAGTGTGCAAGCCCCCTAGAGCAACATTGACGCTTCACAGGATGTGTAAAAATCTTGGACTTACAGATATTTGGAGACTTTTGAACCCATCTTGTAGGGACTATAATTTTTTTCATTAGTCCATAAGATTTACTCTAGAATAGATTTTTTTTATATATATATCTAAGTCCCTCGTTAAGAAAGGAGGATGATTTTCCAAGGGTGATGGCGGGAGGTGTGGCACATAAGCTTTTACTTTACGCAGATGATATTATATTATTCGTCTCCGACCCCACTAGATCTATGCCTTGCCTCCACAGAGTTATTAATTCATTTTCTAAGTTCTCAGGATACAGAGTTAATTGGTCTAAATCCAAAGCTTTGGCTCTGACAGCGTACTGCCCGGTAACGGCTTTTCAGCCAGGTGACTTCCAGTGGCCCAAACAGGGCATTAAGTATTTGTGTATTTTATTCCCAGCAAATTTGTGTGATTTAGTTAGTTAATTTTGACCCTTTAATAAAAAAGGTTTTCGAGCGATGTGGGCAAGGGGGCTTCATTACATTAATCTATGATTGGGAAGATTAATGTTATTAAAATGAATTGTATTCCAAAATTCAACTACCTGCTACAATCTCTCCCTACAGATGTTCCCCTCTCTTATTTCAAGCAATTTGATAGCATAGTGAAGTCCTTCATCTGGAATGATAAATGTCCCAGATTACATTTCAGTCAGTTGCATAGGCCGATTGACAAAGTTGGGCTAGGCCTACCCAAGGTTTTGTTTTATTGTTATGCATTCGGTCTCAGACATTTGGCTCATTGGTCGCTTCCACCTGAGAGAGCGCCTACCTCGTTTTGTATTGAACAGGAAGTTCTTTCCCTTATTTTGCCATTGAAAAAGCCTTTCTATCAAACTAACCGGAGAAGTTAAGTTACACCCCGTTATCTTGCATTTGCATTCGGTATGGACAAAAGTGTCCAGAGTGTTTAATTCGGACATTTATCAGTTTATTAGTTACCTATATGAGAGTGGAGTGTTAAGATCCCTTGAAAATATGGTTCAACATTTTGGGATTCCCAGATCTCAGTTCTTTAGGTATTTACAGCTGTGCCACCTGCTCTGTACTATTTTTGGGAGTAGCTCACACCCCCCCAAAAGTGGCAGATACTCTGGGAGTGGTGATTGTTACTTTTGGAAAAGGTCATGAGGCATCAGAGTATTACTCCCTGCTAATTCAGAGTCTGGGGGACGGAGCTTCGGCTTCTCTCAAGAGATTATGGGAGAAAGATCTAAACTTGGTATTGGAGGAGGGAGTGTGGGCTAGGACTCTAAAAAAGTCAAGTCTGCATCTAGAAATGCAAGGGTGCAGCTTATGCAATTTAAGATTTTACATCAATTCTATTAGACCCCCTCTAGATTGTATAGGCTTGGTCTGAAAGACACCTGCAGGCGATGCCAATCAGAAGATGGGGACACAACCCATGTTTTTTGGTGGTGTTTTAAGATTCAAGAATTTTGGGCATTCAAATTCATTTTGCCCCAGACTCTGTATTTTAGGTGATGAGGCGGTCATTAATATAGGGGATACATATATAAAAAATTGGGTGTTATTGGGTGCCAGTGTTATGATCGGCAGACAGATTGATCTTAGGGGATGGAAGTTGGCTGGAGTGCCCTCATTTCAAGAGTGGTGCACAGGTGGCGGCATTCATGGAAATGTCATGTAGAAGGCTAGGCAATTTAGATTCATTTAATTAAAAATGAGGCAGCAATTTGGCCTTCTTGGAGGGCTCTCGTGGGAGGAGCAGTGGAGAGAGAAGTGTAGTTTTAAATGTGTGTGATTATTTTTTTATTTTTGTGTGTGTGTGTGTACTCAAGTGTGCCCAAAGGGATATTTGTTGAGGGTCAGGGTGGGGTTTGGGATTGGAAGGGGGAAGAGAATAATGGGGGGGTTAAATGTTGATTCTGTGAATATATGTTTTGTATTTCTTTGACAATTGTGTGAATCAATAAAATGTGTTAATCATAATTAATAGTCATAATTATTAATCATAGTCATAACATTTATAACAAAACTTTCTAACTATATCCAGGTTTAAATTAGACATTAAATCATAGATTTACATTGTGATAATGAATTTTGTACCCTGTTTCTGTGTTAAAAACAATAGCTATGTGATCATTTAGAGTCTCAACATGTCAGATTCATTTTGATAGATGAAACAAATCATCACTGGAACCTGTTTATTATAAGCCTGTATGTGTGTGTGCTATAAAGGAAGCACACACAAACAGTCACGCAAGAAGGGTTTTCTCCCGTGGATCTCCCATGCTGCCCGTGCGATTACCGTCTCCATGGTCACCAGCGGAGGCAGGATGTGATGTCACAACCTAGTGATTCTTGCCTCTGCTTGACAAACAACCTCAACCCATCCCTTTCCCATAGTGCTGCCTATGTGTGTGTGTGTGTGTGCGTGCGGGGGGGACACACCTAATGGGGCCTTATTAAGGCACTTGTTGGGTAGTCAGTAAGGCTCTTAGGTTAGAATGCAAAGTCTGTATGGAGACCTAAAGTGCATCTCAAATAATGTACAGTATTATTAACTATGCACTTGGCCATCTAGTATATTTTCAAATGGTAGTGCCATCTCAAATGGATCACCAGCATTTTTACGACAAGGAAGCATTTGCCATTTTTCAGTTGAAAGAAGTGACATTTCAAATGTACACGATGTGTTGCCGCTAGCTTTACATGTCAGAAAATGTTTTTCCCGCCTTTTAATCTTTGTATATTTATATATGTAATTTCCAATTCATAGTAGGATAGGGTATCTAAATCTACACCTGAGAATCAACAACCACTGAGTAATTACTCTGAATTCTTGGTTCATTTCAAGTTAGACATAACGAAATGAATGATTTTTATTAAGTTTTTGAAAAGAATGGGCTGATAAAAGTTATTTGTTCAGTAAGAAGCGCTGGACGTTTGCAGTGAATATTCAAAAGAACCGAATCATAAGAGTCATTAGTTCAGGAATTGGACTGTAATGGCCGCGCTTCATGATGCTATAGATTCAAATAAACCAGCTCAGAAGAGTCATTCATTTGGGAATCGGACTACACTGATCGCGCTGTATGTTTCACGCAGTAAATTCAAATGAACCGAATCATAAAAGGTTTGTTCGGGAATCGGACTACACGTCACACTGTAGTTGTATACAGTATATGTATATATATATATATATATATATATATATATATATATATATATATATATATATATATATATATATATATTTGTATTGTATATATAAAGCAAATATATAAATCATATACAGTATGTACAAGTTTGTCCGAATTTTATATCAGTGAACATACAGTACAAATGGTATATTGCCATATATATAGCAGATTTCTGTTGGGGAGGGATAAATGTATGGAAAAAGCGGTCCTAGCAAGTTACCTGGGAGGGAAGGCTTGGGTGATCGTATATGCCCCTCACTGGGGGCCTTTCTGTCGTCAGGTTAGACGAGTAGTGTGAGCTGCCCAAGGGGAGTCATTATCGTTAATGAAGAGTCCTTTCTCCTCTCCTGAGCACTGACTTGTTGGACACTCAGCAGCCTGACGAACTCGCTGTGCTAAAGGCTCCTCTCTGATTTCCCTCTCATTACCTCCATGCCCCCTGCAGACTGGCAGTCCCCACTTAACAACCTCACATCTTTCTCTCACGCTCTCTCTCTCTCTCTTTTCATGTTATAGTTATTTTTCCCCTTTCTTCAGCTGTCTTTCTATTAACTTTTGTGATTTGCAGTGTTTCAGATTTTTACTGACTTTCATTCCACTAAGTGACTATTTTCTCCGTCATCACTTAGATGTGTCCCTGCACAAGATTTACAGTAATGTTATTTTTTACAGTAAAATTCAAGTTTGATAAGATCATATACAGTGGCCTCCAAAAAATATTTGTACATTTAAACATGTAGTTCAGTCAAAAATGAAAATACTATCATAATTCTTATCTTCATGATGTTCTAAACCTGTATAACTTTCTTTCTTTTGTGGAACACAATTTGATGATAACTTCTGATGCAGACAGAATCTTTTTTTTTTGTCATGGTCATCACAGTAAGAGGTTGATGCCTACGGTATCTAAGTTTATAGTTGACAAATTGTTTTGCGATATTGATATGCTATATATTTTTTTATTATTTTTAAAGCTGAAATGTGTAACTTTTTTATGTAAAACTACTTTCTCCTATCCTCGCCTGATATGTAGAGACAATATGTCAACCATTCATACAGGCCGATCTCCTCGAAAACTGTAAACACTGTGTCTCTGTGGCACTATAAAAATCACTCTGTTTGTTTGAGTGGCCTGTCCAGCCTGAAACAGCAACATTGACTCAATTATTCTTATCATTAGGGGCGAAGCCACGAAGTGGATGTAGCCCCTATTGCATCCGTTAGTATTATAATTCTTCCTCCCCAATGGGAGTCTATGTCACCCCATAGAACCGTTCGTAGGAAAATGATGAAATTTGGCACACTGATCAGCTTTATTGCCAAGTATGCTTACACATACAAGGAATTTGTCTTGGTGACAGAAGCTTCCAGTGCACAAACCCCATAGCAAATTTGGGGTCTCTAGGACAAACTCCATAGCGCCACCACCATGTCAAAAATGTACTTTTCTTTTGAGGATATCTTTTGAACCATTTGACCTAGAAACAGAATACTATTTGCATTTGATTACTCTGTTCCTGATGATTCCAACAGACCCCTTTGCTTTAAAACTCCACCCATAACAGTGGTCGTTATCTTAGATTATGATGTTTACAGTTTAAACCTTTGACCTCCCTTAAACTTGGTCTGATTTTCACAAACCGTGGCTCAAAATAATCTCCAGACCGAGCCGCACAGACCTGACTTTACTTCAGTTTGATTATGCAACTGTTAAAAAGTTACGGCATCATGAATTTAACGAGGCTGACGTGAAACAGGATTTTAGGCTAAATCTTGGCAGCACTTTGTCCTTTCTGAACAAAACTTGGTATGCTTCATTAGGACCAGGATCTGAGGGAATCTGAGGGAACTTTGGTGACAGCGCCACCTATGGGTCAAAACCTGAGCAGATTGTAGACAGTGCCACTTATTGTTCAAAGGATAACCAACTATTCTGTGTGCTGACTCTAACCCTGGCACCAGTAAGCTATGTCAACTACTATTTGGGTCCTATGGGAGCTATAGGCCAAACAGGCAATTTAGGGTGCGTGGCCCCGTAATAGCTGCTTGCAGCAATATTTATTAGTTAGATTTCACATTCCAAAGTTTACATTTAAGTAAACATTTACCTAAAAGAGCCTTCTTTTTTTCTTTTGCTCTCAAATAAATTGCAAACTGTCTAGATAATGTTAAGAACAGAAAAGCTGTAAAAACTGAAATGCTTTGAGGATTTCTGTGACATTCATTCATTCATTTTCTTTATGTATGTTCACGTACATTTTATTTAAACCCCTGGTTATTTATTTAGGTTATTGAAAAATCTCATTGTTCTGACAACTTAGCATTACAAAAAGTTCTACCATACAATTGTGTCAAATGATTCACAAGCGAGCGAATCGGTTTAAACGAGTCATTAACATGAACTGGTTCAAAGAGTGTTTTGTACGCAAATCCTACACTATACTCACCAATCCCCCGTCCCCTGAGGTTCAGTTCTGGTAGCTGCAAATGTGAGGTGTTTCTGGATGCATTTAAGCTTCTGCTGTGATATTAGTGTTTAAAATGTCTTGTGGATATACTGCTGCAGCGAGCAGTCTGCTGCTGATTTATTGTGCAGTGTCGTTAGGTGTCCTGCAGAGGGAGCTCTTCATTAAGTTTTTCAAGCGATGCACTTCCTCTGTGCAAACAACACCTGTTCGGTCTTTGGCCTGAAACGGTTTCTGCTAGTCATCCATCCAGTAACCAATGAGAAACATGAAAGCTACGTCGTATTTTTAACAAGGAGCTTTTATTTTTAGCAGAAACCTTTAATGTAAACATAGAAAAGCCTGATATCCCTATTACAGCTGACAGCATCTAAAGCTGTCAATAATAATTGTTACATTGTATTATTAATATTTTACAGTATATATTAATTTATAAGTGTGATATAAGTATTATGTTAATATATATATATATATATATATATATATATATATATATATATATATATATATATATATATATATTTATATACTTGTATTTATAGTATTTTAAAGATTCAAGTATTGCAAATTAATTGCAGAATGTTGCAAAATTAGCTGCAAAAATAAAGGGCATCTTGTGGAGCAATTGCTTCTGTTTCACACATGACAATAAAAGACTGAGCACAAGCTGGTCCTGAATAAATTATTTAATCAATTACAATAATGACAATCGTGCATGTGTGTAATTTTATTTTTTACTCTGTGCTTGTGCACTGTGGGATTTAAATGTATCCAAGTGGCTTGAGTGTTTTGACTACGTTCACCAAAATTCGTTCAGATCCATTTAATGATTAATTCAGTGACCATTTCTGGTGATACCAGAAGGTGGTGACAAATGAGTGTTTTGTGTGAAATGAGTTAGACACTGAATCAACTATAAAAATAACATTTTAACCCTTTAAAATGTGTATGTCTACAGACCTACAAAGAGACTTTAGCAGAGGATTTAAGACAACAATGATAGTCCTATAATAATTATAATGAGTTTCAATAAAGTCCGTATGTTTTCATGTATAAAAAAGCGTGTCTACGTATCTATTGACTTCAGTAAAATACATATGTTCAAAGAACGCAGCAGATCTATCTTTTTTCTACAGTTTGTTGACTGCACACCAATATAGAGGTAAAAAACAGGAGCTGATATTAAAAATAGCTTTACATGTGTAGCCAAGTGTAGAAATTTCATGTAATTTAACTTTAGTCATAAATTGGATGTGGCCCCTTTAAGAGTTGTGCGACACCCACTTTTTGGCACTCTTCTGCTTACATTAAATATGTGTTCACAAGAGTCGTATGTTAAAATTGAGTGTTTGTTATGGATAGTTTTTTAAGGATGCATATGGATTGCATGTGTGTAGTTTCACCACCTTGTGCACATGCAAGGACTAGGAATATCTTATTTAATGATTTATAGCTTAGAGTGTTTTCCAGTTTAGTAAATAAGTGTAATACATGTTAAATGTGAAAATATGTGTAATGAGAATTGTATTGTTTAAAATGTTATACATGTCCTTAAAGCCTGGTTAGAAATGCATAAAATACTTTGAGTGATTTAAGCATGTGTTAAATTCATAAAATGCTTTGAGTGACTTAAGCATGTGTTAAATGCATAAAATGCTTTGAGCAATTTAAGCATGTGTTAAATGCATAAAATACTGTGAGTCTTCAGGCATGTGTTAAATGCATAAGATGCTTTGAGTGGTTTTAGCAAGTATTTAAGTGTATAGGGTGCTGTGAATGATATAAGCATTTATTAAGATGATGTATGCTGAAGTATATGGGTAGCCTAATGCTCTGTTTGTATTTTCTTTTGAGATAAGCCTCTACCGTATTTCATTTGTTGTATTTCGTTGTACCATATTTCATTTTTGTATCTCATTTTTGTATTTCATTTTTTTTATTATTAATTTCCCTTTTTTTTTCACTGTAAAAAAAAAAAAAAAAAAAATGGCAGCTGTGGTTGCCAGAATAATTATGTAAAAAATACAACTTTACAGAACAACCTGTATATTTTACAGTTTAAAACTGTTGTTTTTATGGTATATTTTACGGTGCAGAACCGTCGTTTAGATTATTACATGATAAACTTAATATATTAACCTTCCGAACTATAAAAATCTGCTTTTCACTTTATAATGTATTGTTAATCACTGTAGTAACTACAGAAGAGCACATAATGACATTAAGTTCATCAATAGTGGCCCTTCCAGGAACAATGACATTTAAACATGCAGTGGCAGTACTCAGTTTGACTCACACAAACACTAAACACCATCAGGGTAACACGTGAAATTAAATTATGCATTAAACATTAACTAACTCTACATCAAATATAACACAGAACACCCCAAAGTACATAACTGATATTAAATATAAGAAACATAACTATTCCCATAAAATATAATGAAATGTAATGGGTCACGCAGGGAATTCTGGGAAACACACAATCACTGTTTTTTACAGTAATTTTAACAATAATTTATTGTAAAAAGTACATGTACTCTCTTGTTAAAAGTAATGTAAATTTTAGCAGTTAATTATACGAGAAAATCATACTTTTTACATCTAAAAAATTTAATTTTTACAAAATTTTACCATAAAACTACATGTATTGTCTTTTTAAATATATAAAAAAATTTTAACATATATTTTACGGTAACCAATTTATGTTTATTTTGCTGTAGCATTTTACAGTCTTTTACCATTAAAATTACAGAAAGTTTTTACAGTGTACTGTAAAAATACACTGACCATTTTTTAGTTTTTTTTTTTTTATTATTATTTTTTTTTTTTAGGTTTTTTTTTATTAGGTTTTTTAAAAACAGCCTTCAGAATAAAACACCAAAAGATATTTTTGTATCCGTGGTGATTATTTACAACCCACCGGCTACACATATTTAACACAGATCTAGTAATCTGCTTAAATTGACAAAAAGAACCGATCAAACTTTTACCTCACAAGCATAATGTAAGAAGATTAACTTAAGGAAGACACATGCGCTGACATAAACTCCACTTACAACGTGTCCTTAAAAGAAGGATTGTCCTTAGTTTTGTTTTTCTGCAGTGCATTTCACATAATGCTGCCAATCAAGAACGATATGCCGATAAATACAGTAACTCTTGTTTGTGTGTTCCTCATTTCTAGATTATTTATTCAGATCAACATCAATGCCAATAAAAAAAACATGGATAATCGAGCATTGTTGAAAGCAACTTAAATGAATGGAGCTGCATTAATTAGACTGTCTGACTGACGGCCTATTACGTAAGGGATGTTTCGGCTCATGAAACTCACCTGTGACTGGATGGATGGTTGCTCAATCAGCCCAAAGTAACAAAACACAAAGAACACTGTATACAAATCCACCATTTGGACTCGGTATGGGTTTAGCTTGAAAATCACCTTTTTAAAGAGTGCGTGACACTGCTACCCCCCTGTTGAAAGTATCAACTTTGTCTCAGATGTTTGTCTTAAAATGTGGTTTTAAGGAGGATTAACAATGGACACAAAGGGGAAAACTGTTGACATACTGTACACATATCTATCTACTCTTTTTCTATATATATATATGAAATACAGTAGATAGAGGTAAATTAACAGATATTCAACTCAGGTAATTTGATCATGGAAGAATTTGTTGAGAAATGTTTTGAGTTCATATTGAAATCTCTGACTTTTGAATGCAGACTTTGTATGTTGGTAAATCTGAGCACATTGCGAGACATTGTTGAGATCTCTGAATCTCTAAAGGAGACACATGTGATTACTCTGGTCTTCCATTTTATAATTTGCTTTCCATTGAAGTTGTCAAGGAAAAGCAATTCAGATTTTAAAGAGATCTCAGCTGTGAATCTTTTATTCTTATCTTCCCCCTTCCTCTTTCTGCCAAAATATTCCTTCCTTATATCAGAAAGCACAACTGAAAACTACTGCATCATGACCATATTTCATATTTCTCGTTCTCTGCTCCCTCCACATTGTACATTATACTTTATTCAAGCACCCGATAGCATCGCAAAACTCGCAAAGTTAAGCTACATCCATCTTCTTTTTCTCCACAGTGGCGAACGAAGCAGGAGAGAGCAGTTCGAGACCTCTGGCACGCTTCGCACGTGAGTATCTGCAATCAGACACGTGATTCAAACTTTTTAAACTGAGCTGACTCATTACTTCAAAATTATGTTTCCTGGAAAGTTCACAGTTAAAGTTTCCATTGATCAAACACAGATTTGTAATTATAACTCCAGGGAGAGGTGTTTGAAATCCTTCACATTGTCAATGTGTCATCTGGAAGCTAGGTGGCAGAATCAACCAAACACACAGCAATGTGTGAGTGTGTGGTCTGTTTTCCTGTGGACAACTTAGGTCATCTTCACACTGGGCCGCTATAGAGTGCAACAGTCACCACACACTTTTTCAGCTGTCTTTGTTCCGAACATATTTTTCCCATTCATTTAAATCCTTAATAAATGGTTCTAACCCATGAGCAAAACCAGCCAAATGTTGATTTCACAAAAGTGAAAATAAATACTCGGATATCGATAAATCGGCGCACCAATTTTGTAAGGGTACATCCATGCCATTACATATTGGTGTCTTTTTCTCTCTTTCTCTGTGTCATTCTATTTCTTCCTCTCTCTACCCTGGTCTTGCATTCTGTTGTCTACACCCCTCTGAGTGTTTGATCTCTGATTGTTGCATCAGGTTCCAAGTCTCAGAATGCTTTGTGGAACGCCATCACAGCGGGCATCGGGATCAAGGACAAGGACAAGGACAAGCGTGGCATTCTGATTGACCCCCGGAGCCCGGAGGAGATTCTAGCCGATGACCTGCCCACTGTCGACAGCCCTGATGCCATGGAGAAGACCGCCATCAGGTTTGACAGACAGTTCAACCCAACATGAAAATTCTGTCATCATTTGCTCACACTCATGTCGTTTCTCACCTGTATAACTTTCGTTTTGCCATGGAACACAAAATGAGAAGCTTAGAAGAATGTTCACACTACTCTCTTACATACAATGAAAGTGGATGGTGACTAGGGACTGTAAAGGTTTAAAAATGAATAAAAGTAGTCCATATGAATTGTCCACACTATTCCAAGTCTTCTGAAGCTATATTATAGTTTAGCTTAGACATTTTGCTATAAATAACTCCTTTGTGTTCCACAATATAAAGAAATTCATACAGGTATGGAACAGAGGGTGTGTAAATAATGAAATAATTTTCATTTTTGGGTGAACTATCACTTTAAATGCTTTCAGTGCCATGAACTGAGTTGGGAAAAAATACTTTCCCTTTTCCAGTTGTTATCCAAAAGCGCTGTGAACCTATAAAGCCAAGCTGGATGAATGGACATGCTCTGTGAGCAGAAATTATGCAGTAATTATGTCTCTTAAAGTGGTATTTTCCACTCATAAGCACAGCTGATAGGAGTCGGACAAGACAGGATAATTGATTTATTTGGAGCTCTGGTGTTGCGGAATAACTTCTCTTTTCGATCAAACCAGGCATGATAGTAGTAAAATAAATTAAAATACTTTTAAAAATAAAGGATCCAATTCTGGAACCAAAAAGATGCCACTGAAGAACCTTTTTAAGTCCCACAAATAACTTTTTTATTCTCCATATCTTTTAGAAAACCACCTACTGGGGCTGTAAAGAACCTAGAAACCAAAACGCTGATCAAAATAGCCTAAAATGTGACCTTAAAAAATGTTCTCTTAAGAAGATGATAAAACCATTGAATAATCTTAATTTTTTAAGAGTGCATTTGTGCTCCAGTTTGTCATGCTGATCTCGAAAACAGACTCTGGGCTATTGACAGGTCAGCGCACAAACTCTCATATTATATAGAAATGATAAAGCACAAAAATAACATCCTAATTGCTTTGAAGATTTTGATTATGGTGATGATGTCAGTCTCAGGTGCTGCTGTGTTGTAGATTCTCTTTTATGATATCTTGTGATGTGACAGATGGACTAATCTGTCCATCCATCCCAGAGGACAATTTCATTGTTCATAGGTTGATCTTTCATATAGCTCAGTAGACTCTCAGTTACAGTATGTTTCATTTAAGTATCAACTTTCCTAAAATTCCTTTGGAGAAATAGACACAAATGAGACAATTGTTGATGTACTGTACTTTAAGAGTATAGAACTAGGCATAGTTCACCCAAAAATGAAAATTCTCTCATCTTTTACTCACCCTTATGCCATGTGTATGACTTTCGTTCTTCTGCTAAACACAAAAGAAGATTTTAGAAGAATATCTCAGCTCTGTAGGTCCTCACAAAGCAAGATTTTGAAGCTCCAAAATGCACAGAAAGGCAGCATAAAAAATAATCCATAAGACTTCAGTGGTTAAATCTATACCTTCAGAAGCGAGATGAGGTGTGGGTGAGAAACAGATCAATATTTAAGTCCATTTTAACTATTCTATTCTACTCCCTGCCCAGTAGGTGGCGATATGCATGAAGAATGCGAATTGTCAAAAACAAAAAAGAAGAATGTGAAAGTGAAATTGGAGATTGATTGTAAAAAAAAAAAAAACCAAAAAAGAAAAAAAAGACTTAAATATAAATCTGTTTCTCACCCACACCTATCATATTGCTTCTGAAGATATTGATTTAACAACTGGAGTCTTATTGATTACTTTTATGCTGCCTTTATGTGCTTTTGGACCTTCTGGTCACCATTCACTTGCATTGTATGGACCTACAGAGAGGAAATATTCTTCTAAAAATCTTCAAACACATCTGGGATGGCATGAGGGTGAGTAAATTACCAGATAATTTTCATTTTTAAGGTGAACTATCCCTTTAAATTAATATGAAAAGCATTGCTCTAATAAATTGGTCCACACTGTCCACATTGAAAGATTTTTCTTTCCTATTGCATCTTCTCCTTTAGACACAACATAGAACAGGGCGGATGGCTGCACTGCCATTTCAACTGATTTTCAATTTTGACATCTGGCTATGATCAGTAATCTGTATCTGCCTCACATTTTTTCATCATGTTACTGAGTTTTATGTTTGAAGAGCACTATGGCATCCCTTTAGAGGTCTATGAAAGAATAAAATAGAGAGAAAGAGAGAGAAAATGAATGGAGGAAGAAATAGGGAATGATACTAAGTAAAAGGTTGCAGTTGCCTGGTCAAACAGTTTTCCATATATTTGTCAGAGAGGTTGAAATTCAAAATATTTGTATTTGTGAGTGTATATGAGATTGACATGTCAATATATGTGTACCTTTCACATGTGTGAGAGAAATTATGAGTTTATCCAAGAAATGGACAGCACCTAAAAGGGATAGTTCACGCAAAAATTAAGATTCTGTCGTCATTTACTCACCTTCATGTTATTCCAAATCCATATGGCTAACATTATTCCATGGAACACAAGACAGAATATTACGGACTGACAACCTCAGTCACCATTCATTTTCACTGCATATTTGTTTTTGTGCATAAAATAAAAGTGAATGGTGACTGAGGCTAACATTCTGGCTAACATTTCCTTATGTGTTCCACAGAAGTAATTTAGTCATACAGGCTTTAAGCAACATGAGGGTTTGTAAGAGTTAATTTTTGGGGGGGCTACATTTTAGCACCCATAAAGGTTTTGTTTTTGCTTTTTAATGGCAGGTTCCATTGTTACATCTTACCCCATGTGGTGAGTCTTTGTTTGTTTGTTTGTTTAATGCTAACCATCCAAAATCCTGAGATTTTAACATTTGGCTTTAAATGTGCAAAAATGCATTTTTGTCCATTTCTCATACAGCAATCCAGTAAAACACCCTAATCCATTACAATCCCAGTGTATCCAAACAGATTTTGCACAGACGTCAGAGACTCATTCCAGTCATTTGAAAGGGAACGATAGGGAAGTGACTGATGGAACAGTGTGATATTTTGGACTCAGCTGTCTGCTGGTGTGACCGGCTGTGTTAAACAGGGAGACTCTTGTGGACTGTGATGTTTTGTATAGCGAGCGTCTCCTCATTAATCACCCAGGGAGAGGATCGGTGGGAGGGGGGAGACCGTATGGCATTAGCACTGACGTCAGCACCAGACACTGTCTGCTATAAATATCCCCCGTAAACTGTGCTCCAGTGAATCCTTAATGTTCTATTAGTGTGTTATTGTGCACTTGGGGTCCTCGGGAAGACACATTTGGCAGGTAAGGTGATGGGCTGCAGGTGAAAAAGCCCGCCAAGATGGGAACGAGCCAGTCTGAGCATAGCAAGATGAGATGGCAGGATTTGGCATGGTTAACCTCCACCCATTTTCATAAGACATTCCAGTGTGAATTATTTATTACATTTCAAAGTCTCTGTAAATTGTAATGATGAGCGCTGGTTAATTTCTTGTGTTGACGCATTTCCTACTGAATCAGGAACTTGGGGTGGGACATATCGAAGAGCTTGTCCCTTTGTTTAAATTACCATTAGGCTTTAGTTTATGTCACAGCCATGACCATGAGCCATAAAAAATTGTGTTCTGTTTTCCCAATAGAGAGAGACTGTAAATTTTAAATGCGTTCGTCTGCTATGTGAAATTTGTCAGTGTTTAGAAGTACGCTGTCATATCTAGCCTAATAGACAAGAACTAAAAATATGAAATTTTGTCTGATAACGATATTAACAAAACACTACAGGTCAATACCGATATTTTGTCACTTAACTTGTTTTGTCATCAGATCACTGTTTACTTAGGAATTATGCTTTAATGTATGTTTAATATGTAAAAAGAGTTATAATAAATCATTTCCATTGAACATATATTGGATCTGTTGAACACAAAACAGGACAAAAATTTAAGAGACCCAAAATGAAAGATAAAAAAGAGAATATAATGTTATAAAAAATTTGTATTTGTATTACCCTTTAAAAAGATGTTTTTATTTTTTAGATTTTTATTTTTTAAATACATAAAATATTATTATATACTTTATACAATGCATTGCATTGATGTAATTAATTATAAATAAACCATCATTTTTCATATCTGTGTTTTCATGCCTATGACCCATATGCCGATGGTTTTAATTTGGTCAATAATTTGCCTATACATATTGTTGCCAGATAAATCATTGCATCCCTAACTAAATGCCTTAATATTTTTATTTTTATTTTATGGGGTCTTTAAAATATTTTCTCCTGTCCAAGCTTAATATACAGAGACAACTGTATAAGTAAGTCATTTGTTGGTTAATTTCCTTGAAAAATGCTAACACTGTGGCTCTGTGCTATATCAAAACATTGCTCTGTTTGTTTCAGCATCTCAACCAGCCCAACATCACACATTTGCTCAACCAATGGCATGAGTTCGGGGCGGGTCTATCTGTTTGACTGGCCAATGACAAATGGGAGGAATGAGAGGGAAACTCGTTTGAAAGCAGTCATTGTTTTTGTAATTCTGATGGATGAAGCTAGTGGTTCAGAAATGACACACTTCATCTTTAAAGAAAGAACAAAATAAAGAATTAAAGACGGGAAACACAATGAGAGGATGGAAATTTGGGAATTGTACAGAATGTGAGTTTGTATGTGTGTACATGAGTGGAGAGCTGAAATGGTTG
This sequence comes from Myxocyprinus asiaticus, assembly GCF_019703515.2. NCBI lineage: Eukaryota > Metazoa > Chordata > Actinopteri > Cypriniformes > Catostomidae > Myxocyprinus > Myxocyprinus asiaticus. The sequence continues at coordinate 29,904,031 of NC_059387.1, forward strand.
ATGAAGAGGTTTATGTGTGTGAGGAATTAACAGGCCGAGGAGAATGTGTGTACCGTGGAACCACCATTGTGTGAGTGATTGGAGTAGACCAGTCTGATCTTATATCAAGCTGAGGTCTTTGTTTTTCTGAAGGGAAGGACATTAAGATTGACAGGGCTGCTCCTTCATTAGTCTTATCTAAAAATGCATGACTAAAGTTGAACTGATTCAGCATGACCCTTATAGATTGGAGTGCCAGCTGCATTTATTATTCCAATTTACTAAAAGGTGACTTTTACTCTATGACAAACATGTTCACCTTTACACTCTACCGAAGAGTATCACAGGCAATCCTGTTGGAATTTTCTCCATAGGTTTTTTTTAAACAGGCTCTTTAATTGAGTTACTGGAACATATGTTGGCATTATATGACATTTTAAAGATCAAATTTCTTTCTCTCTCTTTTTTTTTTTTTTTTTTTGTTCAAATCTTAATCATGAGTGGTGTCATTTTACAATTTCTAATGTAAAAAAAAAATAAAATTTTCTAACCACAGTGCTAGGGTCTTGTGGGTTGTTGCTAAGTGGTTGCTTACTGGCTGGGGTAGGTAAAAATATTGATTTTCCATTGCATCGGGATCTTCATCTCAATATCGATTGTTAAATCCCAAAATCGATCTTTTAGTCTATGCGCAACCCTCCACTACAATGCGAGGAAATCACTCGCATTTGCAACCAAATTTCGCATGATGCGACTAAAATGTATATATTTGGCAACTGGCTGGTAAATATTAATATTTTACTCACCAGTAATTGTGTAGTAAAGAGATGGATTATTCAGCAATGAGATCCTTTCACTGCGTGTTGAGTGTATAATTTTTTCCGTGTAATGTATGTCCAAAGATGAGATCCATGCAACCCATTTTTCATCAGGGCTCAACGCTTGGTTGGGCCAGTGCTTCAGATTGTTACTGGCCCTGCCAAAATTTTCACTGGCCCCAGCAGTGGAGGAGATTATGTGTTTTAGTCACTGAGTTAAAGATATGATTATTGGCTGAATGTAATAAACATATGAATCCCTGAGAGAGGAGACTTGCTACTAAATTTGTTGTGACTGTGTAATATACAGTAGGTAGAAATGCCTAATCTATGAATTAAGAATGTGGATATAAACATAAAATCAGACAACCCAAACAAGACCAACACTGACTGATATACAAAGCACAAAAACAAAAATACCTGTACGGTCCAGAAATGAGACATGTAGTAGGTGTTTTATGCAGCTGAACAGCTCTGATAATAATAGCCTAATAGCGGTTTTGCTTCTTTTCATATCAAATGCCATTATCATGTCGAATTAGCTTTTACGTTTTGAAACATCACCACAATTAAATGTATACTTACATTTTGGCTCGTGATTTCCAGGCACGTGTATAATCAGGGTTTAACAAAGTTTATTATGTCTCATTCTGCGCTTCATCTCTAAAGGCAAATGAATGAGAGAAAATTTGCTTTTTTTAACAGTGGGAATAAAACTAGCGCTCTGTCGCTTTACGAGAGCGCATGCACGTTAAACAGTCTATGCTGCACGGAGAGAGATGATGATGAGACATATGCATGGAGAGACATGGATTTTCAGTCCTACAGAAAGAAACTGTTGATTTCTTGTGTTCCAATGTGTGGATTACTACTTTTCACCAACATGTAAAAACTAAAAATGTGGGGATTTCATGCACTATGAACATGGAATGTGCGGGGACAGGCCTACTTAAAATGTTGCACAAGACATGCAAAAGTGTTTCTTTACATTGGCAATAGCTGCTGCTAAGACACTTGGAAAAGAGCGAGGACAGTGCTAGGAGAGTGCACTCGATGTCTGCACGCTCTTATGCATGCACGCAACTGTGCCTTGGTGCGTCCAGTATATTATGCTCTCATGCATCTTTGCGAGCTAAATAGAATAACACTTGCTCGTCGGTTACAATACTTTGTTTGCTCAGTGTAATTTTTGTGCTCTCTCGCTTGTTGTTTGCTTGCACTAATGTTATAAATGCAGCACTGGCCCGATCGGGCAAGTGACAGTTCTAGCAACTGGCCCGAATCTCTCTCACACTGGCCCCGGGCAGTCCTTATTGTCGAGCCCTGGTCATTGAATACAGTCTCTTTTAATACCCTTTCTGTTTGGGGCCTGTGTAGCTCAGCGAGTATTGATGCTGACTACCAACCTTGGAGTCGCGAGTTCGAATCCAGGGTGTGCTGAGTGACTCCAGCTAGGTCTCCTAAGCAACCAAATTGGCCCGGTTGCTAGGGAGGGTAGAGTCACATGGGGTAACCTCCTCGTGGTCGTGATTAGTGGTTCTCGCTCTCAACGGTGCACGTGGTTAATTGTGTGTGGATCATGGAGTGTAGCATGAGCCTCCACATGCTGGGAGTCTCCGCGGTGTCATGCACAATGAGCCACATGATAAGATGCTTGGATTGACGGTCTCAGAAGTGGAGGCAACTGAGACTTGTCCTCCGCCACCCGGATTGAGGTGAGTAACCATGCCACCACGAGGACCTACTAAGTAGTGGGAATTGGGCATTCCAAATTGGGAGAAAAGGGGACAAAAAAATAAAATAAATAAATAATACCCTTTCTGTTAAAAAAACATTTAATTCTAATCACTCATAGCAGAGATTATGTAAAGCCAATCAAGGATCTCTCGTTAACATACACTCATCTACAGACGCTCCTTATAGAAATTCCGGGTTTTATCAATGTGAATTGATTGAATACATGGATTTCTTAATTTTTAAAAAGCCAAAAGGTAACCAAAAACTAATAAAATAAAATAGTAAAATTAATATGTTCATAATGTACCTAGTTACAAGGTCCCCTGTTTAATTAACAGCATTAGCTGGGAGAGAATGTATTTCATATGTACGAAAAAAAGAAATTATAACTGAAATATACCCATATGAATCAATATCGAATCTGGAAATTTGTATCAATACCCAGCCCTATTACTGGCCCAGGTTAAAACGGCTCACCTTAAGGCCACGCCCACACTAAAATATTTTGTTTTGAAAACACATTTTGCAAAGTTGACGTCTCTCATCCATACTACGTAGAACGACATTTTCCTCCACTGAAAATGGAGTATTTTGAAAACGTTCTCCATAACAGCACACTTTGGAAAATGATGACATTAGGAAACTGAAAACTTAGGTTTCAAACAGATTAGTGTGGACGTGGCCTCTTGATATGAATTGAGCCCCTTCTTCAATGTCTATTGGGATATTTTTTCACCCATTTTATCGTCCACCAGCAAAAAATAGTAAAAATCTTACTGCTTAGAAAGTATTAGTACACCTTTTCACAGTCTGCACAGTTTGAGGAATTATTCACGTCTGTAGCATAAACGGTACTGGATGAGTTACATGCCAAAGTTTAATACGGGATTTGATCAAATGCCTTACACTAAGTTACCCTAATTTTTAAGATCTGCTCAATCAAAGAAATAATAAACAGATTAAACAATTATCAAAATAGTGAGCCTGATCTCATAAAAAATGTGACTGTGGCAACATTTTTGCAAAATTAGATATTATGTAGATATGCAGTTCAGATGTAAAATTTCCACTTAGTTAAATTGTTAATACTTTTAAAGGTTAATGCTCTTTCGAGTTTTAAATCAATGAAACCTACCTCCCTAAACCCTAAAACCTAAACCTAACCAATAGTGTAATAAAAAGCAAATGTGAGATGAAAAATGCAAATGCTGAAGCAACCACGTCATTTTGTTGTACTTCGTTTACCATTTCGACTTACATGTTTATGAACTGAATCTGTTCTTTCTACATGATTTGTGTGAAAGCAAATAAAAGTAATTGTTGTTGCAGTGCCTCTAGTGTTCATGTCACCAGGAAACTGCTGCAATACGTACAACAAGCCACAAAATTTTTTTGCAAAAATGTAACTATAAGTAATGTGTTTCTACGAGACCATATTGGAGCATTTTTCAGTGTATTTTCTTTTAATTATTGGCATTGTTCATTAGTAGACAAAATGCATCCTCCCTGCTACAGATGCTTTAGAATGGGATTCATTTCTCCCTTCATTGTGTTCTCTCTGTCTGTGTATTTCTCTCTCTCTGTCTTTTCATGCTTCCCTCTTTCTGGAGTAAATTCATGTGTAACACAGCAAGCCAAGGTTCGTCTTCTCTGAATGAACTCATTACGTGCGAGGGTGCGAGACGCAGCAGGATTGTTTCGGGAGAGTGTCTGTCTCTCCTCACATCAGCTGTCCCCGATACTTCTCCTGGCTTATGGATGATTTGACCTTTGTGTACCTCCGATCTTGGGTGGGAGCGTTCACAGGTGGACGTCCCATTCTCATCTCGTTCAAACGGCCCCGTGCACCTTGGGTTTTCTTTCGATTATCATTTCTCTTTTAGACCGAGCTTTCTGCCGGTTCTCTGATAGCTCTGTAGCAGGCAGAGCTCATTTTAGTGGAGAAACCTAATTTTCCAGTTGAGCACAGCCCTACTGAGTTGAATGAACTGAGTGAGTGAAAGCGAGATTGAGGGGGAGCATACAGGCTAGCGTTGGGAACGTGGGGAAACGTTACTGCTGGTAAACTGCATTCAGGCTTAGACAGGACAGGTGCCTGTCGGGCAACACTTTGATCTGGCTGTGTTTGGAAGAGGGGATTAAAACTGCACTAACATAAATCACTTAAAGGGATAGTTCACCCAGAAATGACATTTCTGTCTTTTTTTACTCACCCTCATATTTTTTTCAAACCTGCATGATTTTCTTTCTTCCAAGGATCACATAAGGAGATTTTCTCAATTTCTCCTCTTGTGTTCCACAGAAGAACATTTTTGGGCAAACTAGATTTCTACACTATGTTTATATAAAAAATGGAGAAATATTTAATGCTAAATGGCACTGTCTTTTTCAAAGCACTTGCTAAGCAGCAAATGAGAATACAAGTTGTCTTTGGCACAGTGATACAGTAAAACAGAGTTCATCTCTAGTCAGCCGGTGACCATTTTACAGAACTTTTTTTGTGTTAAGTTTTTTTTTTTTTTTTTTATGTCAAAAGAAATTAAAGAAATTAGTAAATAATTGTTATTATTTGTTTTGTTTAAAATCAGAAAAAGAGAAATCTGCTTGATTTCAGCAATTTCGATTTGAAGCTTAACTTCTTTTAAAATCAGATAAAAAGACAAAGATACAAGACTGTGCACTTGCCATCTTTTATGAGGGAATTAACTGCAATCACATGAAGCATTGCAAATGACGTAAATGAAATAAAAACAATGGACAAATATAAACAAATGATTTAAATTTGTTGATTATAAGTATAGAATTGATGCATTTAAAGCATATTGCAAAATATTCAAATATGTAAATTTACAAATAAATAAGTAGCTTAAGAGTGGAAGGAGGCCGTCTTGATTGCGTCATGGGAGAGCTCGTTTGGCAAGCTTTGTTTGTCGTGACTCTAATTGGTGGTTCTTTCTCTTCAGGATTCACGGTTAGTGTAGTTTTCCACCAGAAATGCCACTATTAAACACAATAAAAAAAGGCCTGGGTAACTCAGCGAGTAAAGACACTGACTACCAACCCTGGAGTTGCAAGTTCAAATCCAGGGCGTGCTGAGTGACTCCAGCCAGGTCTCATAAGCAACCATATTGGCCCAGTTTCTAGGGAGGGTAGAGTCACATGGGGTAACCTCCTCATGGTCACCATAATGTGGTTTGCTCTTGGTGGGGCACATGATGTGTTGTGTGTGGATGCCGTGGAGAATAGCATGAAGCCTCCACACACACTATGTCTCCACAGTAACACGCTCAACAAGCCACGTGGTAAAATGCGCAGACTGACAGTCTCAGATGCGGAGGCAGCTGAGGACTATGCCACCACGAGGACCTAGAGTGCATTGGGAACTGGGCATTCCAAATTGGGGAGAAAAAGGGGAGAAAAAAAAAAGATGAGATAATAGACTGATGGCTTCAACAGGAACATATACCATCAATTAACAATCTCTGAGCTCACTGTCTGTCTTTATAAGGTAACTGATAGGCTATATTGTTAATAATCAATTCCCCTATGAAGAAAAAATAATGGGATTTTTATTTTTTATTTTTTTGGAACTAGAATCTGCACTCTATTGGTTCTTATAAGCAAACTAAGTAGAGTTTATAGTGTAGTGAAACAGCATATTTTATCTTAGTTAAATCTTTCAAATGCCACCCTTCGCATATTGCTCACCAATTATATTTCAGTCTATTGAGAGGCACTGCATGTCGGGTGATTAATCACCTGTAAAAGATATCAGCATCCTTTCTTTACCATGCTTTGTTTATCCCGTCATTCATTTACAAAGGAGGCCCTGGAGAGTATTTATTTTCTCTGACCTACAAATCTAAAAGACCAATGGCTGTCATGTTTAGGGGGCTTGTTACTCAATATGAGCATCTCCCCCCACACACATATCACCTGACCTACCCGGTGCAGACCCGACTGTGAGCGGGCTGGATTAAAAGTTCAATAATTCATGAGCTGACTGGATGTTAATTAGCTTGTCCTGTCCAGCAGGACATATATATATATATATATATATATATATATATATATATATATATATATATATATATACATATATATATATAACATTTTAAAGTACTGGGTCATTATATATACACTATATTGCCAAAAGTATTCGCTCATCTGCCTTTAGACGCATATGAACTTAAGTGACATCCCATTCTTAATCCATAGGGTTTAATATGACGTCGGCCCACCCTTTGCAGCTATAAGAGCTTCAACTCTTCTGGGAAGGCTTTCCACAAGGTTTAGGAGTGTGTTTATGGGAATTTTTGACTATTGTTCCAGAAGCGCATTTGTGAGGTCAGACACTGATGTTGGACGAGAAGGCCTGGCTCGCAGTCTTCGCTCTAATTCATCCCAAAGGTGCTCTATCGGGTTGAGGTCAGGACTCTGTGCAGGCCAGTCAAGTTCTTCCACACCAAACTCGCTCATCCATGTCTTTATGGACCTTGCTTTGTGCATTGGTGCGCAGTCATGTTGGAACAGGAAGGGGCCATCCCCAAACTGTTCCCACAAAGTTGGGAGCATGGGATTGTCCAAAATCTCTTGGTATGCTGAAGCATTCAGAGTTCCTTTCACTGGAACTAAGGGGCCAAGCCCAGCTCCTGAAAAACAACCCCACACCATAATCCCCCTCCACCAAACTTCACAGTTGGCACAATGCAGTCAGACAAGTACCGTTCTCCTGGCAACCGCCAAACCCAGACTCATCCATCAGATTGCCAGATGGAGAGGCGTGATTCCTCACTCCAGGGAACGCGTCTCCACTGCTCTAGAGTCCAGTGGCGGCGTGCTTTACACCACTGCATCCGACACTTTGCATTGCACTTGGAGATGTATGGCTTGGATGCAGCTGCTCGGCCATGGAAACCCATTCCATGAAGCTCTCTACGCACTGTTCTTGAGCTACATGAATTTTGGAGGTCTGTAGTGGTTGACTCTGCAGAAAGTTGGCGACCTCTGCGCACTATGCACCTCAGCATCCGCTGACCCCACTCTGTCATTTTACGTGGCCTTCCCCTTCGTGGCTGAGTTGCTGTCATTCGCAATCGCTTCCACTTTGTTATAATACCACTGACAGTTGACTGTGGAATATTTAGTAGTGAGGAAACTTCACGACTGGACTTGTTGCACAGGTGGCATCCTATCACAGTACCACGCTGGAATTCACTGAGCTCCTGAGAGCGGCCCATTCTTTCACAAATGTTTGTAGAAGCAGTCTGCATAACTAGGTGCTTCATTTTATACACCTGGGGCCATGGAAGTGATTGGAACACCTGAATTCAATTATTTGGATGGGTGAGCGAATACTTTTGGCAATATAGTGTATATATATATTTTTCTTCACATTTTTATTCTCTGATTTGGGTTTACTGGGTCAAGGTCTGGCTGTCCACTTTGGATGTAACTACAGTATAACAGTCTTCCCTTCACCATAGTGCTTTTTAGTGATTTATGTGAAAGGAATAGTTCACCCAAAAATGATAATTCTGTCATCATTTACTCACCCTCATGTTATTAAAAACCGTATGACTTTCTTCTATGGAGCACAAAAGGAGATGTTTGGCAGAATATTAGCCTCAGTCACCATTCATTTTCATTGTCTGGAAAAACAATGCAATGAAAGTAAATGGTGACTGAGACTAACATACATCTTCTTTTGTGTTCCAAAGAGGAAAGAAACTCATAGTGAGTGTAGGGTTGATAACTAAGAACGTATTCTTATCCGGAACAATTACATTTTTAGCAATGTACTAGAACTGTAATATTTTCATAACTTTCCATTTTGTTAACTGTTCCTTCCGTTAACGTTCATTTTCTCACTAATGTGGATGGTACACTGTACTAAAATACTCTGACAGTGTTTCCTGCAGCACTATTCAGCGGCAGAGCTGCTTGTCTACTTAGTATGTAGAGCAAGCACTTAGCAAGCAGTTTAGTCTGATTCCCGAACTAATGACTCTTATGAGCTGGTTCTTTTGAATTTACAGCCCAAAACATACAGTGTGACCAGTGCACTGTGGTTCCTGAAAGAATGATCATAATGAACTGGTTCTTTTGAATCTATAGCATGAGACACACAGCACGACTAGTGTAGTGCGATTCCCGTAAGAATGACTTTCATAAACCGGTTCCTTAAATCTATAGCATGACAAATATGCGACTTGTACAGTCCAATTCCTGATCGAATGACTCTTATGAATTGGTTCTTTAAATCTATAGCATGTTACACACGTGACTCTTATGAGCCGGTTCTTTTGAATTCACAGTGTGAAAAACACAGTGCAAGAATGTGCAAGAAAATACATGAATAAATTAAATATATTAGCACATTTTTGTTTGTTTAGAATAAAAAAATAAAATAAAATAAAATAAAAAAATAGCTACTGTAGGAACAATTATTGGAAATCATTTATGCCTCTAAAAAAATCTATTTTAAAATGTTTTTTATTAGAATTGTATTAAATTTATCTCTAATTTGTAATATCTGCTCTGTTGATATCTGAAATGATCTCATCATTTGCAACAGACTGCTGAGAGTAGTAAATAGCCTAGCGGGCTGTGCTCATGAAATGTGGTGCTGATGCATTGTGGGTGACCTGAGTTGTAGTCCCAGTTTGGGAGGTCCTTTTCTAATCCCATTCCCACTCTTCTCCCCTGTCATTTCCTGTCTCCTCTCAACTAAAGACACTCAAGTAACTAGCACCATGCACTACCAGTGATCTGCATAAACTTGATTTATATGTGCAATGAATATAAAATATATTTCATGAATATTCCAAGGTTTTAAATAATTGTTTACAGGTTCTGCTTCCTGAAATTTTACAATTATATAGGACTGTATTGAAATGCCATAACTCACCCCGGATGGCAGAACGGATATGGAATTTCTCTTTTGAAATTCACTACTAGGTTTTTAGTCACAGAACAATTTGAATTATTTTTTAATGAAGAGGGAATATTCGGGTAGGTCATCAATCCACACTGGCAGACCAATGACTGCATGATTAGATATTCCAGCAATGTTAATTAATAATGCAGATGAACTATTTTTTTCTCCTTCTCTTTCGCTCTCCGTTCATCCTCCATTCCACCTTTTATATTCTTCCTAAAACATTTGACTCAGAATTGGAACATAGAAATCAATAAACTTTTAATGACAGAATTCTTAACATGCTAAGAAATAAATGGGATTGATTGTTTGGTTATAGACAGGCTAATCTCTCCCTGTAGTTCCACCCACTCTAGATCACACTGCATACTGTTTATCTCCCCTTAGAGGTTTTCATTTTTGTTGCCTTGTTGTCTGTTAAATATTCATGTCTAGCACTGTTGCTGTTTGCTTTCTACCTGCATATTTGTTTTGGGAAGGTCAAGTTTGAATAACTTTATGTGGTTATGCTTTTTGCATTTTGCCCTACAACACTGATTTAAAAAAGTGCAAACTACTGCTTATGAATTCTAATGTCCAAACAACTTGGACTCATGTTGTTCCAAACCGGTTTGACTTTTTTCTTCTTCTGTGGGACACAAAAAATTATGTTAGGCAGAATACAGTATTAGCCTCATTCACCATTCACAGTCATGCAGTTTTGGGACAACTTAAAGTTGAGTAAATGATGACATAATTTTCATTTTTGGGTGAACTATCCCTTTAAATATTGCTGTAAAAGTCTTTGTTGGGCCAAATATTCGAACAAGAAAAAAAAAAAAAAAAAAAAAAATGGCAAGTTGAGCTTTTATGATGAACTGTTTTAATATAGTTTAGTGTTACAGCTTGGTTCATTGCTCTGTCTAGAACATTGCGCACAAATTTCTCAGTGTGATTTTCAATTTTAATGGGTACGTCTGCCGTTATCTGCTTCTTTTCTTCATTTTATGGTTATAGAACAGGGAAAGTATTTTGATCTCTACTGTTGTTCTATGAGTGTGCACTGATGTATGTTGCAGTGGAAGAATTTTGTTGTAATTGCTTGTTTGGTTCAGTCTACAACTGAACACAGAGTATAATCATTTTAGAATCACCCATTATTAATATACTGTATAGCATTAAATTTTTCATGCCAGCATTATAATGGCTTTAAATTAAAGAACCTCATTTAGACTTGTCACATTGAACCTGTACTTAAGTTCCCTCTCGACATTATTCACAATAACAAGTCAACAGGCTTTACACAACACATCTGTTTAGATAATTACCATAATCACCATAACAGAGTTGTACGGAAAACAGCTTTTCTAAATTGAAACCAATTGTGTTTCTATCAGGCATTTCATACAACACACATTTGTATTTGATTCATGTGTGCACACAGTTGTAAATACTTTCTCCTATCCCAACTTAATATGCAGAGACTACACTAAGTAAGCCATTTGTGTGATGATTTTCCAGAAAAGTGTAGACACTATGGCTTTCTGGAGCTTTCTGTTTGAGCATCTCGACCAGCCCAACACAACAAAATTGGTTTAACCAATGCCGTGAGTTTGAGACGGGACTATCTGTCTTTTCGACCAATGGAAGTCATGGGGAGTATTTCAGATTTTGCAATTGACCCTTCGCTAAGCTCCGTCCCCCTTGGTTACAGTTGCTCGCTTCTGACAAGCTCTGCAGAACTCCCCGTTGGAATGAATGGGAGATTGCTGTGAAGGATGAATTTTTTTGGCAAAATATTCTCATAAACAGAATGGATGACATTTTTACGTGGGCTGATACGAAGAATGACATTGTAATGCATATTTGTCTGAAGTTTTTTGTAAGAAAAATTGTTAAATTACACAGTCATTTGAATAAAAACTGGAGACAATGAATCAGAATGAAGGCAAATGATTATTACACTCATTTGAAAAGAAAAAAACTTCACATAATAGCGATTACACATCTAATAACATTAGCATAAGTGAACAGAGCTGTTTATAACCTCTTAACGCTGTAAACTGTTTATTTGCAATCGCTTTTATTATGACCTGAATCAATACATAAATTAATAAACATTATTAACTATATTATTAACTGATATTATTAACTTGGAGCAAATGTAGGTGTCGTTGCAGATGCTATATGTTCATTTGGGAATGAGGGCTGACAAAGTTTAATCCATATCATACTCTTCTCCAGATTTTTAAAAAGATTATTTAAAAAAAGAAAGAAAAACACTGCGGGTATCCTCTCTGGGTAGCTCGTGTCACTATTACAAATGACCCGGCAACAATGTGTTTAATTTTATTTATTTGTTTTGTGATAAAATCCCACTTAAAAGTACTCAAACACACATTACTCCTGTAGGCTCTCGTTGGAAAATATAAAATGTGTGTTAGAGTAATGGCGGCAGGGCAACTGTTGCTAAGACAGGATTGGTCAGAAGCCAATCTGAAATTTTAAGGCGGAGCTTAGCGAAGCGTCAATTTCATTTGGTGTTCCTGAATGCACAGAAATTACATGCTTTGTGTTTATGAGCACAAACAATTAGATGTAACTGCTCAACCAATGGCATGAGTTTGAGGCGGGACTATGGCAGACGGGGGAAGTGTTTGTGAAACCGGTTTGAAAACAGACATTTTCTCAAAACTCAAAACTGATTTAAATTTCACGCCCAGTTAGGACACATCATAAGTGCTGAATTGAAATCATTTTCTGTGCTAATCAATAGCATGCGAACGATCCATAGAGTCCAAGGAGCATTTGGTTGTACCATGATGTGTTGACGTATCAGACTGATCAATCTGTGAATTCAGCGTCAGTAGTTCGAAAGTTCCTCAGCTGAAATCAGTCTGTGCTTACCAAAAATTACTGCCCTCAGTGGCTGAAGCTGGAAGTGTTGTTGAACGTATTAGCATGTGTGAGCTCCAGTTTCCATGCAAAATGTCCACAAAGTGGCACAAAAAAGTGAATTTTAGTTTTAGTTTTAAATAATGTAATGCAGTCAACGGAAATGCATATTTTATTAAATCTACAACCTTACCCAAGCCTCAATGCTAAACCGTCAGCAGAGTACAAATGTAATTTTAGAGTGAAAATGCCTCTGAATTGCATTCATTAGTCATTACATGAATGCAATTACTTCATTGTTTCTGTTGGAACAGTACCTGTGTCTCTGAAGTTGGTCAGAAATCTGTGTATACTTGAGTTTATGCAAAAATGTCTGATGTGGGATGCCCCTTGTCAGTAGGCTATTTTAGCAAAATGGGGTTGATTTCAGGATATATTAACTTTCGGAAACAACGTGTCAATTTCTCGTGTGATCGTGTTGGATCCATAGAGCTCAGGTTCTATTTAACCCAGTATTACTTTAAAGACATTTGAGTACATACTGTATATTTATTTATTTATTTTTTTATTTATTTATTTTTTTTTTTATCTTTTATGTGTCTTTAGCATTTGCATAACAGTTATTGTCTTAATTATTAGTTATTAACTGTAAGCTTTACTATTCTGCCAAACATTGAAGAAAGAACTGTGTGCTCATTGTGTTGTAGACTGTTGGGTTTGTTTCAGTGACAATAGTTAAATGTATAGGAGTACTTTTCTCAAGTCTAAAATTGTAAATGGAAATACTCACAGCTCTGGACTGATTTCTGTTGATTTCCTGTGATCATCAAATACTGCATACATGAAAATCTCTCTCTCCCTTCTCCCATACTTAATTGAATGGTCATCTTCTCTATCACACTTTTCAACAGCTCATCCACCGTCACTGTTCCCCTGTCACATGTCTCTTAGTGCTGGTTATTTCTCACCAGACGGCCTTCACTTCACTGTTACAAGAGTTGTTCCATCTTATTGATTCATTCTGGTCAGTAAAACACACTGCAAAATTGCACTTGGCCACACATAACCTTGGATGAAATAATTCAATACCCTTAATTATTAATTATCCTCCATATCAGCATCACAGGGGAATCCTAACAAAGCAGATGTGATGTTAAGTGGTGGATGCTAACTGGGTCTGGTCTTGATTAGCCATCATCAGAAGGCTCCATTTAATAGTGTGTTAGTCTAAAGCGCAGTCAGATATTGATGCCATCTTGATTTGACTGCATGGGTTTTCCATTTCCACCCTCTGCTCCGCGATTCCATTGTGTTTACGTGGAGTTGTTTTTTTCTCTAAATGTCACCTTATGGAATGAGTTTGATACATACTGTCTATACGGAGTATGATGTTGTTTCGCTGTATTTTTGAGTATTTCAATCATAAAACCATCTGTAGAGCTTAGACTCATTTTAAAACATTATAACTGTTATTTATTCATCGTTATTTCTTTAAAGTCAACATGAAATGGTGTTTGCAACCCATTTTATTTCTGTAATGTGATGTATTTGTGAGTGAAACAGGATATTCAACTAGAAAAAAAGGGGCAGGACATGATTTTATCCATTGGGGATTGATCGTCTTGTGAAAAGTGGTCTCAATGTGACGTCAGCCAAAAGGAAAGTTATTACATTTTAATGGCAGATTACGAATAACTGATGAAAGTAAATATGTTTTGGTTTTATAATGAATTCAAAGAGTATATTGCATTATACTGCAACACATGATAGCGCATGACATTTTCTGCATGAAAGTTTAAGTGCATTAAACTCTTTAAAGTAATAACCATTATTACAATAAGTAAGGATTGTAATATGTTAAGTATAAAGCGTCAATCATGGAAAACATGTAAATATCAGGGAATTTCAAAACTGTGATTTTGGGGACTGGAAATCATGGAAGAAGAAGAAGAAAAAAAAAAAAAACGTCAAACGTCATCGAAATTTATATAGTGAATAAAAGTTTTTGTGGTAATGCCCAGCTCTAAAATACTTAGAAAATTGTTTTCGTGAGTATAATGTCCATAAAATTATGGTAAACATGGCCGTTCCTGAAAGCTGTTTCTACATCCATCCGTGCTGTATTTGACACACACACACACACACACACACACACACACACACACACACACACACACACACACACACACACACACACACACACACACACACACACACACGAACTGGCTAACACTTTATAACTATAAAGTATTTGTAAAGCATTAGTTTATAGTCAATAGATCATTTATAAATTATTGTTCCTACATTAATAAGCTACATACAAATAGTTTGTTACTTGTTTATATGCACTGTAGCAAATGATTTATTATTTTTAAGATTTATTATTAATAAGTTCATTTATAGGCAGTTTGATAATGTTTTTTTTTTTTTTTTTACAGGAACAAGGCATGAATTCATAGTAAATAAAGAATTTATATATGTAATTAATTGGATATATATTTAAACGTAATTAATTTATTTGTTGTTGTTTTAGTAAAACAATTATTACTTAATATATAGGTCATAATAAAGTATTGAATAATTGCTAACTAAGCATTTTCATGACCTAATCTCAAGTGAGAACTGTATATGCCTAATTAATCATTAATTAATGATCCAGTAGTCTGAAAATAACCATCTCCATAGCATCTCAATCACAAAGGCTCAAAACAAACACTAAAGCTTAAAATAATAATAATAATAATAATAAAACCTAACAGGAATAATAGTGAGAGAGGAAAATCAACAGTTTATTCAAAGACATCCTTTGATTGCTCAAATGCCACTTTAGCATGTTCCATCCTATTGAGCTTTATAAGCAGACTTGTTCTCATTATTCACCATTATTGTCAGTTTCACCAGTGGACCTACTATAAATATTAAATTGAATCCGATTTCAGAAGGAAAGTCCAAAAATACCACTAAAGTCGGTGCGCATGCTCTGGAAACAGGCAGCACTTCACCACAAAAAATAAAATAAAATAGAAATAGGAAAGAGCATATAACGTTATGTTATTGATTTTAAATGATATTTTGCCAATTCAATGCGTATTAAACTTCATTTGTGAAAATTTCCTTACTATGCATGTTACTATTACATGTTACTATTTCTCAGCACTGGGCCGGATGGAACAATAACAAAAGTTTGTGGTTACTGAAAAGGGCATTTTATGTAATAATTTTCCAGAGATGGCAGGGGTTGATTTGTATCTCAGGTACCAATCCTTGTAGTAAAATGACTCAAGCACAGTATTTAATGTACAAATGTCTGCAGTATGACAAAAACGTCCTAAAATTTGAATGCTGATCAATGAAGAATTCAGCTTTCAGGATTCTGGCCGGGAGGCGCCCCCTTCAGGAAGACACATTTGTCTCTCATAGAATTTTTTTTAGCCAATTTCAATGAGCAAAATTAGACATTCTATACATCACCAACTTTTATTACTATAACTTTTATTTTTATTAAAATTCAAATGTGTAAGTTTGCAAGGCATAACAAATAGGACCCGATGAATTTAGTTTTTCCTAATTCTGCTTTGTTTTCCCAAATTCTGTTTTCCATTCTATTTTTTCTGAATTCCATGTTTAAAAGATTAATTATTATATTTTATCAAAATATGACTAATCAAATGAATTCATAAAGAGTTCATCAAATGAAATTATTTGATCATATAAAGTGCTACAATAACATCTTCACAGCTGAATCTAAAACAGTTATTTTTGTCAAATGAGCACAACAGAGAATCACTGTATAAATTAAAAACGTACAATACATTCAGTACAACAACACTTACAACAATACTTTATACCGTTTAGTTATTATATAGTGTTACAAAAAACGGTTAAAGAACGTTAAAAACGTGAGGTCACGTTTCCCCATCAACCCCTGACACAGGTCGGACAATATAACACTCACACCTGGTTGGACGATATAAAACTTACACCACCCACCCATATTTAGGTGCCACCCCAGACTGGTAACTATACCCTGCCTGCCGACCCCCCCCCCCGTGTAAAAATCCTGCCACTGCCTCTGCTTGACACTCCATAGAAGTCAATGTCTTTCTCCCTTCCTCTCTCTCTCTCTCGCTCTCTCTCTCTCTCTCACTCTCACTATCTCTCAGACACTATCATTCATACTCCAGAGACATCCTCATCTACTCATCCTCCAAGTCCTCCTCTTTCAACTTCTCATCCCTCCCTTTCTTTTTCCTTGTTCTGTCTCTCTTCTCCTTAATTTCTCTCTTTATTCTAATCCCAAAGAGTGCATCCTGTTGCATTGGTTTTATATTTCATTTATGTGCATGTCTACATGGAGCCAAGACTGTTATAACAGCGGTTGTTTAATCCCCTCCCCTCCTCCTCCTCGACCTCCCCCTGCCTTATATTCATTAGGGGGAGAGAGCGGACCTCTGCAGCTCTGCCATATGCGCTTCTCTCAGTACACCTGACCAGAGCTGGTGACACAAGCCCACAGCCACTGATAGAGAGAGAGAGAGACAGAGAGAGAGATAGGATGAGGGACGTGCTACAGCTGTCTCTGTGACAGACTCTGCGTCTGCTGCTGTAGTGATCGTGCTGAAAAAACTGCTTCTGCGTCCTTGCTGCGGGCCGGACACAAACTCGTTCATGTCGTTTTGCCTGGTTGACTTTTTCGACATGGAATCTCCCACCAAAGAGATCGAGGATTTTGAGAACAACTCTCTGAAGTATCTGCAACCAGAGCAGATTGAGAAGATCTGGCTGAGACTGCGAGGACTGTGAGTAGAGTTTAATAATTTGTGTCTTCTGTTTGTGTGCATGAGTGAGCAACATGTTTATGGATTTGCTATAGAATTTCAGTGGAAAAAGTCAACAGAAAGTGTTAGTGTTATAAGTGTTATAAAGTGTTATAAAAGACTAAAATAAAACAAAATTCATAAATATATCAAATAATAATAATATATAATATATAATATAAAATAACACATTAAGAATAATACATTACGGAGAATAAATAAGAGAATATGATGAGTAAAATTTAATCATTTAAAATACTTTATTATTAATACATTTATGTAATAACACAATGTTAAAAATACAATGTAATAAGTCAACCTTTAGTCAAGTCAACCTTTATTTATAGAGCACATTTAAGAATAACAGAAGTTGACCCAAAGTGCTTTACAGATCAAACAAACAAAATGATAGAGTGATATAAAAACAGATTGATTTAAAGTTAAATATAAAACATAATAAAATAAATAAAAACACTTAAAAAACAACATCATGTATTTATCCATTTCAAACTATTCAATGATCTATTCAAAAGCTACAGAATAAAAATACGTTTTTAAAGAAGATTTAAAAATGGCTAATGATGAAGCTGACCTCACATGGAAACAGAGACTGTTCCAGAGATTAGGACCTATCACAGAAAAGGCACGGTCACCCTTAGATCTATAGCGACAATGAGGAACCCTTAATAAAAGTTGATCAGATGTCCTGGGCGCTCTGGTGGGGGGAGTAAGGGTGTAGAAGGTCACTGATATATTGGGGCGCGAGACCAGATAGTGCCGTGTAGACATAAATCAGAATTTTAAAATCGACCCTGAATTTCACTGGAAGCCAGTGTAGAGATATACACAAATATTACTGTGATTTTAAGAATTATGCATTTCAAAGAATAAATGAGTTGAATAAAATATTCTCAATAATACACAATGTTAATAATACAGTTTAATAATACAAATTGCTATTGTAAAATACTGGACTTTTCATGTGTTAGTTGAGGCCGATTTTCAGTAGTTGCTGTTGTAATCTGACGCAGACAAAATTTGTGAAAGTGAGATTCAAGTCAGGGTTCACAGGTCACTTTCAATACAAGCATCCTCTTCATGTGTGGCTCAGTTCCCAGACACAAATGAAACCATTTCTTACATTAGAAGTGTTTTCAGTTTAGCACCATTTAAAGTGTATTCATTTGAAACCAGGCTGCAAATGGAACCAGCATTTTAAGACAGAATATTTGCAAAGTTTACGCATTTGAGAAATCACTTAGGGGAAATGTTATGTTTCAATGTTCTGCTCAAACTAGATCACATAAATAATCTGACTGAAACAAGATAGCAAGAATAGACTAATAACTGCATGCTGTTTTCCTTAGTTTAAGACTGAGGTTTAACACTGTTTGCCAATTGGTTCATTTCTTGCCTAACATAAAACTTTGCTTCATTAATTAACTGGTTTTGAGTCAAAAACAGTATTTATTATGACTGAATCAACTTTACACCAACAAAAGTATTTTCTCAGTTTCATATCGAGTAGAAATAGCTCCTTAAGGTAAAATCTGCAAATTTACACTTTTTACAGTGTGATAATGAGCATAATGTAGCGGAAAAAAAGCAAACAGCCCAGAGGAAAGACACTTCTGTTCACTGTCTCACAACTTTACAAGTGCTATGGAAGCATGAAACATTTGTATGTTTTGCAGTTTAGTTCCTACTTGCCAATGAACAAGAATAATTGCTTATTCTAAAGCTTTTGGGAAATAATGACCATGTGTGTTCTCACATCTGGATTTTATTGTTTGTTATTGAAGGGCTTGATCTGATTCCTTGCTATGTCATTCCACATTAACCCTCTCAATGCTAAACCCAGTCATATGCAGAAAAATATCCTCCAGTTCTCATCTTTGATTTATGACAGCTACCTTTGCCCTGACGATGGGGTAGCTGTCAGCCCAGGGTCCATGAACCCAGGTGGGATAAATCAGACAGCTGCTATTTGTCCTGAAACAATCTTTAGGGCCATCAATATTGTCATAACGCCAACGGTCAAGAGCAAGGCGAAGTGCAGAGTGGAATTCAACCAAAGGAAAGCAAATTTGTGTCTCCAGCTTTATTTCCCTTTTAAGCCGGTTTTATTGAGTTTATTAAGAATTTGATTGTGCCCCTGGCAGCAGAAATGAGACCGGTGTCGACACCATTGGTCACAGAGAAAACACACACCTATAAAAGTTTAAGAACGTAATAAATGGAGACACACTAAGAGATAAAACTGAGATCAAATGTGCAGAGAGAGAGAGAAAGAGAAGTTTTGGGAAAGAATTAAGTTTTGAACAAAGGGCAAGTGATGATGATGATGATGAAGAATATAATATAATGTTGACAGACAGGAAGTTTGGGGCAGAGGTTAAGGGTAGCTGTACATTTTCACAATATGTAAAGCAATCACACATTTGCTGAAAGGCACAGTTTACCCAAAAATGTAAGTTCTGTATAACTTTATTTTTTCTGTGGAACACATGTTATCTCTGTGAAAGCAAATAGTGACCAGGGGCTGTTAAGCTCCAAAAATGACTAAAAAGCACCATAAAACTACCATAAAGTAGTTCATAATGTGATAGCTTTGTGTGAGGAACAGACCAAAATTGAAGTCGTTATTTTTTGAAAATTATAAACCAAAGCAATTTTTTAATGAAATTTGTCAGAATTAGCCAAAACATTACATATGTTTGCCATCATAGTGTCCCCCACACTTCACAAGGAAACATGCAGCAACATATCAATGTCCTATTCGTCTCTGTTACTATTTCATACAAGTAAAAACAAGCAAGTGGTAGAAAATGAGAATTCACAAGTTCACTGGTTCATAGAGTCCTGGAGCATATTAAAGGAATAGTTCACCCAAAAAGGAAAATTCCCTCACCATTTACTCACCCTCATGCCATTCTAGATGTGTATGAATTTCTTTCTTCTGCAAAACACAAATTAAGTTTTTTTTTTTTTTTTTTTTGGGAGAATATCTTAGCTATGTAGGTCCATACAATGCAAGTGAATGGTGGCCAGAACTTTGAAGCTCCAAAAAGCAAACTGGTTCGCCGCGTCATCAGAGCGTGCACGAACCAACTGGCTGGTGTTTTTACAGACATTTTCAACCTTTCCCTCTCCTTGTCTGTGGTCCCCACATGCTTTAAAACGTCCACCATTGTGCCTGTACCAAAGCAATCCAAATCACTTGCTTAAATGACTGGCGTCCTGTTGCTCTGACCCCCATCATCAGCAAATGCTTTGAAAGACTACATCTGCTCTGTGCTGCCTCTCTCACTTGACCCATTGCAGTTTGCTTACCACAACAACCACTCCACTGATGATGCCATTGCATCTACAATACACACTGCTCTCTCCCACCTGGAAAAAAGGAACACTTATGTGAGAATGCTGTTTGTAGACTACAGCTCAGCATTCAACACCATAGTGCCCTCCAAGCTTGATGAGAAGCTCCGGGCTCTGGGCTTAAACAGCTCGCTGTGCAGCTGGATCCTGGACTTCCTGTCAAGCAGACGCCAGGTGGTTAGAATGGACAGCAAAATCTCCTCATCACTGACCCTCAACACTGGAGCCCCGCAGGACTGTGTTCTCAGCCCACTCTTGTATTACCTGTACACACATGACTGTGTGGCAACACATAGCTCCAATGCCATCATTAAGTTTGCTGATGATACAACGGTGGTAGGTCTGATCACTGACAATGATGAAACGGCCTACAGAGAGGAGGTGCACACTCTGACATGCTGGTGTCAGGAGCACAACCTCTCCCTCAACGTCAGCAAGACAAAGGAACTTGTGGTGGACTTCAGGAGAAAAGACAGAGAACACAGTCCCATCACCATCAATGGAGAGTGGAGAGAGTCAGCAGCTTCAAGTTCCTCGGTGTCCACATCACTGTGGAACTCACATGGTCCGTCCACACTGAGGTCGTTGTGAAGAAGGCTCATCAGCGCCTCTTCTTCCTGAGACTGCTAAGGAAGTTTGGAATGAACCACCACATCCTCACACGGTTCTACACCAGCACTGTAGAGAGCATCCTAACTGGCTGCATCTCTGCCTGGTACGGCAATAACACCGCCCACAACCGCAAAGCCCTGCAAAGGGTGGTGCAAACTGACAGACACGTCATCGGAGATGAGCTTCCCTCCCTCCAGGACATATATACCAGGCGGTGTGTGGAAAAAGCTCAGAGGATCATCAGAGACTCCGGCTACCCAAGCCATGGGCTGCTCTCACTGCTACCATCAGGCAGGCGGTATCGCAGCATCAGGACCCGCACCAGCCGACTTCATGACAGCTTCTTCCCCCAAGCAATCAGACTTCTGAACTCTTGATCTCTCACGATCAATATACATCAGCACTGCACTTTATTAATCTTATTATCTCACACTGGACTGTTTTAAATTATATTCTCTCTTAACAACACACTGGCAACTGACTATCAACCGACAGCCTGAATGTCAGTACAGTACAATACAACCTACTGTATATTTTATTTATACAATATATACTATTTTTTTTTTAATTGTATAATGTGTATTCTATATTGTGTGTATTTGTATTCTATATTGTGTGTATTGTATACGGTATATTGTATATTATTATTTGTATATTGTGTTGTGTGTAATTATGTGTATATTAGATATGTAAATTGTGATGTGTATATCTGTTTATTGTAAATTGGTATACGTCTCATCTATGTCTCATCACTGTCATGACTGCTATGTTGCTCGGAACTGCACCCAAGACTTTCACCCACTATTGCACTTGTTTATATGGTTGTGTGACAATAAAAAGTGAAGTGAAGTGAAATGAAGTGAAAGCACATAAATTCAGCATAAAATTAATCCATATGACTCCAATGGTTAAATCCATGTTTTCAGAAGGATAGGTGTGGGTGAGAAACAGATCAATATTTAAGTATTTTTTACTATTAATCTCCACCTTTTACCAGCCCAGACTAGTAGGTGGCAATATAAACGAAGAATGTGAATCGGCAAAAAACAAAAGAAGAAAAACGTGGATGTGAAAGTGGAATATATTTATAATAATAAAAAACTTAAATATTGATCTGTTTCTCACCCACATCTATCATATCGCTTTAGAAGACATGGATTAAACCACTGGAGTTGTATGGATTACTTTTATGCTGCTTTTATGTGCTTTTTTGAGCTTCAATATTCTGGTTGCCATCCATGTGAATTGTATGGACCTACAGAGCTCATATATTCTTCTAAAAATCTCTGTGTTCTGCAGAAGAATGTCATACACATATGGGATGGCCTGAGGGTCAGTAAAAGATGAGATAATTTTCATTTTTGGGTGAACTATTCCTTTAAGGTAAACGTATTTGGCATGCTGTCCATAACGGAGGACTGGGCTTGAGCTCTGGGATCCCTCCCTGGACTATCTGACTAAATTAAGAAATAGAAAGACAATTTTGAAATACTGCAATTGGCTTAGGTGTTATGAAATATAAAGATGGGGAGGTGGATGGATGCCGGAAGAATCGTCACCGGTGTGAGGGATGCAGCCACTTATATCCTTGGCATATGATTGGCAGGTATAGACTTGTGTTAACTGGTGGTTAGGCATCTTTGAGTGTGTTTATATACACATTCTTACAATGCTTGGTAGATTTGTGGTTGCTTGATATATTTTTGCCCATTCCCCAGATTTTGCATTGCATGTAAACACCTTATTGTATTCTTATCGGATTATCCAATGAACATGTTGTGTGCATGACTGTTCACGTTTTGACGCTAAAAGTTTTCTTGTGTTTGTCAGATTTTTTTTTTTAAATAAGCTGATTTTTAAAATTGTTATCAGCATATTGGTGTGCATGCAAACTTGTTCACTGATGTAAAACCTTTCGCAACATGTCTTTATGCAACATGTTTGAATATAGGCAAGCGCAGATTAGATTTGAGAGCTACAGCAGAATGAACGATTTTCAGTACATAACGACTTTTTGGTCTGTTCCTTCTCTGATCAGTGTGAGCAAGTTGAAACAGTTGTAGTATAGTTGTAAAACAGTTGTTGTGTTGTAAGCAGTTGTTTGTTTAGTTGTAAACAAACTGAAACTTCTATATTTTGTTGTTTTTCAGGCGAAAATATAAGAAGACGTCACAGAGGTAAGATACTCACTCAAATCTGGTGTGTTTAAACAGAAAATGTTGTTATCTCGACATGAAACACGAGCAAGGCATTGAACTCAGTGAATAAAACTGTTTGCAAACAACATGTCTCTGCTGTTTTATTTTCTGCTAGAATTCAGTTGAAATCAGAAACCAGATGTGTACCATTTGGTTTAAGGCCAGCAGATCCACATCTGTTGTACACGGGTCCGGTTGCATTTTCCTGATGTTGTGTATGTTGGAGAGAAAAAAAGCATGGCAGCAGTGTTTCATTACTGGGTGTCAGTAGGATATAAACAGCAATTTTTTTTATTACAACAAGTGAATGGAGCGCAGTTGGAGATTAGCATATGTGAACCCTTACAAAAATGTATGGTGGTGGTACCATGGAACAATGATTGTACAAGGTGGTAATACTATGGATCTTTGATATATACCCTAGTACTAAATGATTACCATATTCATATTAACATAGTACTCTAAGGTGCTTCAAAGAGTACTATGCGATAACCATTGTGGTAGTATTGTAAAACCTTGGTATTACTATTGTACCATGTTTTTCGGATATACAGTATACTGTGTTAATACCGTGGGTAACTGGACATGTACCATTGTAATAACAAGTTTTTTATATGCAGGATATATACTGTATATATGTAGCATGTTAATCCTATTATTTTTATTTTTTTTATTTTTTATGTACCATGATAGTACCATTGGTATTATTGAAATTCCTTGAAGTACTATGTAAATACCAAGTTACATGAATATGCAAGCTATTTGGTCCTACGTTTTATATAAAAAGTACCATAGAATTACCATCTGTTCCATCATGGTAACATGGGACCAGTGCTTTTTTTGTAAGGGTAAGTCTACTAATAATTGTGAATGTGTGTTCTATCTCTCTGTGTGTAGGGGTATGTGTGTCGTATTTGAGTTTGGGTGACACACACACACCCACACACAACACAAAAATAAGAGCTAAACACTTTCCCTGCTGACATTAACCAGAGACTATACAAAGAAGAAGCAGTTACAGGTCATTAATGACTTTGATCCAGACACGCATGCACACACGCATGCACACACACACACACATACACACACACATGTTGGTTCGGCTATCTTTATGAGGACTCTCTATAAACATAATGATTTTTATACGTACTATCGATTCTATCCCCTAACCCTAACCCTAAACCTAACCCTCACAAAAAAAAAAACTTTCTGCATTTGTACATTTTCAAAAAAACATTGTTTAGTATGATTTTTAAGCTATTTTAATTATGGGGACACTAGAAATGTCCTCATAAACCACATTTATAGCATAATACCCTTGTAATTACCAGTTTGTAACCTAAAAAAAATTCCTCGTAAATCACCCAAACCTGCAGATGCCTTTCCTGGCCTTCACACTATGTCTTTTCATGTATGAGAATGTCTGGGTTTGCCAGGCTTTGATGGTTTGGCTGGGTAATGCTACAGATGTGAATGATTGTGTGTCTGTGTGTGCATGTGTGTGTGTTTCGACAGGGCTTGTGGGAGTTTTGCTTTATGGGTCCGTTAAGGTTAAAGGTCATGAGCTGTTCAGACATCAGAACATATACATCATTGTACATCTGAGCAAGTGACATTTTTTTTCTCTCTCGATGAAGATTTTTTTTCATTGCGTCTCTGGGCAAAAGGCCATGAAGTTTGTGAAGTTCAGATGTTATTTTTAGCCAGATCAGTGATAGTGAAATATATATATATATATATATATTGTCTGTCTCATAGCAAGTATATATACCATACTAATATATAGTATATATACTGTATGTATATCATGCCACGGTCCAAATCACTGAGATCACATTATTTCCCCATTCTAATGGTTGATGTGAACAAAAACTGAAGCTCCTGACACGTATCTGCATGATTTTATGCACTGCACTGCTGCCAGTCAATTGGTTTGAGTATTTCTGTAACTGCTGGTCTCCTGGGAACTTCACACAACAGTCTCTCAAATTTACTCCGAAAGTTGCCAAAAACAAAAAAGATCCAGTGAGCACCAGTTCTGTGGACAGAAATGTCTTGTTGATGAGAGAGGTCAACAGAGAATGGCCAGAATGGTTTGAACTGACAAAGTCTACGGTAACTCAGATAACCATTCTGTGCAAATGTGGTGAGAAGAAAAGCATCTCAGAATGCTATTCTGAGGAGATACGGGTTGGCGCTGTTTTGGTGGCACGAGGGGGACCTACAAAATATTAGGCAGGTGGTTTTAATGTTGTGGCTGATCGGTGTGTGTGTATATATATATATATATATATATATATATATACATATATATACATACATACATATACATATACATATATATATACATATACATATATATATATTAAGCGTGAAAAATTCAAATTTCTCACGGTTCGGTTTGTATCACGGTTTAAGGGTCATGGTTTCGTTACGGTTCTGTATTTGCTTTGTTCAGAAAAAAAATATATATTACTGCCAAATTCAAAGAATACTCTCTTTGGTAAACACTTCAACCAGTTTGCCCTTAAATAACAATCATTGTCTTACAACAGTAACCATAGTTTAACCATGGCATTTGTAGTAAAATCATAATAACCACAATATAAACATGGTTACTCTCATGGTTACAATATATAGTAAAATCATGGTTACTATATAGTAACTACAATATTTTTGTTATAAATCCATGGTTAATTGTATCAAAACCATGATCTCTGTTCAGAAAACCATGGTGACAGCAGTCATGGCTACTACAATATTACTATAGTAGAACCATGGTTAATTTTCATCAGGGTCCTTAACTAAAAAAAAACATTTTAACTTAATACCTGCACTATTACGCTACATGCATCAAAATAAACTGCTCTTCAAACTCATCTCAATATTTATTCAATATTCGGAAGCTGTACATAACTATAAAAGGAATAACCTTGCTATTAAAATGGATAGGAGAAACGATGTTGTGATATTGCAGCTCGGGTATTTTAATCATACTTGGATATATATACACACAGTGTATGCATGTGTCATTGTCAAAAGCAAGAGTGACGTTTCTCAGGCAAAATACAGCTCTGGTGGGGCTATTGGTGGCAGCTGTTTAATTTGACATAATTATCACCATCACTCCATTTCTTCACACAATCTCATGGGAGGTCACGGGCATAGCACTGGCATGCTCAAAACACCAAAAGACCAAATCCTCCCTAACCAATTGTATCCACAATCCCTTTGTTAAATGCAGTACCATCCCCTCAATTAAAATAGTATTGTTTCCAGAGAAAAAGGCAACAAAAGGCAAAGGGATGTGTGACGTGGTTCTCGACTGGTTTTGCTTAAAGGAATAGTTCACCCAAAAATGAAAATTCTCTCATCATTTACTCACCCTCATGCAGTTTCAGATGTGTATGACTTTCTTTCTTCTAATGAACACAAACAAAGGTTTTTAGAAGAATATCTCAGCTATGTAGGTCCTAACAATGCAAGTGAATGGGTACCAAAATGTTGAAGCTCCAAAATGCACATAAAGGCAGCATAAAAGTAATCCATACGACTCCAGTGGTTTAATAGATGTCTTCTGAAGCGACATGGTAGGTGTGGGTGAGAAACAGATCAATATTTTAGTCATTTTTTACTTAAATTCTCCTCCCTGCTCAGCAGGTGGCGATATGCACAAAAATGCGAATCACCAAAAACACAAGAAGAATGTAAAAGTGGAGATTTATAGTAAAGAAAATGACTTAAAAATGTATCTGTTTCTCACCCACACCTATCATATCACTTCTGAAGAAATTAATTTAACCACTGGGGTATGGATTATTTTAATGCTGCCTTAATGTCCTTTTTGATCCTTCTGAGTTCTGGTCACCATTCACTTGCATTGTATGGACCTACAGATCTGAGGTATTCTTCTAAAAATCTTTATTTGTATTCTGCAGATGAAAGTCTGGGATGGAGTAAATTATGAGAGAATTTTCATTATTTGGGAACTATCCCATTATGGGCCTAGATTTTACATTGGACATCAAATGGAGACCCAGCACAGAGCAAAAATGTGTATTAATATTACCATGAACTGCATTTGATTGTTTGGTTTCTAAATGTCTTTTGAATTTTGATGATGTCATACTCTCAGCAGCCAATAATTCACCACATAAAATATTTTGTGGCTGGCACAAACCATGTTTATACTCTTTGCAAGTGACTTCATAGTTTTTTCTTGGCTTTTGAGGATGAGGTCATGTCATGCAACCTGTCAATGTCGGCATCTGCCTATTTTGGCTAGTTCTACCAAGTGACTTAGGGCCAAATTGTAAATTGTTGGTAGAGCACAGTCTTTGATGTCAACAACAAAAGATATATGAAGTGTATTTACTCCCTTTTAAAAGTTGATAAGCCTATTTATTTAGCTATTTAACCTATGCACAATTTTATGGTCAATTGCATATTATTATTTGCAATTAACATTTTTATAATCTACTGTCCTTGAAGTGAACAGAACAGATTTTTGGACCACAACCCTGCAGTTGACAACCACAGCTCTAGGGAAACCAAATTGAGGATAATGGGTCCACACTTTACTGTTTAGTTGGGTAGCACAGTTTCTTGCCATTTTTGGATGGTTTGGTTTTCCATGAAGCTCATAACTTAATAAAACAGACTGTGTGACTACAAAGAAGGATTACTGTGTTCATTCACAGTGACTACGGTAACATGGACACCAGAAAGCAGCTTATTGTGAGAAAGTGGTTTATTGTGAGGAAACAGCGTTCCCGTTTACATGCACAGTTTAAGCGGTGTACTCTTTAATCCCATATGCATGTGGCTCCGTCAGTAAGCAGCTTTTTCCACAGCAACGTAATTTCCTGCGACGCTTGTGTAAACACACATGGCATCCGAGAAAGACTTCACTATTTTACTCTCTGTTGATTCGCTTTATTTCTGTGTTTGTTTCTTTGACTTACTATTGCGACCTGCAGCTGAATTGTGACGCAGTAGTGGAGGTTTTCCTCTGACATAAAACTCTGGGATTCCCCCCAGTGTATGAGTGCATATAAGCAGATGTTAGGGACAGTCGATATTTTACATTCGTGCGTATAAATGGGTATAGTTTATTGATTTCCCCACTGTACTCCCAGAAATGTTTAATTCTTTCCACTGTGTTTACATGTTGTTGGGCTCCATCCTATGATGTTTGTTTTCCTGGTCTGTTCCACACACACACACTCTTCAAACACCTATCTGAACGCCGCTTTTTGTGTTTACATGAGCACACTAAACCGCGTTCTCTGAGAGAAACCTAGGTGTGTTAAACCGCTTTCTCTTAATCCCTCAAATGGCGTGAGGAAATCAGTGTTCTTGTTTACATCATGTTTTTGAATGCTGTTTTATGCTAAAACCCTGGAATAAACCGTTTTTTACACACATTTTTGTGTCCGTCTGCATGTCTGTCTGCGCTGTTTCTCAATTATGTTTCTATGTAAACATTCGCTAGACAGATGTTTGTGACAATTGTGCCTTGTCGTCTCGCTAGTCTTTTAGCTCTTTGTAACTTTATAAGTCTATTATTCAGGTATTATTAACATTCTGTTTTACTGTATTATATGCACGTCTGGTCAATAAGTCACCTCTCTTAAAAAAGTCAGAACTCTTTTTCATAATTAATTGAGCACACAGCATTTTTGTTGTAAACAAGAGGACTTTTGTCCACTCTAGTTATGTGATTTTAAAGGTGGCTGGTAAGGTCTAGTTCTCCATTAAGCTGTTGAACAAACCACAAGCTGTTGAACTTCTCAGATATAACTGAAGGGATTTGAAGAGTTTGGTCAGTGCACAGTGCTTTCGAAGAGATTGGATGGTAGGTTTTTGAAGATAAAAACAATTAGGTTAATCCAAGTTTTTCATAGCAAGAGTGGACATGTTAGAGAACTTAAATATGTGTAGTTGATGTTCTTGGTCCAACACTTTTCCTCTGGCTATGGCTATAGAGATACTATTGACCTATATCTTCAGACAAACTGGAATACATGTTGCCTGTGTTTGATGTTCAGTGGAATCTGGCATTGTCAGTAAGAAGATGTTGGAGGTATTTTTAAAGCAATGGATGGCATACAACGTCATTAATATAAAAATGTAATTCACTTGTCAGTATGTACATGCAGAATGCTTATCCCGCCCCCAGATTAATCTGATTGGCTCATCGACTGACATTGTTTTGCTGCTCAGCTAGTCACAATTAGAATTATTTTTATAGGAATAGCTCATCCAAAAATTAAAATGTAGTCATAATGTTTTTCCAAACCCTGACTTTTTTTTATGCGGAACACAAAATTAGATGTGTTAATAAATATGCAATGTATAGTGCTAAAAACAAGTCTCGTGTGAACACACAAGCGACTGTGAATTAGTTTCTCTCATAGCACTTATGAACGCAAAATGGACGTCAACATTTTCACTGAAAAATTACATTTATTTTGTTGTTATTTACCAAAACCTATCTTGTCAGAAGACTTGGACTACTTTTATGATACTTTTTGGCTCTTTTTTTAAGCTTTAAAATGAGGCACTATCCACTGATGTCAGTAGACAGAATGCAAGAAAGTTCCCTGTGCGAACAGCCTCTTTTTGGCCAAAACAAGGTATTTTATAAAGCAGTTTAATTCACCGCCCACTGTTTATAGCAGACTTTTGGGTTGAGAAACGGAAAAGTATAGTAGTTTTGCTTTTCCATTAATCACTGCAGAGCTGACTGTTTTCAGAGAGAGTTTTATAGGGGCAAACAATCTGTTTGTCACCCGTATGGTGACTTCCAGACAAAGCTTTGTTTTTTATCGGTTCGGCATTCTCTGGGCTTGTTTACATTCTCTCTTGTTGCATTGCCACCAGTGTTCTGTCCACTATTTGTGTCTTGACCCAAACTAATATCCGAGCAATTGAGAAAGAGCCCAGAGAGGGTATAACTGCCTTTTCTGATGATCTAATTAAAGTTGGCGCTCCAGTCAGAGGCAGCTCACAGCCATTACAGATTCCCACAGCCCGACGGCACTTCAATCTGTTTCTCACACATGGTGCAATGAACGCTGGGGCATTCAAACTCAGCCAAACACTGTGCAGATGGGGTTTGTTTACACATTATTTTAAAGTTCTCTCTTTCATTTATTTTTATGTTTTGTGGAATGGAAGCTAGCTTTGATGTGGTTTGAATTAGGCTGGGTGATCAAATATTTTTCATATAATTTATTTGCGATATAAAATTATTGTATTTTTTTGCTGGCATTATAAAATTAAGAAATATTATAAATATATCACAATCATTTGAATGTGCTTTTTATTTGGCCTTTAAAGCTGATGTACTGTATGTAACTTTTTCTGTGTTAAAATACTTTCTCCTCTCCAAGCTAAATATGAAGATACAACAATTAGTAAGCCATTTATAGGTCTTTCTGTGGCACTTTGAAAACTTCTCTGTTTGTTTAGAGCGACCCGACTAGACCTACCCTAACAACATTATTCAACCAATGCTGTGAGTTGGGGGCGGGACTATCTCTTTGTTTGACCAACGTCAGACAGGGGGGCGTATTCAGAAATCTGTTTTGAAAACAATGTTAATTTTTACAATTCCGTTTTGGTGGCGCTAGTTTCGCAGGAATTACACACTTCAGCTTTAAGTTTCCTAAAGTGCCATTATACTAGTTTTGCAATTTTTCCTTGTGAGTATGGGAGTTGAGACTGAGAAGTTTTAATAGTGTTCAGTCGCAAAAATTGCATTAGGCCACATCCACACTAATCTGTTTTTGTTTGAATATTTCGTTTTCAGTTTCTTAGCATTATCATTTTCCAAAGTATGCTGTAATGTAGAGCATTTTTTAAACAAACCATTTTCGGTGGAGGAAAATGGCGTTCTAGTGTGGATGAAAGGCATAAAGGTATTGAAACGTAACCTTACGTTCGCACTAAAAAGTTTTCATTTAAAAACGCATTCATTTCATATTTACGCCTTTCTCCAATACAGAATGCCGTTTTCCTCCACTGGAAATTGAGCATTTTTAAAACGCTCACCATTAGCGCAAAACGATGACGTTAGGAAATTGAAAACGCATTAGTGAGGTTACATTTGGTATATAAGTTGGATTCTTTTTCGTGAACTGATTCCAAGCTCTGGTTCAAGGATTAATATGCGTTGTCACTCAACGTCTCTTGTGGCAATTTTTCAAATAATAAAATGTTTGAAATATATAGGTACATTTTGCTGTTTATTACTCTTGTACTATATTTGATTACTTTTTACTTGCTTTAGCTGTTTGATTGAAATGATGGTTCTTCTGTCTGAAAAAAAACACACTTTAAGCAATTTCAGAGAAAATACAAAAATAATGATATATTCAGTATATACATTAAAAATTATCAAAAGGCTAAACATATACATTTTTAGCCATACCACCCAGACCTAACTTGAACTCCAAGCTTCCCTTTTTCCACCTAGTTTCATATTGTTGTTTCTGAACTTATCTGATAAGCTACATGTGAAGTCGATTAGCGATGCCAAGTTAGAATGAAGCGGAGATAAATATTTAGAGACCAATGACAGATGAAAATTCTCTTTCGCACTGGAGTGTTTAGACTTTCACACAATAACATCTCGAAAGATTGAGTCAGTCAGTGATCCAGCGCTGTGTTTTGGCAGTTGTGAGTTTTCTGCACGAGCTGGATGCGCACGGCTCTCAGAGGTCTTGTCTCGTCATGCCTCTGCTGACTGATTTCAGCTTGTTAATGGATCGCTTCACAGCCATTGAATTGCAACCCCCGCACCTGATAATTAACAAGATAATTACCTCAGTCAAAACAGACATATTCAACAAGCGATTTCACCTCCCCAAGAGCACCAACACCAATGCCCCTCCCCAAGAGCTGCCATTGCTGGTGTATTTCTTTAATTGAATACAAAACAGGGAGATAAAATTGGATGCTATTGTCATTTGGAGTCCTTTGTTGGTGTCGCTTAATACAATGGTTCTCAACTGGCTTTGCTTCAGGACCCAGGTTTTACATTGGAAATCAAGTCCAATACAGTACCAAAATTAACTAGCTTACAAAAGTAAAAAAACTAAAAATCCTTTCAAATTAAACAGTGAATTTTGTAAAAGAAAATGCTATAAATAGCAAGGGCCCAATAATATACAAATGTATTAACTTATGACTGGTTGAATAGGAAAATCAACATTTTTGTAAAGGCATAGGCTAAATAACATCAGAAGTGTGATTTAATGGGATCCTGTATTGTATTTAATGTAGTCTGGGTCGTGTTTTCTTTAACTTTGCATAGTTTTGTTCATGATTTTCGAGGATGTAATGAAGCTTGTACATACTGGCATCTGCCTGATTTAGCTAGCTTCTACCAAGTGACAAATTTGCCCCAAAATACGTAGCGTTTGATTGGAAGCATAGCCTGTTATGCCAACAATGAAAGATATGGGAGCATTTCCTCCTATTTTGTAAAAGTTCATAAGTCTATTGATTTTGCTGTCCTAACTATGCATGATTATATGGTCAGTTGCATTTTATTATTTGCATTTAGCATTGTTTTATCCCTTATACCTGCAATCATAACAGACTTGCAAGTTGAGAACTAATGGTTTAGTCAATCTTTATGCCGTTCTCTCATTCTCTATAGACCTTGAGTAGGATCTCTATTGATCATCCTATTCCTTACTCTTGAAGAGTCCATGTGCCTATGAGGAGTTTGCGGAGGTTAAATGTGCCATTCTGTTCAAGAGAGCAGTGCTGATTGTGGGGACGTTGCTCTCTGATCTGTCCTTCAATTCGCCGGCCGATAGATGCAAAGCAGAAATGAGTCTGGGTTTATCTCTCAGAGCAGCAAGCAACACCGTTCCACCCCCCGGGCCCCTTATGAACCCTCGTTCTCCACTCCAAAAACAGGTAATGGGTGCAGACTAGCATATATTTGTGATTTGAATATCTGCACCAGACAGCAACACTGGCTTTGTTTGCATCTGGTTTTAAGATGAGAATTTGGCAATCAGTTTGAAACAGGATAACACTAAAGACGGGTCTAAATGTGGCCCAAAATGTTTTGAGATTTATCCACTTCATCCACATGGTCGTGGACAAATATGGTCTATATTGGGCTCATAGTGTAAATGCTCTTTTGTTCTAATGCATTAAAGCAGGAGCAAAGCACCCCAGAAAGCACTGTAGAGTTTTAAACCGGTTACAGGCGGTTTTGAAATTAAAATTTTTAAAATGTTCATAAATATACATGCAAAATACATTTTCAGAACTTCTTCAGTATGCTTGAAGCATAATACCTTATTGGGAAAGGCACGAATAACTAATTCTTCCGAATATTAGAAAAATTATATGTTTGACTAATTATCAGACAGCAAGCACAGGGAAAAAGCTCAATTTTAAATAAACATATCTAAAATTACAGTGCAGTGGTGAGTGAAACCAATATGACTGAAGTATAAACTTTATGAATGAAAATGTGCACGGTGTGATATCAAGTTCAAATCAGTTGGCAGTTTATTGTGCATGTCTCAGAAATCGGAGCTTGTCAAGAGTGACATTAACTAAGATCCTACATCAAACACATTTTCCACTTTTTGAAATGGCCATGTTAATGTTTAAAACCTTTGGATCAAGATATACAGGATGAGAACATGCCTCTGTGTCTCACTCGCTCCTCAAGCAGACGAGCACTGTGTGAGGTGATCGAGGGGTGAGGTGATTTTTTTTTTTTTTTAAAAGTCACCTGCAAAAAGCACAGATTGTTGTGTAGGGCTGTGTAGGGCTAGGAATCATTGCAATGATTTCACTTGTGATATAAAATGAAGCAATATCATGAATTCCGCAATGTTTTTAATGCACTTTTTATTTGACCACTTGATTTTCGAAAAAGCGCATCAGTAGACTAATTTCACGATGCTTCAGGGCTGCACAATTAATAAAAATAACATCAAAATCATGATATATTCATCTGTGATTATTAAAACGCAAAATGCTGATTAAATTAAATTAGTAGCACACATGGTCTGTGTGCCATTAAATCAACCATGACCTAATAATTTTTTGTCTGCTTGCTTTCCTTGAGTCAAGTAATTTTTATTTGTATAGCGCTTTCCACAACACACATTGTTTCAAAGCAGCTTTACAGAAAATCATGCATTAACAAAAAAATTAAACTGTAATATATATAAAGTCTTACATTGATCATTGTGTAGTTTGATTAAATATGATTTTAAATTGTGTATAAAAAATAAATAATTAAAAAAAATAATAATAATTGTATTTAGAACCCCTGTGAGCAAGCTGAAGGTGACTGTGGCAAGGAACACAAAACTCCATAAGATGTTTGTTAATGGAGAAAAATAACCTTGGGAGAAACTAGGCTAACTGTGGGGGCCAGTTCCCTTCTGGCTAAACAACATGAATATAATGCCAACATTAGTTATTTGTGTGCAGTGCAAGTCATGGTTTAAAATGTGTAAGCTAAGTAAGTGATAAGGTCCAGTGTTTAAAAAAAGATTTTTTTATGAACTGTAAGATTAACTTCACATAGATGCATTGTCCTTTGTTAGTTGGCTGATGAATGCTTTTGTTGGCAAGTAAATGATGGTCTATGTATTCCATTTCAAGAATGTAGTCCATCTATTGACAAAGGTGATGCAGGCAGAGATCAATGTGGTGCATTGCAGTTTACCAGTCTGGTCATTTCAGTGAGGCTCGGTGGGGTCCATCCCATAAGTCCAAGGTTCAGGCAGTGGCATATGAAGTATCCAGTGTCTTACAGTTGAAGTTGGCATCAGTTCATCCTCTGAAGTCCATCCTAAAAGACTGAAGTGATGTCTGGCTAGCACCAGCTACATCTAGTCATCATCACTCAGAGACACATAGTAGTGGAGTCAGAGCTGGATCTGGCTGGCTCTGGTAACCTTGGGATACAAATAAGATAATATTAGTGTAGATGCCATTCAGTTTTATGCAGAGTTATAGATCATGATAGATGTTTCTGGTTTCAGCAGACCTAACTAAAGCAGCCTAATTGTGAGTTGATGGATAAATTAGGTGTATGCCTGGCTAAATAGATGAGTCTTTAGTCTAGACTTAAATGGAGTGAGTGTGCCTGTGTTCTGAACAGTGTTAGGGAGACTATTCCATAGTTTAGGAGCCAAATAGGAAAAGGATCTACCCACTTTTGTGGATTTTGATATTCTTGGAACTATTAGCAAGCCAGAATTTTATGATCGTAATGAACGTGATGTAATGTAGCATGTAAGAAGGTCTCTTAAGTACTGTGGAGCTAGAGCATTCAAAGCTTTGTTTGTAGTTAATAGAATTTTAAAATTAATACGAAATTGAACAGGTAGCCAATGTAACGACAATAAAATGGGGCTAATATGATCATATTTCTTGGTTCTAGTCAGCACTCTGGCAGCTGCAGTTTGAACTGATTGTAGTTTATTTATTGAACTTGCTGGACATCCTCCCCATAATGCATTACAATAATCTAGTCTTGAGGTCATGAACGCATTAATTAGTAATTCATCAGCAACAGAAAGCATGTGTCGTAACTTGAATGCTGTAAAAGAATACTGTTCTACAAACATTGGAAATTTGATTTTCAAAGGACAGATTGGTATAAAATATAACAACCAAGTTCTTCGCTGTAGAAGATGACGTAATAGTACATCCATCAAGAGTCAAATAATATTGTAGCTGCTTATTTTTAGAGGTTTTTGGTCCAATCATTAGTACCTCTGTTTTGTCGGAACTGAGTAGAAGGAAATTTCTGGCCATCCAATCATTGATTTCATTGATACACTCTGCTAATTTGGAGAATTGTGAATTTTCATTGGGTTTAGAAGAAATATAAAGTTGGGAAACTTATTCCACTATTCCTGATAATATCTCCAGGGGAAGCATAAATAAGGAGAAAAACAGAGGCCCTAAAACTGATCCCTGTGGCACTCCATATTTAACTTTTGTTTGATTTGACAATTCCTCGCACATACAAAGTGGTAACGGTCTGATAAATAGGACCTGAACCATGCTAATGCAAGTCCACTAATACCAACATAATTCTCCAGCCTATTCAAGAGAATGTCGTGATCTATGGTGTCGAAGGCAGCACTAAGATCTAAAAGCACTAGAAGAGAAATGCAGCCACGATCAGATGATAAGAGCAAGTCATTTGTAACTCTGATGAGTGCAGTCTCTGTACAGTGATGGGGCCTAAATCCTGACTGAAATAGTTTATATATTCTATTTCTCTGTAAAAAATTAACATAGTTGGGAGAACACTAATTATTCTAGTATTTTCGACATAAATGGTAGATTTGAAATTGGTCTATAATTAGCCAATTCTCAAGGATCAAGCTGTGGCTTCTTAATAAGTGGTTTGATAACTGCCATTTTAAAGTTTCTTGGGACATGTCCTAAGGATAGCAAGGAGTTAATATTAAGAAGAGATTCTGAGATTACAGGGAATACCTCTTTTAAGATTTTAGTTGGTATTGGATCTGATATACATGTTGTGGCTTTTGATTTTTTGATAAGTTTTGTTAGCTCTTCATGACCTGTGACAGTGAAGGATTGGAGTTGCTCATGAGGAGAATTATGAGACACTGTTTTCTGAGGTGCTGTGACAGTTGATTGCATAGTTCCAATTTTATTTCTGATTATTTCAATTTTATCAGTAAAATAATGTATGAAGTCATTACTATTGTGCTGTGATGGAATGCCTGGTTCAGTCGATGCCTTATTCCTAACCAATTTAGCCACAGTACTTAATAAACACCTTGGATTGTTGTGGTTATTTTCTATGAGTTTGTTAAAATATGCTGACCTGGCACAGACACTATCCTTCCATGCACCACGAAATACCTCTAATTTTATATTCTTCTATTTGCGCTCCATTTTCTGAGCTGCTCTCTTGAGAGCATGAGTGTGATCATTGTATCATGGTGCGGGGCTTTTTTCTTGAATTTTCTTTAAACGAAGGGGGGCGACACTATCAAGAGTGCTAGAGAAGACTGTATTTATATTTGCTGTTATTACATCAAGTTCTTCTATACTTTTTGGCTTACTGAGTATGTGAGACAATTCTGGAAGATTATTAGTGAAGCTATCTTTAGTGGTCGAAAGAATAGTTCTACCTGATCGATAGCGTGGTGTAGATTGAGTGACATTAGCTGATCGCAGCAAACAAGAGACGAGGTAATGATCTGAGATGTCATCGCTCTGTGGTAGAATTTCTGTAGTATCAAAATCAACTCCATATGACATAATTAAATCTAGTGTACAGTTATGGCGATGAGTTAGTCCTGTCACAATTTGTCCAACTCCAAGAGAGTTGAGAATATCTGTAAATGCTAATCCCAATATGTTATTTTCATTATCTATGTGAATGTTGAAGTCACCAACAATTAAAGCTCTGTCTACATTAACTACTAGATCTGATAGAAAATTTGCAAATTCACCAAACAAATCTGAGTATGGCCCAGGTGATCTATATAATGTAGCAAGGGCAAAAGATGACAGATGGTGTCACATTAAGCATTATTAGTTCAAAAGACTTAAACTTGTATCCTGTCCTCTGTCCTCTGTAACACCAAAACTTCACTGTAAATTGTAGCAACACCTCCTCCTTGACCCATCAGATGAGGCTCATGTTTATAACAGTAACCTGGGGAAGTAGATTC
Source organism: Myxocyprinus asiaticus (assembly GCF_019703515.2). Lineage (NCBI taxonomy): Eukaryota > Metazoa > Chordata > Actinopteri > Cypriniformes > Catostomidae > Myxocyprinus > Myxocyprinus asiaticus. The sequence continues at coordinate 29,942,104 of NC_059387.1, forward strand.
ATTTAAACTAATATATTCACCCTGTTTAAGCCAGGTTTCAGACAAACAGAGCACATCCAAAATATGATCTGTTATAATTGCATTTACAATTAGTGTTTTGGTAGAAAGAGTTCAAATGTTTAGTAGCCCTACCTTTATATGATGTTTATCTTGTTGTATTTATATTATTATGTTGTAGTTTATGTGACCTGTGTGATGTCTCAGTGCAGCTAGCAGACGTTCTGAGTAACCAATTTGTCTGCTTCCTGACCTGGGCCCCAGTTAGTCAAATACTATCACTATTAAGACTATGCGCCAAATTACTAGAGAGGAGAGCAGCACCTTCCCTGGAGGGATGGAGTCCGTCTCTCTTTAGCAGGTCAGGTCTACCCCAAAAATGTGTCCAGTTGTCTATAAATCCTATGCTATTCTCCAGACACCACTCATCCAGCCTCACAGTGACACTAAGACACCAGACATCCAGCCATTCAGTGACACTAATCTACTATAAACCTCGTCACCATGACGAGCATGGAGGGGGCCAGAGCATATTACAGTGTCTGACATCGTTTTTTGCAAGTTCACACACCTCTTTATCTTTAGTGATCTCCTGACTGGCAAAGCCGGACATCGTTAGTGCCAACATGAATAACAATTTTAGAAAAGCTACATTTAGCATTAGCCAGCACTTGTAAATTTGATCTGATGCCAGACGCTCGAGCCCCGGAAATGCATTTAACTATGGTGGCTGGAGTCTCTATTTCCACATTCCTTACAATAGAATCACCAGTTATTCAGGCTCTTTCAACATAATTCTCAGTGGGTGCATCACTGAGTGGGGAAAATTGATTGGAAACCCTAACAGGAATGGGAGAGTGGTGTCGCTTTGCCCTACGAATATGCAGGGTTGGGAGGGTTACTTTTGAAATGTATTCCACTATAGATTACAGAATACATGCTGTAAAATGTAATTTGTAACATATTTCGTTAGATTACTCAAGGTTAGTAACATATTCTAAATACTTTGGATTACTTCTTCAGCACTGGTAGATTTTTTCACTTTTTTTTTTACTATAAAATCTCTGCCAGAACAGTAAGACAAAATACACATTTAAAAAATACATTCTCTGAAAACCCTAAATATCTTATGCAGTGTTATTTTCTACAAGATAAATCAAATTGATCTTGTTTTAATGATTTTTAGATATTTGTTACAGGAAAACAATACAAACATTATTATCAAGAATACGATTTTTGCCCTAATATCAAAGGACTTACTAGAAAAAAAGAAATTATGATCTAACGTGAATTTTCTTGATAAAAAAATATGATCGTGCCTGGTAACATGTGCATGTTAAATGGCAAGAAATAACATTTTAACTTAGCGTAAAGCTGACAATTTACACAAGGTTTATTTCTATTTCTTCTGCTCCAAATTACTTCAAACATATTTCTCTGTCTGCTCATATGAATGTAACACATCATAAGAAAGTGTTTCACCGCTGTTCAAATGCACTTTGGATCACATCATTTACTGTATATATATATATATATATATATATATATATATATATATATATAAATGTTTAACATCTGAAAGGACTAAATATTAAATTAAACAAATGACAATAAAATGCAAAGTAATCTCTACTATAATCAAAATAATTTTTGAATGTAACTGTATTCTAATTACCAATGATTTAAATTGTAACTGTAGTGGAATACAGTTACTTATATTTTGTATTTTAAATACGTAATCCCATTACATGTATTCCGTTACTCCCCAACCCTGCGAGTATGCTGCTGAGACATCACCCAAACGCCCTGCTGTGGGGGCTCTTCAGCCAGAACCAAAATGTGTGTGTTGTGTCGCTGTTCTACCCGCATCCGAAACAGTATCTACCGGCTTCTCTTTCTCACTGACCTCCACTAGCTTTTGAATGCGTGTCTCTAACTCATTAACCTTCTCTGTCAGCCTGACTAATTCCTTACATTTATCACATGTGTATCCATCACTGCTGATGGAAGAAGCTATAGTAAACATGTGGCATGCAGTGCAGGAAGAAATAACATGAATGGATGCCATGACTTACTGCAATTGTTTGTTGTGGTTGTTATGGTTGTTCTTGTGTGGCGAGGGTTTGAGATCGATACCGTTTGATGTGGTTCCTGATCGGCAGATGTTTGAGATTGATGCAATAATTTGTGTAAAACACAGTGGAGAAAACGAATGCACGCAGTCGAGATGCGAGATGTAGACAAGTAGAAAAAGAAAAAAGAGAGAAAACAGGTGTTCACGGTAAAATACATGCAGCTGAAACAGTAGAAATGCGGGAAAACCCGAAGCACGCGGTAAAATGGCAAAGGATAAAATTATGAACATATAAGAATAAGAATAAGCAATGCTAAGCAGGCTTGCAAGCTGAGTTGAGTGTGTTTAGGTTGTACAAACGCTGGTCTTGCAGAAAAATATTTTGCGTAGACAGAGGCCATAGAAGTGTGATGGAAAGTCTGTGACCTCGTGACTTCAGCTGTGTTTATCAAATGGATTTATGGATGTTTTGGAAGTAATGGCAGTTTGGACTTCTCTGGCAAGCTTAAACACAGAAGCCGCCCTACAACACACTCTTTAATACTGTGCTCCTGGTAATTATTTTTAGATGAGGGATGCACTGTACCGGTGACATCTGACCTTGCTTTCCATTCCAATGCAGATAGCTGTAAGATATACTGATTAAACCCTGCACAAGTACTGTTGTGGGGATAAACAGTGTTTTCTTCTGGAGGAGAGAGAACTGGCCTTGGCCTGAGCTCATGCAGCTCTTCAGCTCCATAAAATCAGCACAGCTGTGATGACTTTGGCTGCAGCTGACCTATTATGCACAATGTGGCTCCTTGAGGGCCCGGGTCGTGGGAGCAGAACAAGGCAGATGCTAAAAAATATTATTTACAAGAGCACTTTGTGCTATGAGCAACCAGCTTCATGAAGCTGTAGTCACTTCCGCCATATTCCGTCCAGAATGTTTATGTAATTTTTAGTACATTTTAAAGGGGAAGTGTGTAATTTCTGTGCCACTAGAATCCCCAAATGGAGTTTGAAGGTCTGGGCGGATGTTAAGCAAGTGTGTAACAATGTTCACCAAACTCAAACTCCAGTTGAAAATGGTGTTGGGAAATTTCTTCGCCACCGGAAATTCGAACCATGCCTTTAAATGTGGGCTCTTTTGACTTAGGCTAGTACGTAACCTCTTAGCAGCCACCCACAAAGGCTTGGCAACACCCTAGCAGCCACATAGCAATGTCTTGGCAACCCCTCACAACATCCTAGCATTGTTATGTCCCCATCACATTTCTGGAGAAGATCTTATTTGTTCAGAGGTAAAAAGAAGTTCGAAACAGCTGAGCAACAACATAATGTTTGCGAACATTCAGCACCGGCCACGCTTCTGAGAGAGGTGTTTTAGAGGTACATTTAAATATGAGGATGCTCAATACTACATGTAAAACATCAACTAATATGACATTAAAATGTGTTATCATTGACTTCATGCCTCATTCTATGAGTAGAATTCACACGAGATCAGTAAGAGGAGATGTTTTAATTACTCTATGATGATTTAAAGTACCATAAATGCTGTAGATCTTGTGTAATATTTCTTGGGCGAACCAATGACGGAAATGGCAGAAAGAAGGTGTTTAGCTGCCAGTAAGAAGTTTTCCTGAAAGTTCGCCCCGGCAAGCTGTTACAAATCACCGAAATGAACTCAAAAACACCTATTTGGACAGATTTTGTTCTAAATGACGTCACACCCGTTCGCTCTTCGATTTCATAGAAAGTATGCAGGAGACTTTATGGCGAGTTTGCACATCCTAGCATGACTTGAAAATATAATGATCAAAGTGTGTACATATTGTGTTTCCATATGGTGCATATCATAAGGGCCTGTTCTGTTCTCACACAGGTCAGATATTCAGGTCAAAGACACATCAAACTGATGAGCTGAACTGTTTTAGAAGCATTATGCTGCTCTTTTTCTAGGCCACAGGAGTATCTATCTGTCACAGAGGGGAATGGCATCTTTATTATCTCTCTCTCTGGCAGAGACCTTTAGTTGGAAATGGCACTCTGTCATGAGGAGATCTGAGGTGTTTAACTGTGATGTTGGGAGAGCTTTGCTCTAAAGCTGATATTCTCTGCTCTGGTTGATGAGGGACAAAACAGAGGATTTGTTGGCCTTTGCAGCTGTGGACTATGAATACAATCTGTTTTATATTATATGTAATCCCTCATATTTCACAAATTGCTCTGATAATAACACAATTATTGTTGCTCATACTTGGGGTTAGGGTTTTGAACACACCCCTAAACCTAAATATGAAACTTTTGTGTATAACCTGTCCTAAAACTGTTTGTGCTATGGACATGAATGATATCTCAAATCGTGCAACATGGAATCTGGATTTTGTAATCAGATTACAAAAATCAAGAACTTGAAATTGGATTAAATTACATTTTAAAATACTCGTAATCGTACAACAGTTACTTTTTTATGGATTACATGATTACATATTAACAAGTCCACGACAGTAAATTGTTAATAATTAATTGATCATTCTCTTTTTTCAATCTTTTACATTTTTCATTCTAAATAAGCACACTGCTTATATAGGTTCGGTAAGTCTTCGAGTGGTTTTGGAAGAGAGGGGGAGGGTTGTGTGTACAGAACTGATACTCGCTACTAGCCAGCCAGGTGAAGATTGAGTGGTCTACCTCAGCATTTTACCACTGGATCTATAGTGATAATTTCATTTTTAAGGAGACATGGGGCAAAAACATAACTGTGCAATGTAAACTCTTCCTTCCAAAAGTTAATATCCAGCCAACTGCAAAGGATTGTATGTCAAATCTAAAGAAGCATTTGGAGGTACTGTATGTTTGCATGTTGTTTTTTTTTTTTTTTTGTTGTTGTTGTTGTTTTTACTTTACATCGCAAATCTAACCAACTCAAACACATTTTTTCAATTATTATTTGAATTATCATCTGTGTGTAATATAACCATGTGTCACAATGGAAGAAAGACATTGTGGATTTGTTAAATACACAAATGCACAAATACCTGTCATTTCATATTCATTTGGATTAGCGCCGTAAAGTTACTTTTAGTTTCTTAAATTGCTTTTGTAGTTAGCTTCAAAAATGTTTATGAATGCACTTTTGGTGTAGTGATAACTGAGACGTTTTTGTGACGCTGATTCACAAATATAACTGTTCTGATCTCTTACTACATGTGATTGGCATTTGTAAAATGCTGAAATTGCATGACCACATTTGTGTTAAGTGCTCTGGGAACCTGTTCATAATTTTAGAATCTCCAAAAATAAATGCCTGTTAAATCAAATAAACATATTTGATTCTGTCATTGATGGAGGGCCTAGACCTCCATCAGCATCACAGGGGAAAACATAAAAATGTAAAAACTTCCTTCGTATTTTTACATTTGCAATCATTTTTCTGAATTTGTGGACATAAGCACCACTCAAACTATTAAACCTTGCAGAATTAGGTTGAAAGTAATCCAAAAGTAATCCAAAAGTAATCAGATTAGATTACCCCCAAAATGTTGTCAAATCTATTACGTTACTGACTGCATTTTGTGACATGTAATTTTTAGTCGATACCTGATTACAATTCACAAGTAGAGGTCTGCTGTAACTTTTGTGACTGGACTTACGATTCTGGCAGACAATAAAATGGCATAAACTAAAAATGCAATAAATTAAGCATAAACAGGTGGAAAAATCTGCCCATATACCACAAAATACTCTGTTATATAAGATATATTCTCACGTCTTAATATCTCATTCATTTTGATTATCAGGTAAATGTATCTAGCTTTAAGGATGTTTAGATCATTTTTAATGGAAAGCTAGACAGAAATACAGTGTAGAGACTTGGGTAGTGGGCCCTTTTGATTTGGGCCAATAAGCAACTACAAAGCAACCACCCAAAATATGGTATTAATGCACTAGCAACAACCCAGAACACCCTAGCAACCACGTAGCAACTCCTAGCAACTACCTACATTACCCTAGCATTGTGGAAGCAAGTTTTGCACAGGCAAGCACCACTCACATTTTCTTCAGAAAATATTAAAATCAAGTTATTTTAATACCGGTCTGACACTGAGCTTGTAGAAGGTTGCTTCAGTTCATCACTCCCTGTCACACATCCCCCCCCAGAGAGAAGTGATGTCAATAATCAGGAGATACAAAGGGATGTTTATCCGGGTGCATATGCTTTGAACCTGTTAAAGCTCTGGTGAAATGTCATGTTGTGTGGTATTAGAGAATAAATCTTCCCCTTCCACAAACAGACAATTTTCATCTCATGTTTTTGTGTTTCCCCGGTCTAATAATCTGTGCGCTTATTTCTGCCACTTATTTTGCAGTTACGTATTATCTTGCTGACCAAATAGAGTGTAGTTGCAAGCGATGGGACTTGTAAGGAATTTAATATTATGGAGCTGTATTCACAAAAATCTTAAGAAAACAATTAAGAAAGTTCTTAGGATACATTATAAGAAGTAAAATATTCTTACCTATTTTCTTAAGTCAGAAAATAATAAGAAAATACTAGTTTAGAAGAATGTTAAGCTCAATCGACAGCATTTGTGGCACAATATTGATTACCACAAAAATTATTTGCAGCTCGTTCCTCCTTTTCACTTACAATGGAAGTGAATAGGGCACGTTTTTGGAGGGCTTAAACAGAAATGTGAAGCATATAACTGTTTAAAAGAACTACTCAAACCAGTCCATCTGGCACCAAAAACCATGCCACAGTCAAAATCACTGAGATCACATTTTTTCTCCATTCTGTTGGTTGATGTGCACATTAACTGAAGCTCCAGACCCGTATCTGCATGATTTTATGCATTGCACTGCTGCCACATGATTGGCTGATTAGATAATCGCATGAATAAGTAGGTGTACATGTGTACCTAATAAAGTGGTCACTGAGTTGTATCCTGTCATATCTCTGTCATATCTTGTCATAAGCTGCAGGAGAATGAGTCAGGTCAGACTGGGCATTGGTTCCATCCCCATTGAGCAATTCTGCAGGTCTGGACCTTTGTGGAAAGACTCCAGATGGTTCTGGCAAACACTGTGTCAATACATTGTCCTTCAGCCTCTCGTTGCCATCACACCAGTGCATCAGCCACTGAGACAGTAAACAGAGAGACTATTTAAAGTTTCCCCACCCTGGCCAATTCCACACCACTCTCTCTGGTCTTAATTAATGAAGACGTCCAGTAAGTGGTGTGTTGTTGTGCCCATTAAACTTTTCACCCTCTGTTATCATCATTGGCAACACCCCCCATGCGCCACATCTGCTTCTCTCTCCACGGTTACAGAGAAACAGGGCTCTTCCTCCCAGACTGGACTGATTCTCTGGAACTTCTGCCAAGAGCACATCACAGTCCAACAGTTTCAGTACACTTACATTAGTGTGTGACTGTAGACATGTGGCCTGTTGGGTATGTTTTCAAGTCGTGAGTCAGGGTGTTCCTTTCTTTGTCCTTTAGCCTGGCAGCGTTTTAAAGACAACCTGAAACAGCATATTTAAAGGAATAATTAATCTAATTGAATTATCAATGATTATTTCTGTAATCATTGCCCTTTTGCATACAGCAGAAGCATATAGTGACCGGCAACTGTCAGACACCATAAAAGTAGTCCATAAGAGTTGTGTGCTATATTCCAAATCTTCTATAGACATACAGTATGACAGCTTTGTGTGAGGAACAGACCAAAATGTAAGTTGTTTTTCACTGAAAATCTTGCCCTTTGCCATAACTCTGTGATCTCCTTTGGGGGATCACCCTATTATTCATTGTATGGAATAATGCAGTGAGGATGATCTAATGTATTTCTGAGTGAAACAAGTTAGGGTGGCATTTAGTGCATCTAGATTTGTCTGAACCATTACAGATAGACTCTGATATCATTATTAGTTATTGTTAGTTTCAGTAGAAAATAAGGAGTCATATCAAATCTGGTCTCATTGAATCATGTTACTATACCTACAATTTTGCGTTTTATTTTTCTCACACATTGCTATGTTATGACATCAAAAAACTTTTACTATTAATGCATAATTTGGTAAGTTCACCAAAAAATTAAAATTATCTCATCATTTACTCACCCTCATGCCATCTCAGATGTGTATGACTTTCTTTCATCTGCTGAACACAAACAAAGATTTTTAGAGGAATATCTCAGCTCTGTAGGTCCTCACAATGCAAGTGAATGGGTGATTCATGGGTGAAATCTACATAAGGGCAACATAAAAGTACTCTAGACGACTCTGGTGGTTAAATCCATATTTTCTGAAGCTATATGATAGGTGGAGGTGAGAAAAAGATCAATATTTAAGTCCTTTTTCCTTCACTTTCACTTTCTCCTTCTGTTTCTGGTGATTCACATTCTTCGTGCATATCGCCCCCTACTGGGCAGGGAGGAGAATTTATGATAAAAAATACTTAAATATTGATCTGTTTCTCACCCACACCTATCATATTGTGTCTGAACACATAGATCTAACCACTGGAGCCTTATGGATTACTTTTATTCTCCCTTTATGTGGATTTTGGAGCTTCAAAATTCAACCATTCATTCACTTATATTGTATGGGCCTACAGAACTGATATATTCTTTTAAAAATCTTAATTTATGTTCTGCAGAAGAAAAAAGTCTTGAAGTATAGCAATCATAGATCTTGGTAAGGCTGGTTTGCTAGGATTGTGCGGGTTGGGTTCACATGGAAGGTGTGTGTGTGGAGGACAATTTGTGTGGGGGTGGGGCGGTTGATCATGTCATAATCTGCAGGGGGACAAGGTTATTGATCCATAGTTGTATGGAACTCTCTTTGTTCTTTTGTGTTTGGCATATGGCTATACATATCACACAATACAGTCAAACCCACTATGCAAATACCCAAGTCGTATTTTAAACCTCTTTTTTGGAGCTGAAAAGTTGTTGAGAATGAAATTGTTTTATAGAGTGTGCGAGTAATAAAGTGAGTTAAATAATCTGACATGCTGATGTACCACTGTGTTTGAACATTTCCAGTGGCACAAATCCTTAGAAAAACTCCCAAAAGTATCATTCAGAGGACGCATGCAGTGGAGTGCATGTGTACTTGCAATCGTGAGTGATTGCATACTTGTATATCAGTGTGACTTTCATGTCGTCACCAGAGAGCATAAAGTGTGTGTGGTGGGGGGTTTAGATAGACAGATAGACGGTCGGTCGTTCTGTCTAGATAGACAGATAGACGGTCAGTCAGTCGCTCAGTCTGTCTAGATACAGATAGACGGTCCGAGATATAAGGTTGGTCGGTCTGTCTAGATGGACAGATAGATGGTTGGTCATTCGGTCTATTTGTCTAGATAGACAAATAGACAGTCGGTCAGTCTGTCTAGATAGATGGTCGGTCTGTCTGTCTAGATAGACAGATAGATGGCCAGTCGGTTTGTCTACAGACTGTAGACAGATAGACGGTCAGTCTAGATAGACAGATAGACGGTCAGTCAGTCTAGATAGACGGCCGGTCGGTTGGTCGGTTTTTCTACATACTGTAGACAGATACGTAGACGGTTGGTCAAGATAGACAGATAGACGGTCGGCCAGTCTAGATAGACAGCTAGACAGTTGGTCAGCATGTGCTTGTTTATGTTTGTTTTATGTTGAGTTTCTCATTAAACTTTGTTGACTGTTCAGCCGTTCCCGCCTCCTCCTTGCCCACCTTTACCTGTTACAATACATAAATATTACAAAAATGTTTTGTGAAGATAAATGAAAATTATTGACTTAATAGACCATAGTCCAGCACAATAGACTGTAGCTCTATGGCGTTATAATACTTTTAATGTCATGTATGCATGCATGTTATGCGAGAGCACATTCATGTACCGGTTGCGCCAGCGTGAATCTCTCTGCTCGCACGCGGACGTCCTTGGCTTTCACACAAAAATTGGATGCGGGCTCTCAAATATACAGTGCACTGCTCTATGAAATCTCTCTGCTCTCACTCAGGGAGGCTGTGTAGATGTGCTATAGCCTTTCAAGGGAGAAACAATACCGGAGTTTGAGTAATCAACTCGCCATTTGGCCGGTAACTTTTTTTAGGAAATGCAGCATAATACATGGTTAAATTTGTATTGCAAGAATGATAGGCTATTCTGATGCTCGCTGATGATGTAAGTGATGTGAGCAAATAAAACTGCAACTAAACATCTGTTGCTTCTGTTGTCTTCTGTTACCACACAAAATCACAATATAGTCTAAAAAACCGTTTAGTTATCACATTGTCATAAGGACAAACCGTATTTTTTATTTGAAAAAATGCAAAATAGGGTTTTATATTATTAATAGAAACATTTATAGCTGTTAATCAAGCACCAGTGAATGACACGTTGCCAAATAAGTCCGTCAGACTGAATTTAAGATTCTTGATCATCATTGGTGAATTGCTCACAAAACCTGAAATAAATTTTGGTAATGTTACACTAGAGGACAATATCTGATAAAACTTCTAATAAGGGGGCACGGCTTACTGTCCAAGACTTTGAAAACCCCTGGTCTAGATAGACAGTTGGTCGGTCTAGATAGACAGTCTGTCAGTCATTCTAGATAGAGAGATAGACGGTCTGTCGGTTGGTCAGTCTAGATAGATAGACGGTCTGTCGGTCGGTCTATATAGACAGATAGATAATCGGTTTGTCGGTTGGTCAGTTGATCGGTCTGTCTTTCTGTCTGTCTGTCATGACCTATCTGCTTTCTCTGTTGAGTTAGGAAGGCAATTAAACTCACCATGTAACCTGTAACCTGAAGCTTTGTATGACCTTCATACCTCAACAACATTTGTGTGATATTGTGTTCCAGATTGATGCTTAGGATCTGCTTTGTAAACAAGCTGCACTTGATTTTGAAGCTGCCAGTGCATTGCGTATGCCCGTTGCAGTGTGGAGAAAGGCTTTTCATGAAGAGGCTTTAAGTTGAAAAACATGATTTTCATTATGACACAGATGGTCAGTTAAAATCAGCCCAAGTCGTTGCTCTTTCTGAGTGCCAGCTCAAAAATCCCTCTGAATCCTGCTGTTTTCCATCAAAGCTGTTCACAGGTATAATCAATATCTAAAGCTCAGTCAAATAAATTTGAAATTTGTGCAGCCATCATACACAGTGACACATGCTCATACTAGTATCGCAGGGCATGAGAGAGTAACTGGCTTAGGTATGCTCTGAGCTTTAGAATCAATGTAATTTTCAGGACTACTGTACACTAAACCTTGGGTGGTGACATCATGTAATTTCACTGAGCGCGCTTTGTATAGCATGCACAAACAAGAGAGCCAGTGGTTATCAAAAGAGCACATGAGTTACAACCAGCATGTCAGAAAAAAATATGGGACTTAAAATAAATATGGCACTTTTCATGTATATATTAGATTAAAGGAAATGAGAAATCACCCAGAAATGAAAATTCTCTCATAATTTGCTCACCTTCATGTTGTTTCAAAACTGTCTGACATTCATTAGTTTGCAGAGCACAAAAGGGTCATTTTTAATAAATATCTCAGTCCATCATTTTAATGCAATGGCAGTGGATAGTGCCCCACTTTTAAGTTAAAAAAAGGACACAGAAGTATCATAAAAGTAGTCCATGCTACACATGTGTCTTTTCCAAGTCAAACAAGTCCAAATGTTTCTGTGGGAAACAATTCAAAATTTAAGTCATATTTCAGTGAAAATCTTGACGTCTGTTGAGTGTTCATGAGCGCTATGAGTGTTCACACAAGAACTTGCAACATTAGCACTAAAAACATATTTGATGGTTTGTAATGTTGCTGTATGGCAGTGGACGTCCCCTCTCTGATCCTCTCAGAGTAACGCATATACAAACTACCATAATCTCTACCGCGCCCTCCCCATAGAATTTTCTGGATTAATCGAGGCAAAAGCTATGTTAGCAAGTCAACAATTAGAAGTGTTTTTTCTTTTTTCTTTCCCAATGAGCTCTCTTTTTGTCTTTCTCTTTCAATATCTCAAATTTTTCTCTTCTGTTGATCATTTACTGACATAGTCATAATTATTTAAACACACTGACTGCAACTCAGTGTAGTTTTTTTTAATTATTATTATTGATGAAATCCTTCTCTGCATTCTCCTTCCTTTGTTTTTATTTTTTGGGTCTGTCTATTAACAATAATTGAAGCTGACGTTCCATTCTACCAAATTCAAAGTGAACAGATTGCTGACGGAAAGTAATCAAGTCTCTTTATCACCTCCTTTGTCATTTTATGCATTCAGATCGTCTGTTCTTATTACATAAATCTGTTTTACTGCTTCAGATGAATAGACAAATGGCATAAAGTGTTTGAATATATTACAATCAGTATGAAAAGTTTCTGACAGATGGAGTGAATTTACGATGTCTAAACTCATTGCTGCACAAACCGAATGCATTTTGAGTTCGCATGTGCGTGCGTGTGCGTGGTTTCTGCATGTGACTAAAGAGGATTAGGGTAACCCTGTGAAGTGCTGTATTGCGACACTTTGAGTTAATGCACCATAAGCCAGACATTTCTCATGAGAGGTTTGTGTCTTACTGTGACTGCTGAAGTTGGTTGTCCTCATGCAGTTTAGAGTTAAGAACCAATTCATTACAGAACTGACATAAGGCGTATAACTATATAAGGCCTAAATAACATTCAAGCTTCGAGCCTTGTTTGTAATTTTCAGACAAGTCTTTATACCAACAACAAAGCTTGGATTGATGATTTTGTCTTTTCTAGTTTAATTATTTCTGTTTTTTAAAACACACACACACATATATACAGTATATATATATATATATATATATATATATATATATATATATATATATATGTATGAAAAATACCTTTGTCATAATGAACACATTTAAATCTTTCAGTAAAAAAATCTTCTTTATAAAACATTTCATCCATGCCTGAATGCATGCCAGTATGTTTGATTATGTTCACTTTATCCAAGAGCTATAACAAAAAAATCCAGTTTTTATTTTTATTTTTATTATTTTTTAAAACCATTCTGTTGTGTATTGGTTTAAATAATATCTTGAGCTGATTTAGATATATCAGTATTAGTAAATATACATGAAGACATTTAGTCTATATTTTTCACTCTCTCCTCTCTGCCTCTCTCTTTTGCTCTTCTCTGCCTGGTCTCCTCTCTGACTCCATTGATTAGTGTGTTATCTCCCTGACTGAGTGCTTTAGTGAAGGGGGATGATGGTCTAACCCTCCTGCTTTTAGTTAATACAGTGCTAATAGCTCCAACCAGTGTTTTTGTGACCTCATACGTTAACAAACATGGCTTTTCCCAGCCAGTGGATGGCTAAATCTATAATATTCAGCATCTGCTTTAATACTGCAGAATTTCATATATGACTCAACATGACACTATGAGGCCTTATTAGTTGATGTGTACAGAATTTTCTGTTTTTAATCCAAAATGATTAATCCAAGCAAATGTAAGGCCAGACACTTTTTGGTCACTAGTTCACACATCTGTCAAAGTTCAGTTAGCGATGGCTGTAAAAGCCCAAACATAATTTCAGTCCTGAATGCGCACATGAGTAATTCGGCCACAATCCAATTAGAAGGCAGTTGAGAGGGATTACGGTGCACTTAGTCCTACTCTCCCCAACCTGATTAAAGGGTTTATAGAGCTTTAACAGTGTTGTGCTTCACAGACAGGTTTAAACCCAATGAGCTTGAGAAGATCGGCCCAACATCGTATTTTCTGCTTTATCCAACATTGTGCTTTGGTTCTGAAATAACTTAACACACTGAACTTGTTGCTGATAAGTGCAGATGCATCTCTAGTCTGGTGGATTGAGGTTTATCTACAGTATAAAGCAGCTGAGATTAGAGAGGTGTGTACAGCTAACAAAGTGTTTACTGTTGTGTCAAAGCTGTGGTGTAGGGGGTAGAGCACAGGCAAATCTCATAAAAACGATTCTATTTCATCCCAAAATCAAAAGGAAAAAAAAAATAATATTTTTTTCAATTTATTTAAATGTACCGTAATAATAATAATAATAATAAATAATAATAGTATATATATATATATATATATATATATATATATATATATATATATATATATATATATATATATATATATATATATATATATATATATAATTCATTGTGTTTGGACAGTAATGTAATTTGGCGTGAAATATGACCTGGACACGTCTTTCGTAAGATTCACCCAATCATGCTCCAAACAGACATGGTGCTCATGTAGGCAATGCAAGTTTGAATTTGGCTTACAATATTTACAAATCCCGCTCCCCCTTCTTCTACCCATCATTTCCTGAAGAAAGTAGCAATTTTATTTATAAATTATAGAGTGTTTGCCATGAAGAGTCAAGACCAAACAGGTTTGAAAAGTCTTTAAAACGAATGAGTTGTGTGTTTTCTGTTTGGAATTTGAAGGTCAAGGAGGAGCCACTGAAGACTATTATGTCACTGTTCTCAATCCAAATGGTTTCCGGTGCCTTTGGCCTGGATTAGTTTTTTCCCTGCGGGCCTCCGGTAGTGAGTCAGAATTTGAGAACTAATGAGAAATCAGGGTCCTGACCGGTCTTCCTTTCTGAAACCACAACCGGTTGGAGATTAAGCCCCGGTTGTTTGGGACCTGATTCCCAGCATGTCCTTGTGGTCCCGTCTCCCACTATGAGGCAGGAAGGCATTTGGGCCCCCCAGTGGAACCCACATATGTTTCAGGCTACATTTGCCAGTCGACTGACGCATCACACATCACCACGGCAACCTCAGCGGCAGCGGAACTCAAGGGGAGCCACGTGGTTTGCAGCATCACAGAGTTTGATTTTACCTGCTGAGTCAAGGTTACCGTAAACAGTCCACTCAGCACAAACACATTAATTTAGTGTACCATGAGGAAAAAAAAAAAACTTATGACAATGAACATTGCAGTGCAACCCCATAATCATACATCAACAACCTAATGTCCCTTGTATGACGCAGTATGTATCGTAAGCCTTTTGACATTTAATCGTGCAGGATATCAATTATAGGTATCAACAATTACAATATCACTAGTTAAAATGCAAATTCTTGAGATCCAACTTGGAAATACTACTAGTCTAATTGCATTGCAAATGTAATTAGCTAAGTGCTAATTAGCTTTAATTAGTTTATTGATAGCTGAAATACATTTTCAGCTATCTGAAGTACAAAATCTAACATGTTGAAATAAATGTACAGATATGAAAATTTAGCATTTTTACAAGTTGTAATTCAATTGTTGACACCAGGAAAGGATATTTGTTCAGTGCAAAAGACATTTGTTCATAACTCTTTCAGTGCCACTCCAATCACTCAAATCACCAACTCATTCCGTGAAGGGCCACATTTGTTCAATAAGCTCATCCAATCAATAATTTGCCCCTTCACAGCCCACCCTAGGTGTACTAAGCTAGAGAAATGTTGATTACAAATATATACAAATATATTTAGAATTTTTTCAATCCAAAAAACAGAGATAAAAAAGTATAATTAAAACTGAGGAATGAATTTACTAAACAGTTGTGCAACTTTTGCATGTGGTATTGCTGTGCACATGATGCACAGAGTTGCTGCCAATGTACAGACTTTTAAATGTATCACTAATTAGGTTACGTTTCAGTTAGGATACTAGGCAGCAAGGCAGTTCACTTGGGTTTGGACCAGAGCCTTAGTCTGACAGCCAGACTTTCAACCTAACCAACCAGAGAGTATGCTTACCCTGGGACAACGTCTGCCAGTACAATGTACATAAACTCAAGACATTACTGTCCTGCCCGAAGACTCCATAAAGCTTGTGTCCTCAGACTTCCAGCAGCTTTTGTGCATTTCCAGGGGTCAGCAAAGTGTGATAAAGGCTCAGATGTTCAATAACTGACCTTCTGCAGAGAGAAAGAGATGGAGATCTCTCAGTGTGGGGGAGGGTTGAATGGAGAGGGCTGGTATTGGGAAGCAGTTTGTGTTGAGTTAATGCATGCATGGGTGTATTTGTGATGGAGTTTGTGTTGTTGCATGTGTGTGTGTAATACATTAAAACAGAAAGAAAATTGTGGGAGAAGAGATTAAAGGATGGATTAAAAGTGACCTTGTCACAGAGGTGAACCAAAGCAGGCAAAGAAACACACACATCCTTGTATCTCTCCAGAGGCCTCTGTTTTAATGGCGTTTCCCTGTTCATGTAGTATCAGAGACTCCATCGAGCGATCTGGTCGGGACGCCCTCCAGACCCTGGAGCCCTAGCATGGACCTCAGCACTTACAGGACATGTATATACACAGTATTCCCCTCCAAGTCTACAAATAAACCAGTTCTGATGGTGACAGAGTCAAGGGAAGATGTCTCCGCTGTTAGAGAGTGACATCTAAAAGTAGTGATGATTCAGTACCTTGACAGTTGCTGTTTTTTTAAATAATGTCACTTTCCAATAACAGGCTAATTTTTCCAACAAGTAGTGGTGTTGCATGATAAAATGCTACATTGCTGTTTTTGTCACATAGCTGTTACTTTTTGTTTGAAATTTGCTATAGCTGCTTTTTTTTCTTTTTTTTTTTTTTTTAAAGGGTGCTTGACTGCTGCTTGACTAATTTAACTAAGCTGTGTTAATTTTACACTGTTTTTTAAAGTCATATTTGAGTCTTTTGACATAAATGTCCTTTAAATTAAATGACCTCTATAGATCCAGTGGTTAAATGCTAAGGTAGCCCGCTCCATCTTCACCTGGCTGGCTAGTTGCGAGTATCATTCTCCCCCTCTCTTCCGAAAATATTCAAAGGCTTACTGAACATATATCAGTGGTGTGCTGATTTAGAATTAAAAATGTGACAGTTTGAAAAAAGAGAATGATTAGGATGATCAATAAATTATTAACAATTTACTGCTGTTGCCTTGTTCATTTGTAATCACGTGATCTGTAAAAAAAGTAACTGTAGTCCGGTTACGAGTATTTTCAAATGTAGTTTAATCCAATTACAAGTACTTGATTTTTGTAATCTGATTATGTAATCCATTACTACCCAGCACTGACAGTAGTCAACAAAAATAACGTATTTTAGTTGACAATAGCTATGTTTCCATCCAAGTTGCAAATTTAATTCATGCGAAAAATCCGAATATCGCAAAAAAATGTGCAAATAAAGTTGTGTTTCCATCCCTTGTGTTCAAAAGAACATAATCTTCATTTTCGGGGAAATTGTAGCCAATGTGACCCTTTAAATTATAAAATACTCACGGTTTAGACAAGAGCCTGCAGACAAAACACTCTAACAAAGAACTTTGTCTCATGTCTGGGATCGACAGCACATCACACAGTTCTGGGAGCAATATATATGTGTACGTTCCTCCATCCTTATGAGTTTACTGTGCAGCTCTATAAGATATTTTTCAAAAGTGTCAATAAACCTGCTCCTTGGCACAGTTGAAATTTGTAATTTACTTATTTTCTCAAACTCTATGCAGGCTTTGGATATTTCAGGATGACCACAGCAACAGATGGGATGATTGGTCTGCTGGTTAGTCCAGTTATGAACGAATTATTCAGTCACATAACTTTTTTATGTGCATCTTGTATTCCTAATAAGTTCAATAGGAACTTACTCAGTAAATGTGTTTCTATCAGAGTTTTTGCGTATTTCTTCTTATCGAACCAAAAAATATAGCTACCTCAAGCAAGCTTATACGTTTTTTTTATGTGCATTTCGGAGATTTTATTCACATCTTGGTGTTTCTATCCAGCAGTTTTTATGTGATATACAAAATGTGCATAAAATATGTGCATATATATAATTTATGGATGTTTTTTTTTTTTTTAAGATGTATCAAACATATTTAAAGTAAATAAAATACTACATGTGAAAACTGTCCTTATGAAAATTGTGTATAAAATAATGGCATATAATGAGGATATTGAAGTATTATCTACTTTTTAGAAGTTACTGTAAAAAAAACTAAATTATATTATATTATGTTAGATTCGATGATTTTACTGTATATAATATTATGCTATATTATGTATTATGTATATTATGTTATATTATGTAAGTAATATTACATTTATGTTGTGGATGTAATTAATCATATGATAAATCATATGTTTGGGTGTGTGTGAATGATTTAATCAGCTGTATATGTATAGTACATCTACATAATATGAGATTAATCAGCTTCATCCATAACATATACATACAGTATAACATAATATAGTATTACTCTCTTTCTCTCTCTCTCTCTCTCTCTCTCTCTCTCTCTCTCTCTGTATAGAGAGAGAGAGAGAGAGAGAGAGAGAGAGAGAGATTAATAACTAATATTAAATAATAACATTAATAACTAATAAATAATTAGTTAATTAACCCCTTAGTAAAGTGGTTCAGTTTGCCGGAATTTAGCCGATATATCTGCTCACACAGCTCAAACAGTGAAATCCCCATCATACTATGATCGGATTACACTGTGTAACAATTTTTTTTTTTTTTTTTTTTTTTTTTTGGCTTTGAATATTACTTTAGTATAAATACATGTTAATTTGGATTCATATGTTGTTTTTTTCTGACTTTATGTGAACAAAAAGACACAAATTTGCCTGTTTACTCATTGGAAATAGATAAATTTCAAAATATCACTGTCCTGGTCACAAAAGCAAAGTTTGTGGGGAATAATAGCCATTTTCTATACTTTTGAGGCATAAGCAATTAGGAAATAACACTTACTACCAAGAACAAAAATTTTGTTACATAGTGTTATCTTTCTAGATTTGTCTTCTTTAAAAAACATTGGTAGTGCATTGCTAGTGTCTTTCAGTATTATTTTTTTTCTAAGTGTATTTTCATCAACAGTATGTTTAACTTACAATTGTTTAATTATCGTCATAATGCGTCTTTTTCGTCTTGTCTTCATTTGCATTGACGAAAACAAAAAGCCCTTCATCAACAAACATTTTTGTCAGTTATTTCTTTGGCGAGATTAACATTGATTATGTTAATCATGAGTAGATTGTAGCTTGGCAAGAAAAAATTTCAAAGTAGCTTACCTGTTTCCATTCACAAGAGTGCTATCTTAACCCCTTAGTCTGAAGTTTATCTTCTCCACAAAAGCAAAACAGTTGTGATGAGTCATCAGCACACATTCTCATTAGGAGCTGCTAATGAACAGGAAATTCTCAGTGTGTGATATCACTGGTGGTCTGTTTGTACATTGGAGAATCTGAATATCTGTCTGGCAAAATATGACAGTGAATGAACAGCGAATAAAATGGCATTTGCATACAGAGTTCACCGTAAGCCATAAACATACTCTACGCAGATTTGCTTGGCCAACGCACTGCATTTTTCTATTACTGTGGTGGAAACAAACCTCAAGGGGTTGATGAAGTTACCTTCAAATATCTGTGCCATAAAATCAGATGTTATTGTTCAGATTTATTAGTCGGATGAATTAAAAATTTCAGGCAGGTGTGTTTGTTTAGAGTTGAAACTAAGCTCTGCAGGACGTGGCCCTTTGGGATCGGAGTTGAGCACTGGTTTGAGATGGGTATACTGTAGCTGCAGTCATTGATCCAAAAACGGGCAGTTGCTCAAAAATGCCATTGAAGATATACAGAGCCCCTTACCTAACCCTTTCCCTAACCTTAACCATGACTGAAAGTGACGCCCCCTTTTGGAGTTGGTGCAACCCCCTTTATGGAATAACCCCACCCCCTTGTGGAGTAACCCCGCCCTCTTTTGTAGATTCCATCTCCATTTGGAGGTCTCCGGCCTGCAGCTATACCTACTTGACTGGTTTACACTAATGCTTGTCACAGCGCCCCTTGTGTCACTGCTGAGAATGCAATGCATGACTTGCATTGTGTTATGAATTGCACTCTGACACAAATGTCATGGGAATGTGTTTTACGTACTTGCGCATGGTACTGTATATTTTGAGTACAGTTATGTTACAGATTGTTGGTAATTTATAAAACATGTTCTGGCCGGCAAGTTTCGGCATGAATTAACTTCTTAGAAAACACATCATACAACCACAGACAGATTAAAGCACAGGCCTTCAGGGTATTTGTGTAGAACGCCCCAATGTTTTTTACTTTTACTTTGAAAGCATCCGAAAGTAAAAAATCGGTGTGCATTTCACTGTTTTTGCCTTGTCACATTACAGTGCCATTGTAAAACCAGTTTGACGGACCATACAGTGCGTAGAAAATGTTATGCTGGTGGATCTTTAGAGACATCTGTGCCTAGAGCATGCTGACATCATAATCCATTCTTATCAAAAACACATGCAGTTTTGGGGGAAAAAACAATCAATAAATGCAATTCCCCAATGACCCATGTCTATTAGATTGGCATTAAAAGTGAATAGAATACATCTGCAGCTATGTTTCGTATTCACAGATGCTACGTTTACGTTCCACAGTTCTTTAACCATGCTTTCGAAATCTAATGTTCCTGATCCCAATCGACACAATCGACTCTGAGACAGAAGGCGTGGTCTAATGGTCTAATCTTAAGCATCTAATCCGGCTCTTTCTCTGTATTAGAAAGGTCATACATTGTGCGGTTGTGGCCGAGCGGGTGTGCATGTCTAAAGAATTTTTGCTCTTATCATTTCTGCTCCAGACAGATTCTAGGAAGTACTAATACTCAAATGGGATGGCATTGATTGTGTGTTTGTCTGAAGGAAGGGATTCCTCGTGGACACCAGCGGAATGTTTCTGCTCTGCCTCGCCGGTTTTGATAACATTGTTCAAACAGCGTGTCCTCTACCCTGTTTCCGACATCACGCTTTTGAGTTGAACGAGAGCACTTCATTCAAATAACATAGCTGCTGAGTACTTCAAGATAGGAGACAAGAGGCCGTTGAGACAACATACAAGTTGCTATTTCGGGGTAGAAACTAAACAAGCAGCTACTACCTTTAATATACATGAAATATAAAGAAATGTTTTGGGTTCAATACAAATTAAGCTCTATCAACATCATTTGTGGTATAATGCTGATTACCACTCAAAAATATTTTTGAATATTCATGCAATATTCAGCAAAAATCAAGTCTACAGTGAGGCACTTACAATGGAAGTGAAATGGACCAGCCATAAACATTAAAATATGCATTTTCACAAGTATACCCACAAGATTCAAACATTATACTTGTTAACATGATTTTAGTGTGATAAAATTGCTTACTAACCTTAACTGTGTAAAGTTATATCCAGTATTACAACTTTGTTGCAATGGTGACAAACGCCGGTAAACTCTGTAAACGATTTTATCACACTAAAATAATTTTAACTCATATAATGTTTACATCTTGTGGCTTAACTTTTGAAACAGCGTCTGTTTTAATGTGTATGGACAGACCCAATTCACTTCCTTTTCAAGTGTCTCACTGTAACCAAGATTTTTGCTTGTGTTTTTTTTTTTTTAAATAAACATGGGATGAGTCTATAATACTGTATCTTCTATGCCTTTAATCATTTTTAAATGTTTATTTTTTATTTATGATTAGCATTATTGCAGTAATACTGAACTATTAATTTAATTCACTTAAAGGGATAGGTCACCTAAAAATAAAAATTATCTCATCATTTACTCACCCTCATGCCATCCCAGATGTGTATGACTTTCTTTCTTCAGCAGAACACAAATTATGATTTTTAGAAGAATATTTCAGCTCTGTAGGTCTACACAGTGCAAGTGAATGAGTGCCAAAATTTTCAAAAATCACATAAAGACAATATATATAATATACATTGCCTTGCAAAAGTAATCAGACCCCTGACCAATTATCTCATATTACTGAATTACAAATGGTGCAATGAAATTTCATTCTGTTTGATATTTTATTTTAACACACTGAAACACAAAATCAATCATTGTTAGGTGAAATTGGTTTTATGTTGGGAAATATAAAAAAAAACATAATTAAAAAAAATGAAATATCTTTGTTGCATAAGTATTCAACCCCTGTGCTGTGGAAGCTGCCAGGTTACACCGATGAAAGAAATTGCCCTAAAGAGGACACAATTACTTTACCATTGGCATCCACCTGTGAATCATTAAAGTTGCAATCACATTTTATGGATAAAAAACCCATTGTTGAAGGATCATTGGTCAGGCTGTGAATCTGAAAGAAAATTAAGACCAAAGAGCATTCCACAGAAGTTAAAGTAATAAAAATGCCTAGATTAGAGAAAGGGTACAAAATAATATCCAAATGTTTGGATAACCCAGTGAGCACAGTTGGATCAATAATCAGGAAGTGGAAGCTGCACCACACCACCAAGGCACTGCCAAGAAAAAGCCGTCCCTCAAAACTCAGCTCTCTAACAAAAAGGAGACTGGTGAGAGACGCAACAGAGAGGCCAACAATCACTTTGAAGGAGCTACGGAGTTCAGTGGCTGGGAGTGGTGTAATGGTGCACCAGTCAACCATATCAAGAGCACTGCATAATGCTGGCCTGTATGGGAGGGTGGCAAGAAAGAAGCCGTTACTCAAAAGTACCATCTGAAAGCATGTCTGGAGTTTGCCAGAAAGCATGTGAGTGACCCAGCTGCGACGTAGGAGAAGGTTTTGCGGTCAGATGAGACCAAGATAGAGCTTTTTGGGTAAAACTCAAAGCGCTATGTGTGGCGCAAACCTAACACTTCATATGCCTCAAGGCAAATCATCTCTACAGTGAAGTATGGTGCATCATGCTGTGGGGATGCTTCTCATCAGCAGGGACTGGGCATCTTGTTAGAATTGAAGGAAGAATGGATGGAGTAAAATATAGGGAAATACTGCAAGAGAACCTGCTTCAGTCCGCTAAAAAACTGAAGCTTGAGAGGAAATTCACCTTTCAGCATGACAATGATCCCAAGCACAAGGCCAAAGCAACACTGGAGTGGCTCAAGTACAAAAAGATAAATGTCCTACAGTTGCCCAGTCAAAGTCCTGATCTCAGTCCTATTGAGAATCTGTGGCATTATTTGAAAATTGCAGTCCACAAGCGTCACCCAACCAACCAGAACAACCTGCAGCAAATCTGCAGAGAAGAATGGGCCAAAATCACTTCGTCACTGTGTGCAAAGCTGGTACATATGTACCCCAAAACACTTAAACCAGTTATTGCAGCAAAAGGTGGCTCGACCAAATATTAATGTGTGGGGGTTGAATACTTATGCAAACAAGATGTTTTAGTTTTTTATTTTTCATAAAAATATTTTTCAACAAAAAAACAATGTCACCTTACAATAACTGATTTTGAGTTTCAGTGTTTTAAAATAAAACATCAATCATAATTAAATTTCAGTGTACCATTTGTAATTCGGTAATGTGAGAGAATTGGTCAGGGGTCTGAATACTTGTGCAAGGCACTGTATAAAATATAATATATAATTTATAGTAAAAATGATTTAAATATTGATCCGTTTCTTACCCATACCTATCATATCGCTTCTGAAGACATTGATTTAACCACTAAAGTCTTATGGATTACTTTTATGCTGACTTATGTGATTTATGGAGCTTCAAATTTTTGGCACCCATTCGCTTGCATTGTATGGACCTACAGAGCTGAGAATTTCTTCTAAAAATCTTCATTTGAGTTCAGCAGATGGAAGAAAATCATACACATCTGGGATGGTGTAAGGGTGAGTAATTGATGAGAGAATTTAGATTTTTGGGTGAACTATTCCTTTAATTGTTCATCTTTTTTTATTTATGTGGAGGAGGGATGTTGTTGTATGCTTATCCCCCCCAAATTAATAAATAAATAAAAGATTCAAAAAAGAAGAATTATACATGTCAGTTTATAACATCTGCACTTACAAAAATTCACTTTGGCAGTATGTATATATATATATATATATATATATATATATATATATATATATATATATATATATATATATATATATATATATAAAATGAAAATACCATGGTAGTGTCTAAACACAGTCTCCACATTAAATTAACTGAGGGCACACATATACAGTAATTTGCTTATCTGGAATCCTGCCACACTGGCATGCCACATAAATGTTAAACCAGACTGTGAATTTAAATCCACAGTGAATTGACTACATCATTTCACTCTAGTTCAACGAAGCACACTTCTCAGCCTTGCGTGTTCTAGGCAATTCGGTCAGGAATTGGGTCAAACCTGTTTCCTATGTTCTCCATTCACACTCACACACCTCATCACCCAGGCCCACACAGAATGAAGTCTGTCTGCACACACCTGGGACATCAGTGTTGGCCTAATAATGTGGCCCTATGTCCACATGAGTGAAGATCAGAGTTTTGAGATGCTAAATATGACACATAAACAAAACAGTGACGCAAACTCAGTGGTGTCAAATTTGTATACTTTAACAGCTGAACACTTTGTCGAAATCTACACAGAACACTTCATTTTAGTTCTTGGCAGTGAAAAGGATCTGGTGCCGGTCAGCAACAAAGAGTGTTTATATCATCCATAGTTATACAGATGATGGATGAATCTTTTCACTTTGTGTAAAAAGCATTCAGCAGCCACAAACAACAAATTTCAGGCAGAAGTTTTTGCTACTCAGCTAAACAATATAACAATATGTCTGTATTTATTACCATGCTCAAAAGGCACAGATATATTGAAATTCCTCTTTTATTCGCCATAATTTTCTGCAATGCTCCACTTAACGTAAAGACTTCATTCAAGCTTTGTTTTGTAGATAATTTCATTGGAGTGCAATCTATTAATATTCTGTAAGAAATTTCAAGTTTAAAATCTTCAATTGACTTACTTTGTTAGAATATTTTCCATTAAACCTGGCAGTGATGATGTTGTAATTTGCATAGTGAATTGCGAACTGTCTTCTTGCATTCAATTAATAAATGTGAATCTAGTTTGCCCTTGATGCCTTGAGTGTGCCTCTGCAATGTTGTTTTTTTTTTTTTTTTTTACTGCATTTACTAAATCATGCCCCCTAATTGCTAACACATTTAAAGGGCTCAGTTTTGTTGCCGCTGTGGTGCACTGGATAATGCATGTGCTCACAGGACACAAGTTCAAATCATTCTATATCAACACCCAATTCTACTTTCTTGCTAGCTGTTCCCTGTCCTGTCCATTACAAACATTACATAATAAATTGCTAATTTTTTTTTTTTTTTTTTTTTTTTTTCAGAATTAATTAGATTTTATCTTTTTTTCTTCTTATTTCAGGCTAAGATGTTTGGTAAAACAGTTGGAGAGAGGTGAAGCTTCAGTTGTCGACCTGAAAAAAAACCTAGAATATGCTGCATCCGTTTTGGAGTCCGTCTACATTGAAGAGACGAGGTAATGAAAACACACTTCACACAGGTTGTAAATTTCTCTCCCTCTTTTCTCTTAACAAATATTAAATCAACAGGACTGTCAAAGGTCAGGGGTAAATGTTGTTTTATGAGTGCCTGAGATGGCGTAATCCCTAAAGCTGCTCTAAAACCGCTAGGTTGATTTAAGATTAAAAAAAAAAAAAAAAAAATGTAAGAGGGATTGCATGTTATCTTGTTTCTGGAGGCTATCCTGCATTTACACTGTTTTGATTTGGATGTGTGGACAAATGAAATGGATGTCTAGACGTCTGCTACCAGCTCAGAAATATGTGTGGCATCCGTCAAATTAAATACTTCTCAGACCACCATAGACATGTTTAGTATTCTGTTTAGGTGATTTTGGAATATTTGGAAATGTTTGTACATTGGTAATACATGGATATGAGAGAAAATACTTTTGGGAAGTTGACCTGTCCTGTGGTGTGACATGCTATACTCCATCTAAAATGATTTTAAAAGCATTTTGCTAACTCTGTTATAATTATTGTGCATGTAGATTTTATGACCCCATTAATTGAGAGACTATGTGGTACGTTTGTATTTGTAAAAATTAATCTGTCACACTGCAAGGCCATTTAAAATAAACTAGTGAAGGCAAAAGTTGATTAAAATACAATGAGCTAAAATACACAATTCCGTTACACATTCCAATACACTGTAGCCTACAATCTTGATGTTGATAAAAAAAAAAAAAAAAAAAAACATTTTGTCGATAATCCATATCCTTTATCTTGGTGTAGAATTGTATATTTTTATCTCTGTTTCTTTCCATCAATTTTGCTCCAAGGTGTTCTGGCTGAAATTCAATCTGACTAGATTGAGAGTGACATGACTTACACATTTAAGTGCCTTCATACAGCAATCGTGTCTTATTTTTGTGTGTGTGTGTGTGTGTGTGTGTGTGTGTGTGTTCCTGCAGGCGGTTGGTGGACACAGAGGATGAGCTCAGTGACATCCAGTCCGACTCGGTTCCCTCAGAAGTGCGCGACTGGCTGGCGTCAACTTTCACACGTCAGATGGGGCTGATGTTGAGACGGTCTGAGGAGAAGCCGCGATTTCGCAGCATTGTGCATGCGGTGCAAGCTGGGATATTTGTGGAAAGGTGGGTGTGGGGCTCTTCCAAGTTCATCGGAATAAAGTCAACAAATTTAAAGGAAGTACATTTTTCTTGATCCTTTGAGATAAGAGGTTGTTGTTCTATAAAAACATACTATGAGTTACTGAAAACTTACTGAAAAGCCTCAGTCCTAAAAGACCATTTCTTAAAACTAAGCTGCAAAACATATACAGTATGTTTTATACATATGCTATTATTCCTGAAAACCAGCTCTGACGTTCAGAGTAAAATGCTGGAAAAGCCATTCCCGGCTGTGTCTAGCACTCTGCACAACCTTCTGAATAATCCCAACATTAGGAAATAGTTGCAAAAGTTTATGTTTAACAAGATTTCTGATCATCTAAACAGTTTGAGCTGCACATATCAGCACAGATTGTTTATTTAAACATGTAACAATGTAATACAGGCTTCGCAATGACACAATTATTGAAGGGGCAGTAAAAAACTATATTTGACATAATAGCAAGCTCACAGCAAAATGCTTTTGCTCATTTCACATGCAAAGAAGGCATCTATTAAAGTCACAGTAGCAAAAATTGATCGTTTAATTCTACCGGTCTTAAAGAGGGTGGAAAATACTCAATGAAAACTAAATTATGACTTGACTTTAGTGGCGGAAAGAAATAATTCACTTGAGTACAAGTAGAAGTACTAAGAAATATTATGACTCAAGTAAGAGTAAATAAGTCGTTTGCCAAAAAACTACTCTATTACGTTACAAGTTACTTTATGAAAATGATATTATATATAGTATATACGCTTCCATTTTTAGAACACAAAGACATTTTCGTTCTTGAAGGAAACTTATGCTTCCTTTCACCAAGGATGCATTAATTTGATCAAAAATACTGTCATTAATTGCCAATATTATTATGGTTTGAAATAATTGTTTTAAGTGATATTTATTCTATTTTTTTCTTTACCCGTGATGGCAAACATATACTGTGTCACCTATTCCTTACAAAAGCATTCTAAAGTGCTAATTTGGTCCTCAAGAAAATGTTCTAATTATTAGAACTATTGAAAATGGTTGTGCTACCATGCGGAAATCACAATACAGTGTTTTTTTTAGCCCCATTTGCTGAGTTTTGAGTTCTTACAAGTTGCTTTACACTTGCAAGTCAAATTTTGGTTTTAAAAATAGGTGAAAAGAAACACATTTCTCCTGAAATTCTATTTTCTCCTAAAGTCTATTGTTTTAGAGAGATGAAGGTTATTCCATGCATTACTGTTTTGAATAAAATAATTTATAGCCAGGATAGATAGGGAAGTGGACATCCAGATGCACAACAAAAAGACAAGTAAATAGTCTCTAGTTTGAGAAACAGACTCTCACAGGTCCTAAACTAGCAGCTTCTAAATGCCAAAGACCTGCATTGCTGCAAGAGGATTCTTGGACAAACATACATTTTTAAGAATACAACATTTATTTAGATAGAAATAGCCATTTGTAATATTCTAAATGTCTCTAAATCATCTCTAAACTACATAATGAGCATTGTGACTGAAACACATTCCTATTTCAGGTTTATTCTCATTCACATGTGTCCAAGTATTTGACACAGCGCATTTTAGTTTATAAACAGATTTAGCACTTTTAACTTTTTTCTTCTGAAAATTCAAAAATATTATGTATTTTTTTTGTACTTTGTAATTGTGTTGAAAAATAATTGTAGCGAAGTTGAGTACTTCATTTTCAATCAACTCAAGTAAAAGTAAAAGTACTATTATTTATTTATACGTAAAAGTTTAACATTTTGACAAATTTACTCTATAAAAATAGTAGTTGTAATTCATTACTTTCCACCTCTACTTGACTTTCAATATACTGGAAGCGAACCCCAGGGGAAAAAAAAAAATTAAATGATAAAAAAATGCACCTTGCCCCTTAAAACCTTCAGCATCTCTCTGATAATAAATAGGAACCTTCAAAGTATTGATACTGAGCTAATATATTTCAAGCAGGGACTGACTGATGGGTGGCATGCAGAAATGATGGATTGGTCAGGACAGAACTGTGGTCTCCTGCTGTGCATTTCCTGTCCCATGTCCTCTTCCCTGTCTTGCATGCTCTTTAAATGTAACCGTTAAAGGCCATCTCGACCAAAACACGGGATTCCCCCACATTTTCTGCTTCCAGAATCTCTCTCACACTGACAGGAGTGTGTTATCTCTCTCTGACAGGATGTACCGACGGACCTCCAACATGGTTGGACTGAGCTATCCACCCAGCGTGATCACTGCCTTGAAGGTAAACAGCCAATCAGCTTGGCTTATCAGACTAGTGCCCTCCTCAAACACATATTGCCGATTCTATCTTGATGCAGAGGAATTAAAAAAAATGAAAAAAAATAAATATTGGCAACTATCAGCATAGATTTTTACAGATAACCGACAGTTCCAAAAAGCAACTATCGGCACCGATAAAACCGATATATTGGTCTACCTCAAACTCACTGCCATTTCATAAAAAAGGGTATAAAGAGGGCTATCTTCATTAAAACATCTAATTTTGTGTTCCGTATAAGAAAGAAAGTCGTACATGTTTTGAATGACATGAATGAGGGTAAATGATGACAGAATTTCCATTTGGGGTGAACTGTTTTTTTAAATGTGCCAGAATTTTATGATTTTGGGCTTTTCTCGCATCCAGACATTTTAAATAGTCAAAAGTGCCCCTAATTTTAGAATCACCCATATATACATAAACGCACACAATGTTAGAGAAATCTGGTCAATCTTGTCACAGCACGATGATAATTATTTTTTAAATGCACATTCGTTTATGTGAAACATAACAAGGGAGAGTTGGTAAATCAAACTCTCTGCCTGGCAAACAGGCCTGTTTAATCAACTAAAGTGCAGAATTGATCTTTTCCTCAGCCAGCTGTGTTACCTGGCACACACACACACACACACACACACACACACATGCACACATGATTGAACAGGGCAGAGAGAGTTTAGCCTGTGGTTAGTTAAGTCGCACACTTGTCTTAAAGGATGCAGCATACATCGATCAGCCACAACATTAAAAACACCTACCTAATATTGTGTAGGTCCCCCTCGTGCCGCCAAAACAGTGCCAACCCACATCTCAGAATAGCATTCTGAGATGATATTCTTCTCACCACAATTGTACAGAGCGGTTATCTGAGTTACCGTAGACTTTATCAGTTCGAACCAGTCTGGCCATTCTCTGTTGACCTCTCTCATCAACAAGGCATTTCCATCCACAGAACTGCCCCTCACTGGATGTTTTTTTGTTTTTGGCACCATTCTGAGTAAATTCTAGAGACTGTTGTGTGTGAAAATCCCAGGAAATCAGCAATTACAGAAGTACTCAATCCAGCTCATCTGGCACCAGCAATCATGCCACGGTCCAAATCACTGAGATCACATTTTTTCCCCCATTCTGATGGTTGATGTGAACATTAACTGAAGCTCCTGACCCATATCTGAATAATTTTATGCACTGCACTGCTGCCACACGATTGGCTGATTAGATAATCGCATGGGTATTTGTTGGTGCCAGATGGGCTGGTTTGAGTATTTTTGTAACTGCTGATCTCCTGGGACCTTCACATACAACAGTCTCTAGAACTGACTCAGAATGGTGCCAAAAACAAAAAACATCCAGAGAGCGGCAGTTCTGTGGATGGAAACGCCTTGTTGATGAGAGAGGTCACCGGAGGATGGCCAGACTGGTTCGAACTGACAAAGCCTACGGTAACTCAGATATATATATATATATATATATATATATATCTGAGTTTGACTCTATGGTAGTATCTCTAGACTACTGTATATAAGCTTGGGTTAAACAGGAGAGCATTCGTGTTTTATAAACATACAAACCCATATAAATTCCAGACATAACGCTGGAAAAAAAAAAAAAAAAAATTCTCAGTTCTGTGAATGAAAGTCAAATGGACAGAATAATGTGGTATCCTAGTGGTTAAGCCTCTAGGCTGATATCACAAAGGGCAGAGGTATAAACCTTGTAGGGGAGACCAAATGGATCTCCTGCATTCTACTTTACCTCTTATGCTCTTGAGCCCAAGGCAGTTTGCCTTAGATTGCTTTATCTGCCAATAAATATATAAAGTGTCAGCTAAGTGACAAGAATAAGTAACAGAATACTAATACAAGTGTTTTTGTTCTCCACAAATAGCAGTTATTTGCTGGCTGGGCCCACTTAAATCTGTGTAATCTTATTAGAGAATGAAGAGGGTAATCAGTTAAAAATAATGAGTAATTGTTTTGTATGTAAGCTGCCTTTTATTTGAAATATATCTAATTGTTTTTAAAATGATAGCTCAACCAAAAATGAAAAGTGTGTCATAATTTACTCACCCTATTGCTGTTGTCTCTGGAACAAAACATTTTAGGCAGCATGGCTACTTCAGTCACGATTCACTTTTATTACATGGAAAAAAGATGCAATGAAAATAAATGGTGACTGACACATGCATAGGCTAGGGGCCTAGTTTACAAAGAATCATCGTAAATGTGAATGTATGTTAATTAAATCATTTATAAAACATCTATGCAAGTGGAAAAATGTTTCTAAGTCCATGACAATTTATTGATCAAAAATCATTGCAAACTGCCTGTTATCTTGTAGGACTCAGAATTACTTTGAATTGACTTACACAAATAAATATAAATATATTATGCTCAGATATTATAAATGAAAACAGTGAATATACAAATAAGGCTTTTACTTAATGCAGACATAATCAGAATTTTATCAAATATTATGTATTGTGCATATAGACATGGTCAGTGATTTAAAAAAAAAAAAAAAAAAAAACAATTCAGTCCCTCAATCACTCACATCACAAAACTTTACCAAAAAATCAATACTATGTAAATGTAAAAATTAAAAACGTATATATGCTTGCTTTTCACATTTTTATGTCAATTTTTGCATTTATAAATTTCGTTTGTACAGTGCTTTTAACCGTGTCCACACTAAACTCCTTTTCCTAATGCCATTGATTTCCAAATGATGCAGTTATGGATAGCATTTTTGAAAATCTCTCAAGTTTTCTTTTGGAGGAAAACACCCTTCCATTGTGGAGGAACGTTGCAAAATCAACAGTTTCACATAAAAACATATTTGTGTTGACGTATCCATAATGTTGGATCAAATCAGTGTAATTTATGATCATCTCTGATTGTAAGTGCATTTTATAAAGGCCCCAGGTTTATACTGCGTGCCCGCTAACAGTTCTGTGTGCTTCACAGCCAGATTTAGGCAGCAGTCAGTCAATCTGCATATATATCTCAGAGCCTGAGGCTATTCAAAGCTCGCAGCCCTGACTGAGACAAAGTGCAGGACAAACCTTCCAATCTGAGAGTCTGAATATTTAATGTAGCATTTTCGAAATGTTCATTGCAACCAACTAATCAAACCCTCAGAAAACTGTGCTCTAAAGCGATGAGAAAGTATTGGCTCTAAACTGAGAAGGGGAGAGAAATATAGAATGCTGTTCAATGAATAACCCAGCCCTTAATGTGGACCAAATCTCTTGCATTATTACTAAAATTATTTTTATGAAATGAGCCATTTTTATATATATATACAGGTATATGTTCACATTAGTTAATGCACTATGAACTAAAAATGAATAATTTTATTTTTATAAACCAACATTAACAAAGATTAATACATGCTGTAAAAAATATATGTTGTTCATTATTAGTTCATGATACCTTAAGCATTAACTAATGTTAACGAATGGAACCTTATTGTAAAGTGGTACCTAGTATTGTTTTAGATGCTATGCCTATAAAACATAAGATAATGTTTTTGTTTTTGTTCTTCACAGGAATATGATAGTTGTTGAAAGTTGTATGATAATTATGAAAGTTGATATTACATTAATATTAATGATTATGATAAAGATTATGATGCACTAACTGATCTGTTTGTGTTTTTGGTCTAGCATGTGGATACTTGGTCCTTTGATGTCTTCACACTTAACGATGCCAGCGGTGATCATGCACTCAAATTTATTTTTTACGAACTTCTCACCAGATATGACTTAATCAATCGCTTCAAGGTTAGATGCTCTTTTACCAAAATTACAATCAGGATTTGAAACATTAAAGCTGCCTTTCAATGTTATTGTATCTCAGATAAAAAATTAAGAAAATTAGGAAGATTCATGTATTTTTTTCATGTTTACACTGTGCAGATTCACTTGAAATCTGATATATACTGTGTGTTTTGATTCAACCAGCTGTCATAATGACATTTCCTTATAGAGTGACACTAATCAACACCCAAATGATCTATGGTTAGTGTCACAGCACACTTCAGCACAGTGGGATCATATTTTAGCTTTATGTCCTGTTTGTCTCTAGATCCCTGTCTCTGCACTGGTGTCTTTTGTAGAGGCCTTGGAGGTGGGCTACAGCAAACACAGAAACCCTTACCACAATCTAATCCACGCTGCAGATGTCACCCAGACAGTGCATTACCTTCTGCTCAAGACTGGCATGGTGGTAAGTCCAGACCTGTGCTAGAGTTACAAACCTAGAACCCTTCAAAGCACATACAGCTTTGTTCATATTTCACTTTTGTTTGTAGTTAAGTACTATGGTGAAAATTACAGTGATGGAAATTATTTTTTATTTTTTTGTCATAATAATTAAATGGCTGACTCCTTTGTCTTGCTAAGACTTTCAAAGGCTAACATTTATGTATCCTAAATACACACAATTAAATAATATCTAACCCTAACCTCTAAGCCATAACCCTAACCCCTAACCCATAATGTGGCAAAATTGCAGCTTGATAGTAAATGATACAGTATGCTCTCAAGTGATATTTACCTGAATTTGTCTTTGTTTTCTTGTTTATTTGTCTCATATTTCTTTTGTAGCATGCTCTTCACTGACACTTTTGTCAGCTTAGTTAGCAAGTATGCTTACATTTGAAAAAAACTTCATAAGGGACAAAATTGTTTGATGTGGTGGAAATGACGCCACATCTGTGGGACATTCGTAATTTTTTAAAAATGGATTGAAATAATTTTCAAATTCACACAATAAATATTGGAGTGGTTAATGTTTATTTTGCTCTTTGTTTAGATTATCACTGTTTTATATATGCAATCATTTCTATTTTTATTATGGATTTTCTTAGTTTAATATTGAAAGTCTAGGTTTGAGACAAAGCTAAAATAATAAAATCTATGCCTAAAAGGCAGATAAAAAGTACCAAAAATAAATAATGAAATCCTGGTAAGAAGTTTTTAAAGTCAATTTTAATGTGATTGAAAATCATCCCCTGACACTCAGAATTTCCAGAAGTTAAAGAAAATCACATATATGCAGTATATATAATGTATATACATACTATATATATGTATATACATATATATATATATACAGTGGTGTGAAAAAGTGTTTGCCCCCTTCCTGATTTCTTATTTTTTTGCATGTTTGTCACACTTAAATGTTTCAGATCATTAAACAAGTTTAAATATTAGTCAAAGATAACACAAGTAAACACAAAATGCAGTTTTCAAATGAAGGTTATTATTAAGGGAAAACAAAATCCAAACCTACATGGCCCTCTGTGAAAAAGTGTTTGCCCCACCTGTTAAAACATAACTTAACTGTGGTTTATCACACCTGAGTTCAATTTCTCTAGCCACACCCAGGCCTGATTACTGTCACACCT
Organism: Myxocyprinus asiaticus; assembly: GCF_019703515.2. NCBI lineage: Eukaryota > Metazoa > Chordata > Actinopteri > Cypriniformes > Catostomidae > Myxocyprinus > Myxocyprinus asiaticus. The sequence goes on from NC_059387.1 coordinate 29,976,369, forward strand.
GTTCTCAATCAAGAAATCACTTAAATAGGACCTGCCTGACAAAGTGAAGTAGACCAAAAGATCTTCAAAAGCTAGACATCATGCCGAGATCCAAAGAAATTCAGGAACAAATGAGAAAGAAAGTAATTGAGATCTATCAGTCTGGAAAAGGTTATAAAGCCATTTCTAAAGCTTTGGGACTCCAGAGAACCACAGTGAGAGCCATTATCCACAAATGGCGAAAACATGGAACAGTGGTGAACCTTCCCAGGAGTGGCCGGCCAACCAAAATTACCCCAAGAGTGCAGCGACAACTCATCCAAGAGGTCACAAAAGACCCCACAACAACATCCAAAGAACTGCAGGCCTCACTTGCCTTAGTTAAGGTCAGTGTTCATGACTCCACCATAAGAAAGAGACTGGGCAAAAATGGCCTGCATGGCAGAGTTCCAAGATGAAAACCACTGCTGAGCAAAAAGAACATTAAGGCTCGTCTCATTTTTGCCAGAAAACATCTTGATGATCCCCAAGACTTTTGGGAAAATACTCTGTGGACTGACGAGACAAAAGTTGAACTTTTTGGAAGGTGTGTGTCCCATTACATCTGGCGTAAAAGTAACACCGCATTTCAGAAAAAGAACATCATAACAACAGTAAAATATGGTGGTGGTAGTGTGATGGTCTGGGGCTGTTTTGCTGCTTCAGGACCTGGAAGACTTGCTGTGGTAAATGGAACCATGAATTCTGCTGTCTACCAAAAAATCCTGAAGGAGAATATCCGGCCATCTGTTCGTGACCTCAAGCTGAAGCGAACTTGGGTTCTGCAGCAGGACAATGATCCAAAACACACCAGAAAGTCCACCTCTGAATGGCTGAAGAAAAACAAAATGAAGACTTTGGAGTGGCCTAGTCAAAGTCCTGACCTGAATCCTATTGAGATGCTGTGGCATGACCTTAAAAAGGCAGTTCATGCTCGAAAACCCTCCAATGTGGCTGAATTACAACAATTCTGCAAAGATGAGTGGGCCAAAATTCCTCCACAGCGCTGTAAATGACTCATTGCAAGTTATCGCAAACGCTTGATTGCAGTTGTTGCTGCTAAGGGTGGTCCAACCAGTTATTAGGTTTAGGGGGCAATCACTTTTTCACACAGGGCCATGTAGGTTTGGATTTTGTTTTCCCTTAATAATAACAACCTTTATTTAAAAACTGCATTTTGTGTTTACTTGTGTTATCTTTGACTAATATTTAAACTTGTTTGATGATCTGAAACATTTAAATGTGACAAACATGCAAAAAAATAAGAAATCAGGAAGGGGGCAAACACTTTTTCACACCACTGTATATATATATATACAGTGTATAGATAGATATATAGATATAGGTATATGCATTATATTACATTATATTAAACATTAATTTACTTCATTTGAATTACTTCAAAGAAGTTGCATAATTTGGAGGGGTGCCATTGTTTAGCCTACTTATTGGGCTCGGGAAAAGGCACTAGATGCCCTGTGAATTCAAGCAACAATATGTATGTGTGCTTTGGTAAAATAATCATGTATAGTACATTGAGTCCCCTGGGTTGATTATTATTACTATCATTACTGAACTGGGATGTTAAAGTGTGTTTTATTGAGGCTGACACTGAACTTGTGGTATTTATTGAGGTTGGAGCCCTCAGAATGGAATTAGGCGCAGTGGTCCACACTCGATTCGCGATGCTGCTCGTATACCAATCAATAGCAAGTTAATCTCCCTCGACGTCTCAAAAAACTTTCCTGTCACTCGCACCGTGGGCTCATTAACCTCTCTGTGATGTGTGGACATCACACCACACGTCTGATAAATTATTTCCCCTCTAGCATTTACAACATTGAACCATAAATTATTTCTCTTTGGCATGCTGGCACTTTGGGGATTTAGTACTAAGATAATAAAAAAGTCATGCATTTTAATTTAGAGGAACCAATACAGTTTAATTTCCTTTATGCTTATCTTCAGTTCAGGAGAATGGTTTTGCTATTTATTGAATAATAAGGTGTTGATTTAAATTTTAGCAATAATATTGCACTTTTAAGACCAGACAAAATGAAACTTGATTTTGACATTTTCTACATTAACAAGCACCACTAAATAATGTGTTATTGTGCATTTAAGAATTTAAGTGCAGTTAAGCTGGAGATTATAAAATAGGTTGTTTCACTCTTGTAAAAAAGTTGAAATGTCAATAACAAAAACATTTGTCTCTACAGCACAAATTTTTTCTCTTCATTGCCCTTCTATTAGCACTGGTTGACCGAGTTAGAAATCTTTGCAATGCTGTTTGCCGCAGCTGTGCACGATTACGAACATACTGGCACCACCAACAACTTCCACATACAGACCAGGTACCAATGCGCTCAAACACATTTATCACTTGACTCTATATTATCAAATACATCAGTGTGCATGAAGAGTACTGATGTATATTTTACAGATCAGATTCAGCTATACTGTACAACGACCGTGCCGTACAGGAAAACCACCATGTGAGCACTGCATATCGCCTACTGCAGGACGACGATGAGATGAACATCCTCTACAATTTGTCTAAAGATGACTGGAGGTTAGAAACATGCAGTCAGGCAATAATTTTGTCTCATCCCTTGTTTGTTTAAAAAAAAGGAGGGTAGAGTCACATGGGGTAACCTCCTCGTGGTCGCTATTAGTGGTTCTCGCTCTCAAAGTTGTGCGTGGATTGCGGAGATTAGCATGAGCCTCCACAAGCGGAGTCTCCGCGGTGTCATGCACAACGAGCTTACGTGATAAGATGTGCAGACTGACGGTCTCAGAACCGGAGGCAACTGAGACTTGTCCTCCACCACTTGGATTGAGGTGAGTAACCGCACCTCCACGAGGACCTACTAAGTAGTGGGAATTGGGCATTCCAAATTGGGAGAAAAAGGGATAAAAAAATTAAAATAAATAAAAATAAAATAAAATATACACTGTTTCAAAACTATTGCCAAAAGATGTAAACATTATATGTGTTAACATGATTTTGTTGTGATACAATTGCTTCGCAACCTTATCTGTGTAAAGATATAACCAATATTAAAACTTGAAATGATGTAACACCGGTAAACACTGTAATGTTGTAAATGCTGTAAAGCTGGTACACCCTGATTTTATCACACTAAAATCATGTTAATATGATTAGTTAATATGATATCATTAATATGATATCATATCATAATATTATCATGTTGTAATGTTTAGCTTATTTTTTTATTATTATTTATATATATGTATATATATATATATATATATATATATATATATATATATATATATATATATATATATATAATGAGGGACAATTAAAAATTATTTTTACATTCCTTTAAAAATAAAGATTTTTATGATTTTTTTAAAAAACTAGAAAGCCATCTATGTGCTGGTGCTTTAAAGAACATAGAAACCAGTATGCTGAACTGAAGCTGAACCTATAATCAAGAACATTTTTAATCTCCAGAGAGCCATATAGCGGACTTAAGGACCCTATACATTTAAACTTCCTGTGAAGAGGGTTCTTGGGAACCTAAGATGCTAAACAAAACCATTAAAGAACTTATTTTTAAAAGTGAAATGTAAATACTGAAAATTACACTCTTTTTTTCCCCAGAGAATTTCGGACCCTGGTGGTTGAGATGGTCCTGGCCACGGACATGTCCTGCCACTTCCAGCAGATTAAAGCTATGAAGAACTTCCTCCAGCAGCCTGAAGCGTGAGTTGTGTCGTACACATCAGGGTTATGAGATCTTTAGTTTATCACACACATTTGTGCATCTACAAATATTCATATCCATAGTTAAAAGAAATGTTCACCCAAAATGAAAATTCTCTCATCATTTACTCACCCTCAGGTCATCCCAGAGGTGTATGACTTTCTTTCATCTGCAGAACACAAACAAAGAATTTTTAAAAGAATATTTCAGCTCTGTAGGTCCTTAGCTTCAAAAAGCACATAAAGGCAGTATAAAAATAATCCATAAGACTCCAGTGGTTTAATTCATGTCTTCTGAAGCGATCCAATAGATTTTGGGTGGGAACAGACCAAGATGTAACTCCTTTTTCACTACAAATCTTGACATCAGCAGTCTCCTAGGCAATCGTGATTTCAAGCTTGATTACACTTCCTAGTGCCATCTAGCATCTAGAAGTGTAATAGAGCTTGAAAGGACCCACTTTATATTAGGTCACCTTAACTACTATGTAGTTAACCATTTGATACAATGTACTTATTATGTACATACATGTTGTTGTAATAACATTTAAAGCACCTGGATTTAATTTGTAGTTACACTGTTAACTTTACCGCTAACCCAACTCTTACCCCAAAACATAACTCTAACCCCTAATCCTTACCCGAATCCTATCCTTTCTCCTAAACCTACCTTAACCACAGTAGCAGCAAATGTGGATATTTTGCAGAACAACGTGTAGTTACATAGTAAATACATAGTCTTGTATGTATTTAATGTTAGTGCATAGTAGTTAAAGCCACCTAATATAAAGTGTGACCCTTGAAATCATGGTCATACCTAGAGACTGCAATGGCAAGATGGACAGTGCAAAAGGAGTTACATTACCCAAAACGGATTGGATCGCTTCACAAGACATGAATTAAACCACTGGAGTCTTTTTGATTACTTTTATGCTGCCTTTGTGTGCTTTGTGGAGCTTCAAAGTTCTGGTCACAATTCACCTGCATTATATGGACCTTATATGGACCTACAGAGCTGAGATATTCTTCTAAAATCTTTGTTTGTGTTCAGCAGAAGAAAGAAAGTCATGCACATCTGGGATGGCAAGAGGGTGAGGAAATGATGAGAGAATTTTCATTTTTGGGTGAACCATTCCTTTAAAGGTTTGACAGAGTGTTTATAACAGCTTTGCAGAGCTGAACCTCTCTGTCCTTTACAGGATTGATAAACCTAAGGCCTTATCCCTGTTACTGCACACGGCTGATATCAGCCACCCTGCCAAAAACTGGAACATGCACCATCGCTGGACAACCTCACTGCTGGAGGAGTTCTTCAGACAGGTCAGTTCCTGTTAGTCTGGCAGAGCCAGACTGTTTGACTATCAGCAAAGTCTGGTCAACTTTCGAGCTTATTTTGGCTAAAAGATGCACACTTGGACAGGAAGGAGCTGCCTGACCTACAAGTAAAATGTATGAGGGGTGAGAAAATCTGAACTCGCTTATGCTACAATAATAGATTGATGTGAAACGGTTGTACAAATGTCACCAAAAATTAAATGGAAAATTTGTGTGGGCTTTGTCATCAGAATCTCTAAAAACATGTCCAGGTCATATACTGTATATAATATATTTTTCCATAAAAATAATTATCACTACTAATGCAAACATTTTTCATTTTCATTACTATAATGTGAAAAAGGTTAATTGTAAATTATTTATACATCATTGTAATATTTATTTTATTGAATTTATTTAATGCTGATTTATATTACAAGATGTTTAGTGTATAATAATATCATAATGCAAAAAAATAAAACATAAAAAAATAATAATCATTTTAATGATCCAAAAAAATTTGTCTTTATTTTCTTCATGAAAAATACAATTTCATGTTTTTCCTTTTAATTTGACCAGTATAGTAAATAGTTTTTTACTAATTCTTACAAAGCAGAATATACAGTTGTCATCAAGGATATCCTTTTCACTAAATCGGTACTACAAACAAAACTCAAAATATCTGATTTGAATTTAATTTGCCTTGAACCTCACAAACTCAAATCCAGCAGCAGTCCAAGACTTAGTTTCCTGGTGGACCAATAAAAACCTGTGTACTCTGACTCCCAGAAATGTTTGCAATCACACTGGAGATTGCTGTTTTGAGAAAGCACTTGCCATTTGTGTGTCCAATATGCCTGCCGTCTGAAGCTGAGACTCCCTTAACAATTTTTATGGTTCCTAAATCTCACATTGAGCTTTCTCTCGGGACCTCTTCCATATTTCCATTCTATAGTCATCTCCTCTCTGATCCAATCTCAAATTGAGTCTTAATCCTATTTTGCATTCCAAGCTTGTAACGTCCACTGTAAAAATCCCATTAATCTCCTCTAAACTTCCATTTCCAGCATCCTCAACATTTGAATCTCGGCTGGTTTACTTTATTCTACGGCTTTTGCATTTCCATGAAGTCATATATAAAGTCATTCAGAATAGCAAAAATTAACTTGGACTTCGAGGAAAAAATGCTATTGAAAGTGATTAAAATGCCCCAGATTATGAAAATGTTAGTTAATTCCTTAGTTATGTTAATGTTAGTTAACCTTTTATCTGCGATCTCACACTTTATGTGTTTCATAATAGTTTATTAGGCTAACAGTATCTAATTATGGGTTTAGTGCCTATAGCATGAAGATAATACTCCAACTTGAAACTGTAATACCACCAAATACTTGTGTTTATTTTATTTTGAAGGTTACAGCCACAATTATTCAGATTGAGAATTTATTTCAATTAAATGAATCTTTGATTTCAATAGGCAACACATTTTCCATTTTAATAAATGGAAAAATGTCCCTTATAAACAAGTTAACGTCTGACACTCAGGGCTGGATTGGTAATCTGGCATACCGGGCATTTTCCCAGTGGGCCGTCACACATTGGGGCCGATCAGGGGTGGACTGGCCATCGGGAGAACCGGGACTTGGGGAAATGGGGCCTAATGGGCCGCGATAAACTGAAATGGGCTGCCGCGTTATGCAGAGCGGGCCACAAAGCGGCATCGCCGAAGGGGGCAGCGATATGCAGAAAAGGACAGCGACACCCAACCCGTTCAACAACTTTTGGGCCAGTTTGTATGTAAAATCCGGGGCCGATTTCTCTTCCCAGTCCACCCCTGCTGACGCTGGCTCTAAACCAAGTTTTCTTTCTTCTTTAATGGAATAAATAATTTTGTACAGCTCAGTTTCCATACTTCATGAAAATCATCTAATTCTTATCCTAACATGGTGTGATTTTAAAAGATGAGTGTCTCTCCTGTAGAGCCAAACCAATTATCTGATTGTCAGATTTGAAATAACACTGGTGTAACTGACAGACTGAAATTGAAACTTTGATTTATTGACATTTTAACTTGAAACTGATCAGTTCATCACCAGGTAAGGCAGCTCCAGACATTTTAATTGTAATAGCAGGAGCACAAATGAAACATCATTCCCCAGGAATTTTGATCAGCAAACTCTCTCATGTAGAACTGAAGTAATTTGTTTAGTATTCTATTTTCTTTAGAGGTCACAGCTTTATTACCCGGCAAAAAGACACAGAACATCATCACAGCAAAGATAATTACAGCTATTGTTCCTCAGGATTAACTATGATATTTGCAAATTAAGTGTTATGGACTTCAGAGGAATAATTAGGGACACAGAGAATGAACCCGATATGCAAGGAGTAATTTGAGTTGTATTAAAATGTGTGAGGACACATCAGCGGTGCTTATTCACACTTTGGAAACTTGGACCGCCCAGTCGTAATAAGGAGGAAGTACGACAGATTCGATTATTCCTAAACATAATTCCTTAAAAAAATTGCGTATTTCAAGGTTATTTTTAACAGTGTCCATGGTCATTTAAATCTGCATTTAATTCTAAAAAGTTTAAACGTTCAAGCTTTGCAAAGAGATCATTAAAGGATAGGGTAGTGCTAATTATATTGGAGCCGACCGCAAACCCGCATCCTGGATGTAAGCGCAGCAAATCGCTGAAACTCATTTCATGGTGTTTACATAGTAGTCTTTAAGGCACAGCAGTAAAAAAAACAGCCAGTTTAATTCTAATTGCCAGAGAGTGTGTGCAAAATGTTCATGAAAAACTAAAAATATGATGCAAATATGTCTTAGGTGCAAAAAAAACCTTGATAACCAGATAAAAAGTAAAAGGATAAAAAATTATGCTGTTACCCGTTTTATAACCAAAACTGCTTAAACAAAAACATGAATGAATGTGACGAGCTGATTGGATGATGCTAGTGTGTTTGTCTGAGTTATAGCCTGTCTGGTGTGTTTTACAGGGAGATAAGGAGGCGGAGCTTGGATTGCCTTTCTCTCCTCTCTGTGACCGCAAGTCTACCATGGTGGCCCAGTCTCAGATCGGTGAGTGATCAAGCATGTGTGAGTAAAGCATGAAATAGTATATCTACATCTGTGTCAAGATGTTTCATTCACTTCTCAAACACAGGTTTCATTGATTTCATCGTGGAGCCTACCTTCACTGTCCTCACAGACATGATCGAGAAAATTGTTTCTCCGCTTGTCGAAGAGGCCTCACACTCTGGCCTGTCTGGATTCAGACGATCCAGGTGAGCACAACTGAATGGGCGGCAATGGCACTGTTCTATTAAATGATTAAAGCTCATGTTCAAAAAGCTGATGTGCAAAGTTATTACATTTAACACGCTCTAGATGAGATATGGTGTGTGTTTGATAAAATGACACAGCTCTATGGTATGCTGTTTAAGGGTGTGCTGCAAAGCCATTATATGTATCTGTATCTGTTACTATGACAATATTATCTGTAACTGTAACTGTATTCGGAAAGAACCGGATGTGGGCGTGGTTTAAACCGGAAGTGCGTCAAAACTCATTTTAGAATGTTAACATCTTACATTTAGGCTATAGCTTCTGTATTTAAAATATGCCTTGGATAGGCCTACATATTTAAATATTATTATTACTAATATCATAATAATAATAATTTATTGTTATTATTATTATTATTATTATATTAATTAAATTATTAATTAATATAATAAACATTATTAAAATGATTATTATTTAATTATATCATTGATATATTCTGGAGGCACGAGGTGTCAAGCAATTGTAAAATGTCAAGCACACATTTTGCAGCGAATATTAAATACAAATATGAATATTAAATGAAATGAGAATAAATGTATATAGCCTACAAACTGAAAGCACCGTAAATCTCTAACAGAAAGTTTTATGATACACTTGAGGCTTATTTTGTGTTCATATATTTTTGTGGAGGACATAATTAATTAGTTAAATAACAAGTGCAGAATTAGTGATCGACCCTCTATATACAGTATTTCTAGAAATGAAAAGTGGAAAAATCGCGCATGCACATTTATTTATTTTTTGAATCCTCCATGTGCAGGAATATTCTGAATAGATTATTCGTGCCATTCCGAATAAGGTATTCGGCTTCGGACACATCCCTTATGCTGTTGATTACCAAAGGATTACCAATTTTGACTCAACCCTTAGTTTATAAAAACAAGCCAAAATCATGTGTGCATTAATGCACTTACAATGGAAGTCTATGGGACAAGGCATTGCACTGTTATACGCTTTAAAATATGAACTGTTTAGAAAGTATAGCCACAAGAATAGACATTATATGTGTTAACATGAGACTTGTGTGATAAACTCTCTTACAGACCTTGTCTATGCAAAGTTATATCTAATCTTTCAACTCAGGTCATGACTATGTAAAGCCAATAAACCAGGTAACTTTCAAGTGATATGTGCAAGAATACCAGAAAGCCACTGTAAATTCATCACTTTAATCTAGAAGGAAAAGTAGTCCCACCAATAAAAGGACTATTTAAACAACTTTACTGATCAAAAAACATACATTTTTGTATGGAAGACTTAATATAAGAGCTTTATCGAAAATAAAAGATGCACATTTCTGCTATTAAACCCATTGGAATGTCTGGTCCCATAGACTTCCATTGTAATTACATTCCTGTAGATATGAGCTTTCCTTGTTTTTACAAACTGAGATATGAGTTAAAACTATTTTTGTTGTAATTGGCAGTATACCACAGATAATCTCCATCTGTACACATTTATGCAAACACAAAAGTTCCCATATGTGCACTGGCCAGTTTTAATTCCACAATCCACTTAGATGAAGTCATAATGTATGAACCTACTACATATACCAGAGTGTCCTTATAATTCAGGTGACCTGGTATTTCTTTCTGGTACGCAAGCACACACATTCCGAGTCTTGTTATGGAAACTCTCATAGTCTTTGTGTCCTTCATCAACTTGACAACTAAAGACATTACACTTAAAAGTGATGTTTTGTCATATTAACCAAAGCCAAACATTAAGTGGATGCTAAATAAACCCTCTCTTTCTGTGTGTTTATGCAGTCTGAATAACATCCCAACAGATGGTAAACGGTCTAATGCGAGAAGCACAGGTTCAGAGAGCGGCACCTCTTTTAACTGCTCCATACACACTGTCGATTACAAGTCCTTCAAGGGCACCTGGAATGAGGAAGTGCAAAAAAACCGAGAGAAATGGAAAGCGCAAGCGGCCAAAGGTATATGTATAAACACACACACACAGATAAACAAATATAAATCTTTATAACGTAACTCTATTTGGCACAAATTTCATGCATAAAGAACTGTTGTCTGGCAATAGAGTGCAACAGTTCCCACCCACTTTTTCAGCCGTCTGGGTTCCGGAAGTATTTTTCCCATTTATTTTCTGCTTAGGCTTTTCATAAAATCCTTCATAAAGGAGTTGTAAGCCACGAACAAAGCCAACCAGCTCTGAGGTGAATCACAACATTACAAACTTTAATTTGAAGCAAGAAATTCAAAAACGGCAAAGGTACAAACTAGACTGTGTACTTACCGTCTTTCACAAGGGCACGAAATACAAGCATTGCGAATGATGTAATCGAATAACAAATGATGGAAATATATATAACTATTTATTTTACAGTAGTAACATTTCGAGCATCTCGCTCTTCATCATCAGAATCCCGCTCTTCCTGTGAGAGTGGGATGCTCAAGAAGTTGCTACTTGTTTTAAAATCCTGTTGATGGGAATTTTGTTTTAGGTGTGCATCTCCTTTGTTTCTACTGTTGGAGTTTTTTGGAGTCTGCACCCTAACACATGGTATAAATTGAATGTGCGTGCCTTTGTTTGTACTTTTTGGGATTATAAGTATAGAAACAATAAATTTAATGCTAAATAATATGATATACAAATATACAGGATATGTAGTTTGAGGGTGTCGGGAGGCCGACTGTATCAATCACAGTGCGTCATGGAAGTGGGCAGTCGCTTCTGGACTTTTTTGGTAGGCTTTGTTTGCCGCGATTCTCTGATTGGTGGATCTTTCTCTGCTGGACCAGGGGTAGTGTGATAGTTCACTAGGAATTCTGCTCTTAAACATGATTTTTAAAAATGAAGTGGAAATAAAGTGGACTGATGGTTTCAACAGAGGCATATACCATCAATGAACAACCACGGAGCTCACGGTAGGTCTGTCTTAAAAGGTTATATGTTATCTTTGAAAATCAATTTGTCTATGGAAAAAAGTAATGGGACTTTTACTTCCCGAGCCAGACTGTTGCACTCTATGGCATTACAGTGATGGTAGTTCCAATCTCCGAATTTGTGTGTTAGATTTAGAAGAGAAGGCTAAACAGGAAGAGAATGAGAAGAAAAACGATGGTGCCACAGACACGAAGAACAATGACAGCACAACAAATAAAGATGATAATACTAAAACACCTGACAAAGACAAAATCAACACAGACTCACCTGAGAAATCACAAGACAAAGGGAAAAAAGAAGCAAGACAAGAGAACGACGCCAAGGAGAAAGATTCAAAAAATCAAGAGGACTCAAGAAAAGCTACAGTAGATAACAAGGAACCCACAGAGCAGCAGCCCAGAGAAGAAGAGGGCAATAAAGACCCAGGGGGGGTAAATGAGGCACAAATGCCAGCATCTGATGCCAAAGATCCAGAGACCGGCAGTGATACGGACAACAGTCAACAAGCACAAAACGGTGAGTGTTCTGAAAGTAGATTTTTGCAATTACTCAATATATGTAAAACTATTTTATGATGATACACGCTGTCAAAGTTATAACTTATACTATAAACTATAGTATAATAGCTACAATAAACTATGAAGTACTCTGAAAAATGATACTATTATGGCTTAAACACTATTTAATTTCGTTACCATTGTTGTTTTAGTAACCAGGTACTATTGCAAGCAAAACTTTGAATGTCCAAGTTGTAATGGCTTTGTTCTAAATAGTTTTTAGTACACTTATCTATTGTTATATAGTGTTGTCTATGTTGTATAGTGTGTAGTGTGCTTTATAGTGTATACTATGCTCAATAATTTATAGTGTGCTGTGTGGTGTATAACGTGCAATGTAAGTGTGTAATGTTCACAAACTAGTGTACTTACTTATGTACACTACTTACTAGTTCTGTACTCTGTTTTGGGGCCTATATTGTGGTGCTGTGTGCTACATTATGCTGATCTCTGTAGTGTATATACATTTATGTTCTTGCAAGACATGTTCTTTTTACAGAAAATATTGTGTTTGTTATGACTACTAAAATGCGTAGCTAAATAAATATGTGCTGTACTAAAGCAAAGCCATGTAGTGCCAAACTGATTGCACAGTCAGTTTATTGAAGGAATAGTTCACCCAAAAATGAAAATGTTCTCTTCATTTACTCACCCTCATGCCATCCAAGATGTGTATAACTTTCTTTCTTCTGCTGCACATAACCGAAGATTTTTAAAAGAATATCTCAGCTCTGTAGGTCCATACAATGCAAGTGAATGGTGATTAAACTTTGAAGCTCCAAAAAGCACATAAAGGCAGCATAAAAGTAATCCATACGACTCCAGTGGTTTAATCCATGTCTTCTGAAGCGATCTTCAGTTTTCAGTGAGAACAGTCCGAAATATAACTCCTTTTTCACTATAAATCTTGACATCAGCAGTCTTCTTGGCTATCATGATTTCAAGCTCGATTACACTCCCTAGTGCCATCTAGCACTCTGCGCATGCGTCAAGTGCTAGGAAGTGTAACAGAGCTTGAAATCATGATCGTACCTTGAGACTGCAATGGCAAGATGTGCAGTAAAAAAACTAGTTACATTTTGGTCTGTTCTCACCCAAAAACTGATTGGATAACTTCAGAAGACATGGATTAAACCACTGGAGTCGTATGGATTACTTTTATGCTGCCTTGATGTGCTTTTTGAGCTTCAAAGTTTTGGTCACCATTCGCTTGCATTGTATAGACCTACAGAGTTCAGATATTTTTCTAAAAATATTTGTGTTCTGCAGAAGAAGTCATACACATCTGGGATGGCATGAGGGTGAGAGAATTTTCATTTTTGGGTGAATTATTCCTTCAAGCGGTTGTAGGACTGACCAGATAAATGGTTTGTCTTTTAATTTGTTTGTTTTTTAATACTATTGCAGCACAGTCAGTATACTGAAGGAAGGCAAATTTTAGCTTACAGAGGAAAGGGTCTGTCTTTTTGTTTGTTTGTTTGTTCGTCTATTTGTTTTTTGGATACTGTCCCTTTAAGCGAGCTCAGTTAGTGACCAGTGTCTTATCTAACTGTCAGGAAACGAGGAACTGAATTCACCTTCACACAGTGACAGTGGCGACAGTGAAAACAAAATTTCAGACGGTAACAGCATCATCTTCCTAAACTGCTACCAGCACCACACAGTGGCTGAAACCCTATTCGCATACTACTACTATTACTACAGTATGTATTAAAAGTATGTACTGCACTGGTGTTGGTAACAACCCAAAAACTTGCCAAAAACTCAGCTCAACATGGAACAGATACTGTAATATGTCGTTTTTATAGTCTCGTGAAACCCGATTTGGACACAATGTGTGCAATCTACATACTTTTTGGGACTAGCTACTACAAAACTACAAGTTAGGCCAAAAAGTATGCACAGATACATTCTTTGAAAATCCACTGGAAATAGTACACCATCTGGGCACCTTTGGCATACTGTTTTCAACATACAGTTATTTGGGATGCACTAATTAGAATTTTGCAATAGATAATATACAATTTGGGATTCAGCCACTATCAGCTGGAGAGCTTCACCGAGCCACTTTAAAATCACAATGCTGTGTTGTTGTTTTTTTGGTCATTTGCACACATCATTTTTCACATCCATATTCAGTGTTCTCAGGCATTCTCTGCATTTTTGCTGTGTAATTTGTCAGACAAAAATATGGACATCTACTCTATGTATGAGCAAATGTTGGTTCATCCCAGTGTGCAATTATTAAATGCCTTTAATCAATTCCCCACAATTGTTCAACAACTTTAGTGGAAGTTAACTTTATTAAGGGAAGTTTTTAAATTCAATGCACTCTGGTTTATTCAAAATTAGATATTTTGTTCTCATTTCCCCTCATTTCCTCTTAAAGGGATAGTTCACCCAAAAATAAATGACTAATTCTGTCATTATTTACTCACCCCCGTGCTGTTCCAAACTCCTTTGACTTTCTTTGGTGAATGAGGCTAACATTTTGCCTAACACCTCCTTTTGTGTTCCACGGAAGATAGAATGTCTTTAGGTTCGGAACAACATTAGTGTGTGTAAATGATTGCAGAATTTTCATTTTTGCGCGAACCATTCCATCATATGTCAGTGGTCGTAGCATGTCATTCCCGTGTCAGACCTCAGTCGGAGCTGTGAAACACAAGCTCTAAATGTGCCAAATATCTGCTCTCCTCTGCAGACTCAGAAGAGGAGCACAGTAACTGTGGGAACAGCCCCTCATCACTGGCAGACAGTGCAGCCTCTGCGCCTGATACATACTAACTGACTCCAAACCCTGTTCTGTGCTGTCACCTGGTGGTTACATTCTTTTATTACTCATCTCATTTCTTTTTTGAAGGACATTTAGAAGATTTTCTATCTCTGATGGACCTGCCTTATGTTTTTTCTTCTTTCTTTTATTCAAACCTGACTTTAAAGATGTATGGCCTCACATGCAAACCTGGTTTTGAATCGGAGATACACAAAACAATCCGAGACTTTGTCTTGTTTATGCTATGTGGGCCTAAGTCATGATGTTTCATGGGGGCTTTCAGGAACTTTTGGAACCAGAACCACACGGAAATTAAATATGTGTGTTAACGTAGGCCACCCCAGCTGATCTCCTCCCCAGGGACAACATAACATCTGCCAGCCGCTCAAGCACCAAACCTCCAGACAGCAGAAAGAGAACCTCAAAGAACTTCAGTCCCATGCAACCAGGCCACAGCCTTCAACGGGCCCTCATTACATCGTCCAAAGAATGTCTGCAGAATTGCTGTTTGTTTACCTCTTTTTTTAGCTTTTTTTTTTTTTTTATCAATGAGTGCATTTACATGCACACCGATATACTGATAACTACCAAACATTAGTTCATTTAAAAACTCTGACAACACAAGAAAACTGTGCTTACATTAGAGTTGAAATCATCTGATCATGGTACGTAATTGACATCAAAATGTGATGTGCACAACCTGTGCACATTGGATAAACCGGTAAGAACGTCGGTAAAGGCAGCCACAAGAAATTGGAGTAATGGGCAAAAATCTACGTGTGCCAATCGGTTTTTACTTAGAACGTTTATGACCTTACCCTAATAAAGGAAAATTGTTTAAGGCATTTATGACCTTAAACGTTGTCGGCTTATTAAGCATAATTGGTGTAATATTGTGCATGTAAACCCACTCATTATTTGTTATTAACTGTATAGTAGTAGTAATACTGATGTTACAGTTTTTTGTTACTGTATGTGTATGATACTGTACAGCTTCCAGAGTGTCCGTTCTCTGTACATATGCTGGTGTGAAACAAACCTTGTATGTTATAGAGGGTTTCAATGTTAGTTTAATGACCCGTAAGCTTTTGCCAGTATCCTTTGCCAATTAAGAAATATCATACAAGCAAGAGTGCTGTTAAACTGAATATCTCAGCCATCACAGCTGTGAAGAATTCAGTACCACAACACAATTGAGAGTGATTTTGCTTTTATACTAAAGTTTATAGACAAGAAGTTAATACTGAGTAACTTACATTTTAGACCATGTCCACACTAATATGTTTTGAGTTGAAAACACTTTGATTTCACTACATCTATGCTTTTCATCCACACTTGGGCCAAATCCACACTAATGCGTCTTTGTTTGACAACTCTGTTTTCAGTTTCCTAACATCAGCGTTTTCCAAAGTATACGGTAATGGAGAGAGTTTCCGAAACGATCCATTCTCAGTGGAGGATGAGAGGTGCAAACGTAGCAAAATGAATGCGTTTTCAAAGGAAAACGTATTAGTGTGGATTTGGCCTAGTACACCGTTTCCCTCCACCGAAAATGAAGCATTTCGGAAACGCTCTATATTACCACATACTGCTATTGGGAAACTGAAAACTGAGTTTTCAAACTAAATGGATTAGTGCGGATGTGGCCTTAGACACAATATGGGCCGCAAGCTTGTCAAATCAGATTAAAGTACTGGGACTAACTGTTATAGTGTCAGTTTGATCACAAAATATATTATTTCATTGTGACTGAAGTTCCCTATATGTCACTCACTCGACGTTGTGTCGATGTAGTGACACTAGGGGTCACTCTTGGGAGCCCAAGACACCTCTGGTCTTTGATAAAAGGCCAATGAAAATTGGCGAGTGGTATTTGCATACCACTCCCCCAGACATACGGGTATAAAAGGAGCTGGTATGCAACCACTCATTCAGATTTTCTCTTCGGAGCCGAACGGTCGATGTTCACTGAGCTGACTGTTCATTTCACCTATGCTGGATCTGATGGCGCATTTCAATGGCTTCTCCCTCCTCTGCACTGGTGCACTGCAGAGAACGCCCCTGGGTGCTTCGGCAGAAATAAGAGAGTATATTTTTCTAAAAGAGTATATTTCTCTAAAAGAGCAGCACACACATAACGTCTTTTTAAAGACACATCTTTTTAAAGATGCCTTTCCATTTGTGTGTTATTCCTGGTTGCGGTCGTTATCTCTCAACTTCTGATGGTCACGATCGCTGTCTTTCGTATCTGGGCGCGAACCACGTGGAGACAGCGTTCGTGGATGGATCATGTGCTCATTGCGAGAACATGACCATGGCAACGTTGCGGTCGCGACTTGCTTTCGTAAGAAGTAAAGTACACTACACAGCCCTGACGTTGCTGAGTCCGGTGCGCACTTTACGCATCTATTTGGATCGCATGCAGAGTTTTAGAGTCTCTGAGCAGCTCTTTGTCTGCTTTGGTGGACAGCGGAAAGGAAGCGCTGTCTCCAAGCAGAGGATCGCCCACTGGCTCATTGACGCCATAACTATGGCATATCATGCCCAGGACGTGCCGCCCCCGGTAGGGCTACGGACCCATTCTACCAGGGGTGTAGCGGCCTCCTGAGCCTTGACCAGTGGCGCCTCTCTAACAGACATTTGCAGAGCAGCGGGCTGGGCAACACCCAACACCTTTGCGAGGTTCTACAATCTCCGGGTGGGAACGGTTTCGTCCCGTATAGTGGCACGCACAAGCAGGTAAGTCTGGGACAGCTGGCCGTGTGTATCACTTGCGCATAGCGCCTTTCACTTCCCCTGAGCTGAAGACATTGACTCCCAGTAGTGTTCACAAACTGTGTTCCCTGGTTGATTTCCTCCAAGCCCTGTGGCAGACGAGTTTGCAGAGAAACTCGCTGCCAGCTCAGTACACATGATAACTAAGCCCTGTACTGGGGTAGGTGCTCCACATGTGGTGGTTCCCCATAGGTAACCCCATGCGACAAATATCTTCCGCTAATTCGTTTCCCTGTTGGTAAACTGCGTCTTCCTTGGGCAGAGGCCCCTCTGCCCCAGTCATCATGCTTGTAGTAACTCCTCCCCCGGAGGGTAGGACCTACCATGGGACTTCTCCACATGGCATACTTCCGACAAAGCTCGGCAAGACCATGTGACGTATTTCCATTTAAATACCCCCCCGGGGTTTGGTCTCCGCGGTGTCTCCCGACTAGACCTGGTGGCCCCAGTCGGTTAATTCCCTTTTTTGGGGAGAGGAAAAAAAGGGGATAAGAGGCCACGACTGGGCTAGCCCGTCTCTATCTTTTGGGTAGTCGACTTGTCTCCAAAGGGCCGTTCGACACTCATAACAGTGTTGGGAGAGGTTACGTGTCATCCTGGTGCGCTGGCTACGAGGCACACAGTGGTCTGCCCGTCACACACTGGCAGTTCACATGACACAGTTCAGCCAGTTGCGGATTTTGTATTGGGACCCCTAGTGTCACTACATCGACACAACGTCGAGTGAGTGACAGATAGGGAACATCCTGGTTACTTGTGTAACCTCCGTTCCCTGATGGAGGGAACGAGACGTTGTGTCCCTCCTGCCACAATGCTGAACTACCCGCTGAAATGGCCGGGACCTTGTCTCGGATCCTCAGCACAAAACCTGAATGAGTGGTTGCATACCAGCTCCTTTTATACACGTATGTCCGGGGGACATCAAAGACCAGAGGTGTCTCGGGCTCCCAAGAGTGACCCCTAGTGTCACTACATCGACACAATGTCTCGTTCCCTCCATCAGGGAATAGAGGTTACGTAAGTAACCAGGACGTTATCCACACAAATCGTAATCGCTTCAGTATTTCGTTCAGAATATGGAGTCATTTCGACAAACATAGGATGTTATCGTTTGTGATTTGCACAACATACCCTTAAATCTTTATCAGTTGCATAATGTAAAATTATAAAGAAGGTAAAAAGAAATGGAAAATAATGCATATATTTATTGTAATCAAGGTACATTTATGTTTCTCTCAAGCCTCTGCAAACATTTTCAGCTCTTCAAGACCTTGAAATGTAGTTAAATGTAATTATTTTGACAGTAGGTTTTATTTAGAATTTTCTTCTATTTTTGTATTTAATCTATATAAAAGATGACATTATTTATGAAGTGTTGTTTATAGAGCTTCTCACATTTTTTAAATTTGGTATGAACGTTATACTTTTGAGGAGGCACACCATACATATGTTGTCGAATCTTCCTCTGAAAAAATTTATGAGAGCTAAAAAGGGATTTTATTTAGATTTTATATAGATTTCAGTAATATTATTTTAACATAACTATTTAGTTCCATGTCCTATTGGTATTTATATGGATACTTATGTCCCAAACTCATTTCATTATCGGTGTAATCTATATTGCCTTGCCTTAATGATCTTTAGAGGAGACTGATGAGAGTGTGTATATATATAGTTACTATAGGACACATCCTTATGATGCATTATTCACATTAAATATTTCTCAATCAGTTTCTATTTAACTGTGTTAATGAATAAACAGAAAAATAGAAATCAAGTAAAAAAAAAAAAAAAAATGTTAAAAACTAGGCCTACTTGTATATAGGCTGTCATAAATAGCCAACAAAATCCTTGTAGAAACGTTTGTTGCCTCAACCAAAGATGATTATAATGTCTGTATCTTTTAACTGGAGGTCATCGTAAGCCATCAAACACGCATGTTTCGTGAGTCATTGGTTTTAAAGACAGACAGACAGAAAAAAGTAAGAGTAATGCGTTGTAGCCTTATATCTATTATTAATTCATGATCTTGTGAATTATTTCTTATGTCCCTCATTCATGCCGCTCTGATAGAATATTCCTAGAATATTTGTGTTGATCTTCTGTCACTGTTTAGTTTGTCCTTCCCTGACTTTGTTATGGGTCACGGCACAAAACTTTAATTTATTTTGTTTTCTATGTGGTAGTGTAAAAGTTAATCGTTATTTTATAATTTTTTTACACTGGTGGCCAAAGGTTTGGAATAATGTACAGATTTTGCTGTTTCGGAAGGAAATTGGTACTTTAATTCACCAAAGTGGCATTCAGCTTATCACAAAGTATAGTCAGGGCATTACTGATGTAAAAATCAGCATCATGACTATTTGAATAAAAGTCATTTTTGATCAAATCTAAACAGGCCCATTTCCTGCAGCCATCACTCCAACACCTTATCTTTGAGTAATCATGCTAAATTGATAATTTGGTACTAGAAAATCACTTGACATTATATCAAACACAGTTGAAAGCTATTTGGTTCGTTAAATGAAGCTTAACATTGTCTTTGTGTTTGTTTTTGAGTTGCCACAGTATGCAATAGACTGGCATGTCTTAAGGTCAATATTAGGTCAAAAATGGCAAAAAAGAAACAGCTTTCTCTAGAAACTCGTCAGTCAATCATTGTTTTGAGGAATGAAGGCTATACAATGCTTGAAATTGCCAAATAACTAAAGATTTCATACAAAGGTGTACACTACAGACTTCAAAGACAAAGGACAACTGGCTCTAACAAGGACAGAAAGAGATGTGGAAGGCCAGATGTACAACTAAACAAGAGGATAAGTACATCAGAGTCTCTAGTTTGAGAAATAGACACCTCACATGTCCTCAGCTGACAGCTTCATTGAATTCTACCCGCTCAACACCAGTTTCATGTACAACAGTAAAGAGAAGACTCAGGGGTGCAGGCCTAATGGGAAGAATTGCAAAGAAAAAGCCACTTATGAAACAGAAAAACAAAAAAAAAAAATGTTAGAGTGGGAAAAGAAACACAGACATTGGACAACAGAAAATTGGAAAAGAGTGTTATGGATCTTAACCCCATTGAGCTTTTGTGGGATCAGCTAGACTGTAAGGTGCGTGAGAAGTGCCCGACAAGACAGCCACATCTATGGCAAGTGCTACAGGAAGCGTGGGGTGAAATGTCACCTGAGTATCTGGACAAACTGACAGCTAGAATGCCAAGGATCTGCAAAGCTGTCATTGCTGCACGTGGAGGATTTTTTGATGAGAACTCTTTGAAGTAGTTTAAGAAGTTCTGAACATTTTTTTCAAATTGTAATAGTAATTTTTCACATTATTAATGTCCTGACTATACATTGTGATCAGCTGAATGCCACTTTGGTGAATAAAAGTACCAATTTCTTTCCATAAGAGCAAAATCTGTACATTATTCCAAACTTTTGGCAACCAGTGTATATATATATATATATATATATATATATATATATATATATATATATATATATATATATATATATATATACTACCGGTCAAAAGTTTTGAAACACTTACTCATTCTTTATTATAATTTTATTTTTATTTTTTTCACATTTTAGAATAATAGTAAAGTCATTAAAACTATGGAATAACATAAATGGAACTATGGGAATTATGTTGTGACTAAACAAAATCCAAAATAAATCAAAACTGTGTTATATTTTAGCATCTTCAAAGTAGTCACCCTTTGCCTAGAATTTGCAAACATGTACTCTTGACATTTTCTCAACCAACTTCTTGAGGTATCACCCTGGGATGCTTTTTAAACAGTATTGAAGGAGTTCCCATCTATGTTGGGCACTTATTGGCTGCTTTTCTTTATTATTTGGTCCAAGTCATCAATTTCAAAAACTTTCTTTTTTTTTTTTTTTTTATTACATTTTAGATTTATAATGAAATAAATTAATATGGTGGCACAATTATATTTTTGTCTACAAAACTAATTTCAAACATTTAAGCATAGGTCTTCAGATCAAAATATTTTTTAAGATCATGAGAAACATTCAGTAAAGTGTTTCAGAACTTTTGACTGGTAGAGTATATATGAGACACATCTCAATGACATTTCATTCTTAAATTACTGCAAAAGCTCAAATTCATTCATATGTGAATGTCTGCAGGATGCTTTGCCCAAATTTGTGAACTTTGCAAAGCTCCCTTGATTGGTTGATGCTGCGCTGTTATAAAATAGTACATGTGTTATAATGATATAATTTTGTGTTTAATTGTGTTTGACACCAGCAGAATAGAAAGTTGCTGACAGGGATACACTCCTCACTGAATGAAATCAGTACATGCAAAGTTTACTGACTTTCTCTGTGGTTATAACTGTGATTTTGGATTTCTGACATTTTTTTGCCACTGATATCTTGAGAGTTCTGCAAAATCCTCTTTCAGCCTCATCTTTAGCTTCTTTGGACTGAGATGTGAGATACTCTAAATGAAATGCTGTACATTTATAGAAAATGAAGAGTAAATATGGCACAGTGAGATACTGACTTGAGTCGTTTTATAGTTCTGCTTTGTAGTAACTCTTGTTCAGCTCAGTCAATTACATGTTTATGTGTCTGCCTGGCAACATCTATATTTTTTTTGTCAAAACAAAGTTATATTTTGTTCTTTTTTTATTATTATTTCGCTAACACAACAAATGGCGCCATTAGTAAAGCAAATGGATACTTTTATTATTAAGTATAAGCAGTGCATGAGTAACATTTGATTTCTAGTGCTGTGCTTCCATCTGTTGGGTGTCTAATGTACAGCAATCTATTACATACACTGAAGTTGCCAGATATTTTTTAAAATACCCTCCTCCCCCCCAATATTAATATCTGTTGATGATGATTTATTTTTTTTTTTTTTTATTTTATTTTTTTTTTTTAGAAAAAAAAAAAAATCATCATAAGGCAGGTGTGGTCATGTAGTCATGTGATCATGCTTCTTTTGATGCTCCATAATTGCACTTTTGTGACAATAAATCTTTACTCAAAGGGCTCAGATGATGAGTTGGAGTCTTTATTTGGTATCTCTGACCAGATTCATGTCTGATATCAGTCTATTCATACATATGTTGTAAATATATATATATATATATATATATATATATATATATATATATATATATATATATATATATATATCAAGGATCCACCATTCACATTCTTCTCTGTTTTTTGCAGGTCCTACTCATCGTAAGTACCACCTGGTGCGATACACTAAGAAACCCAGTTACTGTGCTAACTCCTACTTGCCCTCCCGGCCACAGAGAGAAGACAACAAACCCACAGACCCTCGCAGCAAAGCCAGACATCTACAAAGCATCTCTTTGAGACGGGGGAGGTGACCTCACCTCAGCACTACGCACACTTGTGTTTGAGTTACACACAACAACAGGTCTGGTCTGCATAGTTAATATAGTTAAAAACTCATGAAAACATGACCAGTTTTCAAAATATTACATGAAAGTGAAAATGAAGCCTCTTTTTATGACAATAAATACAGTTTTTGCTTTGTGACATTACAGTATTTTCATGTCAGTTTTATGCACCAATTCTCATTACTGTGATGTATCCGGTCGTTTTACTTTTGAGGTCTTTTATTTGTAATTTTAATTATTTATTCATTATATTTTATTGTATTTATTACATATTTGACCTCTCCTTCGTTTTTAGTCATTTTGACCGAGAAGCACATTTTGAGTTTGATGTACTGAAGTAAAAACGAAATATATAGTAATTATTTTGTTTCTATTGTCAAAATGGAATCATTTTAAAGTTGGTAATCATTTAATTATATATACAGTATATATACTGTGTATTTGTATATATTATTTATTTATTTATTTTTGAGGGGTTATTCTAGTTAGATTCTCCTTACTGTAATATGGGAATTTTATTGTATTCCAGAAAAAAATTACTGTAATAAAATATATTTTTCATTTATATCTACATAAATTAAAGGCAGTACAACATACTGTGTACTACCATGATGTATAAATGTTTTACCACTTTACAACTTTTTTACATTATGGTGAGAATGATGAGATGAGATTTCTTAGCATTACGGTAATGAAATATCTAAACGGCAATTTTAATGTAAGCAAAATAGATTTATTTATTTATTTTATTTGTCCGGCCATTTTACTAATATTTTATTTGTATTTTTAGTTTTTATTTAGGTATTTAATTATTTGTTTTTTGAACATTTGTTTTGTTTTTTTATTATTCTCAATGGTGATTCTCATTTAAATTGTCAATTTTACTTTTTTCCAGCATAAATTATACATAAAGTACAATGAATACTACCCTGTATAAATGTTTGCATGATGGTAATAAGAACTAAGGGGCTAAATGTGCTTAACTGTCATGAAAATAATATCACAATGTAAAAAATTTCAGTTGTTCCATAGATAGGCTGTATTTTCTTTAGAGAATATTATAATTTGTTATATATTGTGACTTTGGGGTCAAATATGACCTGGACATGTTCTTGACAGTTTCATATCATACATATCACACACGGACACATCTGTTCAATACTAAGTGTAAAGAGCACTGCTTCCAGAATTAGGCTCAATAGTTTTGCATGTTAATTAAGGCTAAATTGTCTTTGCTGTCTATATAATATATGGATTGTCAAATACATGCACTAAAATTACATTTATGTTGCAATGATCATGTTTTTATTATAAGGAAGTCTCTTCACTGCAAGTTGTGTTTTTACAGTGTAACCTTCAAATGATGACATGACCACGCAAAAAAATATCTGCAAAACCTACATTTAATGAAGGCACAGTGAACAGTCAAAATAAAACAATGAAAACCAAAGCTTTTGAGACCTAAAAACACATCTACTTCTTCATCTCCGTCTCGTCATCTTCCTGGTGAATCATTTGATCCTCTGTCTTCATCAGTCTCACACCTGCGAAAGAGAATCACATAGAAATCAGAAACTCACAGACAAAGAGACATCGAGAGAGACAGAGTGAGAGACAGACAGTGAGAAGGCAAGACTGCAAACATTTTTCTTACTCAGTATTTTTGTCTCGTTTTCCAGTGAAAATATCTATACATCCCTTAAAATACATACTTGAGAAGCAAAATTGTTTAAGTTAATATGAACTTAGCAACCCAAATGTGGTGTGGTGCACTTAGATTTGCCAGTTAAAACTTTTTGAATGTATCAAGGTTGAATGGTCATTGCACAAAGCATGTTTTGAAAGAGAAATCTTGTAGTCATAATATAAAAATGTATCTTGTTTTAAAGATGTTTAGATATTTTAACTGGAAAACAAGACAAAAATACTTATTAAAATAAGGTTTTTGTAGTGTTAATGAATGAGAAAGTCTTGCCTGGTATGAGTGGAGGGATGTTGAGTACAGGAGTGTCTTTCCTCCGAGGTTTCTTCTGTCCCAGTTTGTCTTGCTGATTTTCTTCAGAATTGTGCTTCTGATTGTCCATTTCAGCATGCCCATCTGCAGAAAAACACCACAACACTTCAGAACTGGATTCACAAACAGACACAAGTAGTGGTGTGTGTGTGTGTATGTATCAGTCAGACCGTCGCCATCTGTTATTGCCTTTGTTAATCCCAACGGTTCCCCCAATTTTTTGCCTCCCAATTATTATTATTTACATTATTTCTCTTGTCCTTTCCATGAATTGTCTTTACTTCGTTTCC
The DNA here is from genome assembly GCF_019703515.2 of Myxocyprinus asiaticus. NCBI lineage: Eukaryota > Metazoa > Chordata > Actinopteri > Cypriniformes > Catostomidae > Myxocyprinus > Myxocyprinus asiaticus. Next base: position 30,001,527 of record NC_059387.1, read on the forward strand.
TCTACAGCACCCACATGCACATATAAAAACACAGGCAAACACACACTGCGGTACTCACAGAGATGTTTATGCATGGTGAATGTGTGCTCGGCTTTGTCTGAGAGTGACCTCACACATTCAGTAGACATGCTCCACACAGCAGTCTGTTCAGGTATCAGATAACAGCTAGTGTACATACACACACACACACACACACACATAACAAAGGCTATGTCATATTTACTGGAAAGCAAATATATTGGCCCTGAGTAGGGCGCTAAAAACTCTAAAAAAATATATATATATATATATATAAAACATTCATTGTGCTTATGTTGCTTGAACATGCAGCCTATTGAATAAATATCCACTAAAAATTATACGTTTTAAACATCATTAATCAATTAAAATTCTAAATATGCCTCATTCAAACATTTGTTGTAATATGAAGTTTCAATTCACAAAATAACTGATGTAGAAGTGAATTAACAGATAAATTAATGGAAAGGGACTTACCTCAGTGTTGCCGAGAGAGATATAGAAAGAGAGAGAGAGAGAGAGAGAGAGTACAGGCCAGATGAAAGAGAGAGGTTATGTAGTCCAAAAGGAGGGGCTTCCTTCAATTCAGTCTCCAATAGAGCCTGTTGTCACGGTGATAGATGCCCTTGTGTTGTGTCAATCGTTCCAGCTTCCATGAGCGCACGTCATAGAGGTTAAATGAACCAACTTCAACAAACTTAGCATCGATTAAAACTCAGAAATGATGAAGCTGGGGTTAGATTCAGGGGTCTTCAACCATTTTCAGGCCAAGGATCCATTGGTGGGTAGAATGACGGAGCTGTGACCCCCGTTACATATTGTATAAAATTGTTGCGTTTTATGCCTGTAAAAATGTGGATGGTAGGCTACCATATTATTGTATGTATACTTCATGATGTTTACATTGCAAAACCATTGAAATAATAATTAAATGCTGCCCTGCTGAAAAGACCAGCTAAAACCAGCATAAGCTGGTTGGCTGGTCGCCCAGCCTGGTTATAGTTGGTCAGGCTGGTTTTAAAGGGGTTTTGAACCCTTTTTTAGCTGGTCAGGCTGGTCTTAGTTGCTCAGGCTGGTCTTAGCTGGTCAGGATGTTTTTAGCTGGTCAGGGTGGTCTTAGTTGCTCAGCTAAAAAGTGTTCAAACCCCCTCTGAAACCAACTAACTGACCAGCCTGGCTAGGCTGGGCGACCAGCTAAAACCAGCCGACAATTAAGCTGGTTTTAGCTCGTCTATTCAACAGGGATGTACAGCAGGGGTCTGCAACATTTTTAAATACCCCTGTAAATCCCTGTGCCAAACTTCCTCCAAAAAGAAAGAAAAAGACAGACAGGTAGACAGACAGACAGACAGAAAAACAGACAGACCCTGTCCATGCAGAATAAAACAACTTTTATAAGGTTACTAAAATGGAGTCTTCATCTCATGTGAGTGATCGATTTTATACATATATTTTAAATTACTGTTGATTTTATTGAGCAAAAATTTGTAACAAGGAAAACAATGACAATGAATGCACCTTGAATTATGTTGATTTGAGAGGCACTGTCTTGTGTGTGTGGAACGTCAAGGACCCTGTATGCCAGCTTGATAATCTCAGCGGTAACTATTTATTTACACATGGCCCTCTACTGCAGCTCTGCTGAACCTGATGTGTGTCACGCTTTGAGTGGCTCGTGATGAGCAGTGGTCATGTGAAGGGTTTGTCTGGGCTGGCATGCAGCTGCAAAGGACTTCAACATGTTGATAATTCATACTCCTGTCTCTAGCTGTCGCTCACGTGCAAGTGATAAATTATTACAAATGCCAATGGCAGGGCCGTAACCAATTGGGCCCCCTGACTACATATTGTCCTGAGCCCCTTTCCTATTAAAATAATGCAGTTTATGAATTTGTTGTGGGCCCCCCTGGACATTTGGGCCCCTATATTGCTACGACCTTTCACCCCACTAGCTACAGCTCTGGCCAGTGGTGGATCAAACAATAATTTGCAGACTACCTGCGGTACCACCGCGGACCTTGTTGAAGACCCTTGGATTAGACAGATTGTGTTAGTGACAATGTTCTAAATGCAATAATTCCCACTGAGTGATTTTGATTCGCTTACATGATAAATTCTGTTTCATGTGTCCATCTAAAATTAATTACAAAGTTAGGCCTAGCACATCAGAAAATATTTGAGTTAAAAATGACCTATTTCTGTAATTTATGACCCATCCACAGAACTCATTAACAGCACAATGGACAGCATGAATGAGAGGAAGTGAATAATTATTTGTAATGGAAAACAATGTGGACATATTGTTTGATGGGAGGCTTTGATGTCTGTTTATTCTCCTGTGATGTGAATGGTGTTTTCTCCCATGTTGAGTGTGTGTGGAGTGGTTTTGATTATTTTTCATCCATTGAACTGCTCTGTTAAACAGAAGACTGTATGTTTTAAAAGTATTCACATGCCAGCCAAATGACTGGTAAAGAAGAATCTGCCATGAACATAAATGGAAACGTAGAAATGTGGTCTGACTGAATGAGGAAAAATGGCACTTTTCACATGATCCCTAAGCACTGATTATGAGGTAAAACAAATTGTTTGTTTAAATAAAAGATATACAGAAATTAACAGAAAAATACTGCAGATACTGAACTTTGCCACACCATTTTAATAGATTTAACTGTTTGTGTGTGTGTGTGTGTGTGTTTGTGTAATAGATTGTAATTTTTAATGGAATATTCAGGTTCAATACAAGCTAAACTCAATCGATTGCATTTGTGGCATAATATTGATTACCACGAAAATTTATTTAGACTCGTCCCTCCTTCACTTTACAAAAGGCAAAATGGAGGTTACTGTGAGGCACTTACAATGGAAGTGAATGGGGCAATATTTGGAGGTTTTAAAGGCAGAATTGTGAAGTGTTGTGCTCAGATAGGAGAAAAAGGCAGGCCTACACACAATCATAAAGCCTGACTGGGGCCTGTAGGAACACTCAAAGCCTGATAACACAAACAGCGCCAAAATCAAACAAAGGGAGTCCAAACAGAATACAGATCCCATCAAGCCTTGCTCACTTTACACCTAGGTGTGAAATTCAGAAGGATCGAACACTCAACTCTTATTGGATGAAACGCACGACAGAATGCGTCCCTCAACCATGATGTCATCGAGTATAAAACCCTGGAGATTCCTCCTAAGCTTGCTTCCAGCGACAGTATTTGCCACGTCTAGTTGCAGCCTTGCTGCTCCCACGTGTAGCCTCGCTGCCCAAGGAAGTAACATACGTACCTGGGTAGGGTTGCGCCAACTGTGCGCAAGTTCTCATGTAAGTTAGGACATAAAGTTCACACTAAGGGCTTAGTAACTACTAGTTAGTTTGTAACTAAGTCAGTGCTTAATTTGGTTGCACCACCTGTTCTTAAGGCAAGACTTAGCTAATAGGTCGTAAGCTCTCCGTTAAGTAATGCATAGTCGCATAATATGACGTTTAACCATATTTATCCAATAAGCAGCCTTCAAATTTGTACACAGAAATGTTAAAAAGCCCATTTCAGTTTATCTTGCTACGGTTGATGTTCAAACCTTGTCTGCTCATGTAATTGTCAGCTGTAATAAATTATATCCCTATTAAAATATGATACGTAATAAAACAAGATTTCATTAACGATATATTTAGCTTATGTAAATAAATATTCAATTACTGTATCTAAAATAAATAAGGGACAATAAATAAATACTAATACAACAAGCTGGAAAAATAGACATTTATTCATTTTAATATCCTATAAATATTTTGAATGTGTTGAAACTTGACACTGAGCGACACACCCTAAAAACTGCACATTTTGAACGGTTTCATGCTGAAGAGCAGCTTAAAAGTATGTTTTTTTCTCTCTCTCATAAATGTAAATGAGTGTAAATGTCAACATCTTCATATGTGTCAAAAGGATTGAAGCCTGTAACGCAAAACATGAGCTCATTGATGTCATAAAATATCAGTCTGCTTTTTTTTTATTCCATCCGTTACTCCTGGTCGGAGGCTTCCGTAAATATTTAGTTTATACTATGGGTTACGTCCTACCTATATTTAATGGTGCAATGCTCAAATATTTAGTAATGCGTAAATTGTGACTTAGTGCCCATTTACGCCACAACTAGGCTAAGTTCTAACGTACGTATAGCTGGTGCAACCGGCCCCTGAACTTTGGCCATACAATCTCCACCTCAATGGACGAGCCGAGATTCTCCGTGTTCCACCGAGCACGCTAATGGATCCGAAGGAGACCACTGAGCAATCTGCATATCACCCTTTTGCCTGCAGAAGTGAAGAAGATTTCTCTTCCTTCTTCAACCGAGTCGACTTTGCTGATTTCTCCGCCAACCTGCCGAGAATCAGCCGCCGTACCGCCCGCTGACAGAGCGAGGAAACGGCCTCCCGTCATCACCCGAGCTGCGAGGAACCAAGTCGGAGTCAAACAACAGACGAACACACATTCTACCCACGTACTCACGTGACCCAAATAAGAGGTTTTCATCTGAGCAGAGATAGATTATTATAGTGTGTTATTCTTGTGTATCAAGGTTATTGCTTGTACAGTTTACGGGCCGCTGAATCTGCTCATTGCTGCTAATAATACTCGAGGTATTATTGTAACTTATTGTTACTACGAATGAGATTTGCTGTGTTGTCGTCCAACCACGCTGGGCTGTTTATGCATTTCCGCCATTGCAGGTGAGACGGCACACTGAGTTTATCCATTAAAGAACCAACGAACGTGGCGGACGGATTATGAGCCATTCACCGCGTCTCTGAGTGATAATACTAATGGTTGCCTTCTCTCCCATGATCGCTAAACTGGCTTCGGTGCCGTCACCCTGTTCTCTCTCTCGTACTAACAGCACACTTTACATGCATACACACACACACACACGACCCCTCACAAATATACCCGCACACACATTTGCCGAACGGGTAACTTGGCGATAGAGCTTAGCTTTGTCCCTAAATTATCGTACCAGCGGAGACACGTGTTAAACAGGCAGACGCCATTAATCAGTCTCTCCGCCCACATTCGCGGCCACATTCTCTGGCTGGAAACCTCACGTGACGCACCCTCCACGAGAGCCACACCCGCCATTTTGTGCACTCCTTCTCTCCTTACACACACACACACACACACACACCTCTACCCTCCTCTCATATATTATAGGCTTATCTGTTACCATATCTAATCATGTTACTGTTTAGTTTGTAGTTGGAAGTCGGAAGTTTATCGACTGCATTGTATTGATTATTAATTGATATTACTGCATCAATAAACTTTGTTATACTTTAAAGAGAAGTGTTTTGGTATTGTTCTGCATGCACCTGTGTCAAGGGCTGGCAGGGGATGTCAGTGCTCGGATTCAAGCCTTCATTGTTTACCTTTTGAATGTCGATGTTCTCCGGATGTCGACTTTCCTAAGAGAACAATCCTATATTGAGACTGTTATACTGTCTGGTTATTAGTCCCTGATTCCAGGGTGGTGCCCCGGTAATATTAATTCTTATTACTATTCTATTGATTTTGATAATTGATAGTTATATTTGATGATTGTTGACTTGAAGGACAAATAAGCTAATGTTGATTCTAATCAATGTTCTATTGATTTTAATAATTAATAATTATCTTTGATGAAACGACTAACATTAATTATTCTAAAACTTGTGCGTTATCTGAGCTGTAAAGTTGTTTAAATCGTAATTTGTACGGGATTACAGGGTTTACGCCATTATGGCATCATGGCAACAAAGAAGTATAATTGGATATAATTTTACACAGAAAAGGTTAGCAAGCGATTTTATCTCGTTAAAATCATGTTAACACACATATTGTTTACATCATGTTGAACAGTGAGTATTTTAACTTTTTCGGATTGGCTCCATTCACTTCCATTGTAAGTGCCTCACTGTAACCCAGATTTTTAAGTTTGTTTTCAGGTCTAAATTATCTTTTTATGCTAATCAACAGCCACAAATGCTGTCGATTTAGCTTTACTTGTATTATGCCCAGAATTTTTCTTTAAATGCTCTGACATCAGCAATGTCTTTTTGCCCTCCTCATTCAAACAGAGGTTAAGTATCGAAATTGTCAAGCTCAACACTATTTATGGGAAAAAATAGTGATCATTTTTGTACAGATTCATTTCATCTAGGTACAAAGTACACATATTTAGTGTGCATAATGTGGTGAAATACAATGTTACTTGAGGCCATTATTAACCATTTTTGCTCTGACATTCAACCCTGAAACATTCTGACTGTAACAGGGATGAATGGTTGTTGCAAAAATATATGTCATGGGTAATTACGTTTGTTTGTTTTTTCAATCATAGAACTAATGTGTGACTTCTTACATGCAACACTGAATTACTTAATTTTTTCCAGTTCATTTGTCACAACTGAAAATGAAAGGTGAATTTGTGCACATTCAACATCTTCATTTTGGCCAAAATACAGGAGTTAAAGGAATAGTTCACCCAAAAATGAAAATTCTCTCATTATTTAATCACCCTCATGCCATCTCAGATGTGTAGGACTAAAGCCCTTTCAGAGCATTTTAGTATAGCACTCACATCGACAGAGAGGCGTTAACAGATCCGAATTTCATAAAAATCATTCAGTTCGAAATTTCTTTCTCAATTCCAAACCCTAGTTAGGATTCAAGGCATTTCTTATACTTTTAATAAAAGCTACAAAGTCCAGCTTGTCTGGCTTGCAGTTGGGCTCCCACAGGGTTTGATATCTGTGTGGATCCTGCCATGGTGCTCTCTGATGACAGGTATAGTGATGGTGAACACATCTCTGAGGGCTGGACGTAACCGGCAGAAGGCAGCACTGAGTGCCCACGGTCCTAGTCAAGGGCAGTCCAGGACTGGACCTTTCAGATGGGGTGATCCGCAGCTGAGAGCACAGCTGTGACTGTTCATCCAAGAGCCGGTTCAGCTTCTACAAACACAATAGAACAGGCATAAAACAAATGCAATACTGCTGTCTACGAAATATATTTCACTGCTAGGCTGGTGGCTGTCTGATGGCTATGGATGTTGACTAGTACCAAGGTTCTGGGTTCAATTTATGAAGAAGACAACCCCACCTAGGACTTGTATAGCAATTTGTCTACTGAAATTTGTCTTTGATAAAAAGGCACCATAACTGAAATCAGTGGGTTTTATACTGGTTTTGCTTTAGGACACATTCACTGCACAAAACATTAAAACACATACATTTTTTTGGTCACAACCAGTTGAGAACCACAGTTCTAAATGTCAATCACTCATGAAAATATTTTCACTGCATGTGGCCCATATATTAAATAGAGGTTATACATAGAGTAGCTATATTACCATTTTGATGCTGTCGTCATAGTGATGTACTAAATCGGACAGCTGCTGTTCGAGCATCCCGGCTTCCTGTTTGACAGCTTCTCGTAGCCTCAAAACATCCTCCACTTCCTCTCTAAGACACAAAAGCAACTTCAAACACTAGACAACACTACAAATCACACACACAAAAAAACGTGCTACTTTTGAAAAGCACTATTAAATTTCACCTGTGGGAGCTGAGTACAGATGCTTGTTCCTCCTCTAGTCTCACTTCAATTTCTGTCAGAACAGTACGGAACTTTCTCATGCACCTCATCATCTCCTCCAGCTCATCCAGAGAGTACTAAAAAGACAGAGGAATATTTAAAAGTTTGGACACATTTTAATGAATTTATGTTTCTCATCTGAATTCTTATGCTTCAAGTGTTTGAAATTAGTTTTATAGATGAATATAAATTGTGTATACATATCGATTTCTTTCATTTAAAACTAAAATGTATAGATTTCAGTTGAGTTGGACTGGATAGTGAAGGAAAAGCAGCCAACAAGTTTTCTGCATGCGTGGGAACTCTACTGTTTAGGCAACTTTGAAGATCTGTCAAGTTTTGATTTGTCTAACATTTTTGTCACTACATAAATCCCATACTTCCATTTGTGTTATTTCAGAGTTTTGATGACTTCATTATTATTGATTATTTTCCACATTTTAGAATAATAGTAAAGAAAAAGTAAGCATGTCCAAACTTTTAACTTGTAGTGAATGTTGGAAGTTATCAGAGGTGTATAGTAACGAAGAATAAATACTTTGTTACGTGCTTAAGTCCAGTTTTTGAATATTTCTACTTTACTCGATTTTAAATATTTCTGTTGAGTTTCACTTCGACCACTTAATTTTGAAGAAAAATTTCCTTAGACCTTTTTCGTTACTTTAGCGACCAGGCACCGCAAATAACAATAGTAATGTTCGATTTGCGAAAGAATCACTTGAGTCGACTCTTTAGATCAATTAGAATTGTTTTAATCGTTCAAACCATTTCAAAAGCAGACTGAAAGATTCGAATAGTGAATCAATTTGCGAATCTGATTCAAAATCACGAGGAGAACCCTGTACAATGCATGTTGTCTTTCCACTTTAGAATCTGAAGAGAAGAAACTTATGCAAGTTTTAATTGTGTTTTTGGCTATAACTTAATTTATACATTTTTGCCATAAACATTATGAACATTGTGAAATACTGATGTTATGTGCAATAAGATTAGTTTAAGTCTCACGCCTTTCCCTGAGACCTGTTCATATGTGTATTGTTCAGCTGTTTGAAGGTCAAAATGCAGTTACCACTTACATTTAAGGTATACTTAGGTACCATGTGTATGAATCAACAATGACCAGATGTGCTCATTAAAATGTCTAACAATAACATTTGCAAACTCATTTAACCTGAAACAATTAACAATTACCTTAAAGCAATTTACTTGTACTTTTGATACTTAAAGGTGCTCTCAGCAAGTCGTCCTGGACTAACACTGACACCTAGGGGCATGGATGCCGCATTATTCAAATGCAGTTGTTTTCAGATACCAATGCTATTGTAGAATTACACCATTCACAGTCAGCCATGATTAATTTAATTCATGAGTGAAAGCGTCCAATAACAGGGCAGTTACTGAGATTAAGCAAGTAGTATTTAGCTAGTCATGTGATTCCAACATGGCAGCCCCCATTAGGGGACCCTCTCCATGTAGAATAAAACAACATTCATTAGGTTACTTATATGACTGGAGTCTTCATCTCATGCTCAGTGCTCATGGTTTTATACATACAAAATTGCAATTCATTTATTTAGGAGAGAAACATTTTTAATGAGGGGGAAAAAAAAAAATCACTGAGTGCACCTTTAAGTACATTTAAATTCAGTTACTTTAATACTTGTGCTTAAGTATTTTTCTCATGAGCTATTTTAACTTTTACTTGAGTCAATTTCCATAAATGTATCTTTACTTTTACTTCACTATGTCAATTGGGAACTTAATGCAACACTAGAAGTTGTATTCCATAATCTTACAGACATACTACTTTAAGGTGGCCATCTTAACTAAAGCGGTTTACACACCAAACTCATCTACGATGACAACTTTAGCCCCACCAACTGGTAGTCCAACTCATTAACCACCTAAACTAGCTTGGGCCAATTAATGGCCAGTTTCAACCAGTTAAACACCATGTAAAACCACACTGTTGTTTTTACCAAAAAAAAAAAAAAAAAAAAAAAAAAAAAGAAAATGGCAGCTGTGGTTGCCAGAATAATTATGTAAAAAATGTAAACAACTTTACAGAACAACCTGTAAATTTTACAGTTTAAAACTGTTGTAATTTACATGACCACAATGGCACTGTAAAAATACAAAAATAAAAAATCTGTTAAATTTACAGTAAAAAAAAACCATCAAATTTGATATTAGCCTTCTGAAACTGTAAAAATCTACTTTTTACTTTATAAGGTATTTGTTAATCACCATAGTAACTACAGAAGAGCACATGATGATATGAAGTTCACCAATAGTGTCTCTTCCAGGAGCAATGACCAATAAACATGTAGAGACAGTGCTCAATGTCACTCACACAAACACTAAACATCATCAGGGTAACACATGTGAAATTTAAATCATGCAGTAAACATTAACTAAACTACATCAAATATAACATAACTATTCCCATAAAATATAATGAAATGCAATGGGTCACGCAGGGAATTGTGGGAACGCCCGATTTACTGTAATTTTAACAATACTTTTCTGTAAAAAGAACATGTACTCTCTTGTTAAATATAATGTACATTTTCTACCATTAATTATACAGGAAAATCATACTTTACCACTAAAAATGTTAATTTTTACAACATTTTATTGTAAAAACTACTGTATTGTCTTACAATTAACATTTTTACAACATTACAGACATTTTTTACAGTGCAGCTACTGTATCATGAAGCTAGTTTAAACTGGATTTTCTAACAGGCAGGAGTTAGAAACATTGTATTTTTAAGTTCATGACCTCTGACCTCCAAATACAAGGAGCTACAGTAAAGTGTTTTTAAGTGAGGATGTGAGTTTAAGAGGATTTTGCAAGTGCGTGCGTGTTTAAAGCTTGTGAAGATTCTGAAGTGGTTAGCGCACTCTACTATTTTCCATTACACATGCAAATGAACTATACAAATTCAAATGAACCTTATTAAACATAAACAGCACATGGTGCTTTTCATCTCAGAGGTTGTAAAGAAAAAGGTAGAAGAGTTTTTTGGTTTTTTTAGATGTTTAATCTAAATTAATCTAATCTAAAGTGCAAAGATCTACAACAGTATTTGTCTACAACCCACAGAACTCCATATATGGAACTCAGAACGAATGTAACTGAATACATCATCTCAGATACACCAATATGAGACTGTCTCATTACAATTTACAGCAAAGGCTAAAAATGCATCCAAAGCCAACATGCTGCCAACATTTAGGGATTTACTGGGGTTTAGAAAACACTTTTGGATCCAAAAGGTGTATCACGGCCAAAATGTGTATCTGGGAGGCTTAAAAATCAGGGAAGTGGAATATGTAACCTAAATATTCACGATCAGTAACTGATGCTGCAAATTTTGATACTTCACTCGACCCTCTTTCTAAAAAAAATTAAATAAAAAATTATTACATTTCAGGACTTTGTCCATATGGGGTCGCTAACAGATATAGATTTCAGAATTCAGATCCAATAATCATATCTGAAAGTTCCAACAGTTAGGGAATTAAGGGGGAAAAAAATAGTAGACTTAGGGACTCGTAGACTCGTGCCCTATCCGAACAATTTTGGATCCAAAAGTCTATATTTTACTATTGCATCTATAACTAACCACCTACAGGATCCAAAAATGAACTTTGGATAGTACTTTTGGATTCGATAGTCTACTTATTAACTGTATCCAATTATAATACATACACTTTTTTTATTAAAAAGAACAAAATTAGGGTTACAGTATTAGGGAAGCGTCAGGGCATAGACCTTAGGGTTACAGTGTCAGAGAAATCACTCAAACTAAAATAGAAAAGTTTTTTTTTTTTTTGCTCAGAGGCATCCAAACAGACCAACAACACCAAAGACTGGGTTTTTACATTTAATTAAAAACCCGTTTTTATTATTATTGGCTTTTTTTTATTCTGAATGTAATGCAACATTATCCACAGTTTGGATAGACTTTCAAATCCAAAATAACTATCCGATGTTCATAGATAGACTTTTGGATCTGATAGTATATTTATTAAATAGGTTTTTATAAAATACCTAACCAGAGGCCAAAAATGTCAGCTTCCAAAAATTTCAATTATAAGTTCATGAACACTTACTTTTTACCCTGTTTCTTACACAATACTAATCTATGACATCAAAACACTTCAGTTATTACGCAAGACTTAACCAAGTACATTTACAAACTTGTTTGAGAACAATAAAACTGTGCAGCAGCTCAACTGACAACACGCTGCACTTGCGTACTAAGGAACGGGGTACGAGTCTCGAAGAGCACGTTAGTCGACACGTGAGGTGAAAATGTCAAAAGCATCCCAAAATGACGTGGTTGCTTGAGCAATTGTGCTTTAATCTCACATTTGCTTTTTATCACACTATTACTTAGGTTTAAGCTTTAGGGTGGGGGTGTCAATTTAAAAAAGTTTTATTCTATTTTGTTGAACTCAATAGAACATTAACCTTAAAGAAAATTTAACAAGCTTTTAGCACCACGCAGTGGACATTTCACCTCTGCCACTATCTGTGCAAGGAACTACGTAATATAATTTAGCAAAAATTTCATCACAGTCACATAACTTTCATGAGATCAGGCTGGACTGATCAGACTTACACTTTCCCATACCTGACAATCAAATATCCCATAGACTTCCATAAAATATTTGTACCTGCAACTTCTGCTAGAGCTTTCATGCTACCTACATCAAACTTGGCACAGTTCTTCAGACCGTTCAAACTAAGTATGCTTAATTTTTCTAACCAGTCAGACTTTTCTTTCATAACTAGCAATTGTTGAAACTACAAATGGCCAAAATAACCTTCAAACATCAAGGCTTTTTAACCATGTGAAACTTTTAGACAAGACTTGTCATGCCATCATCACAGATTGTTTTGCCAGTGTTTTTCCTTTTCTATTTTAAATGCAGTCTGTCATTCTGAAAGATAAAAAACAATGTACAGTATGTAGTCTATTCTGTTTCCGTACTACGGAAACATTCCCATAGGAAAGTATGTGAATATGTATCGCAAACTCTGGGTGGAACCGTCTTTAGCAGTGTGCATTACTCACAGGCAGATTTGAGGACAGCTCAGGTTGAGGTATCGCCCAGCTGTTGTCGTAGCCGATCTGAGATCCGCAATGGAAGCATCGCCGTGTTCCCGCCCACAACACGCCCTCCCATCTGTGATCCTCCTCCTCGTATGACAACGCCGTGTCCAGAGACATCGATCGCGTCCGGAAACGTCCATGACCTCTAGAACATTCCATAGAGTTCCACATGTCAGCTGGACATGTCTCCACAGACGTGAATGGTGTATTTGTGGTGGGTGTTTGTGCTGTGCCTGAGTCATTATCAGTAAACACATCAGACCTGGACTTCTTGGAAAATGACTCCCTTCTGCGTTTGAGCGCAGTTGGGGAATCGTTCCCAAATGCGGTATTAGATGTCACATTTTTGTCCTGGTTTGAGGCCAGAAAATCGCAGATCTGATCTGAATGTCCGGAGGTCTGATCTTTCTCAGCCACCTCATGGGGATCTGCAAAGGTGGCCAGCTCGTTTTTCACAACACCTGTTCCAAGATCAGTAGGTCTATAACTTGAGATTGTCTCAGCAGATTTCAGTTCATCAAACAAGGACATACACTGCTTACCAACACGTTGATCTAGACTGTGCAATTTGTCAAAGATTTGAGGTGGATAACAAACAGGATCCATCTGAACAGAGTACATTAAAGCACAAACACCATTCCCATTAATTTTACTAATGTCTGGTGACAAAGAATTTGAATTAGCATTTTCAGTCAGTGTTTTGCTCATCTGTGTTGAGTCTGTCCTTGATTCCACTTTTCCCAGAACAGTATGAGAGTCCACTGTGTTGTTAATAGTTCCAGAGTCTGCTGTTCTCAGAACAGTGTTTCTAGAGTTTATTGTATGGCCAAATTGAGTCCCAAAGTTCTGTTTATCTGCAGTGGACCCCTCAGTGTTTTGCTGTTCTGGACTCTTCTTTTGACTCTCTGTACTGTCTTGTGATTTCACATTCAGCATCTGCAAAATTCAGAAAAAGCACAAGAAATCAATCAAATATTTACATACACACCTAAATCAGTGATAAATGCATTCATTACTGCTACAGTGTGACATTTTACCATGAAAGTCAATGTTAAAAAATTAAATAAATAAAAATAAAAAGTACTGTAGAGATATGATGGTATCAGATGATAATACCATGGAAATTGAGAGACCTGTGCTGGCCACATTAAACCAGCGAGTTGTTTACTCAAAAACCTCTGCGACCAGGTCAGTCAGAATAGTAAACGAACGATTCAGTCTGTTTTGCGACTGGGCTCAGCGAATTAAAAAGAATCATCTCAAAAGACGAATCATTTCACTGCGAATCATTTTCATCATGAATCAGATGTCACTTTTGTATATCCACACCAAAAATGAGGAATGCCATGTTTTTTCTAAAATGTAGTGGAGTAAAAAGTACAATGTTATGCTTTGAAACATAGTGGAGTAAAAGCTACAGTAAGGCACTTACAATGGAAGTGAATGGGGCCAATTTCTGGAAGGTTTAAAGGCAGAAATGTGAAGTTCAGAATTGTATTAAAGTACTTGCATTATTTCTTCTACTTAAACTTGTGTATTATTTGAGCTGTAAAGTTGTTTAAAACTGAGTTTTTACAGCTTTTTATGGTTTACAGCATTATGTCGTTATGACAACGAAGTTGTAAAGTTAGATGCAGTACAACTTCACACAAAAAAAGGTTAGTAAGTGTTGCTATCACTCTAAAAATCATATTAACATGCATATTGTTTACGTCTTGAGGCTAAACTTTTCAAACAGTAACTATTTTAACATTTACAGATTGGCCCCATTCACTTCCATTGTAAGTGCCTTACTGTAACCTTAATTTTGTTTTAAAGAAAAGGAGGAACGCGTTGAAATGCATTTTTGTGGTAATTAACATTATGCCACAAATGCTGATGATTGAGCTTAACTTGTTTTGAACCCAGAATATTCCTTTAAAATATTCGTACAGTAATACAATTGCCATGGTATTTTGATGTATACCTTGGTACTGAATGATTACCATATTAATGTAATGTAAAAACATTTATAGAACGATGGGAAAAAAAAAAATCATGGCATTGGCTGAAAAAAATTTACGTTTATTTTTTAAAAAGATTGGATTTCAGCTGTTCAGCGATATATTTCTTCACATAATTACATTATTTCAATGCAAATCAATCTTTTATGTCCATTAATTTGTTGATTTTGTTAATAGCCATGCAATAAGTGGGACATTGTATAGTCAGCCTGTTGTTATCGTAAAAAAAACCCTTCATTATCAAAATAAACCTACATTATCCCCTATATATTACAAATGAACCTTCTGCAATGTGTAGAGAAGACATTTTTTATCATATCTTACCTTCATGAGCTCAGATCCCGGGCTGTTCTGCTGAGAGAGCGCGGGTATGAACGGTTCCTCGAGGAAGCCACTGCTGTCTGATTGAAAACTGTTTGTCCGTGTCACATAAGATCCTAAACGTTCACCTACATGAAACCAAGAGCCATGAACAAGTGCTTTCATATCACAAGGCAGCAACAGAACACTAAAGCTTATTGTTCAGACTAAATAAACATGTTTTTTTTACAACTCTGTGGTCAAGCATGCATTTATTCAGGACAGTAATAGAAACCCTGAATGCATGCACCACAGCACACATGAAAATGTCTGAACAATCTCATGGTCCATTTGCATAATATCAGAGATGGAAATTGTTCCATGTAAATTATTTGAATCCACACAGCAGCCTTTGAAAACTTTCAATTTTCAGGAAGCTCCCAAGAGAGCTTCTGTTTTATTAAAACATTGGTTTTTGATTTTTACAAAACAAAAAAGTTTAAAATGAAAAATTAAAGGGATAATTCTCATAAACATTTAAATTCTGTCATCATTTATCCTTTTCAAACCAATATGACTTTCTTTTTGGAACAACATAAAAGTAAATCATTTATGACATTATGACGTTTTCTGTTTTGGACTAGAACTATCCCTTTAAGAATTTGAAAAGTATAATGTCCAACAGAGAATGATGTGATAAGAAACAGCACAAATAAATGACTTAAATTCACCAGTGCTTCATTACACAACAATCTATTGCAATTAAAATAGCATATTTGTGTTCAAAAGTCACAAGAGCAAACACACCTCCAGGATCCACCGGGCCACTGCAGAGCCCAGAAACACTGCCCTCATCAAAGCTCTGGATCTGAGAGAAGAAATGAAGCAAGTTACATGGGCAACAATATGGAATAGAGGTTTTGCAAGATAGATTGTTTTTACATTCAGAGTTTGATCCCATTTCCTACCCGGTCCCACAGAATTTTACTGAGTCTAAGTGCTCCCGGATTATAATGGATTTTTTCCCCACCCCCTCCAATTCAATTTAGGCAACGTTCACACAATCACGCAATCACAACAAATCTATTTAGCCTTCTCAGTAATTTTAGGCTGCATTTTTCCCATTAGGAACCATCAATTAAATTTCTAAGCATTTATGTATTTTTTTATTTAACAAAGCAATTATTTTATTCAATAGTTCTATATTTCTTTATTAAATGTTTTTAATCATTGCAAGTTGTCTTGTTTTCCATCACTGCAAAACAATAAATTTCCCTACAGGGAAAAATAAAGTTGAAAGTGAAGTGGTGGCTCAAAGGTTCACATAAAATGTAAAGTTGTCATATAATAAGGAATTTTCCTTTATCTTGATTGACTACGATAATGTACCATAACTTTAAAAAAATAAAAAAAGAGCATTTATTGAAACTCCTGCTTACATAACTTTAGTCCATCACAAAAAATGGCAAGTATAGACATAATACGTAATAAGTCACCTCCTCTAGCTCAAAAGATTCCACAGGTTGCTGTGCGCTCCCATCGGTGGACAAGGGATCGGACGTAAGTTTTAGGAGGTCTGTCGTTCCTCTTGTTGTGTGGCTGATTAAAATGGGCTCAGCTGATTCTAAATTAAAACTCTGCTCCTCTTGTAAGGGAAAGAGGCCGCTGTTGTCAGATAAACTTTGCCGAGACCGTTTTGGTGGGATTCTTTTATCTGCTGTTGGAGTTCCAGAGGATTCCATGCCAGACTGGGCTGAGTTCTCTGGAGGGAGTGCTTGCTGGTTCTGGGCCTGGCTGAGACTCTTCTTGGATGCTCTACGCAGAATCATAGCCATGCGTTTCCTCCTTTCCCGTGCCTCCGAAGACATTCGGGAAGCTGAAGCTGCATCCGCAACCGGAGACGAAGGGCCAACCAGAGATGAGAAGGTTGTGGTGACCTGCTGAAGAACCTCAAGCTGTCGAAATCGATCTGAGCAAAGAGAGGAAGACAGATATAGTTATTTCATGACTCATGACTAGTAGAAAACAGTTCTTCTTATTCAGACTATCAACACATTGCAGGAAATTTCCTGTTCAGGAAATGAGTGTCAACTTTTATTTTACAGTAAAACAGCCATTTGACCTGAAGTTGTTCGTGTTCATCTGTCGTCTTGAAGAATATCAGATTTGTGTCCAATCTGTTTACATTTACTGTAGACATCAATAGTTCACCCAAAAATGCAAATTCTGTCATCATTCACTCATTTCATTCCAAACCCGTATGACTTACTTTCTTCCATGAACACAAATGATGGCTCTTTTCTATACAATTGGAATGATTTGCTTTAAAAAGGTCTCAAAGCACCATAAATGTGTCATAAAAGTGGTCCATGCAATTTGTGCACTATATTCCAAGTCTTCTGAAGCCTTCAGTCACTGTAATTCAATGTAAAAAGTGACCAGCACAGTTTTAAAATATTCTACTTTTGTGTTCAACTGAAGAATGGTCATCATGACAAAGTGTTTAAATGTAGGTCAAGATGACCGGATGTTAAGACACGTATCTGATGTATGACCGTATTTGAAAATGGTACAAAATCAGACGTAAAAAATCTCTTGCAACAAGGGGAGGGGGAGAAGGTTGACGGTGTAAATGCAGCTTTTGACAACTGTGTATGGATATGAAGATCAGACATTGAAAGACTAGCTCCTGCTGGCATGGTACTCACTCCTGACATCTGGGTTTTCAATGTCCATTCGGCTCTGCTGAGCTTCCAGAAAGAGCTGAAAACTGATGCCGCGAGCATGGGACTTATAACTGAGGAATCGGGCCGGGATTCTCCCCGTGATGTCGGGCTCATCGATGCCGAAACCCAAATCCAGCAGCAGTTCTTCAGGGTCATCTTTTAACATATTTAACACATCCATCACACTGTGAAAAAAAAAAAACAACAACGCAAGAATACATGTTAACAAACCACTGAGAGAGACATGTTCACAAGTGTCGAGTCTTTTGTCACAATCCAAGTCAAGTCTCAGGTCTTGGGGGCTGTTCACGAAACGCTTTTTGACTCCATCCTCGCTGTTTTTCAGCTGTATATTTATGTAAACGTGGTACAGATGGACATTTTTGAACATTGCGGAACGTCTCGTAGTTTTTCAGTATCTTGGGCAGTAGCACCGCGTTTTTTTAGACACTATGTCAAGTTAAAAACAAATGTGACTTTTAAAAACATATCTCAATACACCTGCGTTCTGTTCTATACTTTCTAGCTTTTATTTAGAACAAGAACTCGATCGGTCTGACCAGTCGCTTTGTCTTTTGTCAAGAGTCTAGTTCTCATTTTATTGTGGAGAATCAAAATTGCTGAGATATAAACATTTTACGCAATTTATTTATATATTTTACGAGGAAAAAACAAACAAAAAACACCGCCCCCAAAAATATGGAGAAAAAATACTTTTCCTAGGGGAAAAGAGTAGGAAATTGACTCAAGAAAGCACTGAGAGACTAAAATAAAAAATGTACTTTGTGAAAAAAAAAAAAAAACAATTTACCTTGTAGTTTGGGGCCTCCATTAGTTCTATAAACCCTGTTTCAAGACAATTAATCTTATATATTTTTAAAAATACCTTATTTCTAGGGATTTCCTATGAAAAAAACACTGCTGTTGAATACAGGAGCAAATTGCTGTACATTTTCAGACAAAATAATAGTGACAGAGAGGCTCCCCTATATCTTAACAGTAGACTTAAAGACTCACAAGTGTCTAATTCGGAGTCCAACTCAAGTCTCAAGTCAATTAATTGTGAGTTACAGTAAGTGACACTTAAGTTGAAAAGTTTGGGTCTTACCTGGCTCCAGATTGTATCGAGAAACCCGATGCAAGACTGTTTAACCTAGACAGAGAAGGAGGGTCTACAGATGACCTGTATGTGGATGACATCAAAATAAAGGTGGTAAAATCAGGCAAAAGATTCAAGAAATGATACCAAATACTGTTGTCCTGCCCCTACAATCCACTCAAACTTCCAAGTTTCTCCAGTTCTTCTCCAGTTTTCTGACCAGTTTCACAGGTCAGAAAAGTTCTTCTCCTGCCTCATTCCCTCATCAGTGACATTCCACCTCATGCAAACCAGCCCATGTGGCGGCAGGTCAGCACAACCGGATCAGCATTTGCATGGGAAATATGACTCAAGTTTGGCAGGTGTCTGAACGAGGCTATGACACCTCACACCCATATACACGTTTACACTCTGGCGGGGCTGATATATAGTATATACACATGCCCAGGGGCGTAGATTTCAGGGGTGATGGGGGGGGGGAGGTAACTCCCCCAATAATCAAAACAAGCAAGTACAACCCACCCCCCCCACCACAATGCTCAAGCCAAATCTACACCCTTGATAGTATGGAGTACAATAAACATCAACGTTATCACAATACATTATATTAAAATTGTTAAAAATTTCGCAACAGGACCATCCTACATCCACAAGATTTGCTGTTAATTAAAGTCAGGTATACACTTTGTATATTCATGTTACATCATAGGTTGTTTGGGATATGGAAAGTTTGTTATATGATTATGTATAGTACCACATATGGGCGTAGATTTGGCTTGATCATGGGGGGTTGCACTGTGAAGCATTTACATGTTTCCACTGATCATGGTATAAATATTGGGGGGTTGTACTTGCTTACCCCCCCATATCCCCCCCTGGAATCTACGCCCCTGTATAATATAATATAATATGGGGGAATGTCCAATTGAAAGCTGGTGGACATGCATGCAAGAATTTTAAAAGTAATAAGGGATGTTTAATTTTGGTTCAAGTATAATAACTCAATCACTCTTTTTTTAGTAATTGGCTAGACACTTACGTTTAGCTTAAAGTTTATTAAAGTTCTGCAAGTTACAAATTAAAGTACCATGTAAAACAGCAGTAGTCCAATAAGAATACTGCAAAAAAAATAAAAAAAAATTCTATTTTCCTAATAAAACTTGTTTTACAGTAAAACTATCTAAACATCTTTCAAACAGGATACATTTCCTTTAAAAGCAAAATTGTTTAAGATAATACATGTTTTCAGAGCATATATCTTGAATGTGAAAAGTTTAATCTTAAAAAGGTTATTCTTCATACCCCATTGGGCTAAGACATTTTTTTCTTGTTTTAGGAAATAAACCTCACTTAATTTTGTTAGATTTATGCTTAAAACAAGTTAAAAATATTGCCAGTGAAAAGAGAAAAGCAGATGTGTTCTTACCTCCGAAAGCTCCGTACAGTCCTGAGGGAGAGTTTACTATATAAAGATGCTGCATCAGACACAGATAAAACATAGAGGTCATTTAAAGATGGAAAACAGCTTCGCTTTCAATTAAACACCTCCAGTCTCCAGTAGAGTAGCTATATTAGGTCAATATTCATCCTTGTTGTTTTGATGATCTAGTCCTCTCATAAACAATTTCCACAGAAGACTTTGGCATGTTGTCAGGGAAAAAATGTCTAGCTGCGCCTTGATGTTGTCTTATAAGTGCATCCTGATCCAATGAGCCTAACTTGCATTGTCAAACCAGCATCTTTGTTTAATCACAGCGATTCCAATGTGTAACAATCCATTCCGTTCTGTCAACCTTCCATTGCCACTGTGTTATGAAACCAAAGCACCACATTTGTTAGACGGGGTGTGTCTGACTGAGGGCAAATGACTGACAGAATGTGAATCAGAGATTTAGAGGAGGCAAGCAACTTTTCCCACAAAGAGTTTGAGTCAGAGTCGACAGCAAGGAGCTTAAGACTCTAATTTAAAAGAGAATCCAGTGAGCACCTTGAAAGAGACCGATAGAAGCCAGAACATAAAGATTGAGCCCAGGACAGAAAACAGGACTCTAAGCAAGACAGAACCCTGTTGACAAAGACAGCATGCTAAGCAGATAGACAGAATAAATATACTTTAAGGTGGGTGAATAAGGACATGAGTGAGGTATAGGAAGAAGGCAAAAGCAGTCCTCTTCGGCAAAATATTCAATACAAAAAAATGGGCCTGGTCCTCAAAGTGAAATGTCAGCTCAAGGCTAACTTCTGTAAATTTCCCTACAGCCTGTGTGTGCCACAATGGCTATGGAAAGAACAGAACACAGTGGATTGCTGTTTTTCAGAAACTACTGTGATTAGCATACATGTAAACAGGGGTTTTGGGCCTACTTAAGAAACAAATAAAATATTTAAATAGAACTGGCTGTTAGTTTCTTCAACTTTGGGCACTTTTAACACTCGAATTTCTAGGAAGGAAAGTCTCTTTAAAACATCTTCCACACTCTCATTTTTTTACATTTGTCTACTAACAATGTATAACATTGTATGTAAATGTACCACAGGAGAGTCATGTCATTTGCTATTTTTTTCTAAAAGTCATGAAAATTCCCACCAGTGTAATTTCCACCACATTTCTCACATTCTGTATTGTGTCTAACAGAATTCTGTTGTGGAAATGACGCTAATATAAATGACATTTTTAAAGTTTTTTAAACAAAACGGCTGCCTAATTTTGCTTGCTAAGGCTAATTTTACAATTAACATTTTATTTATCCTTAATACACACAATTAAATAATATAACTTTTAAGTAATTTGGCAAAATGACATGCAATAAAAAGACTCTCAAGTGATATTTACCTTCAATTCTTTAATCATCTTAAATTTCGTCTCAAGAATGCTCCTCACAGACACTTTTGTTGACTTGGTAAACAAGTACAATAACTTTTGAAAAATCATTATTATTTGGGAATTTTTATTTTTTATTTTTTGTGGTGGTGGAAATGACGTCAAAACTATGGGGACAGTCATATTTTTTAATTGATAGAAATCATTTTCACACAATAAATACTGAAATGGTTTATGTTTGTTTCACCCTATGTTTAGATTATCATATTTTTAAACATGTAATAATTTTTATTTTAATAATGGATTTTCATATTTTAATTTTGAACGTCTGGGACAAGGCTAAAAAAGTCAAATCTGTTCATAAGGCATTTGAAAAGTATCAAAAATAAATTATGAAGGCATGGTAAAACTTTTCCAATTCAGTTTTAATGTAACCTTCATATAACAAAAAGAAAAAGAAAGTTGAAGTCAGCTGAGTTAGGGTTAGGCTCAAAAAACAAAACAAAAAAAATCAATTCCAAAGACTGAAGTTGAAGAAACACCCAGCTCACTATAATTGTCACTATTTGGGCATTTGTGATACTGTAGATATACAGGTGCATCTCAATAAATTAGAATGTCGTGGAAAAGTTCATTTATTTCAGTAATTCAACTCAAATTGTGAAACTCGTGTATTAAATAAATTCAATGCACACAGACTGAAGTAGTTTAAGTCTTTGGTTCTTTTAATTGTGATGATTTTGGTTCACATTTAACAAAAACCCACCAATTCACTCTCTCAAAAAATTAGAATACATCATAAGACCAATAAAAAAAACATTTTTAGTGAATTGTTGGCCTTCTGGAAAGTATGTTCATTTACTGTATATGTACTCAATACTTGGTAGGGGCTCCTTTTGCTATAATTACTGCTTCAATTCGGCGTGGCATGGAGGTGATCAGTTTGTGGCACTGCTGAGGTGGTATGGAAGCCCAGGTTTCTTTGACAGTGGCCTTCAGCTCATCTGCATTTTTTGGTCTCTTGTTTCTCATTTTCCTCTTGACAGTACCCCATAGATTCTCTATGGGGTTCAGGTCTGGTGAGTTTGCTGGCCAGTCAAGCACACCAACACCATGGTCATTTAACCAACTTTTTGTGCTTTTGGCAGTGTGGGCAGGTGCCAAATCCTGCTGGAAAATGAAATCAGCATCTTTAAAAAGCTGGTCAGCAGAAAGAAGCATGAAGTGCTCCAAAATTTCTTGGTAAACGGGTGCAGTGACTTTGGTTTTCAAAAAACACAATGGACCAACATCAGCAGATGACATTGCACCCCAAATCATCACAGACTGTGGAAACTTAACACTGGACTTCAAGCAACTTGGGCTATGAGCTTCTCCACCCTTCCTCCAGACTCTAGGACCTTGGTTTCCAAATGAAATACAAAACTTGCTCTCATCTGAAAAGAGGACTTTGGACCACTGGGCAACAGTCCAGTTCTTCTTCTCCTTAGCCCAGGTAAGACGCCTCTGACGTTGTCTGTGGTTCAGGAGTGGCTTAACAAGAGGAATACGACAACTGTAGCCAAATTCCTTGACAGGTCTGTGTGTGGTGGCTCTTGATGCCTTGACCCCAGCCTCAGTCCATTCCTTGTGAAGTTCACCCAAATTCTTGAATCGATTTTGCTTGACAATCATAAGGCTGCGGTTCTCTCGGTTGGTTGAGCATCTTTTTCTTCCACACTTTTTCCTTCCACTCAACTTTCTGTTAACATGCTTGGATACAGCACTCTGTGAACAGCCAGCTTCTTTGGCAATGAATGTTTGTGGCTTACCCTCCTTGTGAAGAGTGTCAATGATTGTCTTCTGGACAACTGTCAGATCAGCAGTCTTCCCCATGATTGTGTAGCCTAGTGAACCAAACTGAGAGACCATTTTGAAGGCTCAGGAAACCTTTGCAGGTGTTTTGAGTTGATTAGCTGATTGGCATGTCACCATATTCAAATTTTTTGAGATAGTGAATTGGTGGGTTTTTGTTAAATGTGAGCCAAAATCATCACAATTAAAAGAACCAAAGACTTAAACTACTTCAGTCTGTGTGCACTGAATTTATTTAATACACGAGTTTCACAATTTGAGTTGAATTACTGAAATAAATGAACTTTTCCACGACATTCTAATTTATTGAGATGCACCTGTAATTGCCCAGGTATGAATTGATGAAAAATCAGGCAAAATACCCATACAAGATGTTGGTTTGGCAAAATAAACTAGCCTCAATGGATCAGGATCCCCTTATAAGAAGACATCAAGGCCCAGTATGTCCTTGACAACATGGCAAAATCTTCTATAGAGCTGTTTATGAGAGGACAAGAACATCAAAAAGGCAAAATATGACCATGCATAATATAATATAGCAAATTAGGACGTGTGCTTAGATCGACATCCTTTGTTGATCCTGGAACAACACTCACGTCAAGCAATTAGTGCCCTTTCCATAATCCTAACCCCAAGGATGTAACCTAATTTTCAACACTGGGGGACTAATACGTAAAATTGGTCATTGAAAACCCTATATTGATGG
Source organism: Myxocyprinus asiaticus (assembly GCF_019703515.2). NCBI lineage: Eukaryota > Metazoa > Chordata > Actinopteri > Cypriniformes > Catostomidae > Myxocyprinus > Myxocyprinus asiaticus. Next base: position 30,025,808 of record NC_059387.1, read on the forward strand.
GCCACTATTCTGAATTGGATGAGCCACATTCAAAGCCCTTGTAAAATATCCAATATATGCACACATATGACTGCAACCAAAAACACCTTCACTCTAAAATCAAGGAAAAATAGGTTAAAAAGAATGCTGTTGAACTCTAACCCAACTCAAAAATCTGAGTGGTTGATAAGAAATTTGTTCTGGAACTAAGAAGACTGTTGATCCAGAACATGTCCTACTTGGGTAAATCATGTTAAACTAAGGAATACATCTTTCTCCCTTTTATCTAGTCCTTATCTGTTTTGCGTGACTGGAAACCAAACAGCATCAGGTAAACTTTCTTCGACTGTGCCGTGACACAGCTCAGAATGGTGTCCCCTAAAGCAGGAAACAGCAGCGACTGGACTGTCTCACTTTCTGTCAGTGTTTGTATGGAGAGATTTGCCATGTTTAAAATCCAGATTTAGCACAGTCATTCAGAATCGGTCAATCTATTCTAAGACTTGGCCCGCTGCGGCTTCACAAACATAGAGATGTCCATACGCCACTGTATTGCAAATATTTAAATACAGAATCCACAACCTCAGTACAATCATTTACCAAACATTGTTAGCACTGGTGATTAATAGTGATGCCAATGCCGATATCTAGAGACAAGGGTGGCCGATTGCCAGTATAATACCGATATGTGCATACAAAATGAGAGCAAATGAGATTGCCGAAATAAAATTAACAATTATTTTACCAGACTGATCTCACTGTGAATTTGGCGACAGCAGGACTAAAGTTCTTTAGCTGAAATCGGTCTGTGCTTACCGAAATTCAAACCACTGCTCCACAGTAGCCGATGCTTGAACCATTGTTGAATGTATGGGCATGTGTGAGCTCCAGTTTCTGGGTGAAATATTCACAAACTGGTGCCAAAAGCAAGTTGTAAAACGAGTTGTTTTTTTGTTGTAATTGATGAAATACAGTCATTAGGAATGCATATTTGATTAACTCTACACCCAAACCCCAACCCTAATCATCAGTGGAATAAAAATGTAATCTTCAGAGGGAAAATTCACCCTTCAAATGGCACTCATTAATTTTGTTTTCCTTTTTTCTTTTTTTTTTCCCAATTTGGAATGCCCAATTCCCAATGCGCTCTAAGTCCACGTGGTGGCGTAGTGACTCGCCTCAATCCGGGTGGCGGAGGACGGATCTCAGTTGCCTCCATGTCTGAGACCGTCAATCCATGCATCTTATCACATGGCTTGTTGAGTGCGTTACTGCGGAGACATGGCGTGCGTGGAGGCTTCAAGCTATTCTCCGCAGCATCCACGCACAACTCACCACACACCCCACCGAGAGCGAGAACCACATTATAGCGACCACGAGTGGGTTACCCCATGTGACTCTACCCTCCCTAGCAACCGGGCCAATTTGGTTGCTTAGGAGACCTGGCTGGAGTCACTTAGCATGCCCTGGATTCAAACTCGTGACTCCAGGGGTGGTAGTCAGCGTCTTTACTTGCTGAGCTACACAGACCCACCAAATGGCACTCATCATTGATTATGTGAACATGATTATTTCCTAGTTTCCATGGGACTACAGGTGTATCTGAGGCTGTTTGCGCAACATGCCAACAGTAGCGCCACAGAAAAAGGTAAACACATTAGAATTAATGCAAAAATGTCTGATGGGGGAGATTTACCCAATATTCACTCAAAATTAACACACACAAAAAGAAAATTCTAAAAGAGAAATGGTTTGTTCTCTATTGAAAAAGCTATTGGTCGATTTTGGAACTGACGCAACAAGTTTATAAGGTTAGTGGACACTGTTATGGTTATAACGGATGCGAGTACCTTAAAATGCCCAAATATCAGCTGAATAACCGCCATTCATCAATATATCCATCAATTATTAGTCAGCACCACCTCTAGACATATCTGAGATGAATTGCTTGTCTGTTCACAGTCCTTTTTCAGCCAAGTATTTGGTTTAACTGAACAGAGCAATACAACAAGGGAATGTTTACCTTCCACTCCTAGTGCCAGATCATCTTCTGCACTCCTGTTTCTCCTTATAGGCTTCACTGTAAGCAAAGCAAAAGATTAAAATACGGTATTTACAAAGCAGTCTAAGTAATGAAATTCAAAAGGAACTAATTCAAACCCTAAGTTCACCTGCCAATAGGACAGCTTTTTAAAGTGACAAATCAAGATAAAATGATATTGTACAGTATATTCGCAGTGCAAATCGAATCATATCAGTATGTCAATTGCATAATCCAGTGCACTACACTGTAAACCAGGTGGCGTATTAACACTGAGCTCCAGGGTTAAATGGGCATTCACAAAATTGCTTTGCATGTTATTTGAAGACCACATTAATCAAGCTACATTGTACTGAATTGAAATTATAAAATAAGCAACTATAAAACAATAAATATTCATATAAATATAAAGCTTTTGCCCCAAAACAAACCCCAATATTGAATATAATATCTCAGATTCTGAATTAAACCACTTTATAACAACAGATTATTATAATAAATATTCCTTACACCATATTCTGGAGCTTTACTTAGGAAACAGTATATATGTTCAATAATTAGTGTATTCTAAAACAATTAAGTACATATATATTTAATATACTGTACATTCCATGGCAATCACATATGAGCTCTGTTTTGTTTTTGTTTGGGGGGGGGGCATTGTGGTTTGCAAATTTGCAGTGACATGTAATCTTACTTGCCGTCTCCAGGGCAACCTCTGGTTTTGCATCGTCCCTAAACAAGGAAGTCGAGCTCTGTTAGTGACCACATCACCGGGAGGAAAAGCTTTTAAGAAAACAATGTCGAAAGATATGCAAAAACACGACAGCAACACAATGGTAGAGCCTCCAGCTTGCTGGATTTTGAAGTGTTTAAACTCCCATCTTAAATAAAGCCAAACTAAAAGAGACATGGAAGCAGCTCTTACTTGGGGATTGACGTAAGCCAGCGCTGTACAATGTCTTCGTCACAGTTCCCTGTTCAAAACAAATGAGGCCAATCATTAAAATATTCGATTTAGTTCCACTCTGCTCATACCATCTTCCTGCCATTCAGTTAACTAAATACACTTTAGTAAAGAAGAGTTTTCTTGCTACAGTCTCCTCTAAACCAATATTTCCCAAACATTTTTTATTTATGTACCCCTAAATCCCCATTAATAGAGATTAATGATGATTATTAATCATGATTATTTGTTTAAGTATGTACCCCTGGTTAGGACTCCAGTCTACACTAAACAGAGAGACCACTTGGGTTGACTGGCAAAAGAATATCGGTAAAAGTATATTGCAATCCACTTTATAAGATTATAGACCAACATAACATCATTAACCATGCACATATAATAAGCAAACATCTCAGATGAGTGTAAACATACGTACTTGTGTTAGAATTGATAATCTGATCAATCTCAGAATGATCTGTCCTGCTCCATCTATTCCGTGAAGCCCGTAGAATCGCTCTTCTGTCTGCCAAAAAATCTGCAGCCATCACTGTGGACATCAGGTCCACGCCAACCAAACATCCACCACAGCAGCAGAAAACACTTCAATATGAGGTCATCTCCTCCGGGCAAAATGCTGTAAGACACAAATATATTTAATCCCAGCTCACGACAGACTGTACAGACACTTTTTGCCATATTAAAAGTGTGAGTGAGTGGTCTGGCCCTTGTATTTATCAGGAATGAACAGTTGGAGCTGCTTGTAGGAACAGTCAGTCCCAGATAGTCAGACAGAGCTCGTTCCAGGAATATCTACTGCACAGTAACAAAAAGTATATATATATATATATATATATATATATATATATATATATATATATATATATATATATATACAGTACTGTGCAAAAGTCTTAAGATGTTTCACAAAAATATTTGTCTTAAGATGGTTATTTATATCTTCAGCTTTAAAGTGTCAATAGGAAATATCAATTTTTGACTTCCAAACATTAATTTTGCAAATAGAATAGAATAGAATAGAAGAGTCCTACAACAGATGGTATGGCCCCCTCAGAGCCCGGATCTCAACATCGAGTCAGTCTGGGATTACATGAAGAGACAGAAACAATTCAGACAGCCGAAATAGATAGAAGAACTGTGGAAATTTCTCCAAGAAGCTTGGAACATCCTATCTGCCAACAACCAAGAAAAACTGTGACCAGGTGTACCTATAAGAATTGGTGCTGGTTTGAAGATGGAGGTTGTCACAACAAACATTGATTTAGCTTTTTTTTATGTTTACTGGACTTTGTATGACATTAATTGATAAATGAAAACTATTTATGGTATTATTTCTGAAGACATCCTCACTATGAAAAATTTGTCACAATTGCCTAAAACTTTTGCACAGTACTGTACATATATTATATATATATATATATATATATATATATATATATATATATATATATATATATATATATATACATATACATACAGTTGAAGTCAGAAGTTTACATACACTTAGGTTGAAGTCATTAAAACTCATTTCTAACCACTCCACAGATTTAATATTAGCAAGCTATAGTTTTGGCAAGTCGTTTAGGACATCTACTTTGTGCATAACACGAGTAATTTTTCCAACAACTGTTTACAGACAGATTGTTTCACTTTTAATTGACTATATCACAAATCCAGTGGGTCAGAAGTTTACATACACTAAGTTAACTGTGCCTTCAAGCAGCTTGGAAAATTCCAGAAAATTATGTCAAGCATTTAGACAATTAGCCAATCAGCTTCTGATAGGAGGTGTACTGAATTGGAAGTGTAACTGTGGATGTATTTTAAGGCCTACCTTCAAACTCAGTGCCTCTTTGCTTGACATCATGGGAAAATCAAAAGAAATCAGCCAAGACCTCAAAAAGAAATTGTGGACCTCCGCAATTCTGGTTCATCCTTGGGAACAATTTTCAAATGCCTGATGGTACCTCGTTCATCTGTACAAACAATAGTACGCAAGAATAAACACCATGGGACCACGCAGCCACCATACCGCTCAGGAAAGAGATGTATTCTGTCTCCTAGAGATGAACGTAGTTTGGTGCGAAAAGTGCAAATCAATCCCAGAACAATAGCAAAGGACCGTGTGAAGATGCTGGAGGAAACAGTTAGACAAGTATCTATATCCACAGTAAAATGAGTCCTATATCGACATAACCTGAAAGGCTGTTCAGCAAGGAAGAAGCCACAGCTCCAAAACTGCCATACAAAAGCCAGACTACAGTTTTCAAGTGCACATGGGGACAAAGATCTTTTGGAGAAATGTTCTCTGGTCTAATTAAACAAAAATTGAACTGTTTGGGCATAATGACCATTGTTATCTTTGGAGGAAAAAGGGTGAGGCTTGCAAGCCGAAGAACACCATCCCAAGTGTGAAGCATGGGGGTGACAGCATCATGTTGTGGGGGTGCTTTGCTGCAGGAGGTACTGGTGCACTTCACAAAATAGATAGCATCACGAGGAAGGAAAATTATGTGGATATATTGAAGCAACATCTCAAGACATCAGCCAGGAAGTTAAAGCTCGGTCACAAATGGGTCTTCCAAATGGACAATGACCCCAAGCATACCTCCAAAGTTGTGGCAAAATGGCTTAAGGACAACAAAGTCAAGATATTGGAGTGGCCATTACAAAGCCCTGACTTCAGTCTGATTAAAAATTTGTGGGCAGAACTGAAAAAGCATGTGCGAGCAAGGAGGCATACAAACCTGACACATTACATCAGTTCTGTCTGGAGGAATGGGCCAACATTCCAGCAACTTATCGTGAGAAGCTTGTGGAAGGCTACCCAAAAAGTCTGACCCAAGTTAATCAATTTAAATGCAATGCTACCAAATACTAACAAAGTGTATGTAAACTTCAGACCCTCTGGGAATGTGATGAAAGAAATAAAAGCTGAAATAAATATTTATCTCTGCTATTATTCTGACATTTCACATTCTTAAAATAGTGATCTTAACTGACCTAAGACAGGGAATGTTTTCTGCGATTAAATGTCAGGAATTGTGAAAAACTGAGTTTAAATGTATTTGGCTAAGGTGTATGTAAACTTCTGACTTCAACTGTATATATACACTGTATATATGTATATATATATATATATGTATGCACATGCATGCATGCACGCATATAGAAAAAGAAGATAGCACAAGCACACTTTAAGCAAAAAATCATGATATTTGAAATGTATTCCACTACAGGTTACAAGCTGTAAAATGTAATTTGTAACATATTCTGTTAGATTACTCAAAGTCAGTAATGTAATCTAAATACTTTGGATTACTTCTTCAGTACAGGCAAATTTTTTCACTTGTTTTGTAAATAAACAAGTAAATAAAGTAAGAAAATTCACTTAAATGTATCTTGCTTTAAGGATTTTTTTATATTATTATTTACAGAAAAACAATATTTAAGATTTTTAAAGCACATCTTCTCTCTAATATCAAAGGTCTTACTAGAGAAAGCAAAGTTATGCCCCAATGTGCATTTTCATCATAGATATATTGGTTGTAGCTTTCTATACGTTGTCAAACGCTACACTGGTTAGCATTTCTTGTAAAAATACCCTAACCTCATAAAAACCAAGACATGTAATCATGTATTTATTGGATTTATGTTTCATCTGTCAAAGCGTTTCTAACTGTTCTTGTTAAGCTGTAGAAACGTGATGTAGCTCCTCTATTAAGCACCCAAGCGACAATTCCTCAATGACACCATATCCACCTTTTCACTCACAACAGTACAAACCTGTATGAATGTAACACATCTTAAGAAAGTGTTTCACTGCTGTTTGAAAGCTCCTCAGATTGCATTGTTTATATGGATAAATGTTTTCCAACTGAATAGTCTAAACATTAAATGAAACAAATGACAATAAAATGCAAAGTAATCTTTTCAGTAATCAAAATACTTTTTGTAACTGTATTCTAATTACCAATGATTTAAATTGTAACTGTAGTGGAATACAGTTACTTATAGTTTGTATTTTAAATACGTAACATATATTCCATTACTCCCCAACCCTGCCCAGGATATTAAATTAGGCTATGTATATATATATATATATATATATATATATATATATATATATATATATACACACACCCACCCACGCAAACATATGGGTTGTTAATGAATAAGGTTGTCCGAGATGTAAAAAAAAAAAGATATATACTGTATGCTGTTTTTATTTGCTGTATTTTCTGCCATCATTGACAATATTCATCCATATTTTTATCCTCACTTTAATACATATTTTTATTTTTATAATACATTATTTTGATAGAACCGTGTCCCATCAGCACATATATTGTTTGTCCAACTACTGTACATATCTTGTGAATAATAATGAACCTTGTTCCTCATTAAACCTCATCTGGTGAAATAAATATACAAACCCCTTCATCTGGTGAATATATAGGCTATAAATAGCCTAATTTGTATAATAGCCTACTTAACTATAGAGCACTGTAACAGAGCCATTTTTTTATTTTCATTTTTCTGGGTATTAATGGGATTTTGGTCGAACAATAAACAATTTTTCATTTTGGACTATTCTAGTGTTTATGTCTGAGCCCGTTAAAGTCATGATATATTATTATTTTCTGAACATTCCATAAATCAATTTTAAAAACTATCAGCTGATTAATCGGTTATCATCTTTTTCCACTAATTTATTAATCAGTATCTGCAAAATCCACTACCTGTCGACCTCTAACGTAAAACGCCTCTATCAAGTTCGTAGAAATCCATGTTGGTTTCATTGTTGTTGTTTTTTTAATCATTTATATCATTTTCTATAAAATTTTTATTTAATGACTTAAAAAATTTAGTGTAACCATAAAGCAAAATATATTAAAATACTTTGCTTGCACCATGAATATATGTAAGTGAACTCAATCATTAATTTCAAAAAGGTTTTCTAACAGATTTGTCATTGTAAAAATGTTTTATGTATTTTAATATTGTTTTTCTGTAAAAAAAAAATATCAAAAATTTATCTTGCTTTAAGGATTTTAAGTTAATTTTCTTACGTTATTTACTTGTTTATTTACAGAACAAGTGAAAAATTTGCCAGTACTGAAGAAGTAATCCAAAGTATTTACTCAAAGTCAGTAATGTAATCTAATCTAATGGAATACGTTACAAATTACATTTTACAGCATGTATTCTGTAATCTGTAGTGGATTACCCTGATCCCGGGAAAGGTCCAGAAGTAAGCCCTTCACAGTGATCACACCAACTTTAACTTCTATATATCATGTAGACAACATACACATCACTTCACAATCCATTGTCATAACAATGCAAGAAAAACGGCACACACAAACATTTCATGAAACAATCATTAATCGACATGCAAGATAGGTAAATGCACATCAATAATAAGAAGGCAGAATGTGTCGGAATACATTTCGAGTTTAACAGTAATGTGGTCAGCAACGACTAAAACTATTAATTGAAAGTTTGTAGGCTTCTGTATACCAACAAAACATACATCACCTGCCGCTTTCCACCACGACGCAGCATCAACTACTGAGAATCAAACAAACACTCACATGCGCTTTTGAGGAGAATGTCCAAACTAACACTGACCTCTCACACGACGCTGCTGATCTCTTTATCAACCACGGCTAAAATGGGAACAGTTTCTAATTTGGTCCACATTCGGGGGAAAAGCAGGCTTATGCAAATAACTTAGGAGGAAAACAACATCCACCAAAACACACAATGTGTATCGCGCAGTCGCGCTCTGCTCTGATAGTACTGTTGAATTTAGATGTGTTAGAAAGAGGAATTGAGCGCTTGCAGAAACATGATAACTGTTGCCCATCCTGTTAAAAGGAAGTGTGTGGTATTTCAAAATAATGTGCTTCCACCTCCCACCTGTAAACCGAGTGTGAGGGGAGTCACCAAAACATTCGTATATCTTATGTTAACACATATGTAAAATCACACCAAATCCACGGTGTGATATAAAGAATTAAGGGGAGATGCGATCGTAAAAATGTTTTTATTCTTGTAATGTGACTTTATCAAGTCACTGATGAGGAACCGCGAGTCGGCTAAAGCTGCAGTTCTGCTTTTGAACCGCTAGATGTCACTAAAATACCAAATTTAAATCTACTTCGAAAACCAGTTCATCTTTATCCTCGATAGTGAATGCCACAATGCATATTTGCGCTATAAAAATGAATGGCAATTTTCCCCCAAAAGGCTGCAGGATAAAAGGTGGAAACTATATCATTTTTTTTTTCTGTGTGAATTAATATTCTGTGCTCACTATGGACCAGTAAACTCTTCACAAACAAGGTGACAGATTTGGCTGCATAATGCAAATATATGCCTACTGTGTGTGTGTGTGTGTGTGTGTGTGTGTGTGTGTGTGTGTGTGTGTGTGTGTGTATATATATATATATATATATATATATATATATATATATATATATATATATATATATACAGCATTATTTACTGTCTGATTTCTTCTTTGTGACACTTAATTAATTTAGTCATTAACAAATGTTAATGCTTAGTTAATTTACATTTAAATATGAATATATGCATAACAAAAGGCTATATGAATCAAGGTTTCATGACATTTCTAACTATTGAATGTACTGTACGGTGGCCCCAAAATCTGGACACTGAAGACGTGCTTAAAAATAAGTGGCATCTGTGAACGCACAGTTCAAGACCTTTTCTCAGAACTAATTTCAAATTTCTAGCCATTTTTGTTATTACTTTTAACCAACTGGTCAAAAGTACTGGGAATCAGCTCCCCTCAATTTCACGGAGGTTTTCTAGTAGAAATTGTTTTATTATTGTTTTATCATTTAAAACTTAACAAACATATTTTTCTTGTGATTTCTCTTTCTTTTCTCTAAAGATCTGTTAAGCATTATACATGTCAATGAAAATTGATTTTTGATGTGTTTTAGACATTTTACACCTGTTTTGAACCAATATTTACTGGTCCTCAAGAGTGACTTTCCTTGCATACTTTGCACATTCCAAATGGGATTTGACACATCCCGAGCACATCTGGAGCAGACGGGTTTTAAGTGTCTTGCTCCAGGGCACGAGAGCAGTTCCCCTGCCTTCCACTTCATACTGTGATGCTTCCCATGACATCACCAAGAGTCTGTTTCTTAAACTTTAATGAACCTCAGAGCTGAATAAAATGCTGTCACCACATAGGCTGAGCTGGAAAAAAATGTAAATGGCTGTATTAGCCCTTTAACACATCTCTTTCCCCCCAAGGCCACCACAAGTGTCCTTACAGAAAACATAAGAAACCATCTTCACTCAGTACATATTTAGAGAGATTTGTGTCTTATGTGAAGGAAACAAAAGCATAGAATAATCAAGTAGTGTTTAATGGGTTTTGTTCATAACGGTACACGTTTTCAACGCAGCATGAATATTTGAGCAGCCTGCAACTGCTAATTTAATCATTCAGCATCTGTTACAATTACTCGGGCTTCAATACCAAGATCTGCCTACAAGAACTGAATGCAGAGTGTTAGTAGGAAGATTTAGAACAAAGAATATTGAAAATATAGGATCCTCTTATTTTTACATTGTTTATATTTTATCTTATTCTATTTAATATACTTTATTTTAAGGATTTTACTGTGTTGTTTTGACTTAGGTAAAATTATTAAAAGTCTTTCTTTTTCTTTGTTTCTTCTTCCTTCACTCTTTTCTTCCTTCACTCCTTCCTTCATTTTATTCACTCCTTCCACCTTCTTGCCTTCCTTTCTTCCTTCCTTATTTTTTTTACTTTCATTCTTTCTTTCTTTCCTTCCTTCTGTCTGTCTGTCTTTCTTTCTTTCTTTCTTCTTCCTTCAATCTTTTCTTCCTCATCTCCTTCCTTCCTTCACTCCTTCCTTCATTTCATTCACTCCTTCCACCTTCTTGCCTTTCTTCCTTTCTTTCTTTCTTTCTTTCCTTTTGTCTGTCTGTCTTTCTGTCTGTCTTTCTTTTTCTTTGTTTCTTCTTCCTTCACTCTTTTCTTCCTTCACTCCTTCCTTCATTTTATTCACTCCTTCCACCTTCTTGCCTTTCTTCCTTTCTTTCTTTCTTTCTTTCCTTTTGTCTGTCTGTCTTTCTGTCTGTTTTTCTTTTTCTTTGTTTCTTCTTCCTTCACTCCTTCCTTCATTTCATTCACTCCTTCCACCTTCTTGCCTTTCTTCCTTTCTTTCTTTCTTTCTTTCCTTTTGTCTGTCTGTCTTTCTGTCTGTTTTTCTTTTTCTTTGTTTCTTCTTCCTTCACTCCTTCCTTCATTTCATTCACTCCTTCCACCTTCTTGCCTTCCTTCCTTCCTTTCTTTCTTTCTTTCCTTTTGTCTGTCTGTCTTTCTTTTTCTTTGTTTCTTCTTCCTTCACTCCTTCCTTCATTTCATTCACTCCTTCCACCTTCTTGCCTTCCTTCCTTCCTTTCTTTCTTTCTTTCTTTCTTTCTTTCTTTCTTTCCTTCTGTCTGTCTGTCTTTCTTTTTCTTTGTTTCTTCTTCCTTCACTCTTTTCTTCCTTCACTCCTTCCTTCATTTTATCACTCCTTCCACCTTCTTGCTTTCCTTCCTTCCTTCCATTCCTTCTTTCTTTCTTTCTTTCTTTCCTTTTGTCTGTCTGTCTTTCTGTCTGTCTTTTTTCTTTGTTTCTTCTTCCTTCACTCTTTTCTTCCTTCAATCCTTCCTTCATTTTATTCACTCCTTCCACCTTCTTGCCTTCCTTTCTTCCTTTCTTTCTTTCTTCCTTCTTAGGTCAAGGTCAAGGATATCTTTATTGTCCCCGAGGGGCAATTTGTTGTACAGTAAGCAGTAAACACACAACCATCAGACAAACATTAATAAATGGATAATAGATACAACATAAACAAAAAATCACATTGAATTATTTAAAAAGCCAATGGCAGCTGGAACAAATGAGTTCTTAAGTCTATTTTTCTACATGTTGGCAGATTATATCTGCAGCCAGACGGAAGCAACTTATACTTCTTGGACGAGTGTGGCTAGAGTCAGTCAAAACTGACTGGGCCTTCTTTAAAATCCTGACCTTGTACAGATGCGTTAAGTCATTCAAGGCCATGCCTGCAATTTTGCTGCACACTTTAATGATACCCTGCAATCTGTTTCTATTTTTAATGTTAAGTGACCTGTCCCAGCTGACAAAAGAAAACGTAAGGACAGATTCAATAAAACAGGAATAAAAAATTTTCATAAAAGTATTATCAACAATAAAACTTTGAAGCTTACGATAAAAGTGCATACGTTGATGGGCTTTTCTACACACAGCATCCACCTGATACTCGAAGGTCAACTTGTCATCAATGACAGTGCCAAGATATTTGTACTGCTGCACAAACTCAACAGCCTGATCACTAAACACTACAGGGGATATGGCCATTGGGTTCCTCCTAAAATCTATTGTCATCTCTTTAGTTTTAGATACATTAATGTCCAAAAAGGACGACTTGCACCAATCTGTGAATTCTTCTACTACAGGAGTATGATCAGTGTCATCAATACTGAGGAGAGACACGATCACCGAATCATCAGCAAACTTAATGGTATGACACCTTACATATTGCTTTGGCACTCGTTAGTGTATAGCACAAATAAAAGAGGTGAGAGGACACATCACTGGGGCGATCCGGTGGAGGAGAAAATAACATCTGATAAGACACCATTTACCTTCACACATTGTGACCTTCCAGTTAAAAAATCCATCAGCCAACATATCATGCCAGGATCGATGCTGTGGATACTGCCTAGCCTTTCTGCTAAAATATGAGGCTGGATACAATTAAAAGCTGAGGAGAAATCATTAAAAAAGAATCATCTTTGCACGCTCAAGGTGTGATTGAATCATGTTTAATAGGGTGTCCGTCGCATCGTCAACACCCCATAATCATTATATACTAAACATTACACACTGTAAATCTTGTAATTACTGGAAAAATCAAGTTGACTTAGTTAAACATTACTTGAAATGTCACGTTTTGGACTCATAACTCAAATATCTCAGTTCATTGAAATTTTTATTCTTAAAAAACTATAGTCTTAAGATTTTAAGTGTTAATAACTCAAACGATTGAGTACGAAATCGAGGATATGTGGAAAATCCATAATCCCTTGTGCTTGAATTATTTAATTATGTTTCCTTGGTCAAAGGGAACTCATGGGGGCATTTAAATAGTTGTTTTTAAGAATCTATAGAGGTCTTAGCTCTTTTGTGGTATTATTTATGTTGTTTTGTTGCAAAAAGATGTTTTCTGTGATGTAGTTTTTGTCTGTATCCTCTTTGGTCAGGTTGGACCCTGATAATACTTTTTCAGTTCACCTCGGACATGTGCAACTGCAGTAGAAGTTTATCTACATTTTAATGGAGAATTGAGTTTATTTAATTATTGATGAAGAATCGGTTATAATCTTCTTTATTTGAGTCAATTCCACTAAAATTATTAAGTAAAAGCAACAATATTTAAATGGCAAATCTGAGTTAAGTCTATTTGCATCTAGTTCATTGTATATGAACACAAGGTAAAGTGAACTTTATTACATAAAGTTTGGAGACGCCATTACTCAGTTCAATCGAGGGAATGAGTTTACTCAATCAATTGAGTAAAGACAACTTATTAGGGTTTTCACTACACTGTAATATCAAACATGAACATTAGTGAATGAAAACATCACATTCTTACCAGTTTACTCTCTCACATACTCCTGTTCTTACAGCTTTAATATGTGTGAACTCGAATTGTGCTTGCGTTGTTGAGAGTAACAGTATGTGCTCATCGCATGTGTGGGTTTAAGTCCCACTGTTTTAGATCTGAGCAGAATGGTGCTGGTGGTTTTGAATGTGACTATGTTCTCGTGCTCATTTTGGATGGAGCTAGTTACAGGCTGTCTGTGGGTGGGTTGCGCAGACCGAGGCTGCCGGTTGGTCATTGGGTCCAGATCATGACTAATCCAAACCCCACCAGGCTGACCAGATGGGGCCTTCAGATTGACTGAGAACAAGAACTGGCCAACATTTCAGAGGACAATGGCATTTTTACGTAACTTTGCGAGTTTTTTCTGTCTTTATGGAATATGCAGTTATTACAAATTCAAGATAAAGGGAAATAAACATATCATAATATTAGAGAGCCACACAGAGAGTAAGACAGGTCTGTTTCTCCCATATAAGCAAAACATTGTAAAAATTTACCAGATATCATAACAATAAACATCAAACCTGGAGTTGAACAATAAACATCTAACATGGATAGTTAGAAGCAGCAATTAGAATGGAAGCAGCAAACAGATGAAATTTTTTTATGTAATTTTTTTTATTTATTTATTTTTATGCCATTTTGCTTCTCAAGTTGTAGGAGTTTTTTTACTGGGGGGAAAAAAACATATTAAGAAAATGATTTTATTTATTTATTTATTTATTTATTTATTTTTTTGCGGTGTAGGGCAAGTGAAAAACATAAATACTGGCCCAACCGGTCCAGTAGAAAAAGTCCATATTGTTGAGCCCTGGCATGTGTGTGTGTTTATTTGAGAGTATCTGTGTTGCCAGATTCTTGTTTTCTAGATCATTCACAGGAGCCTCAGAGGGTTGGAGAGTGGAAATTAAATTAAGGCTTAGGTGGGGACAGCTGCCTGTTGAAAACCAAAGACATTTAGGCCTGTTCCTGAGGGTGAACCGTCCAGCACGCTGTCCAAAACTGCTCCAACACAAGGATCCTTCCGCTGGTAACCGAAGTTAAATTGGGTACATCAAAATAAAAATGACTACTGCCAGATGGGTTTTGGCCAGAAAGGAACAATATATGAGCCCCGCTAAATGGAACAAATCTGTATAAAATTGTGTGTGCTCGGGTGTAATCACCAGGGGCGTAGATTCTGGGGGGGGGGGGGGGGGGGGTAATAATCAAAACAAGCAAATACAGCAGCTTCTGTCTTCTCTCTCTTACAGCTATGGATCATAAACATCTATATTAGCTGCTAAAGATCCAATAAAATTGTACAGTAATGAAAGCAACGCATATAGCAGGAGAACAAAGAATGCATTTTAACTTGTGAGATGTTTTTCTCTGGGTAAGATTGAAGGATAAGCTGCAATAAAAGGAAAAATAGGCCGATTTCCAAAACAATATTTGTAGTGGTGCTTCTCATTGCGTCAGGGTAGATGATTAGACAAGCTTGAAAAGGCCGCTGATGGCAAATGATGAAATGACATGCAGAAAAGCAGCTGGGGCCACACTAATGCATAACATTTCCATACCATTCCTGCAACATTCAGGTAACAATAAATATTAGGAAGCAGAGAGGACAGTCCAATAAGCACTATACTATATCCAATAAACACAATAGTAAATGAAACAGGCAGCTAATTCCAAACATTTCAAAAATGTAATAAAGAAAATGGATTTCTCTTTCATTTAAACAGACAAAATAACATTCTGGTCTCATGAGAAACCAAATTTTGGCCTTAACATCTCCACATTCAGGGTTGCTTCGCAAACAGATGCCAGACAGTTTAGGAAGAAGCCCGGCGTGAAATGTGCCAGAAGAACCTGATCTGGGACTGGGCAACAACCGCAAGGGTCTGCAGGAGACTGAACGGGACAGCACCGGTCCAATGTGTGCCTCCACAGGGGCCAAATGTGAGGGTACGACCCATTTAATCCATGCCAAAGACTTCACCCATGCCAAATATGTTTAAATGTACAGTATATTCCCACCAAATTCAGCAAGCAGGCCTGATCAGTTTTAAGCACGGACAGGGTGAGGCTGCTCGTATGTTCACCCTGATGGACACACTTGGCACGAATCCGATATAAATCACAGTCACATCAACGTTTCTGGCACGGTGCATCTATGCCACAGACTCACACATTTCCCCCACCCACCCCCACTAGTCCCTGGACTATAGCATTGGCTGTATAGTGTAGCACTGGCAAGAGTGAAATTAAAATCACTTAACAGTGTGGATCAGCGGCACTGAACAGATCATTTCTTCATGCAATCACAAGGGGAATTCAAGGCTTTGTTTTGTATGTAGTTTCATGTAACAATGATTCTAATGAGATAAGGAAATTAGAACTTTAGCACCATTGATGCCCTGACGTTCTTCTGTAAGATTATATTATATTATATTATAGTATACATCTTTTTGAGGCACTTTGTCCCAGAGATGCATTTTGAGTTTTATGCACTAAAGTAAAAAGCATTTGAATGATTACAATTATTTAGTATAAAGTTTTAGTCGTTTTAGGCTTTGTTGACATTACATTGTCATGGCAACAAAATTGTAAAATTAGCTTTAAAGGACTATTCTGGGTTCAATACAAGTTAAGCTCAATAGACAGCATTTGTGGCATAATGCTGATTACCACAAAAATTAATTTCGACTTTTCTTTAAAAAAAAAAAATTAAAACAAAATCGAGGTTACAGTGAGGCACTTACAACGACCAATTTTTGAACCTTAAAATACTCACTGTTTCAAGAGTATAGCCACAAGACATAAACAATATGTGTGTTAACATGATTTTAGTGTGATAAAATCCCTTACTAATCTTTTCTGTGTAAATTTATAGCTAATTTTACAACTTCATTACCGTGACGATGTAATGTCAACAAACCCTAAAACGACTGTAAAAATGACAATTTAAACAACTTAACAGCTCAAGTAATACACAAGTTTTAACAGAAGAATTAATGTAAGTGCTTTTATAAAATCATAAGCTTCACATTTCTGCCTTTAAACCCTCCAAAAATTGTCCCCCATTCACTTCCATTGTTAGTGCCTCACTGTAACCTACATTTTTGCTTTTTTTAAAGAAAAGGAGGGACGAGTCAAAAAAAAAAAAAAAAAAAGAATATATATATATATATATATATATATATATATATATATATATATATATATATATATATATATATATATAGACATTATGCCACACATGCTGTCAACTGAGCTTCACTTATATTGAACCCGGAATATTCCTTTAAGGATTGGCTTCACTTCCATTGTACTGTAAGTGCTTCACTGGAACCAAGATTTCTACTTTTATTTTTTTAAAGAAGGGACAAGTCGAAATAATTTTTTGTTATAATATTGTGCCACAAATGCTGTCAATTAAGCTTAACTTGTATTGAACTTGAAATAATCCTTTAAGTGCATAAAACTCAAAATGTGTTTCTGGGTGTGATGGAGCAGGTCACATATACAGTATAAAGATCACAATACAGCACAGACTCTCGTACATTATTCCTGTTGCAAAAGTATTACAACATAATATCAAATACACAGATCCTCTTTAAAACCCTAAAAATTAAAATAAGAATTGTGTACCATACTTCTGCTAGAAGATATAGTTCCTCTGACACATATATATATATATATATATATATATATATATATATATATATATATATATATATATATATATATATATATTATGCATAATTCACAAAAAGTTTCTCAGAAGCTTTTTCAAGCAACAGTTCCTACTGCACACAGCCATTATGCTCCTCTGAGAAATATACTTTATTAATTTGTAAAAATGTATGAACTGTGCATCCATACTGCCAGATCATTAATACTATGGCTGCCACATGGGTATCTTTGTGTATCAACCCTGTTTGATTATATTTCAACTATTTTTTCACATTTAATTACAGTTTAAAATGTCTATTGTACCTGTGTAGTAGTACTGACCTCAATCACTTTACCATAATATGTATCTTTCATTACAAATATATTTTCATAGATTTAACCCTTAGTGCATATGAGAGTCAAAAATGATCTAGTCGTCTAATTTTTCTGACATTTCAGGTATTCCTCAATTAATGTGTCTTTGACCATGTGAACTGACTTTTTTAACATTTAGTTGAATATTTTCTTTTTACATTTTAAGAATTTGCATCACTTCCCCTGTGAATATGTGGGTTCTTTATGACCTACATGTGTTTCCTATGGTATTCAATGCATTTAGCAATGGTATTACACTTGTAGGACATTGATTGCTTCCATTTACCAGCTGTTATGTAAATAAATATATGTTAAAACCATGTTCATGTTAATATTTGGGTTGTATGCAAGTGTAGCAAGCAATATACAGTATATTACAGCAATTTACAGTTTCTAGCAAGCAATATCAAGTACTATAGCAATATAAAGCAATAAAAATACAGGTTGACATTTTGCAAGTTTACTACTACAGTAAATGTATCTGATTGTACAGAGTATTACTGTTTTACATTTGTGTACTGTCACACAAAATTCTTACTCCCTATTCAATGTGTGTAAAATCTCTTCAGAATTTAATAAAAGATATAGCAACCATTTAAAAATGTAAATAAAAACTGCACATATGCATTTTATGGGGGTAAATTTGCATATGTAATCTCAGGTCAAAGCATCATATTTTGGCAAATGCTTTGATAATCATCAGCTTTGAGCAGGCCCATCAAAAGACGTCTAGAAATCTCAAAAGACCATCTTTAGCAGAGCTGCTGATCTTACTTGTGTGCATGAGTGTGTGTGCATGCCACTTGACGTGAGAACATCCATGCCTTCATTTGCTGCCTGTGTCTGGCATTGCACTGTCCTTAAGAGCTGATAATGTGTTAATGAAATCACTGGCAGACAGCTCTTGTCAGCCGAGTGTTCCACATGAGAAGGGGCCAGTCCTCCACTGCGAGTCTTCAGGGAATACAGCAGGTATGTCAGGGGAGTGAAAGTCTGTCAGGGGAGCATGTGTGTCTGGCCCTGCCACTGCTTTTGCATTTTGCTATTTTTTTAATGTTACAAGTCCTTTTGCCAAGCCTGTGCGCAAATTTTTTTATGTTGGATGGACATCCCATTTTCCTTTATGCAGCACAATTTATTGCACACACAAAATAAAAAAAAATAAAATAAAAAACAGAGAACTAATTAACAGTGTAATTAATTAATATGAATCTGCATATTTGCATTTGCAATTAGTGCAGTCAAGTGATAGTCTGAAATGGGGAAGTTGGACTCATCAGATGTTGGTGTGTGAGCTGAACCGGAAAGCTCGTCACCAGCTGAGGCATTTTTGGAGAGGGACAGAAGGGGATGTGTGTGTGTGTGTGTGTTCCTAAACACAAACATCCAAGGGTACATGCCAATCAAGCGTGACTGAGTTGTCACTGTCAGCAAACTTCATCTGTATGCTGTGTTCACAATGTTTCCGTTGTGCTGATAAGTGCAGATCAAGCTGACTATCCCAACAAAAATTACAGAAGCCTCCATTTCACTCCAAGCTCACTCATGGCTAATGCACAGCACCGGACCTTGTACCTGATCTCTGGATTGTCACTAACAGGACTGGTAAAAATCTGTCAACACCAGGTAAAATTGTTTAAAGAGTCAATTAATCTTACACAGGAAAAGGAAAGTGTTGCATGTAAATTATGTGGTGTAAGGTTTTTTAGTGGCAGTCCATCTAAGGTAGGTAAATGCACTTGGGGAGCATTTAAAGAGCTTCTGATCTGAATTATAAATGTGTGTGTGTGTGTGTGTGTGTGTGTGTGTGTGTGTGTGTGTGTGTGTGTGTGTGTGTGTGTGCGTGCATGTGCGTGCGTGTGTGTGTGTGTGTGTGTGTGGTTAAGAGAGAGAGAGAGAGAGAGAGAGAGAGAGAGAGAGAGAGAGAGAGAGACAGAGACAGAGATAGAGACAGAGAGACAGAGAGAGGCACAGTTTCAGTTTCAAATAATGGAATGCATGGGTGTCCTGTCTCAGTGTCCGATGAGTCAATTCTGGACAATTACTGATACAAGAAACCAAAAAGCCAAAAAGATGCCAGAGATGACCAGGTCAATGGACAAATATCTGTACATACGTGGGTGTGAAAGAGTGCATAGGTGAATCTCCCAGAACCTGTCAAGAACATCCTATGATAAATCATATGCATACATAAAATAATGTCACCTTTCATATTGTGATAATATTTCTATGACAAGCACACAGTCCTAATACATATTTCAATCTGATTATTGTAATGCAAAAAAATAAATGAATATATATATATATATATATATATATATATATATATATATATATATATATATATATATATATTCAGTATATATATATTTGTATGTAGCAAAGTGGAGCAATTTCATGAAATTTAACTCTAGACATAAATTAGACGTGACCCCCTGTTGTCTGGCACTCTCTCATGTTGCGCATGTGTGCTGGTTAGAGACATGAGAACTTTTATTGTGCAAGAGAGCTCCCAGATTTGTTCAATGGTTGAGAATGTTTGGGTAAATATAACATTTTAGACTAAATGCTTATAAATCACATTAAATGTGTTCAGAAGAGATGTATGTTAAAATTGAGTGCTTGTTATGGGTCATTTTGGAAGGATGCATATGGATTGCATGTGTGGAGTTTGACCACGTTTTGTGTACATGCACATGACTTGGTATGTAAATTCAGAATTAATGATATCTTATTAAATTATTTCTATCCCAGAGTGTTTTCCAATTAAGTGAACATGTGTAATGAGAACTGTATTGTTTTAAACTGTTATGCACGTCCTTAAAGCCTGGTTAATAATGCATAAAATGCTTTGAGTGATTTAAGAATGTGTTAAATGTATAAAATGATTTGAGTGATTTAAGGATGTGATAAATGCATAAAATGCTGTGAATGATATAACCATGTCACTAACCAAGGTGATGTATGCTGAAGCATCTGGGTAGGCTAATGCCCTGTTTGTATTTTCATTTAACATTAGCCTCAACCCTGTTTCATTGTACCTTATTTAATTTCCTTATTTCATTACTGTATTTCATTTTGTATTTCTTTTCCTTTTTTCATTTTAGTTTTTCAGTCTACTGTGTTTCATTTTGCTGAGATTTATCATCATTCTTTATATATATATATATATATATATATATATATATAATCGACTGCAGTTATTTATTTATTTTTTATTTTTTTTGCAAACTTATATATATATATATATATATATATATATATATATATATATATATATATATATATATATATATATATATAGTTGTGTTCAAAAGTTTGCATACCCTTGTAGAATTGGTAATATATGTACCATTTTTAAAGAAAACATGAGTGAGCAGGCAAAACACATTTCTTTTTTTTTTCTTATGGGATTCATATTCAGCTGTAGGTTATAACAGAATGGCACAATCATAAAACAAAACATGGCAACAAAGAAAAAAATGAAATGACCCCTGTTCAAAAGTCTGCATAACCTTAGTTCTTAATACTGTGTATTGCCCCCTTTAGCATCAATGACAGCATGCAGTCTTTGTAATAGTTGTCTATGAGGCCACAAATTCTTGCAGTTGGTATAGCTGTCCATTCGTCTTGGCAAAATGCCTCCAGATCATGCAAAGTCTTTGGTCATCTTGCACGAACTGCACGTTTGAGATCTCCCCAGAGTGGCTCGATGATATTAAGGTCAGGAGACTGTGATAGCCACTCCAGAACCTTCACCTTTTTCAGCTGGAACCACTGGAGGGTCAACTTGGCCTTGTGCTTAGGGTCATTGTCGTGCTGGAAAGTCAAAGAGCATCCCATGCGCAGCTTTCGTGCAGAAGAATGCAAATTGTCTGCCAGTATTTTCTGTTAACATGCTGCATTCATCTTGCCATCAATTTTCAGAAGAAAATGCCTTTAGAGCTCACAAACCCACAAATCATCAGTGAGCCACCACCATGCTTCACAGTGGGGATGGTATTCTTTTCACTATAGGCCTTGTTGACCCCTCTCTAAACATAGCGCTTATGGTTGTGACCATAAAGCTCTATTTTGGTCTCGTCACTCCAAATTACAGTGTGCCAGAAGCTGTGAGGCGTGTCAAGGTGTTGTCGGGCATATTGTAACCGGGCTTTTTTGTGGCATTGGCATAGTAAAGGCTTCTTTCTGGCAACTCGACCATGCAGCTCATTTTTGTTCAAGTATCGTCGTATTGTGCTCCTTGAAACAACCACACCGTCTTTTTCCAGAGAAGCCTGTATTTCTCCTGAGGTTACCTGTGGGTTTTTCTTTGTATCCTGAACAATTCTTCTGGCAGTTGTGGCTGAAATCTTTCTTGGTCTACCTGACCTTGGCTTGGTATCAAGAGATCCCTGACTTTTCCACTTCTTAATAAGTGATTGAACAGTGCTGACTGGCATTTTCAAGGCTATGGATATCTTTTTATATCCTTTTCCATCTTTATAAAGTTCCATTACCTTGTTACGCAGGTCTTTTGACAGTTCTTTTCTGCTCCCAATGGCTCAGTATCTGGCCTGCTCAGTGCATCCACGTGAGAGCTAACAAACTCATTGACTATTAATACACAGGCACTAATTGTAATTTTAAAAGCCACAGGTGTGGGAAATTAACCTGTAATTGCCATTTAAACCTGTGTGTGTCACCTTGTGTGTCTGTAAGGCCAAACATTCAAGGGTATGTAAACTTTTGATCAGGGCTGTTTGGGTGATTTCTGTTATCATTATGATTTAAAAAGGAGCCAAACAACTATGTGATAATAAATGGCTTCATATGATCACTACCCTTAAATAAAAGACAGTTTTTTTTTTGCATGATCAGTCATATTTTCAAAATCAATGCCAAAATTTCTGTATATATACTGTATATTTTTAATTGTACTATTTAGAGCCTATTATTCACTACCCATCATAATAGAAGTTTTGTTCTGCTTTTAATCTATAATTTAAATAAATAATAATTGTATTACTGTAATAAATATATAATGAGAATTACCATTGAGAAAATGGAGGAATTAAGGAATTTTCCTGGATCAATGCAAGTTAAGCTCAATAAACAGCATGTGTTGCATAAAATTTACTACGGAAACAAATAATTTAGTCTCATGCCTCATTCATGAAAAAATAAATAATCGCAATTACAGTGAGGCACTTATAATGGAAGTGAATGGGACCATTCCATAAATGCTAAATATTTCAAAAGTTTCAAAAGTATAGCCACAAAACACAAACATTATACATGCCATGATTTTATCACACTAAAATCATGCTAACACACATGATGTATATATCTTTTTACCATACTTTTAAACAGTGTATATTTTAACATTAATGGGCTGGCCCCATTCACTTCCTTTGTAAGTACCTTACAGTTGCCTTATAAGTACCATGATTTTTACATTAAAAGAAAAATACAAATAAAGGAGGGATGAGACAACATAATTTTTTTGTGGGAATCAATTTCAAGGCTGTCAATTGAGCTTTACTGAACCCGGAACATTCCTTTACTTGTGAGGACAATAATGTCTCAGGCAAAAATGGTCCTAATATAGCCATACTCTTCTTAATGCAAAATCAAATTTCTAACATTTTCTTTTGATTTTAGAAATGTTTTCATTAAATTCACACAATTGAGGTGGTGTGAATGTGAATGTGAATGTGTGTGCTTGTGTGTAAGGGGGGTGGGGAGAGACCGTGTGATTTGCGTGTGTGCGTGTGTGTGTGTTAGCATGAGAGAGAGCAAACATAAAGCAAAATTTTCTTTCAAAGGTATATTAAATAAAAACCAAAAACACTGTTGATTACCTGGCCATTGTTTTAACACAGACACATTTTGTCCTCAGTATGTTTCCTCTAAGTTCAATTATGTGATTTATTTGGTCAAAGAATCATATTTCCATTATATTCAGGTGAAGATCACAACAGAAAATGGCCTTTATGTTGACAGACAGTTCAAGCTCAGTCATTTGGCAAATGCCCTTGAAGAGACTGCCCAGGCAAACAAGAGCCATCAATCATCCAGTACTTGCTGTCATTCACCAGCACTTTATTTTCTATTCATACAGAATGCCTGATATAAATAGGAAACACTTGCAGGTGCTATTAAAATGGACAATTTAGACCACCTATAGTTGTATTTGAGAAAATATCCAGTTGCACTTCCTTTATATCTTGTACTCTGAAGAGCAGAGACTAGGAAACAGATTATCATGACCATGTCATAATATTCCTGAGCAGTCTGCTCCTGCAAACCAATGGCATCAGATTCTAATGGTGGATTCTGGTACCTGGTCCTTATTTAGGCTGCATTGTGGTTTTGCAGTGGTACGCAGCTCGAGGCACACGCCAGATGATCGGGGAGGAATACTGGTCCCCCTGGACAGAGTCACATGACCAACCCATGGCACGTGACGTCAGCGGCAGATGGCATGGGTACCAGCTCTGGCAGTTGGCATCAGTGTCATTTCTCTTAGCGCGAGACTAGGAGAACAGTGGGGAGGTGAGAAAAACGCACGAGCTGTTCACCTGCTAAAAACCAAGCCGGAAAAAGTTTAAAAATGGAAATATGAAAACTGTCTGACACCAGCATAATACAGGTAAGGATGAAGGTGTTTTTCTTAAGGATGGACAGTATGACTGTGCCTTTTCACTTGATTTTACAGCTTTATATTTCATAAATGCATTTATTTGGATAAATCAGCAATATCCCACATGAAATAAAATGTGCAGATTTCAATTGTGTTGCATCCCTGTGCAGAATGGGCTGCAATTGAGATTTGTTATATAAGCATCAGATTAATGTGTGCATTGCTTTGATTAGAGAATCAACATCACATGCTGTCACTCATGGAATTCAAACCTGTCAAATATGAATCATTATTTGTATGTCAATGTATAACTGTGTTTACAATGGAGCACTGATGTGCATTTATTCATTTTAATTTACTTTGTTTCAATGGCATGCTGAATCATTTAGAAGATCTGTCATCTCCCTATCCCCAGAAAGAGCACAATGCTGACTCTACCGTTTGAGGATGCTGTCATAATAGACACTCAGTTTGGGCCAAACTTTCCACGGGACTGCGTGGGTGAAATGAAGGTCAATAAACAAGAACCGTTAAAAAACGAGACGATGAACGACGAGGATTCGGAAAAGGATGAAGATGAAAGGGAGGACGGACAGGACGAGAACGGTTTGCCTCGGAGGAGAGGGCCTCGGAAAAAGAAAATGAGCAAAGCGCGTGTCGACAGGGTGAAGCTGAGACGCATGGAGGCCAACGCGCGGGAGAGGAACCGAATGCACGGACTGAACAACGCACTGGACAGCCTGCGCAAGGTGGTTCCCTGCTACTCCAAAACGCAGAAACTGTCGAAAATTGAGACCCTGCGACTCGCCAAGAACTACATCTGGGCGCTTTCGGAGATCCTGAGCACAGGGAAGAGGCCTGACCTCTTGGCCTTCGTGCAGACTCTGTGCAAGGGGCTCTCCCAGCCCACCACCAACTTAGTGGCCGGATGTCTCCAGCTGAACGCGAGGAACTTAATCACGGATCAGATAAACGGGGAGGCGTCTTTCTCTGGCAGGTCACCTTACGACTCAATGTACACGACCTACCACAGCCCTGGTGTGGTGACGCCCTCTGGACACGGTAGTGGCGCTGTAGACGCCGTCAACCCCTTCAGGCCGTTCAACTACTGCAGCTCCTACGAGTCTTTCTACGAGAGCGTCTCGCCGGAATGCGGGAGTCCTCAGTTCGACGCCCCCCTGAGTCCTCCTATGAACTTCAACGGTATATTTTCCCTCAAGCACGAGGACCCGATCGATTATGGCAAGAGCTGCCACTATGGCACGCGTTATTGCGCGGTGCCGCCGCGCACCTCCATCAGCCAGAGCGCAAGAGGCTCCTCGGATCTCCATTTCCCCTATGACATTCACCTCCGCGGCCAATTTTACCCGGGTCAAGATGAATTAAACACGACTTTTCATAATTAATGAGAGAAAGTCAAATAGGGTGAGACTATAGGGTGATGACTGAAGAAAAGAAAAAGAAAAAAAATGCAGGACTTTCAGTCGCATTACAACAACGTATTATTCGTATTATTTATATAGCAGCCCGTCTCTCTGGGTAGGACCTTGGGTCTTATGTTTTATTGTTTATCCTTTGTACTTGGAAAATGTGCTACAGAAAACACAATGTTCCTAAATGAATTGGTTTTTATTGGTTTTAAACTATCCGACAAATTGTTTGGTTTGTTATGCTTTGTTTTCGGTGAAATTTAATGTATATGCTAATCTTTTATACGCCCACATCGGACTGTACAGAGGCAGTTCAAAATCTCTTTAAGATGTCAGTCATGTATTTGCGATGAGTATTCAGTCAAAACCGAGAGCAATAACTGCTAAGGGTGCTATGCAAACACATCGTCCCTTCAAAGTCTATAATTCTCGAATTGACCCGCTGATTTATCCACACAATGTTCGCACAAAGTTTTTAAAATATTGTTGGAAAAAAAAGACTTAAAGGGTATTAGTTAATCATTTTGTACCACATAGGCAACATTTGTTTATTCGTTCGTTAAATGTAATAATAACATTAATTTTATCTATTTGCTTATTTTCATAATTACAAAAGTTTCGTGATGTTTTACACAGGACACTACTTATATGTTGTTAAATAAATTGATTCAGCCATTGGTTATTACTGATTGTGATTTCAAGAATGATACTAATAGTAATAATGGTAATAATAATAATAATAATAATAATAATAATAATAATAATAATAATAATAATAATAATAATAATAACTATTTAATATTTGACTCAATGAAAAGGTAATGACTCAATCTATGTATTTTGAAACAAAATATGATAGGCTATCAAATACAATGGCTATGAATGTAATAATAAAAAACGAAATAATTACGGTATATATTAATTAAAGATTAATTTGTTTGTTTCATTCATTCGAGTGTAATTTAAATGTATATATGCGGACAATCACGTTTTGAACTTTTCAGTTTCCAAATATTAACTCACATTCACACAAATCACATTGATCTGTATGCGCATAATTTTACTAAAGGATGATATAAAGAAAAACCCAACACAACAATGTAATTGCATTAAGCAACATGTTGTTTGACAGCTCTGTCTTTTCGACATCGATATAATATTGGTGGCACATTGCTCTGAACAATCGATCAAGCAAATGCATCTGAAGCATGTACAGATCTCAAAGAGAAAGATGTGTCCTGTTTAGTGAACTCATGTCATGGGAATACTTGCCTTAATATATTTGCTACACATCATTTATGCAATGTATAATGGACGTCTTCAGTGGTGGATTCGTGAATTCTGATTTTTCTCACCAAAAGTTTGTGAGATTTGTTTTTGTGCAAAAATGACTGAATGCACTGAAACTGGTCATGTGCCGATTTGTACACTGTCAAGCTGTTTTGTACAGTAAAATAAAGTTTAATTAAATACAGTTCTCTCTTGAAATTACTATTCAGCCCAGTGCAACTAAATGCATGACTGTCTCTCAATTAAAAGTAAATCAATATAAAAAATGAACAGATTCAAACAAACCCTCTCGACTATTGCAAAAGAAAAGAACAAAATAAATAAACGAAAACAGAAGTCAACATTATTTTAATGTCGCATTCGTTCTAAATATGTGTAACAATATTTTGAAATGCATGAAGTATAAGATAATGTGTAAAAATATACGGTTATTTTATTTAGGCTCTGTAAGTAAATGTTGAAAGTATAATATTACTGTAGGCTATCTGTTACAATCAACATATAGAGGCCTTAAGTGATTATGGTTCAGGAAGCATCGGCCAGTCATCCATAAAGAGATCCCTCTCGGTTAAAGGAGAGTATATAGGGTGGGTTCAAAAGAGTAAATGTTCTGGATCTTGGCTTCTCTCGAGTAGCCTATCTCCAAGTTCACCACCCGAGCTGGACGCGGGCCAGACAGTGACAGACTGCAGATCAGGAGACCTGGATCAGCTATTCCCAGACGAATGTGCATTGTAATTCCGGAGAAATCAGCGTGACAGCATTCAAAGGCCTGGGTTAGTTTGGGTTAAAGAACAATTCTGTAACTAATAGTGTTACATTTCTCGCCAGACTTTCTTTTTTGTCATAATTATATTACTTTCACGCGTTCAAAGGAAATTAACCGGTAATCTACGCTAATATCCCATTCATCGTCTCATATCAGCCTACAACCAACACCTAATGCTTTTGACAGGTGCAAAAATCATACCTGCAAATGTACCGAATCTATTCAATGAGATTCTTGATTTGCTGTGGGGACGTTACTGAGGTGTCAGAAAAATCCCACAGTGGCGATATTTCACACAACTCAGAGAGAGGCAGAACACATGCTCCCCCAGAGACAAAGCTGTCACGAACAGCTGAAAAATGAGCAGCAATACTTCACTTTGTGCTTGAGGCTCGTGGAAAGTTCTCACCGCAAGGCTTCCTCACTTTTTCTTATAATTATTTACTTTAATAAAAATGGAATGATTGCTGATAGTGGGGATACATGTAAATGTCTCCTGTCATTTAAATTCATTTTATTTCTTAACAAATAAATCCAAACTATAAGATTTATTTAAAACAAAAACAAAAAATCAGATAGGGCTATTATGTGAGACATTTAAGGAGAAAATCTTCACAGTGGGCACCTGCTGTTTATTGACATTGATTTGAGAAGAATTTCTTTTTGAAATATAAAGTAAGAAAAGTCATCTTTCACAACATATCTGTATTTAAATTGGCTATTTATTGTTTTTCGTCGAAATTTAAACCGTTTTGTGCCGGTTTTAAAGAACTATGAAACACAAAACAATTAATGAAAAGGCAAAAATGGATAAGGTAACATACAAAAACATAAAACCATTGTTTTGGCCAACAGAAATTGTAATTCACAGAATCACATAGGCTCTATTATACAATAATTATTGTAATACAATATGTGTTCCTTTGATTACCCAGCAGGTTTTGAAATATCTCTCATATTAGAAATATGATAATATTGGAACTTTTGTTAGGTGGATAGAATTAGCCTGACAAAAATGTCCTAATAGCATTGATATAAATACATATATATATGTGTGTGTGTGTGTGTGTGTGTGTGTGTGTGTGTGTATGTGTGTTTGTGTGTGTGCTTCACTCTAATCAAGATCTCTGCTTTAATTGTTTTAAAGGAGGGACAAGTCGAAATTATATTTTGTTGTAACCAATATTGTGCCAGAAATGCTGTCGATTAAGCTTAACTTGTATTGAACTTGGAATAATCCTTTAAGTGCATAAAACTCAAAATGTGTTTCTGGGTGAGATGGAGCAGGTCACAATACAGCACAGACTCTCATACATTATTCTTATTGCAAAAGTATTACAACATAATAATAATGTCAAATACACAAATTCTCTTTATAACTCTAAAAAAATTGTATTTTAATAATTCATTAGGTACCATACTTTTGCTAGAAGATATAGTTCCTCTGACATGTATACTGTATATATACACAGTACTGTGTAAAAGTCTTAGGCACATAAGATGTTTCACAAAAACTTTTGTCTTAAGATGGTTATTTATATCTTCAGCTTTAATGTGTCAATAGGAAATATCAATTTGAGACTTCCAAACATTCCTTTTGCAAATAGAATAGAACAGAATAGAAGAGTCCTACAACAGATGGTATGGCCCCCACAGAGCCTGGATCTCAACATCATTGAGTCAGTCTGGGATTACATGAAGAGACAGAAACAACTCAGACAGCCGAAATAGATAGAAGAACTGTGGAAATTTCTCTAAGAAGCTTGGAACATCCTATCTACCAACAACCAAGAAAAACTGTGACCAGGTGTACCTATAAGAATTGGTGCTGTTTTGAAGGCGGAGGTTGTAGCAACAAACATCGATTTAGCTTTTTTATGTTTACTGGACTTAATATGAAATTAATTGATCAATGAAAACTATTTATGGTGAGGCACTGTCTATAAAAATCGGTCATCTCGACTCTGTGAAGTGTCGGCACTATAGATTCATATGTTTTTTGACAACTTCTACAAATGTAATACTTTACCTGCTAAGAATAAATGCTGATGCGGGTGAAAATACTGAATCAGAATCAGAATCAGAATTAGCTTTATTGCCAAGTATGCTTACACTTACAAGGAATTTGTCTTGGTGACAGAAGCTTCCAGTGCACAAGCAATACAACAACAAGACAGAGATAATAATAAAAAAAAGAATAAAAATAAAAAGTGAATAGAATATATAAGTATATAGAAATATACAAAAAGACTATAAATATATATTGTCACGTTTAGATGTGTTTTTGTTCATGTTTTGTGTTCATGTCTTTTATTTTCAAGTTTATTTCCTGTTCCTGTCATGTCATGTGATTTCCTGTTCCCTCATGTGATCTTGTCATGTGTTTCCCCTGTTCATGTGTCTAGTTTTCATTGGTTTATTGTTTGATTACTTTGTTATTAGTCTTGTCTTTTCATTAGTTATAGTTCATTTAGTCTTGTTATCTTGTTTAAAGTTTAGCCTTTTGATTGGTTGTCTTGTTTACTTGTTCACCATTTCCTTGTATTTAAGCCCTCATGTTTGCCATTGTCTGATGTCAGGTATTGTGTTTGTAATGTTGTTTAATTCAAGCCAAGCCAAGCCAAGCCAAGCCAAGCCAAGCCAAGCCAAGCCAAGTTTAGTTTAGTTTAGTTTAGTTCAGTTGATATTTATGTCAAGTCAAGTATAGTCAAGTCAAGTTTATGTTCATTGTTCATATTTTTGTTTTGTTTGGTTTTACTATTCACTATTGTAAATAAAACCGCACTTGGGTTCATCACTTCTCCATTGTCATCATCTTCGCTAGTGCCAGCAGCAACATTACATATATATGTGTGTATATATATATATATATATATATATATATATATATATATATATATATATATATATATAGATATAGATATATAATACGTATGTACAAATACAAATATGTTATATACAGATGCAAGAGAATGTATGGCAGAAGAGGTAGTGTATGCTGGATAAATATAAATAGACTAAGCTGTGTATTGCACATAAATATTGCTCAATGGGGCAGTTTTAACTGTTCATGAGATGGATAGCCTGAGGGAAAAAACTGTTCCTGTGCCTGACGGTTCTGGTGCGCAATGCTCTGTAGCGCCGTCCAGAAGGCAACTGTTAAAAAATGTAGTGGGCTGGGTGAGTGGGGTCCAGAGTGATTTTTCCAGCCCTTTTCCTCTCTCTGGAAGTGTACAGTTCTTGAAGGGAGGGCAGGGGGGGCAACCTATAGTCCTCTCAGCAGTCCGAACTGTCCTTTGCTGTCTTCTGATGTCCGATTTCATAGCTGCACCAAACCAGACAGTTACTAAAGTGCAGAGGACAGACTCAATGACTGCTGAGTAGAACTGTATCAGAAGCGCCTGTGATAGGTTGAACTTCCTCAGCTGGCGAAGGAAGTACAACCTCTGCTGAGCCTTTTTCACAATGGAGTCAATGTGGGTCTCCCACTACAGGTCCTGTGAGATGGTAGTGCCCAGGAACCTAAATGACTCCATTGCTGCCACAGTGATGTTTAGAATGGTGAGCCGGGTCAATGTTGGGGTGTTCACTGTCATCTCCACTGTTTTAAGTGTGTTCAGCTCCAGGTTGTTTTGACTGCACCAGTGAGCCAGCCGTTCAATCTCCCATTTGTATACAGACTCATCATCATCTTGGATGAGGTCTATGACAGTAGTGTCATCTGCAAACTTCAGGAGCTTGACAGAGGGGTCCTTGGCAGTGGTCACTGGTATACAGGGAGAAGAGTAGTGGGGAGAGCACACATTCCTGGGGGCCACCAGTGCTGATCGTACATGTGCTGGAAGTGAATTTCCCCTGTCTCACTAGCTGCTGCCTGTCCATCAGAATGCTGGTGATCCACTGACAGATAGATGTGGGAACAGAGAGTTGGTGTAATTTAGTCCGGAGTATAGCTGGGATGATGGTGTTGAAAGCTGAACTGAAGTCCACAAAAAGGATCCTTGCATATGTCCCTGGTCTGTCCAGATGATGCAGGATATGATGCAATCCCATGTTGACTGCATCATCCACAGACCTGTTTTCTCTATAAGCAAATTGAAGGGGATCTAGAAAGGGTCCAGTGATATCCTTCAGGTGGGCCAACACCAGACTCTTAAATTAATTCATGATCACAGATGTCAAAGCGACGGGTCTGTAGTCATTAAGTCCTGTGATTTTGGGTTTCTTTGGGACAGGAATGATGGTGGAGTGTTTGAAGCAGCAGGGAACTTTACACTGCTCCAGTGATCTTTTGAAGATCTGTTTGAAGATGGGGGCCAGCTGGTCAGCACAGGATTTTAGACAAGTGGGTGAAACACCGTCTGGTCCCTATGCTTTCCTTGTCTTTTGTTTCCAGAAGACACGGCACACCTCCTCTTCACAGATCTTAAGTGCAGGTTGAGTAGCAGTTGGGGGGAGGAGGGGGGTTGCAGGAGGTGTTTATGTTTGTGTGAAGTGAAGGTCAGAGTGGGTGAGGAGTGTGAGACTGGGCCTTTCAAATCTACAGTAATACACATTCAAGTCATCAGCCAGTTGTTGGTTCCCTACAGTGTTGGGGGATGGTGTCTTTAAGTTAGTAAAGTCTTTTAAGCCTCTCCACACTGATGCAGGGTCGTGGTGGAGACTGGAAATTTAAAACAGGCAAACTGTGGAACACTTCTGCTTTCAGGAAAAAGGTGGATAGACCTGTTTCATGTGATGTCACTGTATGAACATTCTTCAGGAGTTAAAAGAAACTCTTACATTCATACAGACGGGATCATCACAGACATTTTTTAATACTGTGATTAAATCAAACCAGAAAACAACACAAAAACATTTGTAACTTCTGAATGAGATGTTTACGGTATGTACTGGTGGGTGTGTGTACTTGCCAGTCACACATCAGACTCTCCTGCATCCATTTATGAATTGTAGATAAAATATCTTTAATGTCCATGAAAGTTCAATTTGGCAATATTTGTGCTGTCTTCAGTCCTGTATGAACTTTTCCCGAGACTTGGCATGGATCAAAAGCAATTTTTAATGTTTTTCTTGATATTGTTTTTCGGGTGTTTTTCCATTCACCGCCATTGTTTCCTCCCGCTGATGGTCACAATTATGGCTGCTGCGGGGGAAAATTGAAGTCACTGAAACAGGTCAATAAGACAGTTTTGACCAAGGTGTTTCAAACCAGGGGCCGCAAGATTAAGAAATTTTGATTTATCTCACTGACTCGAGTATTTAGAATCCGTTCACCAAAGAGATTCCTTCACTTATGAGTTCAGTAATCATTTATGTAAATTACACCAAAACCTTTATGCCAGTAAGTAGCCAAATATCTGTAATGTGTAGCCTAAAGAGTAAGTCATTGATTCAGTTGATTCGTTAAACATCACTGGGTCGTGACGACTGAAACAATGGAAGTGAATGAGAACGATTCATTCACTTAAAAGATTAGTTCAAAAATACAGATTCGTTCACAAACTAAACACTACTAGTGTTTTAGGCACATGCTGAAGAGAAGGAAAAAAGACTGGAAAACGATGGTTGAAAGTTGGACAGTAGTCTTTTTGACCAACAACAACTGCTAATGAAAGTAAGCATTTATTCAACTGGACTTTGAACTCAAAACATTAGTTAATGAGATACCTTGTCCTTGTGACAATTTCCCAAAGTGGCAACTAGCCTCAGGCTCTTCTACATGCATCACTCAAACTATCAAAGCATCAGGATCACCATCAATTGAATTCAGCTTGTGTTTACAACTCATTCTCATTCCTAAATGGTTACAAAGATACAAATTCCTAAATTAATTGT
This sequence comes from Myxocyprinus asiaticus, assembly GCF_019703515.2. Classification (NCBI taxonomy): domain Eukaryota; kingdom Metazoa; phylum Chordata; class Actinopteri; order Cypriniformes; family Catostomidae; genus Myxocyprinus; species Myxocyprinus asiaticus. The sequence goes on from NC_059387.1 coordinate 30,059,536, forward strand.
TGTGAAGTGGCAACATTTCAATTGTTTATATAATGCATTGTCTGGAAAAAATGTGATGTCACAATCATTTTCAAAATGTACCTTTGTTGGTATAAAACCACAACTCCAAAAGACAAAAGAGTAAAAATGTTGAGGCATGACCCATGATGACACAAATGTCTATTAGTTTCAAAGAGCACATATAATTCAACCATATTAGTTTCTTCATCCATACACATTATATAATCCAATTTAGCACACTACTGATAGTATATGTTTTCTAAGTAGCAGTGTATATAACCTGATTGTTATTAATGATTTGTAGATGAATTTCTTACATCTCGGTTAAAAGAAGTTCCTTGTTTTTATTTGTGTCGATTGTGTGTGTCAGCATATGGTACAGATGTGTGTGGGTGTGGGTGAGTGTACATGTTAGTTTGTAGGTGTATATTTGTGTGTGGGGATGGTTGGAGGTAAATTACTACATTATATCATTTACGATCACTCATAGCCCTTGTCCATGTGTGATGCACTGCTAACCCTTCTGTTCCAAATCCTATTTATTGGAATATGATTCATGCCTAATATGATCACCAAACACAGTCTGTCCAGAATGGTAAAGCTGTGCAATCATGACTTGGTCAGTGAATATCAAACACTATGGCCAGGTCTTAATTTCCATACTTTCATAGTATGATCTGAATTTGATGAACAACTTACTTATTGAGCATTAATTAAGTGTGTTCTGTAGATATGCAGGTATGTAGTATAAATACAGTCCTGAAAGTACTATATCCGCCATGTTGGCATTGTCTTTTCAACCGTGTGTTCTTTGATCTACAACAACAACCATGAGAAACAACTTTCTTGGTACCTACAAGCCTAGCACTTATACTTGAAAAGTTAGTGTATGGATTAGATTGGGTGATGGTTAGGCTTCAGAATCCCGGCAGAAGCGATATTAAGATATTGTTTGCCTACTGTAAACAAAGATATATACAGTACGCTTACATTACACACTGAATATTCTGATATCCTACTGATTTGACGCCTCACGTGAAATTTTATAAGAGAATAAATGAATGAATGAAATATGTTATCATATGTCTTGTTTGTTTAGAATTTTTACTATGTGGAGTTCTCAACAAAAGTTTGGGAGGAGCATGTTCATTTAATCCAACCAATCAGCACCGGATTAAGCATATACTAGCCGTGGCTTACCTCCGTTCTACGACTGTTCTTCCGGCATTTGACCTACGAACATGTCCGAAAAAGAGCTTTTCCTGTCCGAAGAAGAATCCTTTGAATTCGCCGAGACTTCATCACAACCCATCGAACCCAGGACTGGGTCCCCATCCACCAACACAGCCGCCGAACCGCTGACGTCGTCCCAAGGTTGTCAGCCCACCCATGCAGGCTCCCATACTCCTAGACGCCAGGGTCTCCCTTTGCCACCTCCTTCGAGACCATCTCAATCCTCCATATCGACCACGTCCACTCCTCCGGCCCGTCCAGCCATTCCTAACAAACGGACAGTAAAAGGACTACGTCAAGCATTGAGTGCTTCTTACATTCATTTTACTCACAGATTAAATAAGGCCCAACTATATGATTTATATGTCTTACTTCAGATCGGCAAACCGCTTGCCAAAAAAGCCCATGGAACCTCCAAATCATCCAAGTTTTCCAGGCGTACATCCAAACAGTTTTCAGCCGCTTCCACTCACCACAATCCAGGTTTTAACTCCCATTCGACCCCGTCTTTATCCCGCGCTAGAGTAGGCCAATGTTCTTAGGCAATGTCAGGCCTTCGCAACAGGCCTACTGCTAGTAAGACCCGTGCCTTAAACTCCGCCCCTGGCGGATTCCACTCTCTAATCTCTCTTCCTCTCCAGCCTCTCCCCACCGTGGCTCCACCAATCACTGGGCACTTCGATTCAAGAATCTCTTCCCCCTCCCTTTCTGCCTCCCATCCATGTCTCAGGCTCTGCCTATGCAACCAGCTATCCCTCCTCTAACTACCTGGTGCAGAACCTAGAGTGAGGCTGCCTTCACAAGCGACAACCGTTCCAGTTCTGGATTTTCCTGCTTTCTGTTCTGCCTGCTACCTTCTATCCTGCCAATCTGCAATCTCAGGAGCCAACCCTAGCGTGAGCCTGCCTCCACAAGTGGCATCGGGCCAGGCTCCATTTCCTTCCAGTACTTCACTGCAGGCTCGACCCTCTTACACCCTCTACACAGCAACCCCCCTGGCCGTTCCCCCGAACGCCGTTGCAATGGAGCTCCAGCAGTTGCTAACAATATTCGAGCTCAAATTCTTTCAGGTGCCGATTTAGACTACTCTGCACTCCTAGCTCTCTTCCCTCCCAGAATTTAAAATTGCCTAATAGACTGCGGTGATATTTTGGTTACCCTAAAAAACATTTCCACAAGCTCTTCCTGCGTGCTCTCCCTGGCAGAATTCTGCATCGTTTTCGGGCACTACACTGAAGTCATCTGCTCAGTGTTTCCCCACAGGCGTTGAGAGCTAAATAACTACATGTCAGTTATTGCCCGCTCCATCTGCCCTGCCTTGAAACCAGAGAAAAATTAAAATCTAAAAAAACTATCTCTCTACTCCTGTTAATGTCTCCTACCTAGCTAAAGAATTAGCTAATCATCCTGACACTCACTTTACCAATTATCTGCTGTCCGGTCTTAAACTTGGCTTTAATCCCGGGCTAGATAGTCTGCCCTCCACGATTATTATTTGTGATAATTTACAGTCTGCACTCACTGAATCAGAGGTAGTAGATAACCTCATCCATTAAGAAGTGGAATCAGGCTTTATGATCAATCCATTTGAAGCTACCCCATTTAAAACATTCTGCATTAGCACTATCAGGGTGGCCACCCAAAAATGTTCGGGAAAAAAAGTGCATTATTTTTTTATCTCTCTGCCCCTCAAGATTCTCCTTAATCGAGCATTCTGATTCCTCAGTCTGATTCCTCTTTTTCCCTCCACTATCACAGCATCGATCAAGAAAATAAAATGATCAAAAGCATTGGCCGCCGAGCTTGGCTCGCTAAAGTTGATATTACGGCAGTGTTTAAAGTTTGCCCATCCACCCCGATTTCTGGCATCTTTTTGGAGTGCGATGGCACGATACATATTTCTTTGTAGTACATCTAACTTTTGGCTGCAAAAGCAGCCCCAAAATATTTGACACTTTGTCCAAAGCGATCTGCTGGATCCTGTCTAACAATCATGCAATTCCTTACCTAGTACACCTGCTCGACAATACTCTCATAATTTTATCCCACGAAGTGATTCCAGCAGCTCACTTGTGCACTTTCCAGAAAGTTTTCTCCAACCTAGGAATTCTCATTGCACAAAAGAATACAGCAGGTTCAGCTACTTCCATTGAGTTTTTAGGCATCCATCTCAACTCAAATGAATTCCAAACCTCTTTGCCTAAAGAGAAAATCGATTGAATAATCCTAATTTCATCCAATTTCTTATCTAGACAAGGCTGCTCCAAATGCGAGCTCCTCTCCCTCCTCGGTCATCTAAATTTCACCATGTGCATAATTCCTCAAGGTCGCCCTTTCATCTCCCACCTCCTTTCTCTCACCTCTACTACTTATGCATTAGATGACACAATAACTCTAAACTCACCCTGTTGCGATGCGCTAACACTTTGGCATACTTTCATTAACAATGGAATGGACTTATCTTCTTCTACGATGACTGTCTCTCCCATCCAGATGATATCCAACTGTTTACCGACGCTGCCCCCTCCGCCGGCTTCGGAGGATATTATAAAGGTAATTCCCATTCCCCTTTCTTAAGGCACCTAATTTGGATCTCAGCCTGTAATCAATTTGTGATTACAGCCAAGCACATCCCGGGATCCAAAAACCAAATAGCTGAGTCCCTTTCTCGCTTTTCTTTACAAAAATTCAGACCACTGGTTCCAGAAGCAGACCTGACAGCAACCCCAGTTCCTCCCTGTTTAGATCTGATCTTCCCATAAATCATCCCCTCCAACTCCTCCATAACGCATCTCTCGTATCTCAACTATTTCCAAACTGGATCCATTAAAGTCTATCTAAGCGGCATCCACTTTTTTCATAAATTAATTTTCGGCAAGCCCTCTCCCACACTAATTAACTCCCAAACCTCGCTCCTCATTAAAGGAATCCAAAAATTTCATAATCCAAAAGATATCTAACCATCGACCAGTTAAGTAACTGCATTTTTACCCTTCATCTTGGCTACCACTCAGTTAATACAGCTCGAATGCTCGACACAATGTTTAATCTAGCCTTCTTCAGCTTTCTCTGCTGCTCAGAACTCACAACAAGCTCAAAATTCGATCCAAAAGTACACCGCACATTCTCAGACTTACAAATACTAGACAACAAAACCATCACATTCTTTATTTAACAGAGTAAAACAGACCAAGTTTAAAAAAGCCTTACATTTCCATTTTCAATTTGCCTACTCCCATTCAAACTCGTATCCTACCTAGCGTACAGAAGATCCCAAATAAAAAACCCACTCAAACCAATCAGTCCTCCACCAATCCGGCATCCCAGCTGACCTGTATTCCAGTCATTCATTTAGCATTGGAGCAGCAAGCACAGCCACCCAAAAAGGTCTTCCAGAGCAGAAGCATGGTGTGAGTTACCGCGCTCCGGTCATGAGCTCTCCCGTTGGAATGCTGCATGAGCATTCTTATTCTTGACTTCGGGCTCGGGTCGAGTCTCGAAATATGTTTACCTTCTCTTCCATTCAAAGATTTCATGAACATGTGAACTCGTGAAATAGTTACAGTCAGTTATTGGATTAGCTTTATTTCTGATTTGTTTTATCTTCTCTGCATAAAACTGAAATGATCTCATCATTTGGCAACAGGCTGCTGAGGCCAGTAAATCCAATAAGAATTGTATTCCTTATTTCCAAATAAATCTTCCTCAAAAGTACTAAAAGTATCTTTACTGGAATTGGATCTGAAATTGTTTCTTACAACTCCCATCCCTACACTTTTTGCATACTGTGTAGCAGGGAATTAGGCATGTTTTGATGCAGGGTTTCTGAGCTCATGCCGAATGCTAGCAATACAAATGTAGAGATCTCTACTGCCATGCTTCAGAGGGAGGTTATTTGACTGTAGTTGTTAATGAAGGTTCAGTAGCTCTCGGTAACTCACACCTGAGAGCCTCAGAGACACTTTCTGGAATGAATAGCTTGTTAATAATAATGGTAATTAGGAATGACAATGTAGAGCTGATGTGGTGTTGATTTATCTGCGTGAGGCACCTCTAACGGGTGGAGAAAGTGTGTTGTCAAATGTTACTCCCACTCGTGCTCTCTCTCTCTCTCCATCTTGTTCCCAAAAAGTCCCGGGTCGCAGATGGTGTGGGACACAGATTTTCCTAATAATCTTTTTTCTTTCTTTTTTCTTTCTTTTCTCGGAGAGTGCTTGTGGCTAAGGGATTTCTCATTTTAATTAGAGGGTTTAAGGAGATAAACCCCTTTGAAAACCGTGTCCTGTGAGAGGAGGTGCAGGTGATCCTACCAACAGAAGCTGCAAGCACATCATCAGCCAGCAAATAATTTGCATATTAGATTGGTGTCAGGTTGGCACCCATCCTGGCTGAGATGAACGCCCCTATATCTAGACTTGGCATGATGCGCGCATATCCAAATGTGTTTTCAGTATGAGGGTTCCGGGGTACTTGATCTCTCTGTTATTATATGGCCTTTAGATTTGACCCATGAGCTTAACTCAGACTAATGGAGACTCACAGGTCTGTTTTGGCATTCTGTGTGTGTGTGTGTGTGTGTGTGTGTGTGTGTGTGTGTTTAACTTTGTGCGAATGCATCGTGAATGAAAGCAGCACAGATCTCGATTTTCTTTTACATTCAATCCGACCATCAGTGGCTACTTAGTCATTTGAATTTCATCTAAAGCACATTTTCAACTAGTTGGCAGAGAGTTTGACATCAAGAGGCCCTTAAGCTCATCTATCTAGTAGGTAATTAATGTGAATTCCAACACCTAATATTAAAAATGTATGAACTATTCCCATTTGGACAAATTACATGAAGTTTGTCTGAAGTCGATGTTGGCTAATCACAGGCTCATTAAGCAGCCATTAAAACTGAATGTTGGACACAAAGTCATTTGAATTCTATGTTAAATCTGGGCTAAAGGAAAGTTTATAACTATCTCTGATAAATGTATTCACAAGGACCCTGGCAGACATTTCAGTAGAAAGAAATATTCAGAATCTCATTTAAAATGGATCAGAATATTATCACATGCTTCAGTGGTTATTGAGGTATATGTTTGACTTGCAGGTTCAATCCCACCGCATCATTCAGCTGTTTTTTTTTTTTTTTCGAAGTGTGTGAACCTTATGGATGACATATAAATCTAACAGCACAATCTGATATCTGTTCACTGAGTCATATTGTTTTACACTGAGATTTACAAGACAATGTAAGATCATTGTCAACAAATTTTCTAAGCTGTTGACAACTGTTTCAAGGCTGAATACAGCCGCTTTTAAAAACTGGTAGCTTCTAGTTCTTGAACTAATTTTGCATCCCAGATGTAAAATTTTATGTACTATTAACTATTTTTCAGCATTGAACTTTCCCAACATTGTAAGGTGATTTCATGGCCAACATATTGTTTCATTTCATTTGAAGATTTGAAAACCATATTCATGATGAACGTGTTGTGATGAATGTTGTTATTAAATGTTAAATAGACCACACATAGGAGGTTGATTAAAAAGAATGCATGTATGTGTGTGTGTGTGTGTGCATGTGTGAATTTGAGTGTGTCTTTGTAAAATGGCACAGACACAAGGCACAACGACCAAATGGTCTCTTGGCACCAGTTTCAGTGCCATAAATTAGCGCTGCAGTTAATGGTGAAGATTTTAGATGAAATGTTCTCTTTTTTGTTCCCACAAAGGCAGCCGTGCAGCCCCAAGACGATTAAATATATTGACCAAATTGAATTTAATTTATATGCACTAGAATTATCAAAAAATAAATAAAAAATTGTGAAAGGGATAGTTCACCCAAAAATGCAAATTTCGTCATAATTTACTCACGCTCATGTTGCTCCAAACATCCGTGGAACACAAAAGAAGGCAGAATGTTAGTGTCAGTCATTATTCACTTTCATTGAATGGAAAAAAGATGCAATGAAAAAGTGAATGGTGACTGAGGCCATCAGTCCCGATCGTTCTGCTGTAGCATTGAAAATGAACATAGAAATTAATTTCTGTTACAACCCTTATTCCTTTGTGAAAACAGACCACCACTTGCCTTCCAAGACATACAGAGGGTGCTGACTGATCTATCAGCCTATTGGCTGAGGTGTTTGTGTACAGCCAGCAGGGGTTAATGGTGGTCTGCTGATTGGTCAGTTTAAATTTATCAGGTCTGATTGTGATCACATGGTCAAGGATAGGATAAAACAAGACTGTAACTTGGGCTCTGGGTTCTTCTTATCTCTGGCTCTTTTTCTCTTCTCTCTTCTTGTCTCTGGCTCTTCTCTCTGGGCTCCACTCTTGGATGACTGAGAGCCCTTTTCCACCGAAATTGCGATGGTTGTCGTGCCAAGCCTGTGCTCCGCTGGTTCACGGCTGGGGCAGTCTGGAGCCTATCGTAAACCGGCTGCGCTTTTCCACTGACCTGAGATCCGAACAGTGACATAACGGGTTACTGTCTACATGGTAGTTTCACGTGACTACCTCAAACATAAACAAACATGGCACATCACAGTGTGTTTGTATACAGCTTTTACTCTTGTTTTTGAGTACATATTTAAACATATGGATTAATGCAATCCATCATTATTACATTGCTCAACAAGATTGTGAGAGATGACATCTATGCTAAAGATGATAGGTAATGTAATGACATTATATTGTATGAACTATGTCTTAACTTGCTAAGTTTTGTAAACTGTTACAGTGTAATCATTATTAACATTGGTGTAGTAGATGGTTGTATTTGGATTTTCGCCATAGCATATAATATTATTGATTGAGAATCCCACCATTTTACTTAAGAGATAGCCGCGATCTTCAAATCTTAGTGAGTACCTGGTCAAAAATCCCCTTACAGAACAAAACAATGCAAAGAAATAAGAGGACAACAGTGTAAGGAATGCTAACAAACTTGACAAATATAACAACTGGCAATTGAGTCCAAAACATCGTTGCTCCGTCCGTTGTCACTTTTGCTTATGTCCTTCTTATGGCCCCTGACTCTCTTAAGTGTTTTTCAGTTTGTTTATGATTTGGTCAATTGTCCGATTGAAGGTGGCGTGCATCATTTCATGCTGTATCTTCATTCTCGTAGAGTAGTTTTTTCCTTTGCGATCTCTCTAGTCTATCTCGGATCTTCGTAAATACCATATCGAAAGTAGAGCACTCGTTTCGTCGTGTTACCTGAATGCTTTTGATGTCTGATAATTTTGTGGGTTTTTGATTGTTGCTATAGAGAGAAGAAGTACTCCTTGCTGCCGATGGAAGCTACTGTTGTTGTTTGGGAAAACATTATCCCACCCTCCGTCCCCTGAGGTAATCGGTTCCTGCGTAGAGACCAGCAAGCTTTTGGGGCCGATGTCGAACCAGGTTTTCGGCCCGGAACGGCCTTTTCTGTGGTGGAAATGTGCGGAACAGTTTGAGATTTCGCACAGGCCCGGAACCCGCACCCGAACCATGTCGGTAGAAAGGGGCTATGAGTTTCAGGCATTTTTCAAAAGATAGTAGCATGGGATCATGCAATGCTAAGGATTTCTTTCTATTTATTTATTTTTAATTATTATTTTACTTTTTGCAGTTTCAAACAATTGATGTTCAATATACTGTACATTTAATTTACCCCAAACTATGACAGGAGACATAATTATCCTATTTTTCTTTTCTTCTGTTTCTTCTCATTAATCAATTTTGCCATAAGGGTTGTGGTAGAATGCATAAACTTCATAAAAACAGCATACTGAACATTTCAACATGCCCCACAGCTTTGAAATGCAAACAAAAACAGCTTTTCTAATTTATTATCAAGAATAGAATTTTAATTTAGGCAATATTTATGATATTCATTACATTTATAATACACAACGCTGTCGAAAAAATGGGAGAGGACACACTAAAGGTGGACAAAATAAAATGTTTATTAAAGAAAATAATATTTTATGTAATAATGACAAAAAGTAGGTTCAGTTGTTGCAAATCCATGGTAGACTGTAATCATATTTATTTTAATAAACTGCTTTCACAGAATAGCCTGTGGGATCGATAGAAGTCAAATTAAGTTCCCCAAAAACTACACTATTATGCTACTCTTAAAGACTTTTACACATGGGAGAGATTAAATTACTATAATTTCAGATGGAAGTGCTAGCCAACATGGCCAAGGTAGTAACTACATAAGTGTAACTTGGTAACCTAGTGTGATGAGGAGGGCGTGGCCGGGCCGTAAGGATGGACGCCTGGTGCTAAATTACCCTAATCAGCCTGGAGAGGGATAAAGTGAAGCCAGAGACGCCAGTTTGAGAGAGAGAGAGATGCATGCAGCCGACGAACATGTGCATTCTGCTTTTGGCCGGTAAGGCCAACAGTGAGAGCGACACACGGAGCTGTGTGTGTGTGCTGGCGAGTGTGTGCTGAAAAGCGGTTTTATGTTGTGTCAAAGTGAAAGTGTGTCCAGTTAAAGTCTTCTGTGAACTGTTCACCTGGCTCCCACATCCTCCTTCATAGGGAAAGCAGAGATCAGCCACACTGGTGCCGAAACCCAGGAGTTGGAGGAAGATGCACCGTCAGATAGCCCTCGCCACTGATGGAGGATCACGACGCAGAGGGAGTGCTCGATTTGCTGGCGCTGGAGCAGTGCGTCAGCTGGTGGCCGAAAGGGACAGCTGAGGGGTCCAGTACCATCGCCCGGCATCGCTGAGGGCCACTGTGTAGCTGGCTGAGGACCGACTGGCGGCGAGATTGTTTCTCTCTCTCTCTCTCTCTCTCTCTCTCTCTCTCTCCCCCCTCTCCCTCCCCTCGTCCTGCTCATGTTCCCAGGAGGTGGGGAAGACCATCTGGCAGTGGGACAGCCGGAAGGTTAACATCTCCCCTCCTGAAATGGGAGGAGGGGGAGGTGGGCCGGATAGGATGGCTCCCCGGCCTGAAACGGGCGATGGGGGTATGTGATGAGGAGGGTATGGCTGGGCCGTAAGGATGGACGCCTGGTGCTGAATTACCCCAATCAGGTATAAAGAGGAGATGCCAGTTCAAGAAGGAGAGAGAGATGCATGCAGCCGATGAACGTATGCATTCTGCGTTGGGCCGGAAGGCCAACAGTGTGAGCAACACACGGAGCTGTGTATGTGTGTGCCAGCGAGTGTGTGCTGAAAAACAGGTTTATGTTGTGCCCAAGTGAAAGTGTGTCCAATTAAAGTCTTCCGTGAACAGTTCACCCGGCTCCCGCTTCCTCCTTCGTTGAGAAGGCAGAGATCTGCCACACCTAGATAACCAAATACTAGCCAAGAGAACCAAATACTAAGAGAGCAAACCAGATAAATAGCTAGCTAGTAAGCCTACTGGCAGTGTCACACTAAAAATATATATTTCATAAAGGTTAAATAAAAACAGTTTAGTAAACTGCTTTCGTGTGGTCATAGTGTTACACATTTCCTTTCTTGAAAACAAACTATCCCCTTCTCCTCTTCCTCCTTTTTTGATAAGAAGAATGATTTGGAATCTTGCCAGCTAATCAAACTTTACCACCTCATCTCTGACTGGCTAAGATTCTGGCACATTATATTGCTTGTTGAGCAAGCAAGCGGTCAAAGTTATGAGCGCACATAGAGTGGGTAGAAGGAGAGATCGAGTGAGATGTTGCACACGCAAAAAAAAGGAGAGTTACATACATTTTTAGAATTATGTGCAAATTTACATTCAAATAAACTTTTCAAGTGCAAAATTTATTTTTTCCCCTCAAAATTAATTCATCTTTGCAAGAAGATACATTGCTTTACAAAACACACATACAAAATACCTTTTTGTGTGTTCAAAATATCATCTTGCCTGTGCAGAACATTTTTGTGTGCTCAAAATTTGGCGTGCGCAGAATTGTGGCACACATATAAATCCATATAAGGCCAGACTCTAGCTCTCAATTTCATCTCTCTCTCTACCCTTTCTCTCTCTTTCTATCCTCCATTCTCTCTCACTCAGGTAGTGGTTTCTTATACATATTTCATACATCCCATTTTTAACTATTTTATCTAAACTGTAACCATCTGATTTTACCTTGTAAGACTTTACTGTTATTATACATTTTCAACTTAATCTATGTCAAGTTTCTAACACTGTGTAAAAAATATACTTTCAAGTGCTCCATAGTGCATAACAATAAGGTCATAGTACGGCTCTAAATAATGCTCTCCCACATTTGAATTATTAGCTATTCTAACTGCACTTATTTCTGTCATTGGTATAATTAGCAGAAGGTGGTAGACAAGAAATGCAGAGTTTTATTCCATCTTGCTGTTAACATTTATTCAGTCACCTGGGCATTCTTACAGCTTGAACCACTGTAGTGGAAAAAACCCACCTTATGTGCCTAACATGTTCTTTTGGGTTCCACAGAAGAATGTAATTGTTCTGACTTTTTTTTTTGCAGAAAATTCCTTTCTTTGGAAAATTAGTTTTGACTTGAATTAAACCAGTTAATTTAGATGTAACCACATGAAGCACATTTTCAAGGTTTTCTGAAAACTGATTTTTTTCCAGCGTACTTTTTTAATAAAAATGTTGAATTTAAAGGAATATTCCAGGTACAACACAAGTTAAGCTCATTTGATAACATTTGTGGCATGATGTTGATTACAACACAAAATTTTCTTTAAAAAATGGAAGTGAACGGGGCCAATTCATAAATGTTCAAATACTTAAAATAAAATACAAGATGTAAACAGTAAACAAAACCTTTGCTGTGTAAAGTTATATCCAATTTTACAACTTTGCCATGACGACTAAACACCATAAACCTAAAGCCTAAAAAGAAAATGTAAAAACAACAATTTAAACAACTTTAAAGCTCAAATAATACACAAGCTTTAACAAAAGAATTGTTGTAAGTGCTTTTATAAAATTATAAGCTTCACATTTCTGCCTTTAAACCCTCCAAAAATTGGCCCCATTTGTCTCACTGTAACCTCAATTTTTGCTTTTTTAAGAAAGGAGGGACGATTTAAAATAATTTTTTTGTGGTATCATCAAAATGAATTAATGCCACAAATGCTGAAGACTGAGCATAACTTGTATTGAACCCAGAATATTCCTTTAACCAAAATCTGAATATTTTATGCTGCCCAAACCATAAGTATTTTATCTTTTGATTTATTGCAATTTTATCCCCCTCAGTATGGCCATTAGAGAAACAAACACACAGTGATCAAAACCGAACAAACTAGTTTTTACTCAACAGTTGAGAGATATAGTTTTCATGCAAGCATCAATGATTCAAACACATTTCAAAAACTTCCAGTGTCAAAACAGCATGTCACATGTGCACATTTCTCATTGTCTTATTGTGTCAGATGAAAACAGCTTCGCCCTGGTGTGATGAAGCATAGCTTTAAGCAAGGCTGCATTCATTTCTGTTTTAATAAAACATTTTTAGATTCCATCAAAGTGGTAGAAACGTGTGGGAGGATTATATAAAAAAAACAAATAAAAAAAACAAGATGGTGCACCATAAACAGGCAGGCAGGTGTTGATGATGCAAATGAATCAGATGACAGATGGTTAGCGACTCCATCACTTACTGTGTGGATAATGGATAGAGGTAATCAAATCCCTCTGTGAATTCGGGACTTTCTTCAGAACTTTCTCCATCTATATCACCATCAAACACTTCCTGAGAGATGCTGCTCCACTGGAGGGTGGAATCAGCATGGTGTAAACTTCTAAAGAGACAATTTTGTCACAAATGTTCGCTTTCCTGTTGCCTTTAGGTGTCAACCCCTTTGAGAAGTCACAGACATGATAATGAAGCTAAAACTCTGTAAACAGCACATCCTGTGTTTAAAACTCTGAATATGTCTGAAAATCCCATTAAAACATACAAAGCAAACAAACACATTACAGACCTTCTGAGAGATGTCCTTGGTACCAATCTATAACACAAACCGTCTTTAGGGTTGAGAATCAGAACCTCTTTATTACTCGTTATTAATATTCACAGCTGACCCTGCTGAAAAAAACAAAACGTTTTAATCCAGCATAAACTGGTTTGCAGGTTTTAGCTGGTCTCCGAGCCTGGCCAGGCTGGTCTGTTTGCTGGTTTTAGAGAGGTTTGGGGTACTTTTCCACTGGATAGGTTGGGAGTCCAGCTGTTCTCCCAGCTAGACCAGCTGAAGACCAGCTTGGACAGGTTGGGAGACCATCTTAAACTAGCTAACATCAATGTAATCCAGCTAAAACCAGCAAAGCACCTTAGTCTGGTTTAAGCATTTTGTTAATTCTACCAGTAAATTTAATTAAATAAATAAATAAACAAATACAATTCTGGAACCAAATGATTTTGAGTTTTTGAACAGTTCTTGACCATTTTCATGAAGAAAAAAAATATTTTGAAATGGAAGTGGAATTTGAATCGGAACCAGAATCATTAAATTCCTTACGATATGTTAACATCTATGTACAATGAATGAAGTTCATGTGCACATGCATGTTCAGCTTTACATCATACATAAAAGATGAACAAATACAGTTGAAGTCAGAAATTTACATACACCAGCCAAATACATTTAAACTCAGTTTTTCACAATTCCTGACATTTAAAGGAGTAGTTCACCCAAAAATGAAAATTTGCTGATAATTTAATCACCCTCAGGCCATCCAAGATGTATCTGAGTTTCTTTCTTCATCAAAACAGAATTTAAGACTTTTAGGATTTCATTTCAGGCCTCCTCCTCTAAACAATGCAAGTGAATGTCCTCCATTTTTTGACGGTCCAAAATGCATATTTAGGGTGCATCAAAATAATCCACACGACTCCAGTCGACAAATAAAGTTCTTCCGAATGCAAACGAGTGATTATTTTGAGAAACAAAACAATACTTATACACTTTTTAACTACAAATGTTCGCTTCCGTACATCTCTGTGACGTGCGCTCATGAGAGGGATGACGTAAGCTCGTTGGTAAGGTCACGCGTCACGTGGAGGAGGAGTCAGGAAGCGCGTCATTGTTTACAAGAGAAACTTGTGCCATTCACAAACCAAAACAGTCCAAAACAATTTAAAAACAATATAAAATAAAATTAAAATAATTTCCAAATAATAATAATAATAATAAAAACAATGTAAACAATGACGCGTTTCCTGACTCCTCCTCCACGTGACGATTTTCTGGAATTTTCCAAGCTGCTTAAAGGCACAGTTAACTTAGTGTATGTAAACTTCTGACCCACTGGAATTGTGATATAGTCAATTAAAAGTGAAACAATCTGTCTGTAAACAATTGTTGGAACAATTACTTGTGTTATGCACAAAGCAGATGTCCTAAATGACTTGCCAAAACTATAGTTTGCTAATATTAAATCTATGGAGTGGTTAAAAAATTAGTTTTAATGACTATGTAAATTTCTGACTTCAACTGTAGCTGATGTTTGTTACTAAAATCCCATGTGTATCTTTTAGGTTTGTTCATTTAAAATGCTCTTGTAGGAGACTTTTTGCACAGACCTGCAAAAGACATTTTAAATCTCTAATGGGTAAATTATCCAATTTAAAAACCCCATAAACTATCTCCTCACATTCCACGAAACATAATAAAAATGTCACAGACAGCTAAAAGTGACATGTGCATTAACAGAATAGACTCATCTCCTTCTATTTGACCCACTACTCTGTAAAGCTGATGAATGAATCTGAAGGGAGAAGCTGCAGTTTGAAACATAGCCCTCAGAATACGTTGAGCATATGTTACGTTCAGCTGAAACCATCACAAGATTTGTGATCAGTTTAGGCCTATGGGTGATTTCTCAATTTTAGAACAATTCTAATGAACCTCTCAAACATGTTTGCAAATTGCTGTCACTTCATAATTGTTCCATATGCACATGGCAACAAACTCTCCTTAATTTTAAAATGCCAAAAAAATATATATATATTTTTTTTACATTCTTAACATTTCTTTGACATATTTTTCAACAAAGCTAAAAAATGTTTACACTGTTAAATTCATTAATCAATAAGTTTGTATACTCCATATATGAACATATGTACACTTAAAGGAACAGTTCACAGTAAAAGCAAAGTTCGGTCATCATTATTATTCATTAAACCTATTTTTTATTTTTTATGTAGAACAACAACAGCTCATTGATCACATCTATAAAGCTACAAAAGGACAAAAACAACCATAAAATAACTCCCACTAAAAAAAATAACATCATGAAGGTGAATGAATAATGACAGAACCGTTGGATGAATTATTGGATAATTATTCCTTTAAACAAACTTTGTACTCATTGTTGGCCCATTCAACCAATTACACTATCTATTGTACAGCTGTCTTCTGCAACCTTAAAGGAATGTTTTTAGTTCAATACAATATTTGTGAATGTAAAAAAGTCTGCAAAGTATCAAAAATCAAAGTGCACGACAAATGGAGTTATTGACTCCCAAAAGAAAGAACCAATTCTCAACACCTGAAACGAGTCATTAGTCATTCCAGACTTACTTCCTGTACTAACCTACGTAATTTGGTAACAAAATACCCGCCTCTGGTCTCCACTGGCTGCTTGCGAACAGCTTTGACCCGCCCTCAAACACTACACTAAGCGGTAGACCAATCACAACAGACTGGGACATCTGACCAATCAGAGCAGAGTAAGCTCTTTGAAAGGAGGAGTTTAGAATGAATCCTTTAGAACGGATCATTGAACGAGTTGTATTTGACACTGGGAAAAAAAAGGTAATGCTGCAATTTAAATTATGAGCAATTTAAAGTGTTTTTTGACCTTGGATGCATGTAAATCTATTGTATGAGAACTTTAAAATAAAATTAGGCACGTTTAAAAACCATAATAGGTGCTCTTTAAGGCAATTGCAATGTAAGTGAATGGTGCCAGTCCAAAAACATGAAAATACTCGATGTTTTAAAATTATGGCCACAAGACATAAAACATATATGTGTTGATGTGATTTTAATGTGATAAAATAGCTTTCTAACCATATATGTGTAAAGTTTAAAATTCTAAAATTACAACTTTATTGTCATGACGACATAATGCAGGTGATCCCAGTAAGTGATTTTATAACACTCAAATGTAGAACTGTGATTTTATCGCACGCAGATTATGTTAACACATGTCATTTTTACATCTTGTGACTATATTTTGTAAACTTTGTGTATTTAAATGTTTATGGACTGGCCCCATACACTTCCATTGTAAGTGCCTTTCTGTAGCCGTCATTTATACATTTTTTAAACAAACAAGTCAAAGTTATTTTCTCTGAGAATCAACATTTTGCCACATAAGCTGTTGATTGAGATAAACTTGTATTGAACCTGGTACATTCTTTTATTTATTTATTTTTTCTGATTTTCTCCTCTTTTTCTCCCCAGTTTGGCATGCCCAATTCCCAATGCGCTCTAGGTCCTCGTGGTGGCATAGTGACTCATCAATCCAGGTGGCGGAGGACGAATCTCAGCTGCCTCTGCGTCTGAGACCGTCAATTCGCGCATCTTCTAACGTGGCTTGTTGAGTGCATTACCGTGGAGACATGGTTACTTTGGGCCTTTTGTGGAGGCTTCACACTATTCTCTATTCTAAAGTTCTCTGCGGCATCCACGCACAACTCACCACGCGCCCCACCGAGAGTAAGAACCACATTATAGCGACCACAAGGAGGTTACCCCATGTGACTCTACCCTCACTAGAAACCAGGCCAATTTGGTTGCTTAGGAGACCCGGCTGGAATCGCTCAGCACACCGGCACATTCTTTTAAATAGCATGTTTACATTAGAGTCATGACTTAGTGGTTAGTGTATGTGGCTTTGTGGTGCTCATGTGGGTGATGTGAGTTTGAATCTGACTCTCAGCATTTCTCCATCCTGTTCTACTTCATACCTTTTCTTCCTACCATTTCCTATATTCTTGCACTTATACTATGAATAAAATGCCAAAAAGACACTTTTTTATCTCAAAATATAAGATGATGATCAGGTACTGCAGAAATATACTGATGCAAACACACTGATGTCTGCTTGGATGAGTGTGTTTGCATGAGTGTTTTATGTGGGCTGGGTTGTGATGGTATCCTTGGGCCTTTTGTGCCAGTCTGTGCTGTTACACCTTGCTGCCTGCTAAGATTGCCCTGCAGGGACAGCAGGTAACACAGTCTGCCAGCCCCAGAGAGCTGCAAGTCAGGGAAGGCTGCCAACAGAATACCCAGGAGAGGATGGAAGGGGCCGAGGGCAGGAACATACACACAGACACACTCACAGCCTTCCTCTGGAGCTCATTACAGCAATACCTCAACATGATAGAGCAAATGTGGGTTGTGCTCCTACAAAACCACATACTGCAGTCTGCTTTCAGATGATCTGCAAGGAAGAGCGAGTCTGTGTGTGTGTGTGTGTGCATATATGCCACTTTTTTTTTATTTTTCATTTCCATCTCTAAATATCAGTAGATGGTAGAATGTAAATGAGATGGTTATTACAGCAACTTTCATCAAGCCGGGTTGGAGAGACTTCAATAGGTTGATGAATATGCATGCAAATTTGTTAATTAAGTTAATTATTCTGCTGAAAATTCATTTGTCTTCCAAGGACTTCTCTAGCAATGATTTTAACATGTTTCTCTCATTAGTCATACTCCATGCTATTTAAAATCACTTGGGTCCACTTTTTAAAAGTTTGACACTGTTGGAATGAGAATGGAAAATTAAAATAAGAACATGAAATGGAAAGAAAAAGAAGGATTTTTTTCAGTGCGAACATTACTAACTTAGATCCTGCCTTTCAGAAAAATAAAAATTCAAATAAACCAAAATCTTGATGCATTTTAGACACACATGATAGCATCAGAGGGTCAAATATAATGTTATTTTGACTAACAGTGGCATTTATTACCTGTAAATTGTTTTCTGAAAGTTGCATATATTTTGAGTTGAAAGCATTGCCATTCTTTGATACAACGAAGCACAATTTCAAATACACTGTAGAGTAACATTGGCTATGAAATGAGACTTGGAATTGACTATTGGAAGAAAAAAAAAATAAGACTCTAATTGGAATTAATGTGTACAGAGAACAAAATCAGAGCAAAATGCATGTGTCAAAATGCAGTATTTACATTGGCTTAATCGTACTTTAAGATAGTGGAAGTGGGATCATGTTGTTACATATTAAGACTGTTTGTACAAGACAAGTGTTTGTTTAGTCAATTAGGATCTTAATAGTAGCCTAGGGTCTGCCTCAATGGCAGTTACGGTTGTCTTTATCGGTAAATTTGCATGAAAACACAGGATTTTTTCTTTGCAGATGCCACTTAGTTTGATATTTTGCCATGTAACAGAATGAAATTCATACATTTTAGGTGTGGATTAAGTGCAGAATTAATTTTTGGGGCCACTGTATACACATATAACTAATCAATACAACAAAGCACAAAGTACTTTATGCAGGAGTCAAATTATAAACATTGGTCACATACATTCTTTTATTGCAGACACATAAATCACGAAAAAAAAGATAGAAAAAAGAAAAGAAAAGATCTTTCCCAACCCACCTAACAGAACAAGTTAGGCTACCATTTTATAAAGAATATCCAGGGTTTAAATCGCCATTTACCAAGATTACAGGGTGTGCGTGTTACTTCGTCATGGCAACAAAGTTGTAAAATTGGATATAATTTGACACAGAAAAAGATAGTAAGCAAAGTTATCATACAAGAATCATGTTACCACGTAAATTGTTTACGTCTTGTGGCTATACTTTTGAAACAGTGAGTATTTTAACATTTACAGATTGGCCCCCATTCACTTCCATTTAAGTTTCTCACTGTAACCAGGATTTTTGCTTTTTTAAAGAAAATGTGGGGCAAGTCAAAATACGTTTTTGTGGTAATCAACATTATTCCACAAATGCTGTCCATTAAGCTTAACTTGTACTGAACCCAGAATATTCCTTCAAATGTTAGAAACAAATATTAAAATAATGTTAATGGGACATCCTTTTAATGTTATTAGCAAAATAAAGAACATCCTTATAACGTTATAATTATAATGTCAATTGAGATTTTTTGGACATTTTCATTTTTTCAGGAATATTATGCTAGCCTTGAAATAGCGTTTCAAAGATGTTATCTCTACTAAAAAAATCCAGCATTGCTGGTCACCAGTTTACGTAGTGTTTGGTGTGCTTGTCCCCCAGCATGGCATGCTGGTGCCAGGCTTTTTAATTAGCTAAACCAGCTTCACCTGAAAGACCATGCTGGTCAACCAACTTCACCAGCTGGGTTTTGCTGGTGAAAAACATGGCTATGCTGGTCCACCAGCTAGACCAGCACCAAACCAGCATTAACCAGTTAGACCAGCATGGGAATTGCATACTGGTTAAGCTGGATTTTTTTTTTAGTAGGATAAGAAAACATGGACATTTCATATTCCCACAACCCCAATATAATGTGTTTGAAAACATTTTGAGAGCATAAATTTGTTAGCTGGTATAGCTGCAAACATTACAATACTGAAGTTCTAGTCCAAGGCAGATGGACTGTATTCAGTCTTGTCTATATGTCTGTCTGTCTGAATGCCATGTGCCTGCCTGATTTTGTGTGTGTGTGTGTGTGTGTGTGTGTGTGTGTATCTAGTTGTCTGTCTGTGTGTGACAGGAGGCTGTAAATCACTTGAAATCTCTCAGATTCAGTGAGCAGCTAGGCTGCTCCATAGGGGGCCTTCATCTTCTCCTTTCTCAAAACACGCTCCCATACTGCAACAGACCGGGCCCGACACATTACAGCAGCAACTGGCCAAAAACATGCAGAGACACATGCACATTCTGCATGTTTGGAGAATATCGTAGACAGACAGATTGTGAAAGCCCATGAAAGCTTATGAGTTTAAAGACAATATAACTCGATGCATAATAGAAATGCCTGACATACACAGATCGTCGAAGTCCTGAAATTTTACAGACATACTGCATTTGTTTTTTAAAAGTTATTTGCTCTGTTCCAAACCTTTGTGAGCTGCCTTGCAACCCATTGCCAACATTCTCAGACAGCATCCAAACTAAAATGGAATCTCCAGGGTTGCTGCACATAAAAAAAAAAAAAAAAGACCTGAACAAATCAAATGAATACCATATGTCCATACAATCTCAAAATAATTCATGCATCACAGATTCTTTTAATAAAACAGGCTGAGGCACACCGTAGAACTTGTAACCCTGCTCAACACCAAAACAGGGTATATGCATGTTTAAAACGCAAGATATGTTTTCCATGTTTTATATAAGCATGCAACACATGCAGACAATGTATACTTAGCCTTTAGCAGTTTAATAATCGTGTTATATAAAGATTCAAAATTAAAGAACTCAACAGATGACGATTAAGACTTTTGTCATATATTTAAGATATTTAAGACATTTATGGCCTTAATAAAAAAAAAAAATTAAAACATTATTTAAAACATTTTAAAACTTTTACAGGACCCACAGGAACCCTGATCTCATCAATGACTGATTTGGAACCTTTACATAGGAATAATTCAGCCAAACATGTAAATTTGTTGTCATTATTTGCTCACTCTAATGTCACTCCAAAACCCTGCTGTTATTTTTTCCAATGACACACTAAAAGGACAATTTTGGAAGAATATGTACACTACTCTTTTCTATACAGTTCAAAATGACTAAAGCTGAAGGACACCATAAAGGACATAAAAGTAGTCCATATGACTTGTGTGCTACATTCAATTTTTTCTGAAGCTTATGTGCCAAATTGAATATGCGGAATTGAGTGTGGGATTTGAGAGCTGCAGTGGAAGATCTTCAATTAAATAATAACAATTTTGGTCTGTTCTTCACACAAAGTTATAGGATGGTTTAAGAGGACTCGTAAAATAGTGCGTTGTAAAATAGCAAGTTGTACGGACTACTTTTATTGGATTTATTTATTTATTTATTTTGGTCATTTCAGTTACCTTGAAGGATACATGCAATGCTACCTTAGCATTCAGTCAAAATTAGATGTCTTAGAAGACTACTATTTGGAACAGCCTCCATTTCGGAAGCACCCCTGAAACCCCTAAAAAAAAAAAAACTGCCGCTCACAAGGTTTACTTTAATCACTATTTTTTTTTTTTTTTCTCTCTCTCTCCAGTCAAAGCAGTAAAACATTCTCTGGCTGACTTTATTAAGCTTCACACAATGTGTCCATGATGACCCACAAACCCCTGAGGCACACATAAAAATGGCACGAGTAGTAATTACCATCCAGCTTGTTGTGTCTTACCAATTAACCCTGTATACATCTGAAAATCATATTTAAGAAATTTTTGCATACATATGGTGCACAGAGACATTCTCAATGACTCTCTTCACATCTTTAAAAATGGATCACTCAGAAAAACATATTGAGGCAGAGCCAGACCATCCGTTTCACTGGCAGCTGCCGACACCGTGAGCATGAGCCAATGAAAACATAAAGTCCCCTGTTTCCTCTTTTAATTGGGATATTTTAGTGCTATTAGCAGCAAAAGGCTGGGTATGCACCAAACCTCCACCCCAAAACATTGCAAATGCAGATGTGCACCCATCATGGCCACTGGACCAGGTAGGCATTCAATTGTGAAACTCAGGTGTCTCTGAAACGAGATCATACAAAGCCATGGATGTATCTGGCAACATGCTCAGTTAATGAAGGTTGAGCTAAGACTAGAACAGAGGAACTGGATGGATGCCATCATTTTAAGGAGCTGCTGTTTTGAGGATGAGTGGGGGGTGTTGCAGCTCTCAGGGACTGACACCATATGTTATGTCAGCATTCATTACAGTTTTATAGAGGCCTACAGTGCTTTGCTTTCAACAGAATATTTTATGTGTTTATATAGAATGTATCTGCTTAAAGATGTGCGCTGAAAACAGTTTTAATATTTGATATTTAATCTATCCAAAATGATAAATCGGCAAGGTAGTTGTACACCGATGTCAATTATGTATCGCCACCTAGTGGTTTCAATCGTAATGACATATTGATTAATTCGTACAGACAGCGTTCTAGCAGATCAGGAAAGAAGAAAAAAAATTAACAAAATGGAACTCCTCTCTTGTTTCTCAAAGGAACAAAGAATCTCAATAATCCACACAAGTGTGACAACATTTAACAGCAGTGAGAGAATTTGTGTTTATTTATGCTTTATAAAGGTAGGCCAGGGCTAGTTGTCACACTGTTTACTAAACTCAATATTTCTCAGTGTAGGTTTATTTTATTTATTTCTGTAGACATACACTATTTTTTATTTTTTTTTACTGTCATTGCCCAGAAAAAAGATACAGGTCATTTAACATGCAGGATATCTTTCACACTATATGGGGTAAGTTGTCACAGTGGAAACCTGTGCATTGACACTAATTTGAGAAAAAATACTCTTTGAAATATGAAATACTATCTAAAAAAATTAAAAATCATAAAAAGTCATCATAATGGCTTGTCAGCAAAATGTAAACATTAAAACAATTACTGCTGCAAGAGAAAAGCCATTTATGCAATCAGACTTTTAACACAAAACCTTATCATTACTGAGATATTGTCCTTGTAACAACTTCCCAATGTGACAACTAGCCCCAGTCTCCTCTAGAGATTTAAAATACTTAGTAATGTCGAGACTTGACTGGATTAGATTATGCTGGTTATATTTAATTTTGCTGTTTGACCCTCAAATCTCCACACCTGCAACAATCAATTGTAAGAATTCATAAATGCTATTTATTTTTCATTTATAATTCAAACTGTGAGCAGTCTAAAGCCATGCATGTCTAGGCCATCCAATAGATAGATACTAGACAGACAGATAGATAATGCAATTAAATGCCTTATGAGTTGAATCAATGCTAATAGAAAGGTGAGTGTAGAGGGGTGAATGCTCGGGAATGCAATAGCACACAAAACAATAACAGCTGGTCGGCCTCTGGCTAAACACAAACAAAAATAATGGAATCTGCCGACTGCCAGACGGGCATTTACCAGTTCTGCCCAATATCAAGCTCTCATGTGGAATTAATACAAATGCATGCAAAGTCATTCCTTGCCTTTTTCATATTTTAACACACAATGAATGCATACACTCAGTGAGCTGCAAAATAGCTTTTAAACTTCTTTAAAAAGAAAGTTTTTAAAATGCCTCAGTCACCATTCACTTTCATAGTATCCCCCCACCCAATACAACGAAAGTGAATGCTGACTGAGGCAAACATCCTACCTAACATCTCATTTTGTGTTCCATGGAAGAGATAAAGTCATACAGGTTTGGAACTACATGATGGTGAGTAAAAGATGACATAATTTTAATTTTTGTGTGAACCATGCCTTTAAGTGGAAGAGATCTGATTGTTCAGCTTTGAATGGACTCACTGCGGGAGGAAGAAAACAATAAAGCATTAAGAACAGGAAGTGTGTGCTGATGAATGGGAGACATCCATCATTAACTCTGAATGTTTGTCTGTTGGAGGTAATGGAGTGGAGCGGAGAGGACGGTGGACAGCCCCAGGCATCCACACGTGCTCCGTCTGTTTCTCTATCTTTCTTAAAGACACCAGCCTTTAAAGTTACTGAGACCAGAACTCACCAACCAACTCTTAATGGACAAACTGCGTCTTTTGGCTTTTATAAGTTGGACTCGGAAAAACAGACTCTTCCAGAAGTAATGTGACATCATTCATAGAGGACGTTTAAAGCATGCTACCAAATTGAAATCATGTTTATAATCAGTTCTCATAGAATTTAGAAAAGTCAGGGAGGATTAAAGAATAGAATACAAATCTATCCTAATAATAATACGATTAAGCAAGCAATTCTCTAGCATGGCTTTTATGGGCTTTTTGCCTTTTCACATAAGAAAGTTGAGTGACAGGAAAGAGGATTTTGAAAATTCAAACCTTCATCTGTGCGAGTCCATACATAACCCACTGTGCCCATGGCTCCATCAATATAAAATGTTTTTTTTTAGATGTTACATTAAGTGTAAAGTTAGAACTTAACATTTTTAAACACTGTTTGAAAGAAAGCATTGTGTAAAAGATTTGCCATTCAGATTAAATATACAAACACAAGTTTTCACCCAAAACTGAAAATGGACAATTTCCCAACCTCACGTTGTTCAAAACTCGTATGGCTTTCCATACAACCATACAACTCTTGTTGTTAAATCCAGTTCTTCTGAAGTGATCCATTCGATTGGTTGAGAACAGACCAAAATATCACTCCTTTTCACCATACATCTTGCCATTGCAGTCTCTAAACACGATCATTTCAAGCTCAATTATACTTCCTAGTGCTTGACATGTGCAGAGCACTAGAGTGCGCTAGAAAATGTAACAGAGCTTGAAATCACGATTGCCAAAGAGACTGCTGATGTCAAGACTTGTTATATTTTGGTCTGTTTTCACCCCCAAACCAATTACATAGTTTCATAAGACATGCATTAAACCACTGGAATCTTATGGATTACCTTTATTTGCTTTTTTAAGCTTCAACATTTTAGTCACCATTCACTTGCATTGTGTGGACCTACAGAGCGGAGACATTCTTCTGAAAACTTTTGTGTTCTGCAGTAGATAGTCATACACATCTAGGATGGCATGAGAGTGAGTAAATGAGAGAATTCTCATTTTTGGGTGAACTATTCCTTTAAATTTTCTGTTGTTTCTCAACAAAACCTATAATATGCCCTCAAAAGACTTGGAATATGACATGAGTCAAATGTATTTTTTTAAACTTTAAAGTCACTATCAACTGCCGTTGTTTTGAAAAGATGGACCAGTATATTCTATAAAATATATCCTTTGTGTTCTGCATCAGATAATCACATGGGTTTGAGGGCAAGTAAATGACAGAATCTTTCTTTGTGGGTGAATTTTCCTTGAACTTTTTTTGTACATCTTCATTTCTGTTTAACATCTTAACATCTTAAATTCTGATACTTAGACACCACTGCAGATTAAAGATCATCATATGTCTGCTTTGGCCAACCAGAACAAAGCTTCTGAATGTGATACATTAGGTCATGTGCTTGTCTAACAGGAAAGAATGGCTAATTTCCTCTTCAAGTGTAGGGCCTAAACAAAGTCTTTTTAGCAAGTCACTTCACTCGGCGGCCATCTTTGGAACGCTCCCAGGGAGCTACTTTTCTATGTAAACAAGCGGTATGCAGCTCCTTTCTACTTAAAATGGGGGAAAAAGACCAAAATCTCCAAAACGGTTGGTTAAGATTATGATCAAAGAACATATTTCAAACCAGCAGTAAAATCTGACTACAATGGTATCACAAATTGTGCTTCTTTACCTCAGATTATGCTAAAAAATAAAATTTTCCCATCCTGTATAGCTAATGCGTATGCCCGTTCTCGAGTTGATTGACAGGCAATATCTGCATCTAAAAGGTGATTGGCTCTTTTACCAGAAGGCGGGACTTCCTTTCTACATCTGTTGACCATTGGGCATTCCAAATTCTCCCATCATTTAAATAGAAGTGGCCCATCTCCGCTAAATAATCTCTGGCCTCAACCAACACTGAACCAGCCATAGTAACAGAAGAACTTCTGTGCAGGGCTGCATGGATAACTCTTTCATTAAGGGCATCAAATTACTTGCGTTCACTTATTTTGTCAGAATCTACACAACTATGCTGGACCCATGCACAAGCATTAGTTGATACGGTTTATTTGCTAAATAAATTTTAACTTGTTTCCGCATTATGTGCATCCTTATGAACATACTGCTACGCAAGTCTGTAATCAGGTACGCAAACAGCAAATTTTTGGTGGTTGGGAGAAAAAGAAAAAAAAAAACAAAACACAGATGTGCAAAGTCACATAACTTTATTGTCTTTAATAAAAAGATATCTTGCAATTGTTTCTATCGTAAAACATTAGCTAGCATCAGCAACAAAAACTCGAGTCTAAATCAGACCAGCCTGGAATTAGCGGCCTGCTTGAGGTCATTGTGAAGATTTCAGCTAGGAATGATTGCAAAAAAATAAAATAAAAATAGCTTTATCCTGCTGTCAGTATTGTAAGAATATGGTCAAAAAAAAAAAAAAAAAAAAAAAAATGTACATACTAGGATTGCTACATGCTCGTGCAGTCCTTTTCAATCCCCCGGAGGGGCAATCATTTTAAAAACCATGAACCTTTAACTGTTCCTCCTTTACGATGTTGATCTATAAAACAAGAAAATAAAAATGAGCAACTCTCCGAGATTTGGGCTGCAACTGAATCAAACCAATTTAAACTAATACATTCTAGAAAGACAAAAAAAAATATGCTTGCCTCTAACAGAAATTGGCAGATGTTCTTCCTCTGGTCACCCTGTAACTGAATCACCTCTCCATACTCTGGATGCTCAATCACTGTACCATTGCAGGCAAATTTCTATAGAACAACATAGTCCAAGATTAGTCCATGCCAAATAATTAAGATTTTTGGGGGTACAATATTGAATGTTGGAAAACACCTTTTTGAAAGCTTTCACCAGCTTCTTTTTATCATAATCATCTGCTATTCCTTGCACAGTAGTCAGTGTTTTGCGGCCGTTCCGCTGCTGTATCCTTATATGTATTTTATCCTCTGTCCCAGCCGGGAGCAAGTCATCACCCTTAGTTGCATCAGCAAAGGGATCTATTGGATGGTATAGGACAGAATAGACATAAACATAACCATTAAACATCAGCTAAAGACCAATTAAACATATGAACAACCTTAGAAAAGCATCTACAGGTCTCATAGCTACAGTACTAGATTAATAAAGGCATAGGGTTGAAGATAGATTGTCAATGTTGCACAATAGGAGTGAACCCAGAAGGAAATCAAAGCAGACGCGTTTTTTGTACTCCTGATTGCTTGACCAATATTCTGAGCATTAATGTTTTTTTGTTTATTGGATTAAGTCTATTATACATGTTCAGGACTCCCAATCGACTTCCTTTGTTTTAATAATGACCTATTGGTATTTTCTACCCCCTTACACTCACAGATCTTTCTGCATTCTTAGATTTAAATGCATAAATATGATTTCTGTTCTCTAGATGATTTTAATCATTTGAACTATACACTGCACAATGGTTCAAACGGATTCTCATGCACGCAGTGTGTAAACTCGCGCACGAGACGTAGTTACTCACCGAAAGACTGGAGGTTCTGTATATTGGACATGCGATATTACTCAGATAACTTCAACAGATGAAAGATGTCGGCGATCACAGCCGCTTGGAGAGCTTTAGATGTGTAGTTATTGTTTTTAAAAACAGCGTCGAATCAGGGAGCGGCTGTTTATAATATGCCTGATACAACTTCCAACGAGTCTCTGAGCAGGACACGGAAGTACTTTAATGCGAAACAGAGCGCGATGACAAAGGGCTTTAAATATATTTCCAAGTGCACTTGATTTAGATCTTTTACAAAATCGATATATAGGGTATAAATTCAGGAAATAATGCTCGGGCTACAGCAATGGACTGAAAAAAAAAAAAAAAAGAACTCTATTTTCTAACGTGTTACACTATATATATATATATATATATATATATATATATATATATATATATATATATATATATATATATATATATATATATTAATAAAATAATATTTGATGTGATCTCCCATTCAATCCCATTCACCGCTATATATATATATATATATATATATATATATATATATATATATATATATATATATATATATTCAGCGGTGAATGGGATTGAATGGGAGATCACAGCAAATATTATTTTCACTTACTCATTTGCTCCAAGACCAAAAGAAAAAAATACACTCTTACGTTTTAATGACTTTACAGAATTCAAATACATAAATAAATAAAATTTAAAAAAAAATAGAGGGAGCGGTGGATTAATGGGAGAAGATGGCCAAATTTACTGTCTCTCAGCAGCTGTAATCTAAACCCCCTCGCAGCTGTGGTAATTAATTATTTAAAACTAATTCCTGGGTAATATAACACAAAGCATAATGTTATAAATTTACACTTAATATTTTAAAAATGTATAATATAAAAAAAAATCGCGAGGTTTACGCTGCTAAATAAGTCGGAAACGAAAGGACCCGGAAGTAAAGCTAAGCAATCGCTAAACTGGTTCCTCAATTTGCTTCTAAACAGAGTATGCTTTCATTTTGTTATATTGTCATTATAAAACAAAGAATTTAGAAATATATTTGGCCCGAAATGTTAAATAATATATATTTAAAAACAATAATAGTTGTATAATTTTGCCTTTTACACCAGGCAAACAGTAAGCTATTTAAATGGATGAACAAAGCCAATGAAATCTGCACACAGTCAGTAACACTAGATGGCGCTAAAAAGCGTTTAGAGTTTTTATTAGAATAAGAAGAAGAAGAAGAAAGGCTTTATTATTGTCACACATTATACATTTTTCATATATACAGTGAAATTTCTTTGTTTTCACATATCCCAGCTAAGCTGGGGTCAGAGTGCAGGGTCAGCCATGATACGGCACCCCTGGAGCAGATAGGGTCAAGGGCATTGCTCAAGGGCCCAACAGTGGCTGAGTAACCCAGAGCCTTTAACCACTGAGCCACCACTGCCCCAAGTGGTGCTTGCAAAGCATAGAATCACTATTATAATCTCACATATGTATTATTAGTCTTCCGTACACTAACTCGTCCCGCACCGTTTGTCATAGACCCACAAATGAGGTGTCAAAACCCCTGGGGAGGAAAAAAAAAAAAAAAACAGTCTCAAAAAGTCCCATGAGGTACTATGAGAAAGGATTTTTTTCCTACAATGACAAATCAATGCAAGAAATTTGTCAGATCATATCTCCCAATCAGAATGTTGTTAAGACATGGGGGCAGGCTCATTTCACTCGGGCTACAAATCAGTCTTTAAGTATCAGCTTGGAAATGGCGTAGCCACGCCCTAGCAACCATTTACAGCACCCTAGCAACCGCCCCCATAGACTTCTATTCAAAATGGCTCAGAAGGATATCTTCAGAAAAGAATATCGTAGACACTTGGATATTGGCTCTTTTGAGTCAGGTTAGTAAGCAGCCAATAAGAATCACTCTGGTCACTGGCTTGCCACGCTGTAGCAACCATTTAGGGCACCCTAGCAACCAAACCCCATTGACTTCCATTCAAAATGGCTGAGAGTGATATCTTTGGATCAAAATGTCCTAGAGACAAGAGAGTTGGTTTGTTTCACTTTGGTGAGCAATTAGTCTTCAAAATCACTTAGATCTCTGCACCAGAACATTGTAGAAACTTCCTGTTTGGCTTGTTTGACTCAGTCTAGCAAGGAGCCTTTTAACTGCCACACTGTTAACTGCCTAGAAACCATATGGTGTTACCATAGCAACCAAGTAACAAAACACATATCTCTGCACCAGAACATGATAGACACTTCCATGTTGGCTCATTTGACTCAGGCTGGCAAGGAGCCTGTTGAGTGTCACCCTGGTAACTGCCTAGTAACAAGATGGGATTACCCTAGCAACCAAGCAACAAAACACATATCTCTGCACCATTACATTTTAGACATTTTCGGGTTGTCTCGTTTGACTTAGGCTGGCAAAGAGCATTTTGAGTATCACCCTCCCTAGCAACCAGATAGAACACCCTAGCAACCATGGAACAACACCAATATCTTTGCACCAGAACATCCTACTGTCATGGGGGTGGCCTCTTTCAACTTGGGGCAGTTGGTGAGACATCGTAGTGACAAATTTCCACTCACATTTTCTTCAGGAAATGTGCCTATCTAGTTATTATTAGTAGTAGTATTATTATAGATCTATTTTAAAATTCAAAGGGAATTATCAATTCCCATTTGGCTTAATACTAACATTACTTATGCATTGGGAGACATGATATTGTTTTTTTTTAAAAATCAATCATTTTCGTTTTTGTTCTCAAACTATAAAGCAATGTGTGCCCTCTGGTTTATTGTTGTTACGGTATATTAGTTATGTCGAAAAACACAAGCCAACAAGATTATGAACTAGGTGCCTTATCGCTTTCTTCCAGCAGGCGGCAAACTATTGCTGTTTTAAGACTATGGGTGAATCCAATCGAAGGTGATCATCCCTATGCCCTACTCACTACGAAAGACAGAGCTCTTGATGTGGGCTCTCTGAAGGAAAATGGCATTACAGTTTAAATGTAGCCTTCACTGAAAGTCTTCTGAAAGGTCCCTTTATGAAAAAAAAAATGTAATTTCTTACTTATGTTTGGAACGGCCTTTCGAGTGGCGTCCCCTTCGCGAAGTGCCCTTCAAGGGTGCAAAAATGCCGTTTGATAAACGCCCTATCACAGAAGAAAACGTAACTGTGATTACTCCGGTGATTTTAACAACACTTTATGTTGTTTGTAAACGGGAGGAGGTGGAAACACCGGCGAAATTAACAACACCGGTATACAATA
This sequence comes from Myxocyprinus asiaticus, assembly GCF_019703515.2. Lineage (NCBI taxonomy): Eukaryota > Metazoa > Chordata > Actinopteri > Cypriniformes > Catostomidae > Myxocyprinus > Myxocyprinus asiaticus. Next base: position 30,090,230 of record NC_059387.1, read on the forward strand.
ACCGATAATAGAACAGCAGCGGGTCTGACAGGAACTAAAGGAAAACTCTCAACTAAAAATATGGGGAAAATATGTTTACTCTGCCCACAACCTTTCAGTCACATTAACACATTAATAAAGGTTCATTTTTAAAGGATAGTCTTTAATTTAGGTTGGATTTAGTTTAAGCTCCTGGCCTGTCAGTCAATAATATTTTCGGAATCTTTTCAGTAAGTCTTGACCTCTTGGAGTAAATTTGATTGAAAAATATATTCTTGGATCACCCATTATGAGTGGTAAAACTGTTGTTCATAAAATCTACTTAAATCACAGAAACAGGGGCTTTTATTACTCTACACACCACATTTAATTCGGATCTGTTAATATATGTATTTTTTTTAACTCTTGTTTTATTACTTCTCTTGTAGAGGAGGCCAAAGCTAATGCCCCATGTGTGATTTTTATCGATGAGCTGGATAGTGTGGGTGGAAAGAGAATTGAGTCTCCAGTGCACCCATACTCACGACAGACCATCAAACAACTGTTGGCTGAGATAGATGGTCAGTCCATGTCTGCATGGCTTTTGTTTAGTTTTTTTCATTTATATACAGCTCTTTTTGTTTTTTAAATAGATAATGTGGCTCTCATTTATCATTTTGATGATTTCAGGTTTAAGTCCAATGTAGGGGTGATTGTGATTGGAGCCACACATTTTCTGAAGTAGGTTTCGTTACATTTTTATACAGACAGGAATTATGATGATTTTACAATGCACTGTCTCTCTAAAGCAAGCTTGGGGAAACATCTCACTCAGAAAGATCAAAGATTTTGGGATTCATGATTCAACCTAAATTCATAAATATTTGGCTTCCATCATCACAGTAAACCTGCATCATCCTGTTTTGTGATTTCAGTCCCCTGGTGAGACCAGGCAGGTTTGACATGCAGGTTACCATATCCAGACCTGATGTGAAGGGATGCACAGAGATCCTTCAGTGGTATCTGAAGAAAATTAAGGTGGATTCTGGTAAGAGTGATATCTTAAATATTTGTTAAATGAGGGCCGTAACCACTATAGACATTGAGGGGGGAGCATGTCAGCAGAAAATTCAGGAACGTGATTGCTCATGGATTTGATCTATGGAGTTTTGTGGTCATTTTAAGGTCATGTTTATTAGCCTTGAGTTCATGCTAGTGTACTCTTAGAAGTTGACAAAATCAACTTCTAGCAGTTAAACACATTTTAAAATGACAGTCTTTCTCTTCTAGGAAAACAGACCAAAAGTGTTGACTTGTGCTGCATTATGCAGATTTTTGCTCAATCAAATTCTCCCTAGAATGACAATTTTCCACCCCCTAATACCACCTACAACTGATTACCTAGTTGATTTATGTCTGTGACATAACTAAAGCCTTGTGTTAATTTAAAAAAGAGAGGTTTATTAAAAAAAAAAAAAAAAAAAAAGAGATGAGGCCTTTAATGTCCCACCAAAGCTTCCTGTTTCAATCGAAAATATACGTGAACGCAGGACAGACAACTGCGCTGAGCAATTTTATGAGGTATTTAAATTTTGCTCCTTCCCAATCTATGAATATTAGGTTAAATTAGAGCTGTTGATTTAACACATTAATTTAGTTTTAAAAAATCTATTAAAAAATAAAATAAAATAATGCTATTAATCTTGCCCCCTGACTGTTCAGAATTTCCGCAAGAATGAAGTCAAGCTCAATTTAAAGAGAGTTATACAGAGCACATCAGAATCATGCAGAGATCTCAAGATGTGTTTTTCAAAGTTTGAAACTATGTTTAACTTGACACAGTATCCTTAAAACATGCCATTTGACTGTGAGAACTAGTGAGATGCGATGCAACCAAAGTGAGACACTCCAAAAGTGTCTCTCTGACATATACAGTTGAAGTCAGAAGTTTACATACACCTTAGCCAAATACATTTAAACTCAGTTTTTTCACAATTCCTGACATTTAACCATAGAAAACATTCCCTGTCTTAGGTCAGTTAGGATTACTACTTTGTTTTAAGAATGTGAAATGTCAATAGTAGAGAGAATGATTTATTTCAGCTTTTATATCTTTCATCACACTCCCAGTGGGTCAGGAGTTTACATACACTTTGTTAGTATTTGCTAGCATTGCCTTTAAATTGTTTGTACTTGGGTCAAAATGTTTTGGGTAGCCTTCCACAAGCTTCTCACAATAAGTTGCTGGAATGTTGGCCCATTCCTCCAGACAGAACTGGTGTAACTGAGTCAGGTTTGTAAGCCTCCTTGCTCGCACACGCTTTTTCAGTTCTGCCCCACATTTTCTATCAGATTGAGGTCAGGGCTTTGTGATGGCCTCTCCAGTACCTTGACTATGTTGTCCTTAAGCCATTTTGCCACAACTTTGGACGTATGCTTGGGGTCACTGTATATTTGGAAGACCCATTTGCGACCGAGCTTTAACTTCCTGGCTGATGTCTTGAGATGTTGCTTCAATATATCCATCTATTTTGTGAAGTGCACCAGTCCCTCCTGCAGCAAAGCACCCCCACAACATGATGCTGCCACACCCATGCTTCACGGTTGGGATGGTGTTCTTCGGCTTGCAAGCCTCACCCTTTTTCCTCCAAACATAACTATGGTCATTATGGCCAGACAGTTTGATTTTTGTTTCATCAGACCAGAGGACATTTCTCCAAAAAGTAAGATTTTTGTCCACATGTGCACTTGCACACTGAAGTCTGGCTTTTTTTATGGCAGTTTTGGAGCAGTGGCTTCTTCCTTGCTGAGCAGCCTTTCAGGTTATGTCGATATAGGACTCGTTTTACTGTGGATATAGATACTTGTCTACCTGTTTCCTCCAGCATCCTCACAAGGTACTTTGCTGTGGTTCTGGGATTGATTTGCACTTCTCGCACTAAACTACGTTAATCTCTAGGAGACAGAATTCGTCTCCTTAATTGGTATGATGGCTGTGTGGTCCAATGGTGTTTATACTTGCATACTGTTGTTTGTAAAGATGAAAGGAGTCACTGAGTTTGAAGGTAGGCCTTAAAATACATCCACAGGTACACCTCCAATTCAGTACACTTCCTATCAGAAGCTAATTGGCTAATTGTGTAAAGGCTTGACATAATTTCCAAGCTGTTTAAAGGCACAGTTAACTTGTATGTAAACTTCTGACCCACTGGAATTGTAATATATTCAGATAAATGTGAAACAATCTGTCTGTAAACAATTGTTGGAAAAATTACTTGTGTCATGCACAAAGTAGTTGTCCTAAACAACTTGCCAAAACTATAGATTGCTAATATTAAATCTGTGAAGTGGTTAAAAAATGATTTTTTTAATGACTTCAACCTAAGTGTATGTAAACTTCTGACTTCAACTGTAAGTACATAGACCAACAATCAGAAATTGTGGAGATGGAAGCCAATAAAATTATGTTCAATGATATGGAAATAAAACATTTTTTGTATTGTCTAAATGCTTTACTTGTCTGCTGCCACAATATATGTGTATGATGTACTGTAATGGATTTGAATTATCTGAACTGTAATATTTATTATGTGTTATATTTATAATGATTATTTACTAAATTATATTTATTTGGCACCTTTCTCAGTAAATATTGATTAAATGCAATTAAGTCGATTAATTAATCGGCACATCATGTAATTAATTTTATTAAAAATTGCAGCCCTAGGTTAAATGTTTATGCTATATATGTGGAAAGAAATTCTAAATGTCTGTGTGTAATGATGATGTTTGTCTGTTGTAAAGACTTTTCTATTATAATAGTCAGTTCTTGTGTGTTTTGAAGATATTGATGCCAAGATCATTGCCAGAGGAACAGTGGGTTTCTCTGGAGCTGAACTGGAGAACCTGGTGAACCAGGCGGCCCTGAAAGCAGCAGTGGATGGGAGAGATCTGGTCACCATGAAGGAGCTGGAGTTTGCGAAGGATAAGATCCTCATGGGTGAGGGCAACAGGGATGGACGGCTTATTCTCTGCAACATGTGATTGGGAATATTGCCATGATCAAAGAGATTCGTTCCTAATGTCCCTCTCTCTGTCTGTCCAGGCTCAGAATGCAGAAGTGTGGAGATAGATAAGAGGAATAAGATGATAATAGCCTACCATGAGTCAGGACACGCTATAGTGGCTTACTACACCAAAGACGCCATGCCCATCAACAAAGCTACCTTCATGCCACACGGTCCTTCCCTGGGACATGTGAGTAGTTAGTCTCAACATTCAATAAAGACCATTCCAACAGTGGCTACCCATATTTTCCAGGATAAGTATATTTCCCATTCAAACAGCACCCCTGCAGTTAGAAATAATTGGGCCCAGTACAAAACGTATTCAGTTGCCCGACGGGAAGGGGGGTTGGGGTGGTGCAGACAGTTATTCCACCAACATGCGCTACCCCGACGGCTTTCGCTGTTGTGCACTATCTCTTTGTTTATATCCGCGTCTCTTGCTGAATACGTTTAGATGCGCTCTACAATATGGAACAGCCTTTCTGTGGGTCCCCCCTCAAGCCCGGGCCTAGGACAAAAGGTCTAGTTGTCCCCCCTTATCGGCGGCCCTGTACACACTTAAGTACGTGTGTGAGATTGTAGCTTTTACTCTTTAGCATTTATACATCATAAACTGATTCTGCTGGTGCCTCTGGTCTCTCTCTCAGGTATCCTTGCTGCCTGAGAACAATCGCTGGAGTGAGACACGAGGCCAGCTCCTGGCTCAGATGGACGTCAGTATGGGGGGCATGGTTGCTGAGGAATTGGTTTTTGGAAATGAGAACATCACAACTGGTGAGAGATGTCCCCAATTCACTCTTGTCTACTTCATATTCTTTAATGTATAGATACCATAAAGTTTTATTTGTCTCTCACACAGGAGCATCAAGTGATTTTGATGGAGCAACTAAAATAGCACAAATGATGGTGACACGGTTTGGGATGAGTGACAAGATATAATGGGTTCCATGTGTCCTCCAATGTATTAAGCTATTAGTGTATTTATGCATTTCTGAAATGTGTTATATGTGAAGTAAATAGTGATTTTCCCATTTATGAAACACCAAGTTTTCACTGATCATCCCAAATGACAAGATCGGCCAGATCACATAAAAAAATGGTAAACAATTTAAAGTATTATTATTATTTCTATATAATAAAAATAAATACAAGCAAATTTAGCAATGCTTTGTAAAAGCTTTAATAACATTTCAAGCTATTTGAGTATACATTAACAAACATAACATTTATATGAAACAGATCATTATTATATTTTATTACATATTTCTTGTATTTTATTATTTTGCAATTGTGACTGACTGACTACATTATTTCTTATGTATTTATAATGTTATACGTTATTATAAAGTCATTCAAAATGGGAACAAAAAAGTATATGGCTGTTAGGAGAGGCAATTTGAGTCCTTCCACATGGTAAAGGCCATTAGAGTAAGGTTGTGTAAGTACTAACATTCCAGACTTAAATCTGGGTTTCATCCTAATCCTTTTTTCTGTGCTAAATTCAGACTCAGTGCTCTGAAATGAGCTGTGCACATGCAGGGTCACTCACACACTTCCATTCATCTCTAACCTCAGGGTTTCTGTTGCAATCACAATGTTTTTTGTTGTTGTTGTTTTATGTGTGAAATGCTATTTTGTGTCTGTAACTGCAGCTCACACACCTCTCTATGATTTCCAGCTAGGGGTCATGACCTATAATGACCTAACGGACCATAGCCCGGAGACTCGGGCAGCTGTAGAACAGGAAGTCAGGGTGCTTTTACAGGTATGTGACCCCCAATTTACCTTTTGCGGCAATAATGACTGATATCAATCGTGACAATTTAACTTCCTCATTTTCTCTGTCAGGGTTCATATGAAAAGGCAAAGACACTTCTGAAGACTTACAGCAAAGAACACAAGCTGCTAACCAATGCCCTGCTAACTTACGAGACTCTAGATGCAAAGGAAATTCATATGATCTTGGAGGGAAAGTCACTGGAACCCAGATGGTGAAGGCTAGACTTTGACAAAGACATTTTAAGATATTAACTAATTTGTGTAAATACAAAATCTGTTATAAGCCTTCAAAACATTTTTGAATTACTTTTTAGCTCTCTCTTCATATGGTTAATTTTACATGCAACAAGTTGGCTTTCAAGCTGACACTATACTAACAGATATTCGGATATTTTCCATTGTTAAATTGATGCCAACTGTATGTATGCCTGAGCAGTGAACTCTGGGGTAATGGCTACTAATCAAGTAAACTTGGCCCAGTTTTTAGAAGCCAAGTGTATAACTGAAAAACAATAAATTTAATGATTCTTGTTACCCAATCATCTGAAATACATGTTCATATTAAAGGGATAGTTTTCCCATAAAACAAAAATTATGTCATATTTTTCTCACCCTAATGTTGCTCCAAACCCATATGGCTTTCTTTCTTCCTTGAAACACATAAGAAGATTTTAGTAAGAATGACAGCCACTGGCACTGTATCACTTTCATTAAATGGAAAAATGCAATGAAAGCAAATGGTGACTTAGACTGCCTAAAATCTCTTGTATCTTTTGTAAGGAAGAAAGAAAGTCATACGGATTTGGAGCAGAATGATTGTGAGTAAATGATCCCAGAATTTTTATTTTTGAGTGAACTATCCCTTTAAATTTTTTCAAAGCAACTTTTAATTTATAAATAATGTATTGTGCTTGAAAAAAAATACAAATCCAGAGCTTCTGTCTATCCATTTACAACACAATCGCAGTAATAATTTTTTTATGCAACTTAAAACCACAAACCAATTTCGAATGTGACTAGAATGTTGATATTTATTTCTGATCTACAGATTCTTTCAGTTTATCAAGTTTTTTATTTGAATACACTTTTTAATTCTGTCACTGTTTCAGTTTTCCATTTGTGTGTGCATGTTTAGACTGCACCGTATAAATAAGTATTGTGAGACATTTATTTGTGTTTTCTTTTAAAATTAATACCACGTTCAGATCTATTACTATCAATAAAAAAATGATATAAGTCTTTATTACTAAATTTAAGAAGATAAAGCCTGGATTTCATGTAAATGACTTTAAATAGGAAAACTGAAATTAATTAATTATTTTTTAAAAGGCTGAAAAAAAGAGGACTGGCAAAAAAAACAAAACAATGAACACCACTGTATTATAATCACAGGTATCGGGTTAGGTGCTCTAAGACAGTTATTAGCAATCTTACTTCAAACTGGTGATCTTCACGGACTACAGATTCTCCTTCCTCTTTCTTGTCATCTGCTATTTGTTTCTTCAGAGATGCCAATTAAAGCCAATCATGATTTTAGAGAATCACTCTATTTGAGTAGCTGTTTTGTCAATAGCTTTGTTGTATCCAGTAAGGGGTAACTGCAATCAGTATATTCCCATCTCTGCTCAAGCCTGCAATTACAGGCTTTTGCTTCAAACCACCTTAATTAACTGGTTACACTAAGTGCAAGGACTGCACATCTAAAGAACCTTTTGTTTTTATGAAACGTGTCTTCTCATCAGCTTTCACCAGTGGAAAGCTTTATAAAAATGCATGGATGACGTAGGGAACTGAAGAATACAAGTCACAACCATGAGCAGAGCAGCAGAGCTTGCACAGTAAGAAGAGCTCAGAGTTTCTTTCTTTCTTTCTTTCTTTCTTTCTTTCTTTCTTTCTTTCTTTTATTTTATTTTTATTTATTTTTTATTTCCTGTCCTTTGTTTTTAAATTTTTATGAAGAGTTTGCAAAATGACATGATCATTTGGAAAAGAAATTGACAAAATGGATGAGGATATTGCCATCATTGGAATTGGGTGCAACTTCCCTGGAGGTACTATTCTAATGTTTGTACTCTAACATGTACTTGAAGCTATTCTGGGAAATGTGCATGAATGATCTGTTCATGAATTATCACACTTTCACAGGTGAGGGTATCGATAATTTCTGGAAAGTTCTTGTGGAGGGCAGGAACTGTGTTGTTGAGATTCCAGATGAGAGGTTCGACACATCAGAGTGGTTTCATCCCGATGAGAGCGAAGTGGGAAAAACGCAGACTACAAAAGCTGCTCTCATTGATGGGTAAGAATCATTAGTTTATGACAAAGCATTTGAGGGATGTAATGTTTGTAATTTCTAAACTGATGGAACATTACTTAAGAAAGTAAATTTGATTACCTTTTTCTGCAGATTCAATGAGTTTGATCACAAGTTTTTTGGCATCAGCGAGGCTGAAGCTGATTATATGGACCCTCAGCAGAAATTGCTACTGCAGTGTGCATACCGGGCTTTAGAGGATGCTGGTATACCCTTGGAAAAAGTGAATGGAACCAGAACAGGAGTTTACATAGGTAATACATTCAATACAAACAGTAGAGCAATTCACCTTTTCTACAGATTTGTTGCTTTTGATTATAGTGATGTCATATGTTGTTTTCGGCATGTTTTGGTTTCAGGACTTATGAACAGAGACTATGAGACACTTTTAAACAACAGCCCCAGCACAATAAGCCACTATAATGGCACAGGAACTGCCATGAGTATAGCCGCCAACAGAATTTCTTACAGCTTCAACCTCACCGGACCCTCCTTTGCAATCGACAGTGCATGTTCTTCATCCCTAGTCGCCCTTCACTCTGCCTGTCAGGCCATTAGACAAGGTAAATCACAGTACATATGGTGGCATCAAAAATTATTTGGATGCCTAAGCCACACTTACGAATGTATGAATGTCAATGTATTAGATAAGAAAATACCAAACCAAGTAGCCTGTATTAAAAAAAGATAGCACAAGCATACTTTTCGAGTAAAATTTTTTTCAAGTTTGGTTTTAAATAATAAAACATTAGATGTAGGCCTTCTTTTCAAATTTAAGACAGAACGTATTTAAACACTGTGAGATTAGTCATACTTAAGTGCCGGGTATACTTAGTTTTTCTAATTTCTGGTTCGGATCGCACCTGGTCGAACATGTTGCCTTTCAAAGTGTACTCCTTTTGACCGCGAGCGAATACGAATGCGTTCGAAGCATGCACACTACGACTGCTTTGTGATACTCTTTTAGCATAGCCAGTGGCAGGCCCATACGCCGACAATGCACACAGGAAAAGGACTGACCACTTTTCGAGAAAATCTGGAGTGTTCACTTTGGTGAAATATGCCCATAGTTAATATTAAGACCTACATGTGATTTGCAACCAGCAGGTTTAAAGTATTTGACAAATTTGTAAAAGAAAAGTGTTGGCAAGTTAGTTCTGAGAAAAGGTCTTGCATTATTGTTTTGCAGATGCCATTAAGTTTGATAATTTATTGATATTTTGTCAATGCAATGAAATGTATACATTTTAGTTCCAAAACGCTTTTTGGAATACTGTATTTAAACTTACTAGATATTGCTAGATACTCACACTGTTAACCAACCATTTTTATTCATCTCTAGGTGACTGTGACATGGCTTTGTGTGGAGGGGTCAGCTGCATCCTTGAGCCTCGAGTCTTTGTGGCACTCAGCAAGGCGAAAATGATCTCGCCCGAGGGCACAAGCAAACCTTTCTGCCGGTCTGCAGATGGATATGGCAGAGGAGAGGGCTGTGGTATAGTTTTACTGAAGCCTTTGAAAAAGGTAGATATTTTCAAGTAGGGATGTCCCGATACCATTTTTTTTTGAGAACAAGTACGAGTACCCGCTGATACCGAGTCCGATACCTGTTTTTTCTTTTTTTTTTTTTTGGAACTCAATATTAGCAGTTTATTTAAATGTTTTCATTAAAATTGTGTTTAAATAAATAAATAAATTAAAACTTTAATCAAATGAAAATATAACAATTAATTTTCAACATGAAGTTGTATTATTTTTATCAAATGAAGTGATGTTATACAGAATCTCATTGCACAATCCTAAACACAACATAGGAGTTATTTTTGTCAAATAAAGTGCTGCATAATAGATCATCACAGGTGTGAGATATTGCTTAAATATAATTACTATTCATTTATTATTATTATTATTAGTAGTATAACAGTGAATATTACAAAACTATACTGTAGTGATCTGTTTCTGTCATACTTTTTCCCCTTTAAATTGCGCTTTTAATTTGGCGGTGCTTTTATTTGGAAGTGTTTCTGTGTTGTTAGACCAAGGAGCTCTGACGTAATCACTGCTGCTTCCCAATCCAGAAAAATCCGGTCGCCACGTGAATCACAGTGATTATTAAACCGCAAAAGGCTGCTATTTAAATAAATAAATATGTAGTCTGAATATGACTTGAATTAGTGCTCTGCCTGCTGTCATCTGCTACAAACAGAGCATGCGATGCTCATAATAGTGTTTTCCGTGTATGAGCCAAGGATCTCTAAAGGTATGAGCAGTTTGTGGCTCTATGCCTGCACAACACCGGTTCTACACATTCACAAGCACTCACGTTTAAAATGCTGCATGTGCAAACTATATATTTATCTGAGTAAATCGCAGCTTTTGCTGTTAATTAATCTCACTAGGACATGACATGATTTTAATCTGTGCACTGAAAGTTTACGTAATGACATTTGTACATCAGATGGTATTGGTTTTTGGTATCGGAGCATTTTCACGAGTACGAGTACAAGTACATCAGCACGGTATCGTTCACGATTCCGCTATCAGTATCGGTATTGTGCATCCCTGTTTTCAAGTCTTACAAATATTTGTCTCAAAGTGAAATGAGGTCTGTACACTTTAGTGACAGTCTTTTGATATTTCTTTGAAGTAAGCTGGTAAAATGTTGTTCCCTTCAGGCTCTTGAGGATTTTGATCATGTTTGGGGCATCGTCAGCAAGACTGCAGTAAACCAAGATGGTCACACTGTCACACCAATCACCAAACCCTCCATGACCCAGCAGGAGGCTCTTCTGCGCATGATCTACTCCTCTGAGGATTATCTTGCAAATGTCCAGTATGTAGAAGCTCATGGGACTGGAACACCAGCAGGAGATCCAGTTGAGGCAGGTAGTATCTCAAACATCATTTCAAAAGCAAGGCCTTCAAGCTCAGGTCCTCTATATATTGGCTCAGTTAAGAGTAACATTGGACACACAGAATCTGCAGCTGGGGTGGCAGGACTCATAAAGATTCTGTTGATGATGTGGCATGAAACCATCGTCCCCTCTGTGTTCTACTCAACTGACAATTCCAGCATAGACACTAAAGCTCTCAATCTTAAAATCCCCACCAGAGCTGAAAAATGGATTTACTCAGGCTCCAAGAAAAGGATTGCTGGATTAAACAGCTTTGGGTTTGGTGGCACCAACACTCATGCCATCATCAGTGAGCATGTGCATGCGACAGTCTCTAACATCCACACTCTTAAGTCTCTAAAACTGTTTCCACTGTCTGCAGCCACAGATCAGTCTCTTCAGATGTGTATAGCAGACATGTACCAGAGGATCACTGAAGGTGACACAGTTGATGTACAAGCTCTCGCTTACACATCTGCTTGCAGAAGAAGCCACAAGAGGCACAAATTTAGGAAAGTCTTAGCTGCATCATCTCTTTCAGAGTTACAAGTGCTACTCAAATCTAGCATGAACAAGATGTTAGCCCCAACAAAACAAGGCTTAAAGATAGTGTTTGTATTTTGTGGGAATGGCGTCACTTATAGGGGCATGTGTAAGCAACTACTGAAAGAGGAGCCTGTCTTTAGGGACAAGGTCAAAGAGGTGGAAAACTACTTTCAGAAGTTCAAATGTGCCAGTATTTCGCAAAAGATTGCAAACAGCTATGACAACGAGGATTTCTCTAAACCAATTGTTGTCCAGCCACTTCTCTTTGCAATTCAGGTTGCGATTGCTCACCTTCTTAAGCATTGGGGCATCAGACCAGATGTTGTTCTTGGGCACTCTGTGGGAGAAGTTGCAGCAGCTCATTGCTCTGGTCTACTGTCACTTGAGGATGCCGTAAAGGTCATCTACTGTCGCAGTGCTCTGCAAAGCAAAGTGACAGGTGGGAAGATGCTGGTCATTGGTAACATAGCTGTCACAGACATCCTGGAAATTCTCCCAGCATATACAAAGAAGATTTGCCTAGCTGCTGTTAACAGTCCAATGTCATGTGTGCTGTCAGGCGATAAAGAAGCTGTTGACAATGTGCACCAAAAGCTTCAGTCTTCATTTAAGAGCAAGAATCTGTTCCTTCATGTCTTGGATGTCCCTGCTGCCTACCACAGCCATATGATGGATCCTATACTGGGCCAAATCAAAGACAGTATTGGATATTTAACTCAGAATGAAATGGATTGTAAACTGTATTCCACAGTTACAGGAGAGATGTGTCGTCAAGGGGATTTTATAACCGGCGAATACTGGGCACGAAACATCCGAAAGCCAGTTGCTTTTGAACAAGCAATTAAATCATTGTCCAACAACAAGAAGAACATAGTCTTTGTGGAAATTGGCCCAAGACGGGCTCTGCAGAGGAACATCATTGAGATTCTGGGAAATGACACCACAGTGCTTCCATCAGTGCAACCAGATAAAGATCATGAGACAATGCTCACTATGGTATCAAAACTGTTTGAGCTGGGGGTCAATGTGAACTGGGATGAGTTCTACAAAGGGTATGAAACAGAGCTCACCCCTTTCCCAAGGTATCAGTTTGAGTGTCTAAAGAATGAGGTTTATTTTGAAGACGTAAGACTGGGAAATGAGTCAGTCTCTCGTTGTCCACATCCACTGATAATTCCAAGTAAATGTAACAGCAAAGTGGTCAAGTGCAACCTATCAGCAGGTGCAACCTCATACCTTTGGGAGCACAAGAACAATGGTGTAGCCATCGCACCAGGGGCATTATATGTTGAGCTGGCTTTCGCATCTGCAATTGAAACTGCTTTTCCAAAAAGGCCTCTTTCCTCATTACAGCTCACAATTGACTTTCAAAGTTTGTTTGTTCTAACTAAGAACTGTCGTCCTCTCAAAATAACACTAGAGACATCCATGGACAAAACCAATTTTCAGATACAGTCCTCATCTGCCATGCATGCATCAGGATTCATTTGTCATGGAGGGGGACCGGCCGTCATTGAGCAACAATCCATTCTCCTGACCACTGTTTTGAGGAGATGTCCATCAGTCATTAAAAGCCAGGATGTATACAGCATTCTAAATGAGGTAGGATTTGAGTACGAATCCAACTTCAAACAGCTGGGAGACATTAATTATGGACAGGAATTCAAGGAGGCTGTGACCAGTGTCAGTATTCCAAAGGGATTACTAAACCATCTGTATGATTATTGCTTACACCCAGTGGTCCTGGATTACTTCTTACAAATGTCTGCAGTTTTAGCATCAGCCTCTAGCACTATCAGGCCAGGGTTTCCTTCTGCAATTGGTAGTATGGTTATATCTGAACCTCCTCAAAAAGACATGTTCATGTACATGAGAATGACCAAAGAGAAGTCAGATTGTTTTGAGTTTTGTGGTTGTTTCACTGACAAAAATGGGCATGTGCTGATCGAGCTGAGAGACGTCAGAATTAATTTTCTGGGAAAACATGCACAGATCAGAGAATCATGTTTCTTTCACAATCAGGTGGTTGCCGTTCATGCTGAGAGCAATATTTCCAGCAGAATCAAGGCTTTGGTCTTTGAGGACACCCTGGGAATAGCCAAAGGTTTGAAACCATACTTACACCCAAAATCAATATTTGTACCTCCACCTGATTCAACACAATGCTCAGCCTTGGAAGTCCTAAACTTGCAGTCCCTTTTCAGTACAGCAGACATGGATCTAGATGAGATCTTGTTTATCTGGGGCATTCAGAATATTAGTCATTTCAAAACTGAGGCAATTCTAGAGTATTTGGCAGACAACTGTGAACTTTACCGTCAAGTTGTTTTGACTTTAAGAAGCTGCAGGTGTGCAAGTTCCATCCGAGTCATAACATATAGGTTGGCAGAAGGGACAGTTGATAATATTAGTCCTGGATTTGTGCTATCTGGCATGACAAGGGCATGTGCTGCAGAATTGTCAAGCATTTCTTTTCAGTTGATCGATCTTTCCATAGTGTCAACAGAGGACATAAAAGCACTGGCTCATGTTCTTCACTCATACAAGAGCCATGAGTGCCCAGAGGTCTTCATTAAAAAAGGTGAAGTTTACTCTGCTGTGATAAATCACACTCCCATTACCGCATTAGGGAGAGTACAAGCTAAATCTAAAACCCTTCAATCCCAAGAGTTCACTTTACAGACGGCCGATCCCTACAGAGTGACAGGCTTATCAGCTTTGCCCTTAGACAATTCAGTCGGCACTATTGAGCGGAAAAGCGTTGAGGTTCAACTCAGTAAAATATGTGTGCATTCATCAGACTATTTTCCAGTTAGTACCTCAGATCTAAAATTTGGTCAGACAATGTACTGGAATGAGCACACAACTCAGAACCACAGTTTCCTAGCACTCGACTTTAGAGGGACTGTTACGGCTTTAGGAAAGGATGTCAGCAAACTTAAAGTGGGTGACATGGTTATCTGTTGTTACCCCATACGAGCAATTTCTAAAGTTGTCCTACCGGAAGCTGTTTGCTATAAAATAAAAAGATTCCCATTTCTAAGGGACGTTCCATGTGTTTCTTACATTGTCCTGATCTGGGAGATCTTGCAATGTGCATTACCCAAGACCAAACAACAGCAAAGTTTAGGCATCTTCTGCACTGTTCATGATTCAGCTCTGGTTAAGATACTGACACTCATTGCAAATATATCTGGCTGGAGTGTGTTCACAGAGACTGATCTAAATGTATTAGTCCAAAAACCAAAGCACTGTCTTCTTTTTGTCATTCTCCCCCCATATGACCCCTCACGTTTGACAGAGATTGTCCGTGTTGCCAATGCAACTCAAATTGTCTTAGTAGGCGGCAATCGGGAGCAACAGAATTCTGCATTAGATGCCATTCAGATGGACAGTGAGAGTACTTTCTTCCAGACTCTTGATATTTCCAAAATCTTCCAGAAATCACGTCTTAAGGCATATGGAGCTCTTATACAGAAATGGCTAAAAGGAATGCACTTGCATAGAGGATGGCCATCGATACAAAGCAGAATTCTTCCAATCGTATCCCCTGAAAGTATGTCTCTACAGTCTGTAGAGCATTCTGGTTGCTACTTCAGTGCAAAAACTCTGGACTTGATAGTTCTTGGTAGTGATGACTCTATGACCAAGATATCACCCATTCCCTTGCTTCCAAGACCAATGCAGTTGTTCTCAAAGGAAGGTGTATACTTAGTTTCAGGTGGCCTTTCTGGTTTGGGATTTGAAACTGTTAGGTTTATTGCCCACAGGGGTGGTGGGTGCATTGCCACTCTCTCAAGGAGCACTCCATCTGAGAAGATATGCAAAGATATAAGCGCTCTCCAGAGGAGATATGGAGTAACAATTCTCACTCTCATGTGTGATATCTCTGTGCCAGAGCAGTTGATGGAAGCAATGACTGTGATTGGACAACATTTTCCCTCTTGTCCAATCAGAGGGGTGTTCCACAGTGCTGCTGTGCTACATGATGGATTACTTGAAAGCCTTGATAGGTCTCTTTTCCATAAAGTCCTGCGACCTAAAGTCAGTGGTGCTCTGAATCTTCACTTCGCCACTCTACAAAGCCCAACTCTCGATTACTTTGTGTGCTATTCTTCAATCTCTTCCTTCATTGGAAATGCAGCGCAAGCCAATTATGCTGCAGCTAATTCATTTCTTGACACTTTTTGTCACTACCGCCGTAACATTGGACTTGCAGGACAGTCCATAAATTGGGGGCCACTTAAACTGGGCCTGCTTATGGACAAAGACAATTTTCAAACATTCCTTGAAACGAAAGGACTAATGACAATGGATGTGTCAGAGATCCATGAAGCTTTAGAGCACTGCCTACTGTCAAACAATCCCCAACAGGTGGTTTGCAAATTCAATTTTAGGAACCTAAAGAACCACGTTCTCTCTCAGAATGCATCTCTAAACTTTCGCCTATCAGCTTTAGTGGAGGAGGGTCTGAAAAACAAGACTGTGGAGGACTCCAGGACAGATGTTCTGTCATCAGTGCATGAATGTGTTAAAGGGATTCTGACCGAAATTTGCAGTGTAGATACTGATGATCTTAGTGATGAAACTGTCCTCACAGCACTAGGAATGGACTCAATGTTGGCCATGACGATGCAAAATCGCTTGTTTCAAGAGATAGGAGTGAATATCCCTCTTGTTACCATACTTGATCCATGCAGTACACTGTCCTCACTGACTGCACTCATAAAACAGAGTACTAGTGAGGATTGTGAGCTAGATGTGAAACTATAATTCTTAAACATTGCCACCATATAATTTTCCTCTTTGTAACAATGTGATGTGTCTTATGTGTCAAATTGTCCTGAAATGTTTGTAAAGAAAATAAAATGTAATAATTTTTGAGCACAGTTATTTTGTTGTACATTAATGGAGAGAGAGCTTTTTTTCATTGTTGCGAGTTTGATTACAGTTATGATATAACCACAAGATTATTTTCTAAATGTGATACAAATATTATGTCAAACAATGAAATCTTAATTTCAATCATCCATTCTGATTAATAAGAAGCCAAATTATTTTTCTTTTTAAAAAAGTATCTCGAAGAGAGGAGAGGTGCTCATTGCCAAGTGGGGCAACCATCAACATCGAAATAAAGAAAACGTGCAAGGCGCTCAATCTCCAGTGGTATACAAAATTACTATATTTGGGCAACAAACATTAAAAAGCCAAATGTTTTTTTTTTGGCAGACTATCTGCCGTAGTCAGGGTCAATCCGATTCTGATTATTTTATACCTTCCCTGCCCCCTAGTAATACCAAGGAGTCAGAGATCAAAAGTCAGGTATGTCTAATCTTTTTTCTGCCAAATATGTAAATCCATTGAGGTTCTTATGCATGTAAACTATGTGCAGCAATAGGCTCTTGGAATGCTGTAAAGGGACATGCTTGAGGGTTTGCTGCCATTCATAAACGTGAAAAATACTTTTTTCAAAGTTGACAATTAACATTTCCACTAATCCTCAATCAGGCAATGCTCTTTTCACAAGGAAAGTTTTATGTGAATGTGTAAACAAACATGCAGGGTCAAAGGGAAAGGTATGTCTCTTAAAAGACAGTGAAATCAAATCAAGGCAGAAACAATCAATCTAATTCTTGTTTGGTGATGTTTGTAGTGAATTTTTACACCAAGAACAATCCATAAGAAAACACTGCAAAAATCCCATGAATACACAAAATGGTTACTTATGTGCTTTTAATTAGCTTATTATTTCACAGAAATTAGGAAAACTACATAATTCTACATTTTATAAAATAGAAAGATTCACATATCCAGCAAAAATTAGACACATTTAAATATTTTCTGAGAGATTATTATTACTCAAAATGTGTACATTGCTTACATGTGTGGTGAAGAATCTTGTGATATATTTTAAATGTTTTTGTTCTTTTACAGTATTTTTTTTTTTTTATTTTTTTTTTATATCAGATTCTAAGTCCATGGAGATATGCTACAGCTTGAACAGTTTCGCTGATTGCACTGATTATGTGTCTTCTTGGGTCACTAAATCCTGAAACTGGATACATTATATATATATATATATATATATATATATATATATATATATATATATATATATATATATATATATATATATATATATATATACCATTAATATAAACCATACACAGCACTGAACTGCTGCCTGCCAACATTTAACAATATTAGTTTATAAACATTAGATTTTATTACATGGCTACTTTTTTAAATTACTATAAATTTCAGTGGCCCTGCTGTATTTTTGTTAAAAACAGGTTTTTTACCTTGCAATAATTTGTGTTATATATTGTGATTTAGGTTTGCACCACATACAAAATTTGGTTCACAAACAAACAGAAAACATCTGGAAGGAAACGAAAGATACAGGTTTTATAAAACGGCCACATCAGAACAATTAGGAGTGTGAAAATTTGAATCTTGAATGTGGTTGCAATTTCCTAAAACAAAATGTTGCTCTTCAGAGCTCTGTTTTGAGTTTTTACAATGCATCATCAGACGGTGTATACATGTCACTTCATAGGTTTGACTGTCCACCCTGAACATGGGCATAGTGCTTGCCATGCACATGTGATTCTCTTGAACATGTTGGTTATTGCCAGTAATCATCCAAATGCAGGGCTGATACTGGCATGTTCAGTGGTGGTTGTACTTAACAGTGGTGGTAAATACTTTTTCACACAGGCCCAGTTGGTATTGGTTAACTTTTTTTTTTTTGCTTCAATAAATAACATTTTCATTTAAAAACTGTATTTTGTGTTTACTCAGATTGCTTTTGTTTTATGTTAGATATTGTTAGAATTTTTGAAACAGTTTAGTATGAGATATACACAAAAACAAAACAAAAACTTTTTCACAGCGCTGTATATGCATAATAATTATACAACAATTAGAAGATAATTTGTTTAAAATAGTTTAAAATGGAGTAGGCTATAGCATGTCACTGCAGGTCACTGTTGTTCTTCACATGTCAGCTATCCTTATATACATTACTACAGTACAGTGATGTTGATACCTAATATCAGGAATGGAGAGTTTGCTACTGTCATGACAAACGGGACTCCAATGTGTAACATCATTCCAAAAGAGGACAGGACAGCTAATCCAGCAGAGAACACCCTGAATGTAGACACCCACACTTTATTCCTGACACAATCAAACCTGCAAAACAGATAAAATACATTATTTTACCACAGTGAAAATAGTGAAATATGTCTAATAAAAAAAACAAAGCTAGCTGGACAACATCCTAGGGAACACACATACTAATAAAATGAATGCACTGCAAGTCACTTTAGATTAAACGCATAGACGTGAATAAAATAATTGTTAGAGTTAACATACTTCATACAAAAGAGAATGGATAATGCAATGGCAATAACATATGTGATCGAGAAGAGAGGAATCACATCCTTTGTGTTTGCCTCAAATTCCTTCTGTCTTGATAAAGATGTTGAATGGGTCACCTGAGAAAGCAAAATCATCATAATGACATCTCACCATCTCATGATATTTATACACTGTGCATCAGTAGAATACAGTTATTTATTTTAAAGCACCACACTCATTCTGTACAAGACTAAACAATTCAAACTCCATGCCACTGGATTTTCAGAAAGTGGAATGATTAATTCAGATTTCAGTTCTGAATGTCCTATTTGCACTGCTGTGTTGGAATATGTCTCCACATAAAGATAATAAAATAAGAAAAAATTTAAATAATAATTAGGATATGCATTTTATATTTGACAGAAGAATCCAAAAAGAAAGTGCAACAACAAACTGACAATGATGAAATATGTGTGACCTGCTCCATCATTTTGAGTCACTTTTACCCAGAGACACATTTGGAGTTTAATGCACTGAAGTAAAAAGAAAAAATAAAATTAAATGACAATATCAGCCATTGTTTAAATAGTTTGAAACATAACAATTATAGGCCATGTGATTAGAAAGCTGAGAATTTCCTTTTTACTTTAGTGCATTAAGTCAAACTGTGTTTCTAGGTCAAAGTGACTCAAACTGATTGAGCAGGTTCGAGGGAGAAACTTTAAGCTATTCATTCAGCCACAAATCTGTTCTGGACCGATTATCCTCCTTTAGGAAATAAAACAGGTGAACTGCTTTGGCACTTTGAATAACAGAAGAATTTAGATTCACTCCACCAACCGAATAGCCCAGGAAAATGTATGAGAATCCATATCGAAAGAACGGAAAAGTGAGCTCGGTCGTGTCCAAATGTTTACCAAACAACTTGTAAATGTCCAGTATCTTAGGTATGCATTTCTTGTACCTTCTCATGCAAAGTCCCTCCAAAGTGAGCACCCCGTGACCCATGGACACGTTCAGCTCCCTGACTTTCCTGTATAAAAATGCAATCTCCTGAAATGCAGCATCCGTGAGGATGTCGGACGATCTGGACACCGATATGAAGGATGCGTATACTCCATCCGTGTGGAGTCTCTGGTTGGAGAACACCGAGTCATTGTGCTGCCCAAATTGCCTCTCCACTTTGGCAGGACCGTTCACAGATGTGAACTGATCCTCAATGTCATTGGACTCACAGTCTTCTTAGAAATAAAACCCACTCCCCAGCACAGCGGAGATGAATAGAGGAGAAACGAAGAACCACCACGGATGAGAGCGACCACTCACGAGCATATGCAGCAAAAGAGGCACAAATTACATTTGTTTAGAATTTATTTAGACCGAATAGTTTCTACCACCTTGATAACACATAATATAATAGGTCAATTGTATCTGTAATAACTTGCCAATAAATAATTACATTAACAAACATCATTCAATTAAAAACCTAAAGAATTATATATATATATATATATATATATATATATATATATATATATATATATATATATATATAAATGTAAAATGTCTACAGAATAGTGAATATGCATTTTCATAGTCTAAAAATCTTCTTTTTTTGGCTGTAAATTATTCAGTGTGTGATCTAAAAAAATATATTTTCAAAAAACCTAACACAGTAATTCAAACGACTGGAAAAATAATGGAAATAGTCTTTCATGGAATTTAATGGGTAAAAAATGTAGGAACCTTGTATTTGACATTTAATTAACCAAAAACACATTGGTGTTTCGATTTTCATTGAGGAGGTCTGAAACTAAGTTGCTATCACTTTGTGCACTTAATATTTTAGGCCTGTAGTATAAAAAGTTATACTGTATCCTATATACACCGATCAGCCACAACATTAAAACCACCTGCCTAATATTGTGTAGATCCCCCTCGTGCCGCCAAAACAGCGCCAACTCGTATCTCAGAATAGCATTCTGAGATGATATTCTTCTCACCACAATTGTACAGAGCGGTTATCTGAGTTACTGTAGACTTCTGTTGATCTCTCTCATCAACAAGGCATTTCTGTCCACAGAACTGCCGCTCACTGAATGTTTTTTGTTTTTGGCACCATTCTGAGTAAACTCTAGAGACTGTTGTATGTGAAAATCCCAGGAGATCAGCAATTCAGATGAAACCAGCCCGTCTGGCACCAACAATCATGAGACCCGGTCCAAATCACTGAGATCAAATTTTTCCCCATTCTGATGGTTGATGTGGACATTAACTGAAGCTCCTGACGCGTATACGCATGATTTTATGCGCTGCACTGCTGCCACACGATTAGCTGATTAGATAATCGCATGTGTGATTGTTGGTGCCAAAAAGTGACTAAGATGTTCTGCCAAGATTTTTGTTTGCCACTAGGTGGTGCTAGTGTTATGTTCCTGTGCTTTACCCGCTAAATATTGTGCGGTGGGATGTTGTCATGGTGACAGGTCACAAGGAGACTGGAGCTGCAGTTAGAGGTCGTTATTGTGACTGGGTCAGGGGGAGAGCAGAACTGATTAGAGGTTGCCATGGTGACTGGGTGCAGAACTGATTAGAGGTTGCCATGGTGACCAAGCCAGGGAGAGTTGCCATACTGACATTTTTTATGTCAATATTTAAGTTTTGTTAATTTTTCTTTTTCTCTGCGGAACAAAAGCTGTTAAATGTATAATTAGTACATGTATAACAAATATTATTGTAACAGCAATATATGCTGAAGAGGTGGACGCCTGGATCACCACCTCTGCTCTTCAATATATACAGGTGCATCTCAATAAATTAGAATGTCATGGAAAAGTTCATTTATTTCAGTAATTCAACTCAAATTGTGAAACTCGTGTATTAAATAATTCACTGCACACAGACTGAAGTAGTTTAAGTCTTTGGTTCTTTTAATTGTGATGATTTTGGCTCACATTTAACAAAAACCCACCAAATCACTATCTCAAAAAATTAGAATACATCATAAGACCAATAAAAAAAACATTTTTAGTGAATTGTTGGCCTTCTGGAAAGTATGTTCATTTACTGTATATGTACTCAATACTTGGTAGGGGCTCCTTTTGCTTTAATTACTGCCTCAATTTGGCGTGGCATGGAGGTGATCAGTTTGTGGCACTGCTGAGGTGGTATGGAAGCCCAGGTTTCTTTGACAGTGGCCTTCAGCTCATCTGCATTTTTTGGTCTCTTGTTTCTCATTTTCCTCTTGACAATACCCCACAGATTCTCTATGGGGTTCAGGTCTTGTGAGTTTGCTGGCCAGTCAAGCACACCAACACCATGGTCATTTAACCAACTTTTGGTGCTTTTGGCAGTGTGGGCAGGTGCCAAATCCTGCTGGAAAATGAAATCAGCATCTTTAAAAAGCTGGTCAGCAGAAGGAAGCATGAAGTGCTCCAAAATTTCTTGGTAAACGGGAGCAGTGACTTTGGTTTTCAAAAAACACAATGGACCAACACCAGCAGATGACATTGCACCCCAAATCATCACAGACTGTGGAAACTTAACACTGGACTTCAAGCAACTTGGGCTATGAGCTTCTCCACCCTTCCTCCAGACTCTAGGACCTTGGTTTCCAAATGAAATACAAAACTTGCTCTCATCTGAAAAGAGGACTTTGGACCACTGGGCAACAGTCCAGTTCTTCTTCTCCTTAGCCCAGGTAAGACGCCTCTGACATTGTCTGTGGTTCAGGAGTGGCTTAACAAGAGGAATACGACAACTGTAGCCAAATTCCTTGACACGTCTGTGTGTGGTGGCTCTTGATGCCTTGACCCCAGCCTCAGTCCATTCCTTGTGAAGTTCACCAAATTCTTGAATCGATTTTGCTTGACAGTCCTCATAAGGCTGCGGTTCTCTTGGTTGGTTGTGCATCTTTTTCTTCCACACTTTTTCCTTCCACTCAACTTTCTGTTAACATGCTTGGATACAGCACTCTGTGAACAGCCAGCTTCTTTGGCAATGAATGTTTGTGGCTTACCCTCCTTGTGAAGGGTGTCAATGATTGTCTTCTGGACAACTGTCAGATCAGCAGTCTTCCCCATGATTGTGTAGCCTAGTGAACCAAACTGAGAGACCATTTTGAAGGCTCAGGAAACCTTTGCAGGTGTTTTGAGCTGATTAGCTGATTGGCATGTCACCATATTCTAATTTTTTGAGATAGTGAATTGGTGGGTTTTTGTTAAATGTGAGCCAAAATCATCACAATTAAAAGAACTAAAGACTTAAACTACTTCAGTCTGTGTGCATTGAATTTATTTAATACACGAGTTTCACAATTTGAGTTGAATTACTGAAATAAATGAACTTTTCCACGACATTCTAATTTATTGAGATGCACCTGTATATATATATATATATATATATATATATATATATATATATATATATATATATATATATATATATATATCCTTTGAGTGAATTAAATTTAAACTGATCAGCATTTAACCTAATGTGATTAAGTGAATTATTTTAGTGAAACTAATCAGTATTTTTATCACGAGCTAATGATTTATTATTATAAGTCTCTTAATATATGTTCTTTGTGGTGTCATGCTCATACAAGCAGTTTGAGACCATTCCATATCTGTCTTCATGCTTTAAGAGACAGAGTGTCTTCTGATTAAGAGGCCTAGGTCATGTAGGCTGCTTCTCTAGTGTCTTCATGACCCAACAACATAAACTCAGCAAAAAAAGAAACATCCTCTCACTTTCAACTGCTTTTATTTTCAGCAAACTTAACATGTGTAAATATTTGTATGAACTTAAAAAGATTCAACAACTAAGACATAATCTGAACAAATATCACAGACATGTGACTAACAGAAATGGAATAATGTGTCCCTGAACAAAGGGGGGGGGGGGGGGGTCAAAATCAAAAGTAACAGTCAGTATCTGGTGTGCCCACCAGCTGCATTAAGTACTTCAGTGCATCTCCTCCTCATGGACTGCACCAGATTTGCCAGTTCTTGCTGTGAGATGTTACCCCACTCTTCCACCAAGGCACTTGCAAGTTCCCTGACATTTCTGGGGGGAATGGCCCTAGCCCTCACCCTCTGATCCAACAGGTCCCAGACGTGCTCAATGGGATTGAGATCCGGGCTCTTCGCCGGCCATGGCAGAACACTGACATTCCTGTCTTGCAGAAAATCACGCACAGAACGAGCAGTATGGCTGGTGGCATTGTCATGCTGGAGGGTCATATCAGGATGAGCCTGTAGGAAGGGTACCACATGAGGGAGGAGGATGTCTTCCCTGTACATCATTGAGGTTGCCTGCAATGACAACAAGCTCAGTCCGATGATGCTGTGACACACCGCCACAGACCATGATGGACCCTCCACCTCCAAATCGATCCTGCTCCAGAGTACAGGCCTCGGTGTAATGCTCATTCCTTCTACGATAAACGCGAGTCCAACCATCATCCCTGGTGAGACAAAACTGTGACACATCAGTGAAGAGCACTTTTTGCCAGTCCTGTCTGGTCCAGCGAAGGTGGGTTTGTGCCCATAGGCGACATTGTTGCTGGTGATATCTGGTAAGGACCTGCCTTACAACAGGCCTACAAGCCCTCAGTCCAGCCTCTCTCAGCCTATTGCGGACAGTCTGAGCACTGATGGAGCGATTGTGCATTCCAGGTGTTGTTGCCATTCTGTTCCTGTCCCGCAGGTGTGATATTCGGATGTACCAATATTGTGCAGGTGTTGTTACACGTGGTCTGCCACTGCGAGGACGATCAGCTGTCCTTCCTGTCTCCCTGTAGTGCTGTCTTAGGCGTCTCACATTACGGACATTGCAATTTATTGCCCTGGCAACATCTGCAGTCCTCATGCCTCCATGCAGCATGCCTAAGGCACGTTGACGCAGATGAGCAGGGACCCTGGGCATCTTTCCTTTGGTGTTTTTCAGAGTCAGTAGAAAGGTCTCTTTAGTGTCTTAAGTTTGTATAACTGTGACCTTATTTGTCTACCGTCTGTAAGCTGTTAGTGTCTTAATGACCGTTCCACAGGTGCATGTTCAGTAATTGTTTATGGTTCATTGAACAAGCATGTTTAAACCCTTTACAATAAAGAGCTGTAAAGTTAAAGTCCTGAAAAAGGGGACGTTTCTTTTTTGCTGAGTTTACATTTGATTATGAATTTTTCTGCCAAGTTAACAAGAATACAACTTCAGCTCTCCTGAGAGAAAGTGCAATTATCTCTATGTTTTGAATTCCAATAAGATAAGACCAGTCTCCAGCAGAAGCTTTGTTGTATAAGACCTTAAATAGGAGAAACTATGTGTGTTTCCCCAAAGGTATTTCTGTTTCAGGAATTCAGTTAAGTGAGAATAGCAGTCGAGAGATGGACAACTGGACCTCAGAGACCTACTATTGTCTATAAAGGGAAGACTGTCCATGGCCTATGACCTGACTCAGTCCATTGGAGCCTATATACAGAACTAAAGCGTCATGCCAACAATCAATATAATAAACGATGTACACGATGACCATGTTCAGAAATGTTCTATAGTTATCTGTGCTTGTAACCAATCAGAATTCTAGAAGCTAAAGCATTAACATCAACTTAATGCTGTATCTGACTATATGTATTGATGTTTTTGGACCTAAGTTCAGTTTGTGATTCTCCTGTCTTCGAACTCAGAGGCTTTTGTACTGCTGACTTCTGCCATTTGATTTTGCAAACAACTCTCTTCAGTAAAATTCAACTAATTGGATTGACACCTCGACTCCTGGTCTTCATTCCAAAGCCTACTGGTCTACAGGCCCAAACTGTAATCCCCAAAATGCTATTAATGAATAATCCCCACACATCTGTTACTGGTAGGTGCATAAGACGTTGAACAATTTGAAAATAAAAAATCCTGCACACAACTGTAGCTTGCAAGAAGGTCACATGACCAAAACGTTGCGATATATATATATTTATTTTCTTTGCAGGCTATGGTAGTGTGAATGATGTTTTTTTTTTTTCTTTTTCGTAAAGATATCTAAAGTTTTCTTTTCTCTTAAGGTCATACCAAAAATTTTCTTTATTGTAAATCAAAACCAGGATACAAAAATTCAAATGTTTACAAAAACAGATAATTCTTTACATATACAATACACTTTCTATTGCCTGAACTTGACATTTACTACTTCTGACATCATTTAGTTTTTAAATATTTTAGCAGTATTATATATAAAATCAACAACAATTTCATGTCATATATTATATTTGATTTATTTTTCTAAATTTCCTTTTGATAGTGTGTCCGTCATTACATTATTATTTCCGACTTTGATAGTAGGTGGACAGACATGAAAAAACCTTCCCTCTTCAGGAACAGAGATGAGTTTTCACTCCCATGTGATGTTGAGCATCTTACAGCTGAGTTCCCAGAGACGCTGGACCACATCATCATCCAGGGCAGCTCAGGAGCAGTTTGCAGGTGCACAGTCACTGTGTGGAGAACAGCAGATTTGTGCTAACTGGTTCTAATAGACCATTTAAAGGTTAGTGTTCTATTATAATTCATATTGTAAGACATCATGACTTCTTATACAAAATAAATAAAATGCTAAATGAGAAACAGATCAATATTTACGTCATTTTTTAGAATAAATTCTCCTCCTTGCCCTGTAGATGGCGATCTGCACAAACAATGTGAATAACTCTAAGGAGAGAAGAGCACTTGCGGACATTTCTAGTAGAAATAAAAACTTAAAATATTAATCTGTTTCTTACCCACACCTTTCACATCACTAACATGGATTTAACCAACTGAGTTGTATGAATTACTTTTATGTTGACTTTATGAGCTTATTGGAGGTTTCAAGTTCTGGTCACCAATCACTTGCATTGTGAGGACCTACAGAGCTGAGATATTCTTCTGAAAATCTTCGTTTGTGTTCAGCAGCAGAAAGAAAGTCAAACATATCTGAGATGGCATGAGGGTGAGTAAATGATGAGAGAATTTTCAGTTTGGGTGAACTATTTTTTTAATCAGATAATAATTTAATGTGGTTAACCTCTCTTTGCCAGGTCAATGGCAGTCTCTTTGCCAATTCCAGTATTGGCCCCAGTAATTAAAACCGTTTTGCCATCAAGTCTAGCATTTGATGACCACGAACGTAAACAATTTCTGAGAGGAAAAGAAAAACATGCATTAAATACTACATTCATATTACTCAACTTGATCCCTATGTGTATACAGTAGTTTCACGTGCACATCAGTGGAACCACATTAAAACATAATGTCATGTCTGTTCTGGAGTCGAGCCTGTTCGAGCAGAAACATTTTAAATATTATCATTCAAACATGATGTGAATGAACAGCCTTGCTTTACTTCCGCCTCATGAGGCAATTACTGAGCAACTTTTCACTATCAACATGTATTCTAACATCTATAATGTATTATAAACTTCATTACAACGAGCTGTATTCAGTCACACAAATATATGAGTTTATAAAAAGCGATTGATCAAGTTTTATCAAACACTCCTCTCGCACAAGGCACTAGTGGGAGGAGTCATGTGACGTTTACGGAAATAATAATGGATTGGTAGTTTGGGATTGGTCAAAGACAGTAAAACCCCGCCCTTTTTATATTATATATTATATTAGTACTATTATTTTAATCGTTCATTCATTGAAGAGCTGTTAAGGTTGTAGTCCAAAAATCCATAAAGAATGAGCATTTTCGAGCAATGGGTTCTCCTGGGATTTTCCAATGGGGTTAAATAATGGCAGTTTTTGATTGAGAAGTAGCTAAAATAAGGTCTGGGGTAAACATTACTCAAAGATACTTGGACGTTTCGTTCTACAACATAAGTTGCACACAGTAATACCTTAAAACATAAATTTTGAAGCAGCCGTGTTTAAAAAAATAAAAAAATAAAAACAAAGTGTGTTGCTAACAAGTTGCTAGATAAGAACTACTACTGCTTGCCGGTTCCTCAGGTGCGTTCACTCATATGCTTGTGGTATTTGTAGTCCTTATCTAGCAACTCGATAGCAACATACGTTTTGTGAAAATAGGACGGCTTCAAAATTCAAAACTCAGACAAACATCTAAGTATCTTAAAGTAATGTTTACCACAGACCTTATTTCCAGCATGCATTGAAAATACCTACTATTATAAAATCCCTGTCATGGCTGAACAGCTCTATTGAAGCCAAAATTATTTTAGACTTTATTCATTTATTTATTTATTTGTATGTCAATTATATGTATCAATATAGCCATTTTTTTTATATAGATATATAAAAATCTGAATTAATGACGTTATTCTTCATTTGACCAGGAGATGCCAGTAAATGCATGCATGATGAATATTCGATTTTTTTTGTAGGTATAAAGTATATGGAGAAGTGTAAATTGATTAAATGCTGTAACTGGTCAACAGATCAGATTTTTTATTTTATTTATTTTTTTATTTCCTTCACCATTTCAAATCACCTCCTTTTAGCTTTACAGCTCACTTGTGACAAATGCATTTTTAAAATTCCTTATACATCAATGCAGTCTCTCAGTTAAGATATTGAACACTGATTGTCTAATACTTATGTAAGAATTACAAAGCATTTACATGTTTTAGATGAAGTAGCCTATGTACAGCATGCTATAGTGGAGGACACTGATGTTGCTGCTCGAACTGTCATTGAGGCAACCTATAGGCCTCCATAGGCATGTTGTTCTTACTGTATATATGTACATTTATAGATAATTATTTAATCATTGTGTTGTAGGGCCCTGCCAGGCTATAGATAAAACCAAACAGCAAAATACTTAATTTTTTTTGCAGTTAAGATTATTTGTGTTACAGACAGTTATGCTTTATTTTTGTTATTTGTGTAAAAAACAAAAAAAAAAAAAAAAAAAAAAAAAAAAAGAACTAAAGAGATCACTGTTATTGCTGCAGTTACACAAAGTTGAGCCCAGTTCAGTTCATTTCAGTGATTATACATCTCAGCTGAGCAGGAAGCCATTCTCCTGCATTCTCTAGGCTATATTTCACTCTGCTCTCCCTCTTTTTGTCACTCTTTCTCTGCTTGTAAAGAGTGGCAAAGTTAATCTTTTGGGTTCAGTTGGCTGTTCCTTAGGAACTGGAGCATTAATAAGACCCCTGCTTTGCTTTATCACTATTGTACTCTTGAACAAGCCACCTTTGTTGTTCCAGGAGATTGGTATTTTCTGTCTTACAAAGTCACATTTAATAAAAAAGAATATTACATATGATATACTGTATATTTATGACCTATGACTACTGGTAACTGCAAAGCTACTTTTGTAGTGATGTTTATATTAGTAATCTAAAGGAATAGTTCACCTAAAAATGAAAATTCTCATTCTCATCATTTACTCACGCTCATTCCATCCTATATGTGTATGACTTTCTTTCTTCTGCAGAACATAAATGTCGTTTTGGACAAAAATCTAAGCTCTGTAGGTCCTTACAAAGCAAGTGAGTGGTGGCAAGAAATTTTAATGTTCAAAAATCACATAAAGGCAGAATAAAAGTAATCTATAAGACTCCAGTGGTAAAATCCATGTCTTCAGAAGTGACATGATAGGTGTGGGTGAGAAACAGATCAAGTCCTTTTTTTTTTTTTTTTTTTACAATAAATCTCCACCTTTGTCCATCCCGAACAATAGGTGGTGATATCCAGAAAGAATACAAACTGCCAAAAAACTAAAGAAAGTGGACCTGAAAGTGGAGATTTATTGTAAAAAAGGACTTAAATATTGATCTGTTTCTAACCCTCACCTATTGTATTGATTCTGAAGATCTGGATTTAACTACTTGAGTCGTATCTATTACTTTTATGCTGCCTTTATATGCTTTTTGGAGCTTCAGTGTTCTGGCCACCATTCACTGGCATTTTATGGACTTTCAGAGCTGAGATATTCTTCCCAAAAGTCTTCATTTGTGTTTTGGAGAAGAAAGAAAATCATACACATCTAGGATAAAATAAGGGTGAATAAATGAGAGAATTTAAATTTTTTTGGTGAACTTTTCCTTTAACGTCAGTGTGAATGCAGTGAAATGCTGTGTTGTCTCAAAAGCGTAATGTTTGGGTGCAACCAGGGGACAGTGTTACTGTTTATAATAACTGTGGTTATTTCAGGAGTTATTTCCATGGGGAATGATTTCAGAAAAATTTATCAGCAGAGCAACGCACACACAAAATATGTGTACTTCACCTCTAGAAATGTTTATGACACCTCAGAACTGAACATTACTCACTGGGGTGAATTTGCTGTTCAAATGCGCACAGGGAAGCATCTAAACAGGAAGTACATAGTCAGCCATCAGATGACAGTGTGTAAGTAAACATTTCCTTCCCCTGTTTCAAACAGGACAACCACTGACAGAGGACTATAATTAAATCACCGCTGATTAAAACTCACCTCAGTGATGACACATTGAAAGCCAAACATTGGCTTTTATTTACAACTAGCAAAAAATCCTCAAGCGCAATACATTTTGCAGCACTTCCCTTTTTTTGGTTTATATATGACAGTGATTTTCATATGGCATTAGAAAACTGCAGTATACTGTCACAAAAACCCAATCTTACACCTATATTTTTGGTAATAGTATGGAATTGCTTCTCACTTAACGGTTTAACTGAATGAAGCTGATTTTTAATGTTGTTGTTTTTCATTAAACCGTTTTGCAGACATTTAGATGTAATTATATGTTCCTGAGCAATTTATCGGGAAAATTAACTCAGATCCAACCTATTCTATAAAGTGCCTTTTCAGAGAAAGTTCAGTCTCTCAACAGCTAATGCCTTCAGGGATTCATCATAAAGGTAATACTGCAGGACAAACCAGCATGCATTAATTAATTATGCCATTTCTGTCACCTCCCATGTTGCACATATGGCTCTCTTTAGCTTGACCTGTCAACATGGTCTGTGTCAGTTAAATCAAGAATGCTTGTAGTATTAACTTGGATCTCACAGGCCTCCAAAGCAACTGTCGGGCCCCCTTCGTATCGCCGGTCGATTCAATCGTTCCTATTTGGACGGGTCTCGCGGGACCCCCCCTCTTACCTGTGGGCCCTAGTGCACACCCTGCACTGCCTTTAGTTGCGCCACTGCTGCCTAGCCTACTATATTTATGAAAATACAAAATAGTAATTGTAAATATCAAACTGTTATGTGAAACAGGACACATTAGTGTATGCAGCGATAAACATTTCAGTGTTGTATACCACTTTGTCTCATTACTTTGCATGATAAATTATTCTGCTATACCATCTTCACCTTGAAAATAGTATTATTTAGAATCTTTTTTTTTTCTTCAAATAGTGCTGATAGTTAGTATAACAGCATTAGGATGCTTCTCTAGTAGTATCAGTTTGCTTGTCCAGGTTCGCTGCATTTCCAAATAGTGGTGGAAATTTTAGAATTGTGTACACAGACCGGATACGAGTCATCAGCCAGTTGGATATACTGAAGATGCAGCTGTAATCCACACATTAAAGCTGAAACATTTGCATTAGTGCGGTAAAGTTAGCTTTGGTTTCACAAATTTTGTACCCTGCTTAAAAATAATTATTGCACTGTACATATATTTTTATGAAAATACATTTTTGTGACTATTTTTTTTTTTTTTTTTTTTGACGTACATTTGCATTCATGTGAAATCAAATAAACAAGAAATAGGTCAGGAGGAGGGATGGTGAGATAACCATATCATCCAATTCGGTTTGATAAACGATATGAGGTTCATGATTTGATATAATCTCGATTCAATATTATAACACTTAAATGACAAAATATGGCAATAAATTGTGTTCAGTTTTTGAAAAATGTTTGCGCAAATATACCTTTCACTATAAGAAAATATCACAAACAAATAAGCCTTCAAAAATAGTGGGCTACATTCAGGCTGATCAGGTGCAAAACAAGCAATAGAACTGAACAGAACCTGTCCTGAAAAATATTTGAAATATTTTATTTTTTAATAATTTGTTGGTCTTCATTATTATTATTATAATCACATTTGAACTTCTAAAAATATAAAATTCAATGTTCTATCAGTTAATATTATGTCATGAAATGGAATATATATAATAATGATGTAACGCTTGGAAGAAAGTCATGAGAGCTGGATCTAGATGTGGCAAGAAGTTTAATAAAGAATATAAGCAAAAAATAAAATGACTCGGTAAACACAGGAACAAGGCATAACTAGAAACGAAACAAACAAAACATCCACAATGGGAACTGATTCATAGGAACAGAAGAGAAACACAACAACTCACAAAGACTGGGTAGAAATCAGGGCATTATATACACAGGGGTAAATGAGGAAATGAAACACAGGTGAGAACAATAGGGAACAGCTGGCAGTGATGAGGGCAGGGAATTATGGGAAGTGTAGTCTGGGGGAAACAGATGACAGGGGCAAAACACAAGGCAAAACAATAGTGAATAATGACAAATGATCTGAGCTGTCAATTTTTGAAATAATGTGTACAATTTACAAGAAATAACATTGAGTTTACATTCATTTGTGTAACAAGCGCTACAATGGTACTGTCATTTTAAGAGTTAAACATGCATCTCACAGACTGGCACAGGTGCTCCAGTTCATTCTCTCTTTTGTGTGACTTCTTTTGTCTTTTTTTCTCTATTTCGTCCGGTTCTTTTGCCACACTGACTGCTATGAAAAAATCTTAATGAACCATGTTTAAGACTTTATATGCCTGCATGAAGTAACCTACATTCTGTAAGTTTCTCACACTCCTTCTGAATACTGTACCTTTATGATTGACAAGTACTGCATTTTAGATACACTGACATGCCACCTTTGACTGGAGGCTGATGTGCTTATGTTCTTGATTGAATGTTTTAGGATTGTTTGAGTTTAACAGATAATGATGTTGATCACTATTCTCAACTTCTTTAAAATTGTCCCTGTCTAGATCTCCAGGGAATTTAATCAACCCCCCAGACCAGTCCACAGGAAAAACCAGCACTGGGTATTGAGATTGTCTATTAAATTAAAGGGGTCTGAATTATGTAATCAGTTATTCTCCTGTAAACCAGTATTCTAAAATCTCAGCAGCACAGCCCGTGTAGGCACCTAATTCACAGTTCTGTAGTCATTTCCGAGAACACAATCATCCACACATCAAATTTTGCAATTGTAACATTTATCATGTTGTTGTTTTGTTTTTTTGTTGTTGTTGTTGTTTAGAATGGTTTACTGACAGCCATCCCCAGAGGGATTTTAATGTTCAGAAACTAACTCAGGACTAGATGGAGTTCTTAATTATGTTTCATTGAAGTATCAACTTTTTCTCGGATGTTTCTCCTAAAATACCTTAGGTGAAAAACAAACAGAAAAAAATTAGACAATTGTTGCCATACAGTAGGAGAATAGAGCTAAATACGGAGCCCCTTAGAGGCCACAGAATTTTTTTTTTTTTTTCCTAAATTGTTTTGAGTTCTCTTGCAGTAATTTTTGCATTCCCTTGCCTCCAGTGGTTTTAAGTTTCCTCGCAATAGTTTTGCATCCCCTCACAATAAATTAACCATAGATTTACTATGGTAATATTGTAGTAACCATTATTGCAGTAACCATGGAAAATCATGTGGTCACTATGGTTTAACTGCAAATATCATGGTTTCTGTAGTAAAACCATGGTTACATTTTTATAAAGTTTAATCATGGTTTAACTACTTTAGCTTTAGAACTGTGGTGTTTGTAACAAAAATACAAGTAACCACAAAATTATGAATTATATCACATAGTTTTCATTTTCCTGAATTATGACTGTTTCAATATGAATATCATGGTTAAAATTTGGCTACTGTAGTTAAACCATGGTCAATTTTGTGGTTATGTTTTTTCAACAAAACCCATTGTTGAACTATAATTACCTTTAGTAAAATCATGGTAAATTTTGTGGTTAATATGGTTATACTACAAATACAATTGCATTAAATTACTGTAGTAAATCCATTGATAATCATTTACTCACCCTCATACTATCCAAGATGTGTATGACTTTCTTCTGCTGAACACAAACAAAGATTTTTAGATGAATATTTCAGCTCTGGAATATTCAGCTTCAAGGCAAAGGAATAGCCAGAACTTTGAATACTTAAAGATCACATAAAGGCATAAAAGGAATCCATAAGACTCCAGTCATTTAATCCATATCTTCTGAAGCAAAATGACAGGTCTGGGTGAGAAACAGATCAATATCTGTCCAGTAGGTGGCAACATGCATGAAGTATGCGAATCGCCAAAAAACAAAAGAAGAATATGGAAGTGAAAGTGGAGATTTATAGTAAAATATCATTTAAATATTGATCTGTTTATCACCCACACCTATCATATCACTTCTGAAGACATGGATTAAACCACTGGAGTCTTATCGATTACTTTTATGCTGCCTTTATGTGATTTTTGTAGATTCAAAGGTCTGGCCACCATTCACTTGCATTGCATGGATCTACAGAGCTGATATATTCTTCTAAAAATCTTAATTTGTGTTCAGCAGAAGATAGAAAGTCATACACTTCTGGGATGGCAATGAGAGAATTTTAATTTTTGGGTGAATTATCCCCTTTAATTTATTGCGAAGGAATGCAAAACTGATTATGAAGGAATGCAAAACTCATTGCTAAGGAACTTAAAACTATATATATATATATATATATGTCTCTGTTCTCTAAGGGTCTCCATAGTTATACAATTCATGTGGATAGCATAGCAAGATAAATATATAATATTTTCTTGGGATTTGATGAGAAATGTTCATGTTGATATCTCTAACTTTTGTTCATTGACAAATTTGGGCACAGTGTGAGGCTTGTTTATATCTCTTCTGAAACTCTAGTGGAGACACATGTGAGATTACTGGGGTTTTTACTCAGGAGAAAAATCAGAGAAGCTGGAGACTTAAAAAAAAAGTACATTTAATCTCATTGCTGTCTAGCAGAAACAACTGAGATATTAAAGAGAACTTCTTTGTGATTTTGTCTTCCTAATAGACTTCAAGAGTCTATTAGCTCATCAAACAGGGGCACATACAGTTTCATCTATTTTTAGCTTGAAGCTCCTTTTTGAGGAACTCAAGGAACTATCAATTACTTAAAACAGTTTCTGCTTTTCAGCCTGTCGTGTGTCATAGATATGTCCCAGATGCAACTGCCTGTCATATCGCTGTTCTCCTGAGATTAAATTACCAGCATTAATTCCCTTTGATCTCACCTGTTTACTGCCTAAGTAGTTCACATGACCCTTATAAAATAATGACTGCGTATGTGCTTAAAGATCCTGTGTTCTGCCTGGAGTGGCCTTGGGTTTGTTTCTGCATCACAGAGTGTTTTAATGACACTCGCTGCGTGAAGCACCAGCATACTGAACATAATGTTATACTAATATGCATGACTTAATATTTTACTGTAGGTCAGCAGCTCTGAGCTATAACTCATCTCTGTTGGGTCACACCCACAGCGGTGGATATTTCTGGGCCTGTTTGGCTGTGCTGAGATAATCTGAGAAGTACTACTATAAGGCAATTGAGAAGGTAGGAATTACTGGACCAGTGAAGAGTATGAAAGCTGTGACATGTTTGGTATCATAGCAACCAATGTGCTCAGACAGATTGAGAGTACAGTGTGATGATGAGTGAAATATATTTAGTTGTATTTCAACACTTACAGCTGTAACTTCAACTTCAAGCTGTTAGTCAGCAATCAGCGCTTTCTTAACTCAAGTTTGATATTTAAGACTGTTGCTTTAGGTATGCCACAAGATATTAAAGTTAAGTATGTAATTTTTTTCAATGTTAAAATACTTTCTCCTCTCCAAGTACAATAGGCAGAGACAACTATGAGACATTAATTGTTTGAAGTATAAACACTCTGACTCTGTGGTTTGTGAATCCCCACCAGCCTGACACAGCAACATTGGCTCAACCATTGGTATGAGTTTGGGGTGGGCCTGTCTGTTTGTGTGACTAATGGAAGACAAGGAGGAGTGTTTGAGAAACCTATTTGAAGATAACCATTATGTTTGCAGTTTTATTTGGTAACGCTAGTGGTGCAGAAATGAAAAATATCAGTTCCTTCACCGAAATTATTTATTTAAATTGTTAATGTTTTTAAAAAATCAAATGTTTATTACATTATAAGTCTAGCATTTGCTTTATTTGACGTGGTCAGAAAATATTAAGAGGGTTTGGCTTAGATTAGGGCCAGGGAGATGAGGTTATTTGATTGGTCCCCTCGGGGTGCAGCACAGGACATTGGCGTCAGTGGGGGGATGTTTGTCGTGTGCAAAGGCTCTGAGCTAATAGAAAGGAAAAACACAGCTTTTCCTGTTTCAGAACAAATAAACCAACCCATATTCAATGATGTCTTCCTCAGGAGTCCTCCTGCTATAAAGATAAAAAACCCTCCATGTCATTAATAATTGTGCTGTGTATTTCCTGTATAGTGACCCTCTGACCCCACAGTATTGATCCTTATTGGATTTTGCACTATGTGTAATTTAGGTCACATTTGTTCTGGTAAAAATTATTGCCATTCCCTAGCAGTCACTCTTTCAACCTCAATTTGTTTGTTTTTAGTTGCAAATCAGTTACTGTCTGTATCTAATGAATTACATTATCAGATGATAGTCTGACAGCAGACTATTTACAATGTATATGCACCCAGCAGAATATGAGTTTTGAATTCTGTAATCTTGTTTTCTGTTTTCACGTTTATGTTAATGCAGAATTTAGTTTGGTTTAGTGTTTCATAAGGTTTGATGTTTCATGAAGAAACAATAAAAATTATGGCCTCACAGTGGACTGCATTTGGCATCTGGACCAGTGACAGGTCTAGAAAAATCAGAATGTTGGTTACAGTTACAGGTAACATTTTTTCAGAGAGAGATGCTACTGCTGTTTTTAATGTCTACATGCACTACAGTATCTTTTAGTTGTGAATCATGCTAAAGCTGACACATGCTGTGGAATGGATGGCTTATATAGATGCCTCCCCAGATCTCTCTTGATTCCCCAGGCAGAAAAACAAGATCAGCATCCCTTCTGAGCTCTAACAGAGAGGAGAGCTAGCGTGTATCCTCCGATCTCACTTCCTGCGACTTGTGTAAGAGTTTAACTGAATTCTCATACATTTAGATTTCCTCCAAGGTACTAAAAAGAATACATTTACATTACTTTTATGTTTATTCATCTGGCACGCACTTTTATCTCTGAGAATTGAAGGTCAGCAAAGCGCAACAGTGCCCGCCCACATTTTAAGCTGTCTTAGTTCCGGAAGTATTTTTCCAATTTATTTTTTCATAAGGATTTCATAAAGGACCTCACAGAAGAGTTTTATGCCATGAACCAAATGATTGTCCTGCAATGGCAGCTAGTCTGCCTATATGCACCGGCTTTTTATTGTTTGTTGCCTAATAAAATAATTTTGCATTGGTGATTGAGTGTCTTGCTCATTTTGTAAAACAATTTGATGAGCACAACATTGCATTATTTGATTTAAGCAAAAAGTATTTTAGAATCGGGACAAAAAGACAAAGGTTCAAGACCGTGCATGGCTTTAATGGGGGAATGAACAACAATCCCATTAAGCATTGTGGATGTGGTAATTTAAATAAAAATGGTGGAAAAAACTATTGATTTAAAGGGGAACTGTTATGCAAAATTCACTTTTACATGGTGTTTGAACATAAATGTGAGTCGGCAGTGTGTGTACACAACCACCCTACAATGTTAAAAGTCCACCCACTCCTCTTTCTTATATTTCTGTTAATCAAAAACAGTGTCTCAAAATGATCAGTTTTCATTTCTGCTCTAAAGTGAC
Source organism: Myxocyprinus asiaticus (assembly GCF_019703515.2). Taxonomy (NCBI): domain Eukaryota; kingdom Metazoa; phylum Chordata; class Actinopteri; order Cypriniformes; family Catostomidae; genus Myxocyprinus; species Myxocyprinus asiaticus. The sequence continues at coordinate 30,128,023 of NC_059387.1, forward strand.
GTCACTTTAGAGCAGGCCACACCCACGACTGGTGACGGACTCCACCCTATTATCATAGATCCTCCCCCGAGTGATCTATGCACAGTCTGCCGTTTTTTTTCTGCACTGGAGCACCTACGGTGGGAAGAATAATGTCTCAGCTTCGTAAGCGTCATAAGTGTCCTGTTGTTGGCTGTAAAAGTGAACATAAGAGTCTTCATGTACTCCCAGCATCTGAGCCACTGAAGACGCAGTGGACAAGTTTTGTTTTGAAGCAAATGTGCCCCAAAACATACACAAAGTTTTGTATGTTTGTTTAAATAATTTTGCACCGGACTGCTTTGTGAATGAGGTTCAATATTGTGAAGGTTGCACGGGAAAGGTTGAGTCGGGAAGCTCAGACACTGTCAAAGTAAGGCTTTTATTTTCTGCCCTCTGCACAGCCTGTACACTCTCTCTAGTGTGTTCCTGGGTTCACTCAGATAGCTTCACCAATAACAAAAACTCTCCATAAAGTTCTTAAAAGACATGCAGCTTTTTTGACATTCAGGACACATGGCAACACTGGACTAACATGTCGTTCTCTCTCTGCTTATGACGGTGGCGTGGCTGTTTATATGCCGCTCTCCCCAGCTCACTGGAATTAGAGACAGGTGTTAGACATAATTTAGCTCCGGTGTAAGCGCCCTTACCGCTTTCTCTCTCTCCGGATGGGTGCTGGACCACGCCCCCGCTGCCACAAATATAAAGCAGGATTTTCCAAAAATGTGATTCTCAAGCATGGATCAGTACCAACTGTTCGTGTTCCAGATTTAGTATCGCACTTTATATTTTTTAATGTTTGCAAATCGCCTTTCCGAATGTGCTTGTTAGCTGATTCCACGGCTAATGCAGTTAAAGTTACTATTGTCTCTGATTGTATTCACGGAGAACAGAGCTATGTCGTTATTTTTATGCTTACTGTCTGTATAATAATAGGGGGCGGGGAGCAGCAGCTCATTTGCATTTAAAGAGACACACGAAAACAGCTTGTTTTTGATTCCACCTAAAAAGAGGCATTTACAACATGGTATAATAAATGATCCGTGGGGTATTTTGAGCTGAAACTTCACAGACACATTCTTGGGACACCTGAGACTTATATTACATCTTGTAAAAAGGGCAATAATAGGTCTCCATTAAAGTTGTTGATTACAAGTATAAAATTAGTATATTTAAAATGTATTGCAAAATATTCAGACATATGCAAATATATAGATAAAGAGTGTAGGGAGACTCTAATGTGTCATTCACAGTGCGTCATGGAAGTGGGCGGTCGCTGCAGAGCTCTTTTGCCGCAGTTTGTTTGCCACGATTCTCTGATTGGTGGATTTTCTTCCTCAGGATCCTGGATTGTGTAGTTTTTCATCAGGAATTCATCTATTACACTGTTTATTTATTTATTTATTTATTTTTAATGAAATTTAAATGACAGACTGATCGCTTCAACAAAAGAATATAACCATTGATTAACAACCTCAGAGCTCATGGTAAGTCCAAATGTAAAAGTTAATATGTTTTATAAGTTAATATAAGTTAATAAGTCATCATTAATTATCATCTCCCCTATAGACAAAAATAATAATAGGATTTTTACTTCTGGAACCTGACTGAGGTGCTCTTTTGTTCATATTTAGTGTTAGGTATTTGAACAAATTCTCATTACCAGAATATTAGAGACATGGTGGTGAGCTCTTTTGTTTTGAAGCAGTGCGCAGAGGTCCCATGTTGGGCCCCTGGGTGCCCCAACTATATCTAGGCACAAGAATATCTTAGAGGTCTGAGAAAGTTGTCTGGTCAGCTCCAACATCATTGCAGCAAGTTTCACACAGAAAAGCACCACGTTTCTTCGAAACTTGCAAAAATCTAGTTTGAATAGTTTACTGAGGATGGTAAAAATCAAACATTACACTTGCCTTATTTAATTGTAATGCTGCGGTAGCTGCTTTGTTAATTAACCAAGTAACGAAATCCAGTTAACTGTGTCGAGATGCTCATTCACCAGCTGCAGTTCTGAGGGATTGGGACAGCCTCCATGTGCGGTAATACTGTGGATTTAGCTAAGATGCTTACTGCTTCACATTCCATATAAAGATAATGAGATCTGCTGCTCCCTCTGCGGATGGAATTGCACAGATAACTTAGACCTAAAATTTGGGGTGGCATTTAGTTTCATCCGCATGTCTCACAATGAGGCTTATTGTTTTTAAGGCCCGAAAAAATTGCTGGTTCCCTTTTTTTTTTTTTTTTTTTTTTTCAGAAACAAAGCTAAGTATGATGTGCAAAGTGAATTAGAGTCATTTGACTAATCACCAAATTATTAATAATAGAAAGCTTTGTTACTCAACACACTTCGTTTGAAAATATAAAATGGTTTAAATCCAAAAATGAAATGCTGAGTAATTTGACTGTTGTGGTTAGTGAGCAGTCTCATCATTCACAGCAGTCTCAAATTGTTCGGCTGATAATATAATCTGTAATGAAAATTTGGAATTAAATTTTGAAAATACAGAATAAAAGCACTTTCAAGTGGTGTCAGCCTTTTGGACCCCAGTGTTCGGTATTTATCAAAACACAAGAGCTGAACCTTGAATAATATTAATTAAAATACTATTTCAAAGAAATGCATATTTTTAAGGTTCATTTCTGGAGATTTTTTTGTATTTTATTTTTCATAATAAATTTAACATTGCTATATTAGCTTATGCTTTTTTACTTTGTTCATTTAGACTTTATGGAATCAAGTAATTTATTTTCAGTGTAAATGTTTGTGTTACAGTGGATGCCAAATGTCAGTGACGGGTCAAAGAGAAGATGGGAATCTTCAAAAGTCCTATCAGGGTCATTTGGATATGTTTCTGTAAATATCCTGTAGTGTGTGTAGTGCCATTGTCCTCACAATCATCATGCCACCAGTGTTTTAAAGTTTGCATACTCATCACTGGCATCACACAGCACTTTGTTGTAAATAGGCTACAGACAGCCTGGTGCCTGCGGGCCAATTGCAGAATGGTTGTGTCAAGAGCTTTCATGTTCTAAGACAAGCCCCATCGCCAAGGAGGAAGTCTGATGACAATCACAGTGTTTAAGCAGACCTGTTTTGACTTCAGATGACAGAGGTATTTGTGTTTGCACTAGCAACATCTAAGTTTCTATAATGCCGGTGCAGTTGTGACCTTTTGTTATTGTCTGTTGAGTTGATCTGGCTTCTGTTGAAGAAGATAATTGTGAGGAAAGCATATGTTCCAGGATTTGTCCAATGAGTTTGTTTCTTATTTGCATTTTTTTTTTTTTTTTTTAAATGCTAAATAATTGTAGAATATAAAGTAAATTCAGTCTGGGTCAAGGTGGTTCAAAATGGAGAAATCTTTAAAAATCTAGTTCAAAACACACATGTCGAGTTTGTTTAAATGTAATCTTTGTGTCCAATTTGGTTTCATACATTTTTGAAAAACCTTTATAGCATTTTCTACTAAAAAAATAATCAAATACTTTTTATTATTATTATTAAATAATAATAATAATCATAATTTAATGACTTGTAAATGTCACGTGGTGTGACCATTAAATCAAAGGTATTAAAATACTTTCCTTGCACCTTGAACACATTAGGGTGTACATACTAAATTTATCATTAATTTAAAAAAAAGTTTTAAAACATATTTTAAGGTGAAAAAGATGTTTAAAAAATATAATGATGTTTGAGTCAAGAATACTGAAAAGTTTTCTAGGGTTACTCCATATGACCTGAACAAAATCTGCCTTTTCATAAAAAATGTCAAAAAATCTGAAATTTTTAAAAACTTAACTTAAAACTTAAGTTTAAATGGGTCTTTGTTTTATTTTTTTGTGTGTAACATGAAAATCAAAATGACAGCCTACATTTTGTTACACCACATGACTTTCATTTGATGGACAATTTTTTTTTTGTTTTGTTTTTTGTTTTTTCAAAAATTGATATAATTTTGAAAAATTTTTTTTTTAAAGAAATAAATTAAAAGATTTGTCTTTTTTCTGCACATTCCTTTTTTCAAGAATTTCAGTTTTAAAGAGATTTTTTTTCTTATTGTCTCCGGACAATTACATCACAATATTATTTACTCTAAACCCTAGAAAGAAATATCCAATTGACTTTGAACTAATTAAAACATGTTCATCATAGTAGAGGTGTTTTCAAGGAATTTTTTTGTCTGAATTAATTATTATTATTTATTTTAATAACTTAATAGATCTGGACAAAAAAAAAAAAAAAAAAATTAAAAAAAAACCAGTCATTGACCCATTTACTATTTGTTGGAATGCTGATGTCATTATTATTTTCATGATGGAGGAATTCAGTACAAATATAATATACTGATCTTAATCCTATGGCCTCCATATTAATCACTTATCAATACCTACAAATACATTTTGATCAACAACCTATCATGGCAGATGGCAATTCAAAATGGCTTTTCAAAAATGTTGCTATTCTTGAAGGATTTTCAAAAATAATTATATATATATATATATATATATATATATATATATATATATATATATATATATATATATATATATATATAAAATAAATTAATTTATATAATATATACAGTACTGTGCAAAAGTCTCAGGCACATAAGATTTTTCACAAAAGCATTTGTCTTAAGATGGTTATTTATATCTTCAGCTTTAGTGTGTCAATAGGAAATATAAATGTTAGACTCCCAAACATTACTTTTGCAAATAGAAAAGATTAGAACAGAAGAACAGAGAGCCCTGCAACAGATGTCATGGGCCCCACAAAGCCCCACACTGAACATTAGTCTGGGATTACATAAAGAGACAGAAGCGATTGAGATAGCCTAAATAGATAAAAGAACTGTGGTGAATTCTCCAAGAAGCTTGGAACATCCTATCTGCCAACAACCAAGAAAAACTGTGTTTACAACTGTGAAACATCACCATTTCTTCTACTAATACTTATTAAGCATTTGGGCACGGAAGACACAAGTTTGTTAAGTTTAGAAAGTGGAATTTTCCCCCATTCATACATTTTTTTGGTCTTTAGCTGCACAATTGTACAGGGTCTTCATTGCCGAATGGTGTGCTTCATAATGCACCACACATTCTCAATTGGAGATGGTCAGGACTGCAGGCAGGCCAATCTAGCACCCACACTCTCTGTTCACACAGCCATTCACTTGTAATCCAGGCAGAATGTGGTTTGAAGTTGTCTTTCTGGAAAATGCAGGGATGTCCCTGGAAAAGACGCTGCTGGATGGCAGTATATGCTGCTCCAAAACTTGTACATATCTGTCTGCATTCATGGTGTTCTCACAGATGTGCGAGTTACACATGCCATGGGCACTGACACACCCCTGGCCCATACAGACACTGGCTTTTGGACCTGACACTAATAACAGCTTGGATGGCCCTTTTCCTCACGACGGCTTTGTTTTTCAAAAACTTTTTGAAATGTGGACTTTTCAGACCAAAAAACACAGTTCCACTGTTCTACTTTCCATCTAAGATGAGACCGAGCCCAGAGAAGTCAGCAGCGCATCTGGACAGTGTTGATGTATGGCTTCTGCTTTGCATAGTAAAGTATTAACTTGCATATGTGGATGCAGTGGCAAGTGGTGTTGACTAACAAATGTTTACTAAAGTTATTCCAAGCCAATGTTCATGATATCCATTACAGGTGAATGTCGTTATTTAAGACAGTGATGTCTGAGAGATCAGAGATCACACGCATTCAGAAGTGGTTTTCTTCTTGCCCTTTACGCACCGAAATTTGACCAGATTCTATGAATCTTTTAACTATATTGTGCACTGTAGAGGGTGAAATGCCCAAATCCTTCCAAAGTCCTTTCAATGTCTTTGGGGAACATTGTTCTCAAAGTGCTGGATTATTTGCTTAAGCATCTGTTGGCAAATTGACAAGTCTTGAACGATCTTTGCTCTTGAAGGACTAGGCTGTTTTTGGAGGCTCCTTATACAGTATACAGAATTATGACACAACTGCCTCACCTGTTTAACATCTCCTGTTTCACATCGCCTTGTTATTTCAACTCGTCAAATTGTTATTAGTCTTAAATTGAGTGTGTTGCAATCATCTGATTTGAAATTACTGTACATTTTCAAAAAAACCCGATAAAATTCATAAGGAAAAACATCATATAATGTGTAGTTGTAATGCTTTCAATAGAGCAAAGGGTGAATATAATTTACAAATCACTGCTTTTTGTTTTATTAGCATTTTTCATACTGTCCCAACTTTTTCAGAATGGGGGTTGTACAAATGACACCCAAAGATACCAAATGATATTTAGCAACAATTTTTTAGCCAATTTATAATGTCTCTATTTAACCATATTATACAGCAATACCATTCATTTCATATTTTCATGCACTAAAGACTTTTAAAATTGTAAATACTAAAGATCTGCTGAAATCAAAACTGGAGTTGTGTGGTTTTTGGTTTCAGATATAACTTTGAGGCCATCAATATTCTACATCTTTTATAATATCCAAAGTAACAGTGAAAAGTGTTTTGAGACATTGTTTTCTATAGAAGTTGTTGGGGTTTTTTAAATGCAGAATGAAACAATATTTATGAGATTATTAAAAGCATTTACCATAAATTACTGTAATCTTGTCTGGTGTGGCTTTGGGTGATATGTATTCATTTGATTAGGACACATATCAAGCTTTGATGATATGTAACACATATCAACTTTGTCGGGGGTCAGTAAAGTCAAAGATCTTCCATAATACATAATACGCTGTGGGAAAGCCACACTGGTAGTAACAGCTGCAGTGACCGCAATGACAGGCAAATGTGTGAATGTGGTGTTTGTTCTCATCGCTACTTTGTGTTTTAGCAGCTGACAAACTCATTTTTAATCTCGAATTATGTAAAACTTGGAATCCGATCTGACCATCCAGACTGAAATGCATTGCCAAAATGTTTAATCAGATTTTGTAAATCGGAAATTACATTTCATGTCTTTTGCCGTTCATACACAGCGTATTTGAGTCGGATACGCCAAAAGGTCCGATTTTTTTGCCTCCTGTCTGAAAAAACCATTGTGTTCTATAACTCAATTTTAACCAAATAAATTGGCATTCACTAATTTTTCTGTTATCGCAATACAATGTCAGCATTAATGGAACCTTCTTTTAAATATATATTATGAATACTTCAACTCACAGTAGAAGTAATTTGTGGGAAGATTAGCTCTCATATACAACCACACCCAGCTCTTCCAGGTCACTTTCCGGTCACTAAACGTTTCCATAAAGGACAACAATAAAAATCACCTGACAGGGAGCTTTCTGTACTACACTGAATGACTTAATGTCAAATGAGATAAAGCAATATTCACAGTACAATACAAGTTAAGCTCAATCAACAGCATTTGTGGCATGTTAATTACCACAAAAAATAATTTTGACTCATCCCTCCTTTTCTTTAAAAAAACACAAAAATCTGGGATACAGTGAGGCACTTACAATGTTTTACAAGTCAGCATCAGACAGTTGTCCAGACCGCCAGACTCGCCTGGGAAAATAACAACAATCAGCTACTGTTTCCTCAGTTTTTTTTTTTTCTATTTAGGGATTCATTGTGTTTGTCACCATCCTGGCCAGTCTATATGTGGAGTTTCCATGTACATGCATTCTCCAGATCCCACGTATCACCAGGGGTTCAGGAGGTGTATGTGTTTCATCTCTGTTTACACTGTAATAACACAACAGGGTTAGCAATCCATGTAATTTTGACTCTAAAACATCAATTCATTCCTATAGTGTACTCATTTCTCAGTGTAGACTCCACTGCATGAGAGACTCCACTTGCCCACATAAAAGACCATCCGCTGTGTTCCTGTCACTGGACTTTGAATATTATGTTTGTTTCCAGGAACTTTAGCAACAGTGAGGTCAGATTACCACATGTTTTAACTAACAAATGAACTACTCATACAGTGTTATAGGATATAAGAAATACCACATATTCAATTTCAATTCAAAGTATTAAAATTACATGAAAATTGAAATTGAAATAGGCATGATTGTTTTGTATACACTACAGCCAAACAGTCAGCACACCCACAAACACTCAAAAAAAAAAAAAAAACAAAAAAAAAAAACACAGTGACAGGAAAACAAATAAGGTGCCAGTAATGGTAACTAAAATAAAATGCTAAAAAAACCCAACAAAAAAACCCATCTTAAATCAACCTGAGCTATTTTGATGGTCTTCGCTGTTTTAAGCTCCTCTCCCAGCTGAAAAGTGCCTAAAACATTTGGCTGGTTTAAGATTTACCTGGTTTTTCAACAGGTAAATCAGGATAAAATAAAATAGAAAAAACAAGACATCAGTGAGCATTAGAGATCCTCTATTACAGATTTACACAGACTACTCTTGTATATTGTGCATCAAAGTTTTTCTCTCTTGTAACTTATCTTCAAACTTATCACAGTTAAGGAGAAAGTGGGCCTCTGTCTCAACCTCACTCAAATGATCCAATGAATAAATGAATCTAAATGATGAGCTAAGTACTTTTTATGCTCATTTTGAGGGAAATAGCAACGCCCTCGTGGAGAGAGCTCTCGCAGCCGAAGCTACAGAGGTTAGTTCACTCTCCGTCTCTGTTACGGATGTAACCCGATCCTTCCGATGGGTGAAAATCCGCAAAGCCACGGGTCCAGATGGCATTCTGGGCCGCATCATCAGAGCTTGCGTGAACCAACTGGCTGGTGTTTTTATGGACATTTTCAACCTTTACCTCTCTTTGTCTCTGGTCCCCACATGCTTCAAAACATCCAGCATTGTGCCTGTTCCAAAGCAATCCAAAATCACTTGCTTAAATGATTGGCATCCTGTTGCTCTGACCCCCATCATCAGCAAATGCTTTGAGAGACTAATCAGAGATTACATCTGCTCTGTGCTGCCTCCATCACTAGACCCATTGCAGTTTGCTTACCGTAACAACCGCTCCACTGATGATGCCATTGCATCTACAATACACACTGCTCTCTCCCACCTGGAAAAAAAGAACACTTATGTGAGAATGTTGTTTGTAGACTACAGCTCAGTATTCAACACCATAGTGCCCTCCAAGCTTGATGAGAAACTCCGGGCTCTGGGCTTAAACAGCTCACTGTGCAGTTGGATCCTGGACTTCCTGTCAAGCAGACGCCAGGTGGTAAGAATGGGCAGCAACATCTCCTCATCACTGACCCTCAACAATGGAGCCCCGCAGGGCTGTGTTCTCAGCCCACTCCTGTATTCCCCTGTACACACATTAGTTTTTGCATTAAGTTTGCTGATGATACGACGGTGGCAGGTCTGATCACTGACACTCTGACACACTGGTGTCAGGAGCACAACCTCTCCCTCAATGTCAGTAAGACAAAGGAGCTTGTGGTGGACTTCAGGAGAAGAGATAGAGAACACAGTCCCATCACCATCAATGGAGCACAAGTGGAGAGAGTCAGCAGCTTCAAGTTCCTGGGTGTCCACATCACTGAGGAACTCACATGGTCCATCCACACTGAAGTCGTTGTGAAGAAGGCTCATCAGCGCCTCTTCTTCCTGAGACGGCTGAGGAAGTTTGGAATGAACTACCACATCCTCACACGGTTCTACACCTGCACTGTAGAGAGCATCCTGACTGGCTGCATCTCTGTCTGGTACGGCAATAGCACCACCCACAACCGCAAAGCACTGCAAAGGGTGGTGCGAACTGCCAGACACATCATCGGAGGTGAGCTTCCCTCCCTCCAGGACACACCAGGCAGTGTGTGAAAAAAGCTCTGAGGATCATCAGAGACTCCTGCCACCAGGGCCATGGGCTGTTCTCACTGCTACCATCAGGCAGGCAGTATCGCAGCATCAGGACCCACACCAGCCGACTTCATGACAGCTTCCTCCCCCAAGCAATCAGACTTTTGAACTCTTGATCTCTCACAATCAAATACATCAGCACTGCACTTTATTACTCTTACTCTTATATCTCACACCGGACTGTCATAAATTATATTATTATTATATTCTCTCTTAACAACACACTGGCAACTTACTATCAACCGACTGCCTGAATGTCAATACAGTACAATACAACCTACTGTACATTTTATATATACTATATATACTTTTTTTATTGTATAATGTGTATTCTATATTGTGTGTATTGTATACTGTACATTGTATATTATTATTGTGTTGTGTAATTATGTGTATATTAGATATGTAAATTGTATTGTGTAAATCTGATGTTTATTGTAAATTGGTATATGTCTCATCACTGTCATGACTGCTATGTGGGGCAGTGGTAGCTCAGCGGTTAAGGCTCTGGGTTACTGATCAGAAGGTCAGGGGTTCAAGCCCCAGCACCACCAAGATGCCACTGTTGGGCCCTTGAGCAAGGCCCTTGACCCTATCTGCTCCAGGGGCACTGTATCATGGCTGACCCTGCACTCTGACCCCAGCCTAGCTGGGATATGTGAAAAAAGAAGAATTTCACTGTATATGTGCAAATGTGATAAATAAAGAAAATTATTAATTTAATTATGTTGCTCGGAACTGCACCCAAGAATTTCACACACTATTGCACTTGTGTATATGGTTGTGTGACAATAAAAGTGATTTGATTTGATTTTTGATTTGAATCATTGTAATAGAATGGTTATGGATAGAACTACAATACTAGATCTGGTATATCTACTAGCACTTTACACTATGGTTGTACATGTTAACATTAGTTAATGCATTGTTAACTGTTAACACGAACTAACATGAACACATTACCTGTACAGCATTTATTAATATTGGTTAATGTTAATTTCTGTATAAACTAAAATATTTTACCTCTTTAAAAGTTGTGTACATTAACATTAGTTAATGCATTGTAAATTAGCAATGAACAATAATTGGTATACATTATAAATTATCATTGACAGTCAAGATTAATTGATGCTGTAAAATATTTATTTATTTATTTGATAGTTAATCATACATAATGCATTTACAAATGGTAATGTATAGAACCTTTTTGACTTCCTATTTGTCTTAACAAACATCTGACCTGAGTAAAGCTTAATGCAATATATCAACTACATTGTTTTGCGTATACACAGTATGTTTGGGGATTATACTCATTGTTGCCACTGCTTTCCATTTTTTATGTAATTTTTTACTGGAAGATGTCATTATCTGTGACTTTCTAATACCTAAAGTTATTCCATGGCATGACAAGTATTGTTTCCAGTTTCAAGGAAGTTGACAACACCCCTGTTCTTACTGCATGGATATTTATGGAGTTTGTTTGTATGTATGGTATTTTTTCTGCAGGCTGAAAACACAATGTACAGACAGTGTATGGAATGTGACCGATAAGTGGTGTGCACGGACCTCAGCCGGGACAGGGGTGAAAGGATAAAAAAAAGGGCACTGATTTTTTAGAACTAGATCTGCTGTAGCGTATGCTGTTAAAGGCACCTCCGCTTAATTTTCTTTAATACGCCCACGATTTACAAATAAATCACATAATAACACATTATTACTGTTATTGTGAGATTATTATATAATTTTTTTTAAAACTATTTTAATCTAATTATTTGTATTTTTTATTTTTTATTTATTTTTTATTTTGGATCCCCTTTTCTCCCAATTTGGAATGCCCTATTCCCACTACTTAGTAGGTCCTCATGGTGGCGCGGTTACTCACCTCAATCCGGGTGGTAGAGGACAAGTCTCAGTTGCCTCCGCTTCTGAGACAGTCAATCTGTGCATTTTATCACGTGGCTCGCTGTGCACGATACCGCGGAGGCTCACAGCATGGGAGGCTCATGCTATTCTCCACGATCCACGCACAATTTATCATGCGCCCCATCGAAAGTAAATTAATCTGAAATTAATCCATTCATTTGAACCGCCGCTACCGGATGTCTATAAAGTAATTTAATCCACCCAATAAAAGTATTCCCGAACCCATACATTTCCAAAATCTTAAAAAGATAATCCCATTCTACCATATCAAATGCTTTTTCGGTGTCAAGCGAGATGGCAGTGACCAGAGTCTGATCGTTCGCCACTGCCCACATGACATTAATTAAATGCCTAATGTTATCAGAAGAGCTGCGGCCCCGAATAAACCCCACCTGATATATATGTATAAGAGATGTCATAACTTTACTCAATCGATTAGCCATAATTTTTGACAATATTTTAACGTCTAGCTGGATCATGGAAATTGGACAGTAACTCTTACAATTGCTTGGTTCTTTGTCCTTTTTAAGAATCAGACTGATCCAGGCTTGTGTCATGGCTGGCAGAAGCTTCCATTTTTTAATGATTCCGTATAAACTTCTAGCAAAAGTGGAGACAGTTCTGTAGCAAAAGATCTAAAAAATTCAGCGGCAATGCTGTTTGGCCCCGGAGCCCTGCCTGTAGGCAAGGCCTTAATTACCTCGCCAAGTTCCTCCAAGTTTATCTCAGAATCAAGAGAATTTTTTGCTCAGCCGACAGTTTAGGAAGTTCTAATGGTTCCACAAAGTTTCTACTATCCTCTTCAGTAGACAAAGATGTGGAACTATAAAGATCAAGATTATTAAAGCATTATTAATATCAGTGGCCTAGGTAAATATTTCCCCACCAGCAGATTTCACTGAGGGAATGGTAGAAAAAGACTCTCTCTGTTTTCCCTACTTCCCTGCTTTGTCCCCCGTCAAAATTCCACCTTCCACAACAAAATAGTATTATATCTGTATTTTAATCAGGTCAATTCTCTGAGGCCATTAGACGACATTTGGTGTTTCAGCTCTGCCTCGGCACTTTTAATATTCCCTTCCAATTCCACGAGTTCTTGTGCTTTGGATTTTTTGGTGAATGCGACATACTGTATGATCCGGCCCCTAAGAACCATCTTAAGTGACTCCCAAGCCACGCCCACAGAGGATACTGAGGATCAGTTGGTCTCCATACAGACATTGATTTCAGCCTTTAAAGTTTGTTGGAATTCAGGATTTTGCAAAAGGGATACATTAAAGCACCAACTATATGATTTCCTTTTCTTCATATGTGGCAACACCTCTAAACACACCAGGGTGTGATCTGAGAATTAAAATGTTTCCAACTGAGCAATCAACAGATGAAATGAGGGACTTAGAAAAATCCATACTAGAGTAAATCTTATGGACTGATGAAACAAATGTATAGTCCCTCCCAGATGGGTTCAAAAGTCTCCAAATATCTGTAAGACCAAGATTTTTACACATCCTGTGAAGTGTCAGTTGTGCTCTAGGGGGCTTGCACACTTTTGCCTCACTATGATCAAGGATTGAGTCCATCAAAAGATTAAAGTCTCCTCCCAATATTATAACATGAGGGGTGCCAGTGGCTTGCAACATCCCTTCAAGGTCTATAAAAAAGCCCTGATCATCAATGTTAGGTGCATAAATATTAGCCAAAATAAATTAAATCAGCTAAAACAATAATGACTCTTCCTAATTTATCTTTAATCTGTTTGAGACATTTGAATTGTAGATGTTTACTTATCAGCATAATGACTCCCCTGCTCTTACTCGAGCCAGCACTAAAGAAAACATGCCCATCCCATATCCTCCCAAATTATTCAGCTTCCTGCAGAGAAAGATGCGTTTCTTGAAGAAACACTATATCATATTTTTTACGCTTAAGAAGAGAAATAACCTTCCTTCTCTTTATGGAGTGCCCCAACCCATTCACATTCCACATGGAGAGAGACAATCCACTCATATTAACATTGGACATTTTGACATATAAGAAAAAATATATTGTGTGTCAAAAAAAGATTCTAAAGACCACATTCCAACATTAGTGCGACAATCAAAACCCGAACATCCCCCAGAACCAAAAAAAAACCAACAAAAAAAAAAAACGCATGCATTAACTCCACGCACGACAGCGCCAACTGGCGTCTGTCCCTCCAAACTCAAACAGCCCATGCACGCCTACAAGAACCCCCCGACAACTTTGCCATCAGATTGCTCAAGTCTGGTCTTTCTATACAAATTTTGTGAGACAGAATTACACAGCAAAAGATAATCTATAAACCAAACTCCAGCCAATAGACGGAATAAGCACAAATAGTGTGTAGCTTCATCCATAAAACTGTCCTGAAAGTGTGTTATTCTACAAAATAAACTCCAGCCACTAGGCAGAACCAGCAAAAAAAGAACGTGCAGAATCCTCAAACAGTCAAACGAATGTTCAGTCAGCCGGTCCTTTCGGCTGCAACATGAGTGCAAACAAATGACTTAATCACTCCAATGTCTTTGCAAGAAATACTCCACAAAACAAACCCCAGCCAACAGGAGAAATAAGCACAAAGATCATGTATATTCATCCACAAAACTGTCCCGAAGGTGTGCCATTTTACAAAATAAACTCCAGCCAGTAGGTGGAACCAGCACAAATAAAGCGCACAGAATCCTCAAACAGTCAAGCGAATGTTCAGTGAGCCAGTCCACTCGGCTGCAGCATGAGTACAACAGGATGACTTACTCACTCCATTGACTTTATGAAGGACATCGCTTGCTGTGGGCATGTGAAAGTTTTACGGCCGTCCTTAGCATCTATTCTCAATTTGGCCGGGAATGTCAGTGCAAATGTGACCTTCTGTTGGTGTAAAATTTTCTTGAATTCCTTGAATCGATCACGTTTCTCTCTTGTCTAATTCGCAAAGTCTGGGAACAAGAAAATGCTGTGGTTCTTCCAAGAAAACCTTCATTTACAAGGAAAACGATCCTTACAAGATCTTTCTCGGATGATCTCAGGAATTTGGTCAGAAATGATCGGGTCCTGTCTCCCTCCACGGATCGCCAAGCAGGAACCCTGTGAGCTTGCTCGATTTCCAGCTTATGGCCTGTTATGTCGAGCAGATTCGGAAAGAGCCCATCCAGGAATTTCACCGTATCCTGTCCCTCTGCTCCCTCAGGGATTCCAACAATACGGATGTTATTCCGCCGGCTATGGTTCTCCATGTCTGCCAACTTCTCCCAGACACGCTCCAAATCCACCTTGGTTGCTAGCGGATTAGCAGATAATTCCCTCTCCGATGACTCTAGGTAGTCAATCCGTTTCTCAACATCCCCCACTCTTGTAACCACATCAGTGAACTGAGCCTACATGGCAGTGATCGATCAACGTATAACACCAAGATCCTCCAAGTCAGCAACGACCTTCGTCAGCATTGCCGACATGTTCAGCATCTATCGCCGCATTTCCCACACCTCTCTGTCTAAATCGACTCCCAGGCTTGCGGCCTGCTCAGAGGCGTCAGCTTGAGCACGTAAGTGTCTTTTAATGTCTCCAGAGCCCAAGGATTTTAAATTCTTTGACATATTGTCCTCCTAGAACAGTTATGGAACAGAGTGTATCGAATCTCACTGGTTTATGTCATAAAAATTATTAAAACTATCAAAGTGCACAGAGCTTGCCGTTCACATGTCCAATCCTCGCGTGGCGTCATGTGACTCCCAAACTCATTTGTTATTAACAAATCTTACCCTCCTGCACCATAGCTCTCATAACTCATAGGCATTTCTGCATATTATGACATAGCATGATTAGTTACAAGACACTCAAGAACAATGGCATTTGGCAGCATGAAGTCAAACCTGGCGTCTTCATGCACCAAGTTTGAATATGCATACATTCTGAAACAGTAGGTTGACTTTTCTTTAGCTAAAATTGGTCTGCTTACCGAAATTCGAAACAGTGCCCCCAGTGACCAAAGCGGTAAGTTTTGTTGGGCGTATGGGCACATGTGTGCTCCAATTTCCGGGTGTAATGTCCAAGGAGGGGCGCCAAAAGCGAGTTGTGTAGTGAGTTGTTTTCAGCTGTACAGGCTGTAATCAAATGAAGAGGAATGCATATTTTGTAAATTATATCCCCCAACCCAAACCACAAACCTAAACCTAACCATCAGTTGAGTAAAAATGTAATGTTGAAAAATGCAACCTCCAAATAGAACTCGTCACTGATTATGTGACTAATGCAATTACTTACTTTTTCCAAGTCAGGATCTGAATCAGGGTCTCCCACGCTGCTGAAGCAACATGCTTCAGATCGCGCCACAAGGGAAGGTAAACATACAGGAGCCAATGCAAAAATGTCTGAAAATAGTTGGCATTTGTCTGTGAGTGGGCATTATGTAATGCCAACTACATTATTACATGTAATGTACTTATGCCTATATTAGGTTACTGGAACTCTTGGAAACAGCATGCCGACTTCCCGTGTGATCATGTTGATGATATTTGGGAGGTAAGATGGAGGGCAAGATTTTCAGTGAATAATGACTTTGAAATCTTGATCAATTTATCACACAAAACTATCATATGGTTTTAGGAACATAGCAATGGACTGCTTAAATTGTGTTTTTTTTTTTTCCTTTTCAGATCTTGATGTGCGTTGGTTGTATAGTGTGTGAACATTCTTCAAAATTTTTCCTTATTTGTTCTACAGAAGAAAAAAATCATACAGATTTGACAACATAAGGGTGAGTAAACTCTGACAATTTTTACTTTTGGGTGAACTATTCCTTCATTTTCATTGAATTCTATCCTGTTCCACTGTCTTCAGTGAACAAACATGAGTGACTGGCTGCCTCCATCCGCATTCCAATAGAAATGCATTTATTTCTCTGGAGGATTTCTCTACAGGTCTGTGTTTTATAATGGCGAGAATCTTATCTTGTGTCCTGTTCCGAATTAATCTCTGTCATTTTAATCCATGCCAGCGATAGCACAGGAATGAGGATTTAGGCTATTTTGGAATAATCCTTGCAGAGATTGATTTTTATCATTTATTTCAGAATGCTTTCAACTGCATATCTGGTCTGTGATCAGGTACAGGTATAGTTGCAGTTTATGCAAATCACTTTGGATACATTTGGCAGTATGCACATTTGTGTGTGTATCTTGCATTGGCTGAACATGTTATTTTCTGGTATGTTGAGATATATACTCACAATATATAAGTTCCACAGGCTCAATTATGCAAAGAGCTTCTCAACACATCAGACTTCCATGTGTTACTGAGCTCTCATTGCAGAAGATATCATTAAAGAAACTCTCTCCCTTGACCTTTGAATGTCTACAGTGAGGTGCAGGTCAGATGGCTGCCAACAGGTGGTAATGTGAGAAATCTTACCCCCGATAGCCCATGAAGAAACTTTAGCTGTTCACGGGCATATCTCAGTACAGTTACTCATGATTGCACTGCGTTTGGGACCGAAATGCACTAGAGAGGAAACCAGAAGTGAGAGAGCAGATGAAAAGATAGAGAAAGAATGTGGAAGAGAGAACTGAATGTGTATTATTCACTAATTAACTAATATCCTTGTTTTGTGCTCTCTTTAGCATTATTTATTAAAGGTTCCTGTTATGCATTAACCTGTCGGTCAAGAACTGCTGGTTCATATATTTGGGGAAGGCGAGAGTTTCTGGGTGACCAATTTGCAGAACAAATACAGCTATTTCTTTGTAAATATATCAACTGAATTATGTTCATGATTTTCGGTTTCATTACTGGTTCTTGAACATGCATTATTCAATCATTTCAGTCTACACAGCCAAACATCCAGTGCGATCACCTGATTCCCGAATGAATGGCTCTTATGAGTGGGCTCTTTTAAAACTACACTGCAAAATGCTTTCCCAGCTTTAATTTAAAAAAACATTAAATATAATTATTTCCTTTTTTAAAAAACAAAAAACAAAACAGGGCTTGTTACCTCTATTTATAGGACAGTAGAGTGTAGACAGGAAAGTAGAGGAGCAGGAAAGGACATGACCCAGGTCAGACTCAAACATGGGTCCCTGTGAGCAAATAGCTTTTATATGTCCTGAGCATCTGTGCAGCCCACTGCACCGACTAAATATATATTTTTTAATGCAATGTTAATTGTAAATGAGATGGTGGCATCCACAAGATGCCACCCCTGGCGGCTGCCCATTTCGCCCATGCCTAAATCCACCACTGAGTGTGAGATGTCACACTCATCTGATAATCAAATGTGTCATTGATAACCTGAACCACAACATGAAAGGCATGTTATTAAGAAAAGCATTCCCATCTGCTTTTAATTAGAAACCCCCCTTCTTGCATGCTGCTCTTTTTGAATCCGAATGCATTCAGAGACAGTATTATTGATTTATTGAACGGACACTTTCATGGCAGTGTGTAAATTATCATGCAGCAGTGTTATGTGCACGTGTTCATTATTTAGTTTACACTGTGCTTGACATGTGAAATGACATCAAAATGGAGATATTCCTTCTTTTTCAGTATTTTTATCATTTAAATTTATATTTATTCATTGAAGAGATGGTTTTATCCAAAGCAACATCAGAGAAGCAGAATTACATAAGATATTAATAGATTAAATACATTTTATAATATTTAATGGGGTTTATGCTTAAAACAAGAAAAACATACAACTTTTTGCGAATATAGGATACAGAAAATAAACTAGTTTTCCCTTTGAATCAAGTTTTTTTTTTTTTTTCTTGCTCCATTGGCAAATAGTTTTTACTTGTTAAAGCATAAACATTACTTAATTTTGTTTGATTTCTCAGGAAACAAGACAAAATATATTTCATTTTACTACTCAAGTGAATTTGTTACCTTTTGAGAATGTTTAGATATTTTCACTGGGGGAAAAAAGACAAAAATACTCAGAAAATGATGCTTTTCATGTAAATTTATCTTGTTTTAAGAATGTTTAAGTATTTTTACTGAAAACAAGACAGGTATGGACTTTTTCAGTGCAAACTGCCTGCTAGTTTGGCCTTCACAGTGTCCACTGACCTTGAATTCACTGACTGTGAACCTCAAAGAACAAACATTCCCAAGCTCTTAATGACTCATTTATTGATGAATTTACAGTATGGCTAGCTATAAAAGCTTTTTTTATAAGCAATGTATTTCGATATACAGAAGGTCTGTTGCTATTTTAAGAGGATTTACAACATCCATCAAAAGATACATTAACCACAGACGGCGAGTTTCCATGAATTGTGACAGAAATGCCATAAAACGTGTGCGCATGTTTACTCATGTGTCTCTGTGTGTCTATCTGTCTTTCCTAATTTGCAGAGATACGTCTGCTCTTCCTGGATCACATTAGCATGACAGCCTGTGGACATGGCAGCCCCTGTCCGCAACTGTGTGTATGTGTGTCTGTCCTTGACTGTAGGTCATGTTTCAAGCTGCACTGCTGCTTAATCGTGCCAGGATGCTTTTTCGAGGTTTACTGCAGTACATCCATATGAATTAGTTGCTTGTTTGTGTGTATGTGTGCGAGACTGAGATATTTATAACATAAGTCACTCTAATTTATACCACCTAGACAGTATTCTTATGTAACACATTATTTGATGAGAATGTGGGTCGGTTTCTTGTTTGAAAGGCTGTTTATCTAATAGTAACATCATCCATCTAATCAACTTGGAAACTTGGGCAGAAATCGAGATCTCAGTTTTCACCAAAATAAAGGTACGTGCTGTCACGCAAGCATGTCGGCACCATAGTAAAAATACAAATTTAATGATAAATATTCACTTTTATCAAAATAAAATGCATCAATGAGTAAAACTTCCACATTACATGATAATAAAACTTGTTTAGCATACTCGTACGCCTGTAGATTAAGTGCTAGCATTGGATAGAATCATTTATCCTCTGCAATTTGTTTTTTCTGTCGACAGTCTATCATCTGCTAAGCTAACAGGAGCTTAACAGTTTTTTTCAAAGTATTTACACTTTTCAAGGAAAAACTGACCTAAGAATGGCTTGCTTATAGTATTTTCTGCATATTAAGCAGGGATAGGATAATGTATTTTAACACAGAACAAAATACACACTTCAGCTTTAAATGTGCTCTGAGTTATCCTAGCCATTTTGCCAACGTCCACCATTTTGTTTCAGCTAAACACCCTCTCTCCAAAACTCTTCCAATGTGCCTTACAAAGACCTGTTAGCAAACCCGAATGCACAAACTGATTCACAGATGGTGCATTTTTGATTTGCTAGTTTTCTTATTGGCTAAAAATGTGTAGTCCTCTCCCCTGACTCTTCTACTCTGTTTATAGAATCTAGGGTTGTCACAGAGACACGTGTGATTTCTTGGGACAGATTTCAGTGATATTTGTAAGATAGTTGGGACAATTAATGTGTGATATTCCACCTTCAAACTAGAGATATCTAACATGCTAGCAGATAATCATTAGCTAATCACAGTTCAGATAAAAAGGTTCAGTGTCTGCTTATATTTTCTGTATCATTATTGTTACAAGACACTGTTTTCTGCAGATCCTTTTTACTGAAAATATCACTGCAGAAACTCAACAGTGATGATTTGAATAAAATTCCCTCAGTTGTTATAAAGTCCTTTGGCTAGCTTCTGCTTTAATACTTTACACAATTGTGTTTTGTAAAACTAAGCAAGTAACTGTTCATGTGGAATCACAAAGACATGACACAAAGTAAAAGCATAAATATATTTACTTAAAATATCCTTTTTGAATATTGCAGAACAGAGTATGGCTGAACAATATTGCTTGACATACAGGACAATTAGCCCTCAAATTCAAGTAAAATATATTTAATACATGTTAAACAATTTATTCTACTTACAAACACATATTATGAGACATAGGCCTGTGGTCCCAGAGCTTCAGAGGAAAGGGTGATCTCTTAGCTAAAACTGCAAGACTGCAAGATTTATCTGTTGGCATCTTCTGTATTAAGATTTGCATGTTGCTTGGGTATTGCTCTGCAAGAGACTAGCTACTCTTTCTGTGCAAAAAAAAAAAAAAAAAAATTGACAAGGAATAACACATTTAAGGAATTAAGGAAAAACGAACCTCTAAAGCTTGCATGCAATAATTGCCACTGTGTTATAGATAACATCTTATAGAAATACCAAAAAAAAAAAAAACTGCATTTCTGACAGTCTGAGGCACAAACATTCCAAGCGCATATCAGCTACATTGATTATACATGCTACATTTTGTGCATGCTTTCCCAGTGTGCCAGCATGCACATTTTGCCATGTGTGTTTGTTTGCCAGATGGGATTTGCTAGATCTTGCAGCCTGTTAGCAGCATACATTGGGTTTCATTAAGCTGCAGCAATGCTGAGGCAGCTAGAGATTACAGCCTGGCAAGGAACGACAGCAGTAGCCAGCACAGATGGCATCTGTTCGGGTAGCGGCTGTACCCCTGGTGTCTTAAACTGAGGTACAATCTTAATCTGGCCTGGTCGCTATATCACTGAAAAATATATTTAAAGGGATAGCTCATTCAAAAATGAAAATTCTGTCATCTTTTACTCACCCTTATGCTGCTCTTTTTCATAAGATGAAAGTGAATGGTGACCACAGTTGTCCATGGTCGCCATCCATTTTCATGTATGGAAAATTACAGGTTGGAATCACCATTTGTGTTCCAGGGAAGAAAGAAAGAATTTTCATTTTTAGGTAAACTATTCCTTTAAATACCTATAATACCCCCTGTGTATATTAAAATATATTACCCCCATATACATATTTTCTCTTGCATGGTTTGTTTGTCAAAGTATCACATTTAAATCAGAGCATTACAATGTTGGAACCATATTCTAAATACAGATCATTCAAGCATTTGCGCTAATGAAGCAGATTTGCTCATCAGAGATGAAGATAAAGAGATAGAGAGCCAGAGAGACGGTACAAACACGTGTTTCTTTGCATATAGCCTCTTTACACTCCAAACAGCAGAGCTGGTCTTCTGGACAGCTTGGTTGACCAGGATTGCTGTTTGGAGGGTGAAGGTGCTTAGAGGCCCTTAGCCTGGGGCCCATGACTGCATATACTACTAAAGAAGGGAGTGGAGCAGAGAGGGAAGTCCAGGGGACCCTTCACTTGAAAGATGCGAGGACGGCACGACCTTTTAGAGGCTGAGGGGGGCGGTAGTTATTGACCATGCAGCAGGCGTCCTCGCCCTCTGCAGAAAACAGCAGACTGCGGAATTTTTTCATCTGTTCCGAGAAAGAGAAAGAAAGAGATTGAAAATGTGTCGGAGTAATGCTTTACACTACAAATAACATATACACTGGTGGCCAAAAGTTTGGAATAATGTACAGATTTTGCTCTTATGGAAAGAAATTAGTACTCTTATTCACCAAAGTGGCATTCAACTGATCACAATGTATAGCCAGGACATTAATAACATGAAAAATTGCTATTACAATTTGAAAAAAAAATATTCTGAACTTCTTAAACTACTTCAAAGAGTTCTCATCAAAAAATCTTCCATGTGCAGCAATGGCAGCATTGCAGATCCTTGGCATTCTAGCTGTCAGTTTGTCCAGATATTCAGGTGACATTTCACCCCACACTTCCTGTAGTACTTGCCATAGATGTGGCTGTCTTGTTGGGCACTTCTCACGCACCTTACAGTCTAGCTGATCCCACAAAAGCTCAATGGGGTTAAGATCCATAACACTCTTTTCCAATTATCTGTTGTCCAATGTCTGTGTTTCTTTGCCCACTCTAACCTTTTCTTTTTGATTTTCTGTTTCAAATGTGGCTTTTTCTTTGCAATTCTTCCCATAAGGCCTGCACCGCTGAGTCTTCTCTTTACTGTTGTACATGAAACTGGTGTTGAGCGGGTAGAATTCAATGAAGCTGTCAGCTGAGGACATGTGAGGCATCTATTTCTCAAACTAGAGACTCTGATGTACTTATCCTCTTGTTTAGTTGTACATCTGAGCTTCTACATCTCCTTCTGTTCTTGTTAGAGCCAGTTGTCCTTCATCTTTGAAGACTGTAGTATACACATTTGTATGAAATCTTCAGTTTTTTGGCAATTTCAAGCATTGTATAGCCTTCATTCCTCAAAACAATGATTGACTGATGAGTTTCTAGAGAAAGCTGTTTCTTTTTTGCCATTTTTGACCTAATATTGACCTTAAGACATGCCAGTCTATTGCATACTGTGGCAACTCAAAAACAAACACAAAGACAATGTTAAGCTTCATTTAACGAACCAAATAGCTTTCAACTGTGTTTGATATAATGGCAAGTGATTTTCTAGAACCAAATTAGCAATTTAGCATGATTACTCAAGGATAAGGTGTTGGAGTGATGGCTGCTGGAAATGGGGCCTGTCTAGATTTGATCAAAAATGACTTTTTTTCAAATAGTGATGGTGCTGTTTTTTACATCAGTAATGTCCTGACTATACTTTGTGACCAGTTGAATGCCACTTTGGGGAATTAAAGTACCAATTTCCTTCCGAAACAGCAAAATCTGTCCATTATTCCAAACTTTTGGCTGCCAGTGTAATTTATTTTCAGAGAATATATTTGAAATAAAAGGGATAGTTTTCCAATAAATTACAATTCTGACATCATTTACTCACCCTCATGTTGTACCAAACCCATATGACTTACTTTCTTATGTAGAACATAAAACAAGATGTTGGGCAGTATGTTAGTCTCAGTCACCATTCACTTGCACTGCATCTTTATTCCATTCAGTGAAAGGGAATGGTGAATAAGAATGTTGACTAACATTTCGCCTCTACTTTCATGTTCCACAGAAGATGTCATGTGGGTTTGGAACAACACTTAGAAAATTTTCATTTTTGGGTGAAATAGAAGTCTATTTTTCTCATCCCATTTGCAATGTTATTATTAAATGCATAAACCCCTAAAAAAAATTATTTATGTTTAAACAAGAAAATAAATAATTAAATAAATTAAAATCTCATGCTTCTTAGGTAAATGTATCTTGTTTTAAAGATGCTGATTCACTGGAAATCAAGACAAAAATACTATTTAAAGGAATATTCCAGGTTTAATACAAGTTAAGCTCAATCGATAGCATTTGTGGCTTAATGTTGATTACCACAAACATTTACTTTGACTCGTCCCTCTTTTGCTTTAAAAACAAAAATGAAAGATTTATGTTACAGTGAGGCACTTAAAATGGAAGTGAATGGGGACAATTTTTGAAGGGTTTAAAGCCAGATATGTGAAGTTTATAATTTTATAAAAGCACTTACTGTACATTAATTATTCTGTTAAAACTGGTCAGTGTCGGAAAGCTGTTTAAATCGTCATTGACGATGGCAACGTAGTTGTAAAATTGGACATAACTTCACACAGACAAGGTTATTAAGCGATTTTATCACACTAAAATCATATTAACATGCATATTGTTTTCAAATTTGGAAACCGTATGTGTTTTAATGTTTACCGATTGGCTCCATAAATTCCATGACTTCCATTGCTAGTGCCTCACTGTAACCCAGGTTTTTGCTTTTTTTATTTTTTTTATTTTAAAGTCCAAATTAATTTTGTGGTAATCAACATTATGCCACAAATGCTGTTGACTGAGCTCAACTTGTAGTGATCCTGGAATATTTCTTAAATAACATTCTTAATAACAAAAATCTTAATGGAGGTCTCCAAACTGGTTAAAAAATGATTGTGCTGAACTAAATGGAACTCATTTTCATTCATTCTTACATTTTGAACTTAACTCATGTTAAGTTAATTTTACATTCATAAAGTCAATAATTCAACAGGCAAGTGCAGCTGGGAAATGAAGCATGGCCACCTGAGGTTGTGTACACAGTAACCAGCAGAGGCCTTGAAGAGCCAAACAAAGTCATGACATAAAAATTTGACTGGCTCGTGTTAATTTTCACAAAAGTACTACATAGCAACAGAGACAAGAATAAAACGGACTGTGACAGAGAAAAATAGGTGGAAACGGCTTTATGCAGTACGTTTGTTTACAATTGTCTTTGGTGAGGGCAATTGTCTTGCCAGTAAAATAAGTGAAAGGCACTCAAAGTCATTAAAATAATAATCATGGTTAAAATATATATATATATCCGTGGCTTTTGGCTAGACTGAACAGAAACCCAGGAACTTTAAGATGAAATATATATGCTGCAAACGTGTTCTTTTACACAGTATGCTGTGCACAGCTATAACTCAGCAAGGTTTTCTCTGCTATACTCTTCAGTTCTCCATTTCAGTAAAATGTCACAGTAGAATTGACAGGATACACATCCAAATCCCAACTATGCGAGATGTCACACTTCACTACTAGGAATTTGACTTTCCAACTCTACCTCTAGGTTTGTATTGGGTATAAATTGAACTGACCTGAGCAGAGCTAACACTGATTGGCTTTTTGCAGACAATCCATGTGACGCTCTCATACAGAGGGGGTGTGGTCAGCGACCCCACGTATGTCCAGTATTCCAGAGAATTTGGGAGCAGGACGGTGGGATCAAAGTTCTTGAATGAGGTCTGCATTCCCTGTAAGAAAACATGCAAAAATGGACCATAAATAAGACAAGCGGAATTCATTTCAGCCATCAATAGGAAGCAAACTGAACATAAAAAAAAAAAAAAAAAAAAAAAAAAAAACAGAATTGATTTGGATGGTTGAACATGCCTTGGACTTAATAGCATCCAGAGCATCTAGAACTTTCTGAAGCTGAGGATTGTCTGCATCAACCTGATGGGCAAAAATAAACAGAAAAACAGTTGGGACAAAGAAGAGAAAACTAAAATTACTGAACAGAAACTGTGGAGAGTGGTTGGCACTTTTCATGAGGAAAAAGGGCCTGAAACGCTTAATAAATAATAAATGGTCAGTGAAAGGAGGTGATTAATCTTTTAGAAAATGTAGTTTTTTTTTTTTTACCTCAGGAGGTGATGCTAAATATTATATAAGCTGTTTTATTTTCCATTTGTCTTATATGAGGTTTGAAATTTTTGCAACCTTGTCACTATTTTATCTGCACTCAAAAAAAATAACTTTCACTATTGTCAGTTTTACTCCAGTTTTACTGAGTTGATTTAACTAAAAAAAGTGTCTGTCAGCTTGTGAGTTGGGACAACATGAATATTTTTCGATTGGTTAATTGAAACTTCCCAGTATGCTTTGCATGGGACTCAACAGGGAGACTAATCTTAAAATTAAGTGTTATTTTATGTGTCTTTGTGCAACATGAATATAAAGGGAAACACTTCTTAGTGTTTAATCTTTTGTTATGTTGAGATTTAGAAGAATTTCTGCAATGTTGCAGTTTTGGGGGTTACCATCATGGTGAAGAGTGGAGCTTTAGCCTGGGTTAAGGACCAATACATTATTAGTATTTTGTTTATTGCTTTATCCCTTGAATGATTGCTGTGCTAACTACAGCATAGTGACCAAGTTACACTCAGTAGTTCTTCCCACCAGCATGAGTTTAGCATACTAACAGTTCCTGTCACTAGAAAGCATATTATTAAAAAAGGTGCATTTCAGATATTTTGACATGTTACATTTTGTTGGATTTACTTGATTCAGTTAGGTGTTCTCTACTTCAAGTATTTCAGTTGACATTACATGGTAATTTTAATTAATGAAAACTCATTTCAAACATGTGAAACCACTGTCCATGATTGAATCAAGTTCAGCCAAAGAGTTATTTATTTTGTGTGTCTAAATACCGTGATTTGTGTTATGGTGTTTGGAAAAAATTTAAATTAAATAATAATAATAATAATAATAAATAAATAAAAAGCCAGAATAGGTAACAGGGTTGCAAATAAAATGATGTTGGAATGATGTTACTTCTTGGGTGTCTTGTTAAGAAATGTTGTAATAGGGAAATTTTGGTTGCAATTTTGTGAAATAGAGAGAAAACCATGCAGTAACCGGAACAAACTGTGGGATACAGCTAAATAACTAAATACTTGGTTATTGAAATTAGTTTGAAAATATTTTTTCAAGTTATGGCATTTTGTCATATTATGTCAAAATTATGACACTGTTGTATGATTTTAATAGTTGGATACAGCTGGGAAGGTCATGAACTCTGAGGTGGAACAGGTACAAACATTTGATGTGTTTAAAATGAGCTACTTTTCATGATAGGTTAATTTTATGTTAGATAATACAGTAGTTTATCTAACATTAATAATAGACTTCACAAAAAATTGTGGTTTGTGCATCTGATACTATAAAAAATGTAATGGGACACCAAATTTAACCCAATTGATGGAATGGCCGCACACAGACCTCTAGAAAGACTCCAACTACAGCGAGACCATCAGGCTTATTGACTGCTTCCCCGAAGCTCGGATATTTTGTGTTCCAGTGGACTAGATGGAGCTGAAAATAAAATGATTAAAGTCATTGATACCTTGCATTTCCATAAATGCATATTTATGGAATAAATGTGGCATATCCATAAATGTCATAATCATACCTCAGCTGGATAGCACTTCCCATTCACTGTGTGTTCGGAGCCCATGTCGTCACTTACGCCCCAGTGGAAGTGAAACTGTTTGAGCCTGTAGGTTCCCGAAATTGGCCCCTCTCTCAGAGCTGCCAGACCAAACAAACATTAAACAAAAGATACATGTGATGTTACAATATGGGTTACAAAATTAAACAGGTCAAAGGCGGGTAAACTGGTTCCATCTGCTCTTTCTGTCAAAGTTCACGCCAAGGATACCTACAACAAACCATTCACTGCTAAGCAATTTAAATACATTTTTCATATTTTTTTTTTATTTTTTTTTTGTGGACACGTGTGATTTCCCACAGTTCTGTTCTAAAGTGACTGTGTAAATGGAAACAGAGATATCAGAGGGTTCAGAGGGGTGTTGCACTGAATTTTCCCACTTGATTTCATTTTTGCCTTTATACTTGCTTAGAAATGCACTAAAATAAATTCTAATCTATAAATAAACATGCAATCTATTTATCTGGAGACGGCACACTCTAGTATGTCATTGTATTGTAAATTAATGTTTAACTATGCAGTAAGAGCAAAAGCCAAATGAAAACTTTCGAAATGCTTTCCAATGACTTGCCTTAATGGCTACATATTCAGTAGCGCAATGTTCAGCAATAACATTTAGATTTGTGTCAAACATACTGAATATACATATAACATCACTATTTACTAATAACCTCATTATTACATAATCTTTTCCATTAAATATGATCTATCCGATGTTAACGCCACAGTTGTTTCAGGAAACCCTGTGACTAAGTTAAGCTAATGATTAATAATAGAACAGTCTGATAGTTAACATAGCATATTAAGTAGTTTGTTATCAAAAATTAACAAAAAGGTCACTTGAGCTATCTTTATCATCGGCGAAGGTCACTTGGAAGGAATGTCCATTGTTGAGGATGTCCAGTGAAGTGGAGGGGTCATAGTTCAATTTTAGAGGCTTGAGTGAAGAATCATAAGAAGCACCATGCGGGTTAATGTCTATTGGAGACTGGCGAGGTCCATTGGCAATGGGGAAGCTTTCAAACCATTTGTGGGGTCCTGCATTGGTAGGGAACACTGAGGTTAAATTGTGGTATTTAATGCATTTAAGTCAAAAAGCAAATTTATGTGTACTGACAGTATGCACACTACTGTGTGTGTGTGTGTGTGTGTGTGTGTGCGCGTGTGTGTGTGTGTATTCATTGAGAACAAGTCTTAATATCTCATGCAATGTGCTTCTGATGTAAATGTATCTTTAAATTTAAAAACCAAGACAACAATTAAGATGAAGATTTATGTTCTTGAGACAAAATACAGTATATACATTTATGTGCAGCAACCAAATCATATGCAATTTAGAAAAAGTCTCATTTATATGCATTTATGTGAAAATACAATGTATGCTTATGCAACAAAAAAAAGTTTATATGTATTGATGTGAAAGTAATATGCACTTAAAAAACGCGGATTTGTGTTCAAAAACATGCATTTGAAGGAAGAATAATAAAAAAAAACCAATGTCATACTTTCGGAAAAATAAACTATATGTAACTGAGACAAAAATCGGTACATGTTGTACTTGTCACACATAGCTGCCTGCGCAATGTCCAAGGTGAATATGTCTTGGTTGCAAAATGGACCAATATAAGTCATGACACGACAAGAGACAAAAATGTTTGATTTATCAGTGCATGGCAACCACTGTTTC
Source organism: Myxocyprinus asiaticus (assembly GCF_019703515.2). Classification (NCBI taxonomy): domain Eukaryota; kingdom Metazoa; phylum Chordata; class Actinopteri; order Cypriniformes; family Catostomidae; genus Myxocyprinus; species Myxocyprinus asiaticus. The sequence goes on from NC_059387.1 coordinate 30,157,064, forward strand.
ATTCACATAAAATGTAATCAAGATATATTATAATAATCAGAATTACAAGGGGGGTCTTACCGTTATGATCCGCGTATCCCCATTCGTGAGACATGATGATAGTATAACAGTTCAGCTGTAATCCTTTCAAGTGCCTTAAAGTGTGCTGTCCTGACCCAGTGTTCCCAAATAGATGAGCTTGCAGGTTTATATAAGGGCTCTCCAAACGCAGCTCTTCTCACGGTTTGTCTACATGACTGTAAATTAAGTGTGATCAGCAGGAGGAGCTACGCAAGCATAGATGATGGTTTTACTGCTGCTCCTGCGACATTAGCCAAGCTTTTATCCATTTTACACACAATATGAGGCATCTAAAGGGGGCAATCAGCCCTTCAGAAATGAATTTCAGGCCCTGATATAATACATAGTTTAAGTGTTTCATATGATTTCAGTCGTATTACTGAGGGAAATGGTAGTCAAGTGAGCTAATTTCTTTTGAAATTCCTCTGCCAGTTTGCCAGCAAGCAACCTAGTAGCCTATTTTAGGAAAGTGCCAGGAAAAGGTGAAGGAAAAGACTGAATTTTTGAAGAGAATTAAAAGAGTAATGACCAAGGGTAGGACCCCTGTGCTGTGGATTTAGCTGCAATAGTTCCTATATTCAGTCATTGTTTATATATGTTTGTTTAGTTCACTTTTATCATGCCACAATGTCATCTACAGTGTAGAAAAGAATAAAGCCATTTGTAACAGAAGACAATTAAAAATGATCAACTTTACCTCCGTATCAGAATTTCATTGAGACATATTCAACAGAGTATGATATAGGCTACCATAATTCACATTACTACATTCACCATGGTCAAAATACATAGGCCTAACATCCGAATTGTCCCCCTTTTTTTAATTAATAGATAAGTAACCTGTGAAATTCCAATGACATATTTACCACTGAACTAGAAATGTCCCTTTTTTTAATTTCAGAAATCTGGTCACCTTAGTATAGACTATACATAATACCTAGTATGCCTACGTATATGAATTCATATAAAGTTGACTCACCATCCAATAATTTAATTTTGGGTAGTTTATAGGCATATATTTAAATAATAGCCTACACCTCTGTTACAATGTGTGCAGTCTCTAAAGTAACATAGCCTACTCACAGGAAGAGGGATAGGCTATAATAATAATAATAATAATAATAATAATAATAATAATAATACAAAAAATGTGAAAATAGTATGTAATTTGTGTAAATAACCAAACTAACCATTTTTGTTTTTACTTTTTATCATTATTTTAATTTATACGCTATATTGGTGTATGTAGCCTATAGGCTACTGTATATTTAATGTTAAAGCTTTGGCCATGGGCATCGCTAGGGGAAAACATTTGGGACTCGAGTTATTATGTAAATATTGGTTATTGTTTCTCGCTTTCATAAAGACAGGTTGTTGACTGGGTACTGTTAAAATATATTCTGTCGCCCGAAGCCTGTTTAGAAGCAGAACTAGCGATGCCCGATTCGCGAATCACTCTTTGGAGTCGGTTCTTCTAAATGAATTGCTCAAACGGATTGGCGGTTCGCAAATCACTCGGAATCATTCGGACGGCTCCCACACGGGCTGGATCATTTGGAGCGGTTTCTGGCATCGTAAAACAAGATACTTTACAACACAGACAACTGGATATACAATCCTTTGAAACAAAGACCGCAAATGCATCATCTCGTTTGCCGGCACAAATGGCAATGTACATCAGTTTGTATAATGCCAAAAAGCGTGACTCTAAATCCACAATCCGAAGTGATAGATTGCCATCTCGTGGTTGAGCGTAGATATGCCTAAACTTCTAACATGTGAACGAACAAAAATACAGTACACAGATTGCATGACTGTGTGAATTCACGAATGGAATAATGAAAGGTTGAAGGAACTAATATATTATCTTTTGCATACTTCACAAAACCATGTTTATTTTCTATGTCAAGTCAGGTTTTCGTGCACTCCACATCACTAGGAGGCGATAATGAGCCTGTGTAACAGGGGCAATAAGAGTAAATACAAATGTGAGGGAAAAGAGAGAAGATGATATGACAGCTGTTGATGTGGATATTTCAGTGTCGGAACTTAAAATAACATGGCAAGACACCGGTTATTCAGCCCCATTACAAGATCAGTTAAATGATGCCATGTTTAGACAGATGCCTGTGGAATCTTTGAAGATTATACAGAGACTCTTTAATAAAATATGGAGGGAAGGAGTTATACCTAGCATGTGGAAAGAGGCGATAATATTACCATTCAACAAACCAGGGAAAGATCCTGCTAATCCGGTAAATTACAGGCCCATAGCTTTGACCTCACACTTATGTAAATGGATGGAAAAAATAATAGTAAGTAGATTAACATATGTTCTGGAACAGAGAGGATTATTATGTAAGTATCAGTTTGGATTTAGAAAAGGAAGATCCACAACTGACGCTCTTGTTCGAGTAAGTAATGAAGTGGAAAAGGCTATGAAAATTAAAGAGTTAATGGCAATAGTCTGTTTTGACGTTGAAAAGGCATATGATTCCATGTGGAGGGAAGGGTTGCTCATTAAATTAAGTAATATGGGTATGGGAGGGATATTATATAATTGGATACTAGACTTTTTATCAGACAGGAAAATTAAAGTCAAGGTTGGGGAGGAAGTTACTAAGGACATTGAAATTGATAATGGTATCCCACAGTGTAGTGTAATCAGTCCTACACTGTTTAATATCATGATAAATGACATTTTCTCAGATCTTGAAGGATGTATCAAATCTGCATTATATGCAGATGATGGGGCTATACGGATAAGGGGAAGAAATGTGAAATATGTAATAGGAAAATTAAGAGAAGCAATAAAGAAAGTGGGAAAATGGTCATATAAATGGGGGTTTAAGCTGTCAGCGAGTAAGTCCTGCTATATGATATTTACAAATAAGCAAAAGATTGATGTTGAGAAGCTGACACAATATGGGAAGCCAATGGAGAAGGTGTCTGAGTTTAAGTATTTAGGATTATGGCTAGATGATAAATACACATGGAAAGTGCATATTAAACATTTAGAATCAAAATGCAAGAAAGTAATACATTTACTAAGAGCAGTGGCTGGATATGATTGGGGGGGGCCGATAAGCAGTCACTAATTGATATATACAGAGCTATTATGAGATCAACAATTGATTATGGATGTATAGTCTATGTAGCAGCAGCTAAAACAATACTACTAAATATAGACAGATTACAGTATACAGCTCTACGGCTATGTATAGGAGCCATAAAGTCAACCCCCATTAATGCTGTCCTAATAGAAGCAGGTGAAATAGCATTGGAGCTCAGAAGAGAAAAATGATCCCTTACATACTGGATTAGGTTAAAAGGATGTGGAGAGGAAAACCCCACAAAAATAACAATTCAGAATTGTTGGGATTATGACAAATTTAAGAGAAGTGGATTTGGATGGACATTGAAAGGAAGAGCTAGTGAATATTGCTTGGAGGCTATAGAGTTCACTAGGACTACCCCAATTAGTAATATTCCACCATGGCTTTATCCAGCAACAGAAGTAGATATTAATATATAAGAGAAGAAAAGAGAATGGCAAATGAATGAAGTGGGTAACAAAGCAAGTTTATATGTAAGAAATAAGTATTTCAGTTACCTTAAAATTTACACAGATGGTTCAAAGAATAAGCAAGGGAGTGTGGGAATTGATGTATACATCCCTGAATTTAAAATAACCATAGCTAAAAGACTTTCTGATTATTTATCAGTGTATAAAGGAGAATTAGTGGCAGTCATAATAGGGTTACAATGGTTTGAAGAGGTTAAACCGGATAGGGTGGTTATATGCACTGATTCAATCACTGTTTTGGGAAGCATCCAATCGAGGAAAAGTGATAGAGAAAATCTTACCATAGAACTATTTCAAAATTTGTATAGGATCCGTAGAGATTGTATTGATGTGCAGTTTGGTTGGGTGCCAGCTCATGAGGGACTGAAAGGAAATGAGGGTGCTGATTGCCAGTGGCGATTTTAGGGGGTGGCCTGTGGTGGCCTGGGCCACCCCTGAAATCTCATTGGCCACCCTGTGGCCACCCCAGAACTGATTGGTAGTTCATCATGTTCATCAACACAAGAACGAAGAACCAATAGAAACACCTGTCAATCAAAGATGACATCTCAGGTCATTTGTTGATTTAGAGCCAAACTGACCCAGGGTCAGTTTTATATTTCTGACCATTATAGTAGTGGTGGGACTGAAGCTGTGTGAGCTGATCTTTGATCAGTGGGGGGAGGGGCAAGCCGCGGTTGGCCAGGCAGGTGCCACAGGTCACGGGCAGCGGGCGCCATGTCTGGAGTATAATGGTCGGTCAGAAGCACGAAGCTGACACGAGCTAGCGTCTACCTCCAACTTCCAATGAGTTGACGACGTCGATTTGTGGTTAGAAAGAAAGCTGTTATTTGAGATGTATGTTCATCTAATCTAACATTTAATTCATCCTGAATTTCCATGTGAATGTGAAAACATTTTTTCATTGTTACAGTAGCTAGATTAAAGAGTAAGCTAGACCCTACACCACATTCAGCATGTTATCTTTATATTGACATGGAATATGAAATGCCATGTTTTCTGATTTAATGACGGAGGTGTGTAAAGCATTTTACAGACGTATATGTTCAATAGCTAAAGTTATATATATATATATGGCTAACCTGTGTGTGAAATGGAAGGGTTTGTGCTGTGACTGTACTTTAAATCTTTACATGAGTTATTTATGAGCTCTTTATGTGTATTATTGGTCAGTCAGACCAATAAAATCTTCAAAGTTTTTATACCTTATTTGATATTTTAAATATGCAGAGGCAGGGCAAATTGCACTTAAATGCCGCAAATGATTTGACTAACTATTTTATTTGGTAATATTCAAAGTAATTGAAGCTATCAGAACATGTGGAAAATAAACCTGAGTAGACACTGTAAACAGAGTTTTGTTTTTTACTGTATTCAGAGCTCAATCTGCAATTTTGGGGTTTCCAGACAGACACCTATAAGCCCTCGTAGCCAATTTCACACACTGATTTGTACCCAATTTAACAATATTTCTGCTGGACAGTGCAGTTATAGCTAATAAATGAATGAATAATTGATTGAATGATTGATTGAATTGCGCCTCAATCAGTTATCACCTGTACTTGTATCTTTTTATGATTATACACTATACCTGATGTTACACGCAGATTAATTCTCTACAATGAGAATAGCTCTTAAAAATGTGTAACTGACTTTTCCTAAACAATTACTGATTTAAAAATGGATGTTATGTTAAAATAACCAGAGATTCCCAGAAACTGTAATAGGTTGAAATAGAACAGCAATAGAAAATTGTCAAATGTCAAAATAACAGTCTGATATTGAATACAAACAATTCAGTGAATGCTAACATGAGTTTAAGAATTCATTTATTCAACATGTGTAGATGTTGAAGCAAAGCAATGCGATATTTACACATTTTGATCAAGTGCCATTCATAAAGGTTCTCCCGGTATCGCCACCCCACACTAGGTCTGTGCCCCATCTTGGCCACCCCCGTAAAAATGTCCTGGATACGCCACTGCTGATTGCTTGCAAAAAAAGCTTTACAAAAGGAAATCTCAGTATCAATTACATTAGGAAAAGGAGAAGGGAAAGCCCTGATTAAGAATAAAGAAATGGAGATTTGGCAGAAAAAGTGGGATAAAGATCTGAAAGGAAGGTGATATTATAAAATTCAAAAATCAGTTAAAATTAAGATATAAAAAGAACAGAAGAGAGGAAACAATAATAACAAGACTCAGATTAGATCACACAAGATTAAATAGTACGTTGGCTGTTCTAGGGAAAAGAAATAGTAATAAGTGTGCTAACTGTGGAGATAAAGAAAATGTAGACCATGTCATTATGCATTGTACCTTATATGAATCTGATATAAGGAACTTACATGACAAAGTAAGAGAAACAGGATGGGCGTGGGATCTAAAAGGGGTATTGGGAACAGAAGGGGAGAAAGAAGGGATATGAGAGATCAGGAGGGCACTTTTTACCTTTTTAAAATGCACAAGATTGAATATTTGAACTCAAGATGATGCTGAGTATGGCTGCTGCGTTGCGAGCTCCGACACAACATTGCAGTTTTTTGTTTGTTTTGTTTACAGTTCTTATGTTTTTTGTCTTGGATGTTGTCTACCTTATTGTATATGATAGACAAACACTTTTGGACATTGGTTCTGCAATTGCACACCGAAAACCGGACTTCCAATTCCTCAATGCCGACCCGCTGTTTACAAACACGCCAGCGGAGCCCTTTGTCTGGGCTGCCCGGCCGCGGAAAGGCAGAAGGAAAAGGGGAACTAGAGCCGGCGTTCTCATCAGAGTAAGACGTTGTGCAAATCGACCCCCACTATCCAGTATTCTACAGGCAAATATTCAGTCTCTGGACAACAAGCTCTGCAAGCTGAGAGCACGGATCTCTTTCCAACGAGAGACGAGGGACTGCTGCATTATCTGCATAACAGAAACTTGGATGTCTGCTGAGATTCCAGATTCAGCCATCGAACCCACAGGGTTCTCCTTGCACCGAGCGAACAGAGTGAAAGACCTCTCAGGTAAAAGCAGAGGTGGTGGTGTATGTTTTATGGTCAACAAATCCTGGTGTGATCAGAGGAACGTACATTCTATCAAGTCTTTCTGCTCTCCTGATCTGGAATTTCTCATGCTTCTGTGTCGACCATTCTGACTACCGAGGGAATTCACAGCGGTCATTATCACTGCTGTGTACATCCTGCCACAAGCCGACACAGACCGGGCACTCAATGAACTGTATGGGAGTATAAGTGAGCAGGAAACCGCACACCCTGAGGCAGCGTTCATTGTGACCGGGGACTTTAACAAAGCCAATCTCAAATCATTCGCACCAAAATACCACCAACATATCAGTTTCTACACACGAGGGGACCGGGTTTTTGGACCATTGTTACTCTCCCTTCCGGGATGGCTACAGATCCCTCCCCCGCCCACCACTCTTCCGTTCTCCTTCTGCCCACTTAAAGGCAGAAACTTAAACAGGAAGCACCCACCCTCAGAATGATCCAGTGCTGGTCGGACCAATCAGATTCTGTGCCACAAGACTGTTTTGATCATTCGGACTGGGAGATGTTCCGGTCCTCCTCTGATGACGACATCGAGGTTTACGCTGATAGCGTAATGTGTTTCATCAGAAAGTGCATAGAGGATGTTGTTCCGACTAAAACAATACGGATCTACCCCAACCAGAAACCATGGATTAATAGCGATGTTCATGTGGCACTTAATGCGCAGACATCCACTTTTAATTCCGGGAATGTGGAGGAGCGTAAACAAGCTAGTTATGCCCTCCGCAAAACTATCAGAGCAGCAAAACGCCAGTACAGGGACAAGACTGAAGGACAGTTCAACACCATCGACTCTAGAAGCATGTGGCAGGGAATTAATATCATCATGGACTACAGAGGGAATAAAAACTCCGCCGTGAACACCGCTGCCTCTCTCCCGGATGAGCTAAATACTTTTTATGCTTGTTCCGAGGGAAATAACACCACCCTTGCGGAGAGAGCTCTCACGGCCGAAGCTACAGTGGTTAGTTCACTCTCCGTCTCTGTAGCAGATGTAACCCAATCCTTTCGATGGGTGAATATCCATAAATCTGCGGGTCCAGATGGCATTCCGGGCCACGTCATCAGAGCGTGCGTGAACCAACTGGCTGGTATTTTTACGGACATTTTCAACCTTTCCCTCTCCTTGTCTGTAGTCCACACATGCTTTAAAACGTCCACCATTGTGCCTGTACCAAAGCAATCCAAAATCACTTGCTTAAATGACTGGCGTCCTGTTGCTCTGACCCCCATCATCAGCAAATGCTTTGAGAGGCTAATCAGAGATTACATCTGCTCTGTGCTGCCTTCCTCACTGGACCCATTGCAGTTTGCTTACCGCAACTACCGCTCCATTGATGATGCCATTGCATCCACACTACACACTGCTCTCTCCCACCTGGAAAAAAAGTACACTTATGTGAGAATGCTTTTTGTAGACTACAGCTCAGCATTCAACATCATAGTGCCCTCCAAGCTTTATATGAAACTCTGGGCTCTGGGCTTAAACAGCTGGATCCTGTACTTCCTGTCAAGCAGATGCCAGGTGGTTAGAATGGGCAGCAAAATCTCCTCATCACTGACCCTCAACACTAGAGCCCCGCAGGGCTGTGTTCTCAGCCCACTCTTGTATTCCATGTACACACATGACTGTGTGGCAACATACAGCTCCAATGCCATCATTAAGTTTGCTGATGATATGACGGTGGTAGGTCTGACCACTGACAATGATGAAACAGCCTACAGAGAGGAGGTGCACACTCTGATATGCTGGTGTCAGGAGCACAATCTCTCCCTCAACGTCAGCAAGACCAAGGAGCTTGTGGTGGACTTCAGGAGAAAAGTCAGAGAACACAGCCCCATCACCATCAATGGAGCACTGGTGGAGAGCAGCTTCAAATTCCTCTGTGTCCACATCACAGAGGAACTCACATGGTCCGTCCACACTGAGGCTGTTGTGAAGAAGGCTCATCAGTGCCACTTCTTCCTGAGACGGCTGAGGAAGTTTGGAATGAACCAACTCATCCTCACACGGTTCTACACCAGCACTGTAGAGAGCATCCTGACTGGCTGCATCACCACCTGGTATGGCAATAACACCACCCACAACCGCAAAGCCCTGCAAAGGGTGGTGCGAACTGCCAGACACATCATCGGAGGTGAGCTTCCCTCCCTCCAAGACATATATACCAGGCGGTGTGTGAAAAAAGCACAGAGGATCATCAGAGACTCCAGCCACCCGAGCCATGGGCTGCTCTCACTGCTACCATCAGGCAGGCAGTACCGCAGCATCAGGACCCACACCAGCCGACTCCATGACAGCTTCTCCCTCCAAGCAATCAGACTTTTGAACTCTTGATCTCTCACGATCAATATACATCAGCACTGCACTTTATTAATCTTATTATCTCACACCGGACTGTCATAAATTATACTCTCTCTTAACAGCACACTGGCAACTGACTATCAACTGACTATCAACCGACAGCCTGAATGTCAATACAGTACAATACAATCTACTGTATATTTTATATATACTATTTTTTATTATATGTGTATGCTATATTATGTGTATTCTATATTTATATACTATTTTTTATTGTATGTGTATGCTATATTATGTGTATTCTATATTGTGTGTATTGTATACTGTACATTGTATATTATTATTGTGTTGTGTAATTATGTGTATATTAGATATGTAAATTGTATTGTGTAAATCTGATGTTTACTGTAAATTGGTATATGTCTCATCACTGTCATGACTGCTATGTTGCTCGGAACTGCATCCAGGATTTTCACCCACTGTTGCACTTGTGCATATGGTTGTGTGACAATAAAAGTGATTTGATTGTACAGTAGGTGGCAGTATGCACCTTTAAAAGTTGTTTGCAACCCGCCAAAAAAACGAAGAGAAGAAGAAGAGCCTGTGTAACCTGAAGGAAATGTGCTGGAGTCACAGTACACACGTGGAGCTGGGGAAGGGCTATTGATGCTTGAAACCGCGTGTAATGTAGTTAATGCAGTAGAAACAGAATTTCTTTTATTTTCGTTGTAAAAGTTTTGTTGGACATATATATTTTAAGAGAGTCATCAAAGTGTGATCTAGGCATAGGTTGGTTTACTTCTGTGGTCATTTAGAGTTGTCAGATTTAAACTTCGTGTCAGATGTTGAGATTGCAGAGTCTTTGCTCTCTGTGAATTGATCTCAATAGAAAGTCTTCCGGACTACAGGGCAGTCATGGCAAAAAATAAACAGAAAGGCAAAAAGCAGCAAAATGTCTTTCAGATTGCGAACAGACAGTCAAAACCTAAAAGCAAAGCGAAACCTGTGAATACCTCACTGAAACACGTAAATGTTTTGTTTACATCAGTAATGGTCTATTAGAACTGGAAATTGCTTTGAGGATTTAGGGATTCATATGTTGACATCTTTTCCACAGATAAACACTTTGAAAAATGCAAAAGTGGAGAAATTGAATCAGATATTCACAGAGGTACAGAGGGAAGTAAAAAGTATATCAAAATCCACATTCATTGAACCCAAAAAAGGACAAAAGGTGAGAGACCTTTTCCTTGTATTTTCCTTATTTGTAGCCATAATGCTGTTATAATGCATAACGTGGCTTCAAAAAGTATTTGGACACTTAAGTCACACTTAAAAAGTAAGAATGAATGCCATTGCATTAGATACAATATATCAAACCAGATGATGACATTTGTAAACAAATGATGCTAGACATTTTCTCAAAACTAATGTAACTTTTCCAAACAACTTTTTTTGTAAGTACTTTAAACCAAATGGCCTCGAAGTAATTTTTTTTAGTGGATGTATGAAGTCACTGACCCTCGGGATTACCCAGGTGTCCTAGCGGAATTACATCTGGTGTAATTCAGCACTTTATCTATGAACATGTTCCAATTGTTTTGTGTTCATTTTGATAACACATCTATTGTTTTAAGTGTAACAAAGTTATTTTTATGAAATATTTTGCTTGTGCTATTTTTCCAGGGTTCCCACGGATCCTTAAAAATCTTAAATTCAGTTTTCCAAAATTGAAAGACATAAAATGTCTTAAATATCTTAAAGGGGTCATGAACTGAGAAATAAAAATTCCTTTGATCTTTTGACATAAAAGAGGTCATTATATGTCAATATAATATGTACTATAAAAACATCCTGTAAGTTTCAGAACTCAAAACTTTCTCGTTAGTCTAAAATCAGCTTATATTGAAGCCAATCTGCCAAAACGACAGGATGTGGAATGTGCCACTTTATTACGTAATAGTGTGGCTAAACACCACCTCCATAGAAGAAGATCAACGCCTGCTTCTACATCACTGCCTGTTTAGCCCCGCCCACCAATTGACGCATGTAGTAGGTAAATAACGAGAGAGGCAAACGCAGGTCTAAGCAGAAACCAAACGATAAAGATGGCTCCGAAGACAACAAGACGCTGTGCATTGCCAAGTTGTGGAAAAACACAGTCTTTGCATTGCCTTCCTTCTGATCCAACATTAGGAAAGAGTGGATGAACTTTATTTTTAATGAAGTTCCAGACCGTGTAAGTAAGAACTTGGTCCTTTGTTCACTTCATTTTACCGCAGATTTGTTTACAAACAAGGCACAATTCGACGCAGGATTTTCAGAAAGATTGAAACTAAAAGATGATGCTGTACCGACTATATTGGATCAGACAGTAATGTCGCACCACACAAGTGTGAGTAACTGTTTTTATTACGTGGTCACTATTGCTTTGTCTGTTATTACAGATCGTTTGATATGTACTGAGTATTTATGCGTTTTTAACATAAATCATAGAAGCGTCCATCTATGAAGAACGTAGGCTGTCAAACATACATGCAGAAGTTTACACCGGTGGGCACACAGCTGTCCTTTGGAACTTTGGGACCTAATAATAGAAGCAAATGTTTTTTAAAATATGCAAAACTGTTAGCTAATCATACCAGTGGGCGTTTACTTCTGAGTCTACAATCCGCCACGCCTATTCAAACGGTGTGTTACGATGAGGGGGGTCAAAACAGGACAGAAAATAGCCTATTCTAAATTATGATGTTTTTTGATGTAAAAATCTTGATAACATTATAAGTGGACCTCAGAGAACAGTACAAAATACAAAAAGGCAGTTCCTTTAAATGATACAACAAAAGTCTTAATTTTTATTTAGAGAGGTCTTAAATTTTGGGGAGGAAAGACAGGAATTGTGATATGACCTAATGTGATTATCAAACGTCAGAAGAATAATTTAATTAAATAAATGGATAAAATGAATACCTACACTGGCTAAGAATTATTTTGCAGTTTTCTTATTCTATTATTTCTGAACATCTGGGTTTATTAAATTTTAATTTATTTATATTTACACTCTGTTGACAACTTCCCCCTGTGGTGCATTTGTAAATTTTTCTTGCACACCTTTGTTTCCTATAAAGAAACCTCTCTAACCAGGTTGCCTTGCATTCTAATATAGAACATACAATTTGAAAGTACATTTAAAAGTTGAAAAAAAATAAAATCTTGAATTGTCCATAAATTTGATAAAAATTGAGATTTGATTTTTTTTGCCATATCACCCAGTCTTACCTGTAGATTATTGTAGGAGTGCACGTTTTATAGCCATTATTTGTTTGAATGGGCGGCTAGAGGCAGTGAAACGCAAGCATATCAAAATAAGAGTCCCTGGTGTATTTCAAAGTTAAAGTGCCTTTAAAGTTAAAGGTTCCACGGTATGAATCAAATCACTGACACATTACATAAAAACATTACATCGTACCGGGAGACTCTGAGAAGTGGTGGTACACAAGAAAAACTGCCGGTGCTCTGTTGACTAAATTAGAGAAGTGCAGGTACTGCATACCAGTGAGTACCCGCCCACTTCATGCACTGAGCACAATCCAGTATCGGTCGACCTCTAATTTGTATCTATTTATATAATGGTACATAAACCAATATTAATGTGATATACACTGGTGGCCAAAAGTTTGGAATAATGTACAGATTTTGCTCTTATGGAAAGAAATTGGTACTTTTATTCACCAAAGTGGCATTCAACTGATCACAATGTATAGTCAGGACATTAATAACATGAAAAATTGCTATTACAATTTGAAAAAAAAAAATATTCTGAACTTCTTAAACTACTTCAAAGAGTTCTCATCAAAAAATCCTCCATGTGCAGCAATGACAGCTTTGCAGATCCTTGGCATTCTAGCTGTCAGTTTGTCCAGATACTCAGGTGGCATTTCACCCCACACTTCCTGTAGCACTTGCCATAGATGTGGCTGTCTTGTTGGGCACTTCTCACGCACCTTACAGTCTAGCTGATCCCACAAAAGCTCAATGGGGTTAAGATCCATAACACTCTTTTCCAATTATCTGTTGTCCAATGTCTGTGTTTCTTTGCCCACTCTAACCTTTTCTTTTTGATTTTCTGTTTCAAAAGTGGCTTTTTCTTTGCAATTCTTCCCATAAGGCCTGCACCCCTGAGTCTTATCTTTACTGTTGTACATGAAACTGGTGTTGAGCGGGTAGAATTCAATGAAGCTGTCAGCTGAGGACATGTAAGGCGTCTATTTCTCAAACTAGAGACTCTGATGTACTTATCCTCTTGTTTAGTTGTACATCTGGCTTTCCACATCTCTTTCTGTCCTTGTTAGAGCCAGTTGACCTTTGTCTTTGAAGACTGTAGTGTACACCTTTGTGTGAAATCTTCAGTTTTTTGGCAATTTCAAGCATTGTATAGCCTTCATTCCTCAAAACAATGATTGACTGACGAGTTTCTAGAGAAAGCTGTTTCTTTTTTGCCATTTTTGACCTAAAATTGACCTTAAGACATGCCAGTCTATTGCATACTGTGGCAACTCGAAGACAATGTTAAGCTTCATTTAATGAACCAAATAGCTTTCAACTGTGTTTGATATAATGGCAAGTGATTTTCTAGTACCAAATTAGCAATTTAGTATGATTACTCAAGGATAAGGTGTCGGAGTGATGGCTGCTGGAAATGGGGCCTGTCTAGATTTGATCAAAAATGACTTTTTGCAAATAGTGACGGTGCTGTTTTTTTACATCAGTAATGTCCTGACTATATTTTGTGATCAGTTGAATGCCACTTTGGTGAATTCAAGTACCAATTTCCTTCTGAAACAGCACAATCTGTACATTATTCCAAATTTTTGGCCACCAGTGTATATGTGGAAAACATGTCTTGAGTATTTTAAACTTGCATATAGCCTACCCTGTTTTACTGATAAGCAATGTTAAGACCATGTTGAATGTGTGCCCCTGCCTGTTTAAGTAAGAGTCTATGATACATGATTTATTTTGAGATTGTGTTGGTTTGTTTTGGTGTGGGGAAACAGTATTAATTTGATTTGTTCAGGTCTTGAAAAAGATCTTAAAAAATCTTAAATTTGATTTTAAAAACTCTGCAGCAAAACTCTTTCTTTAAAATAGTAAGTTATATAAAAATAAGTTTGTTATCTAATGCAATTTTTGTTATCTAATGTGGCTTAAAGGAATGGTTCACCCAAAAATGAAAATTCTCTCATTGTTTACTCACCCTCATGCCATCCCAGATGTGTATGACTTTCTTTTTTCAGCAGAACACAGATGAAGATTTTTAGAAGAATATCTCAGCTCTGTAGGTCCATACAATGCAAGTGGATGGTGACCAAAATTTTGAAGCTCTAAAAAGCACATAAAGGCAGCATAAAGTTAATCCATAAGACTCAAGTGGTAAAATCCATATCTTCAGAAGCAATCCAATCGGTTTTGGGTGAGAACAGACCAAAATATAACTCCCTTTTTAAATCTTGCTATTGCAGTCTCTAGATCTCTAGGCATGATCATGATTTCTAGCTCGATTACATGTCCTAGTGCTTGATGCATGCGCAGGGGGCTAGATGGCACTAGGAAGTGTAATTGAGCTTGAAATCATGATCGTCGAGGAGACTGCTGATTTCAAGGTTTATAGTGAAAAAATTGTTATTTTTGAGCAGTTCTCATCCAAAATGGATCGGATCGCTTCAGAAGACATGGATTAAACCACTGAAGTCTTCTGAATTACTTTTATGCTGCCTTTATGTGCTTTTTGGAGCATCAAAGTTCTGATCACCATTCACTTGCATTGTATGGACCTACAGACCTGAGATATTCTTCTAAAAATCTTAATTTGTGTTCTGCAGAAGAAAGAAAGTCATACACATCTGGGATGGCATAAGTGTGAGTAAATTATGAGAGAATTTTAATTTATGGGTGAACTATCCCCTTTAATGTCAATACTCTGGAGCCACTGTGTAGTATGTATACTATTTTGTTTAGATTGTCATGTCTCACATACTGCATGTTACAGGTGGTCAGAGAAGCTCCACGGGAACCGGTCAATGTGGATAATGCTGCGCAGCTTTTCTCGCAACTGTAGAAGATCATAATTTCAAATACAGGAAGCAAAAAGAAAATGGACTCTGGACTAAATGCGCTTCTCAAGCTTACTGGAATAAACTTAATTCCCAAAAGTAAAAAAAAAAAAAAAAAAAAAAAAAAAAAAAAACATCATGCAAGCTGATCATCTTTATAAATTATTATACGCTTATGTCTGCAATAATATTGACTGTGGCTTTTAACTGCATCATTTGTCTTGCCTTCTCAACTGCTGAGAAGTGCATTTTGTAAATGCATTCTGGAGTAGCAGTGGAGACTATTTTTGCATAGCCTAAATTAATGTCAGTACATTAGCAGCTTTCCCTTGTGGATAAAATATTTAGAAATGTGAAAATTGTGTTTGCTGAAGCATGCGTAGTCATTAAAGTCTGATTTATATTAGAGCTGTTTGGAATTACTGTTTCTCCTGTAACAGGCCTTATATTTTCTTCAGATCAAGGTCTGAACTTGTGAGCCACAGAATTTGAGAGATGTGCTCTCGAGATGTTGACTTTCATATCATCAGCTGGTGTTTTATTTTTATCAGCAAAATGCCCAATGGACTTTTACTGTAAAGATGTCTTTTCTGTTGTACACAACATCCAGAGCACTTAAAGGATCTCAGCTACACCCCTTTATCCTTTGTTTTTGAAAGAGTCTGTTTAAAGCCTGTAAGCTAAATTTCTATCATTTTTCTTTGAGACATTTGCGTTACTGTCTTCTGACCTTAGGAAACATGAGAATAAGAACAAGTGACAGATGAGACTTTTATGCCTGTGAATGATACATAGTTTGACAAAATACCATTTCCAAGACTAATTTTTTGTTTTGTACTTTATTGACATATTCTTTGTGCAACATTAGTAAATTCTTTCCATTAGGCTGAGTGACTCCCTAATATGTTGTGATGACTGCTCAGGACCACTAGAGGGCACACATTTATAATAACAGTTAGCCGACCTGTCACCTGAAATGTGAACATATTTAGATCTCATTAAAAATAAAACCTAAGTATATAAAGTACATAATTATTTCTCAAAAGAGAGATGGATAGATGTGTTTTGACCAAAAATGCATGCGGTGTTCAAATACAAGATAAATAAATTAATATTTTTGAAACATTTGTATAAAATCATGACTTCTCACATGAGATGAAGACTCATCAGTAATATCAATGTCTTTATAAAAGCTGTTTAAATCTATATGGAAAGGGGACCCTCATGGGGGCTGCCATGTTGAGATCACATGACCTGTCTAATACTACTTGCTTATCTCAGTAACCTGTTGCACTTTCACTTGTGGATTAAATTAATAATTTACCTTTAAAATCCTCATAGTAATGCACAATAGCTTTCTCTTATACTTTTTTTGTTTCCTCATAAAGGGTGTATGATCAAAAACACCCTGTTGGCAATAGCAGATTAATGCAATTTTACCAGTCAATACAATATATGTCTCATACATCACTGTGGAGAATTGAGAGAATGCAGTGAAATTGCTTTATGCCATTAATTTGCTTCAGTTGAATCCATATTTTGTGGCTGGTTTTTTAGAAAAATGCTAGAAAGACTCTTAATGAAATTTTCTGATGCTCTTTAGAACAGGAACTCTTTCATCAGGCAGCGAAAATGACACTGCCTAGCCAAAAAAAAAAAAAAAAAAAACAACGAAAAAATGTCGGCGTTTAAACTTAAATAAGCAGATACTTAAGAGCCTATGATTGCATCATTATTGCAGTGATTAATATGTTTCAGCTTGTAATAATTCTTTCAACCCTAACTGATGCAGTGTGTAGCTTCTCATTTCTTAAACAACCATGTTGGAAGATGTATCCTGTGGTCTTGGAAAAGATGTTACTGTGTTTCAGAAGGGGCAAATTACTGGCATGCATCAAGCAAAGACAACAACTAGGAGATTGCTGAAATCACTGGAATTG
Source organism: Myxocyprinus asiaticus (assembly GCF_019703515.2). Classification (NCBI taxonomy): domain Eukaryota; kingdom Metazoa; phylum Chordata; class Actinopteri; order Cypriniformes; family Catostomidae; genus Myxocyprinus; species Myxocyprinus asiaticus. The sequence goes on from NC_059387.1 coordinate 30,174,124, forward strand.
GGTTAAGAACTGTCCACCGCATTATTAAAACTTCGAAGGATAGTGGTGAACTGTCAACTTCGTGGAAGAAATGTGGTCGGAAAAAAATCTTGAATGATCGTGATCGGAGATCACTAAAACGCTTGGTGAAGTCAAATCGTAAAAAATCGACTGTAGAACTCATGGCTATGTTTAATAGTGAAAATAAGAGCATTTCCACACCCAAAATGCATCGAGAATTTACAGGATTGGGATTAAACAGCTGCATAAAGCATAAAGGGAGCATAAAGATTGGACTGTGGAGCAATGGAAAAAGGTCATGTGGTGATGAGTCCAGATTTGCCCTATTCCAAAGCGATGGGTGCATCAGGGTAAGAAGAGAGGGGCTTGAAGCCATGCACCCATCATGCATAATGCCCACTGTACAAGCCTCTGGAGGCAGTGTTACGATCTGGGGTTGCTTCAGTTGGTCAGGTTTAGACTCAGCAACGTTATGAAGCAGTAAAATGATGTCAGCTGACTACCTGAATGTACTGAATTAACAGGTTATCCCATCAATGGATTTTTTCTTCCCTGACGGCACGGGCATATTCCAGGATGACAATGCCAAGATTCACTGGGCTCAAATTGTGAAAAAGTGGTTCCAGGATCATGAGGAATCTTTTTCACACATGAATTGGCCACCACAGAGTCTATAGATTTAGATAGATAGATAGATAGATAGATAGAGAGCATTCACAAAGCACTCAGACCCCTTCATTTTTTTTTCTTCACATTTTGTTATGTTGCAGCCTTATGCTAAAATGCTTTAAATTATACTTTTTTTTCACACCGAGCTACACTCCGTACACCATAATGACTGGATTTTTTTTATAAATTTGCAAATTTATTAAAAAGAAAAAAACTGAAATATCACATTGAAAAGTATTCAGACCATTTGCTATGACACTCGAAATTTAGCTCAGGTGCATCCTATTTCTCTGGATTATCTTTGAGATATTTCTACACTTTGATTGATTTCTACACTTTGATTTGATGTCAAAGGAACAACCTGCAGAGTTCAGAGACAGGATTGTTTCAAGGCACAGATCTGGGGTCTCTGGCTGCATTGAAGGTTCCCAAGAGCAAAGTGGCCTCCATAATTCTTAAATGGAAGAAGTTTGGAACAACCAGGACTCTTCCTAGGGCTGGCAGCCCGGCCAAACTGAGCAATCGGGGGAGAAGGGCCTTGGTAAGAGAGGTGACCAAGAACCTGATGGCTACTCTGGTTGAGCTCCAGAAATCATGTGTGGAGATGGGAGAAACTTGCAGAAGGACATCCATCACTGCAACACTCCACCAATCTGGGTTTTGTGGCAGAGTGGCCAGACAGAGGCCTCTCCTTAGTGCAAGACACATGAAAGCCCACTTGGAATTTGCAAAAAAGCACCTGAAAGACTCTCAGACTGTGAGGAACAAGATTCTCTGGTCTGATGAAAAGAAGATTGAACTGTTTGGCCTCAATTCCAAGTGTCATGACTGGAGGAAACCAAGTACCGCTCATCACCTGCAAAATACCATCCCAATGGTGAAGCATGGTGGTGGTTGCAAGATGCTGTGGGGGTGTTTTTCAACGGCACAGACTGGGGGACTGGTCAGGGTTGAAGAAAAGTTGAATGCAGCAAAGTACAGAGATATCCCTAATGAAAAACTGGTCCAGAGTGCTCAGGACCTCAAACTGGGCCAAAGGTTCACCTTCCAACAGGACAATGACCCTAAGCACACAGCCAACACAACACAAAAGTGGCTTAGGGACAACTCTGTGAATGTCCTTGAGTGGCCCAGGCAGAGCCTGGACTTGAACCCAATTGAACATCTCTGGAGGGACCTGAAAATGGCTGTCCACCGACGGTCAGCATTTAACCTGATAGAGCTTGAGAAGATCTGCAGAGAAGAATGGCTGAAAATCCCCAAATTTGAACCCAATCGAATAGCTCTGGAGAGACCTGAAAATGGCTGTCCACCAACTGTCCCCATCTAACCTGATAGAGCTTGAGAGGATCTGCAGAGAAGAATGGCTGAAAATTCCCAAATTTGAACCCAATCGAACATCTCTGGAGAGACCTGAAAATGGCTGTCCACCAACGGTCCCCATCTAACCTGATAGAGCTTGAGAGGATCTGCAGAGAAGAATGGCTGAAAATCCCCAAATCCAGGTGTGCAAAGCTTGTCACATCATACCCAAAAAGGCTTGAGGCTGTAATCGCTGCCAAAGGTGCTTCAACTAAGTACTGAGTTAAGGGTCTGAATACTTATGTCAGTGTGACTTTTCAGTTTTTTTCTATTTAATACATTTGCAAAGTTATCAGAAATCTGGGTTTTGCTTTGCCATTATGGGGTATGGAGTGTAGATTGATGTGAAAACATATATATATATATATATATATATATATATATATATATATATATATATATAGATAGATAGATAGATAGATATAGATATATTATTAATTACAGTATATTATTAATTTAAAGCATTTTCTCATAAGGCTGCAACAAAATGTGAAGAAAATGAAGGGGTCTGAATGCTTTATGAATGCACTGTATATTACACCAATTATACATGATTATATACATTTACCTATACAAATATTACATGCAGAAATTTAAATTGTTATCTATTCTGTTTTTGCTTCCTCCTCAAAACAATGTTTTTTTTTTAACACTGTGCCAACCAACCCCACAACCTGTTTGGGTTGGTTGGCACATGTGTGTAATTTTAGTCACGAATTAACAAAAACTGTGCCAGCCTTCCTTAGTCTCCTCTAAATAAGCATTTTCTGTACAGCTGTCAAGTCTGCTTTGCCTGATCTGCCTAATGCCTATTGGCAGTGAGATTTTGAGCCCTGCACATCTTGCACAGCATAAAACTTTCTAACACCCTCATTCACACATCTTGTCAGGACTAATGTGCCCAGCTACATCTCTCTAGATTGTTTTTGGCTCTGCCACACTTTCAGTTGTCACATCCAAATTATCAATATAATTTCTTGTCCCCATCACCTGTTTATGTGTCCTTTTCCTTTCTGTAAGTGGATCTTTAAAGTTGCCATTTGTAACTGCAGGTAGCTGTCAGCAAATTGGCTTTGCATTAGTGTGTTGAAGCTAAGCATCATCTGGGCCCCTCTGGTAATATTAGCATTACAGATATTGGAAAGCACTTAGAATTCCAAACACACTGCATTTGTTGTTCTCTGCAAAGCCTCCTAAGGTGATTAGAAACAGGTGAGATCAGCCATAAACAGTGAAGTAGAGCTGGTATTGACTCAATCCCCTAGAAGCCATAGCTGGATAAAGAGTCAATCAATGTTAATTCCTCAGCAGCACTTTGCAGTACCTCACATTGGCTTTCTGGAAACAAGATATACATTGAGGACTACATTCGGGTGGTGTGCCAATGTGAAAATATCTGATAGAGAGGCTTGTATTTACTGTATATTATCCCAGATTAGTTGTACCCTACGCTTAGACACAAGGCAGCAACGGAAGGTGGTAATTTTGACTATTGGCATAAGTCTGGTCCACTTTGCAGTCCTCAAGTTATTCAAAGTTGCATACTTAAAGGCAAATTCAGTGAATAGTTTGTCTTTAAACAGACTGATTACACTGTGAATTCAGCACTGTATGTTGAAAGTTTTCTAGCTGATTTAGGTCTTTACTTATCTAAATCTAATCACTGCCCCCAGTGACCAAAGCTGGAAGTGGTGTTTAACATGTGAGCTCTAGTAAAATGTCCACAGAGTGGCGCCAAATGTGAGTTGTATTTTTACTCCACAGAGTGGTGGCAAAAGCGAATTGTAACAGTCAACATGAATGCATATTTTATTAACTTTACTTCCTTACCCAAACCCCAACCATAAACCTAATTGTCATTGGAGTAAAAATGACATTTTAGAGCGATAATGCAACCTCTAAATCGCTCCCACCATTGTTTATGCAAACAAGATTACTTCCTGATTTCCCCAACACCAGAACACATGTCTCAGCAGTTGCTTGCACGACGCAATATCAGTTGTTCAATTTGAAAATATGAACGCATTTGAAATGATGTCTGATGGGGGATGGTCAGTACTTTGGTTGAATGGGATTGATTTCAGGGTACATGACCTTTCGGAAGCAACACGTTTCTGTGTGATCATGTTGACACAAAAGTGCTCATAATATCAACCCAGTAGGCCTACAGTGGACTGGTAAAAACCTGTGAACACTAACTCCATGAAGTTATGTGGCATTCGGTCAGTCTTATTGAACTTGAAAAGTGCTTACAAGTGCGGACTGAGGGCAGTCTGTGGGCGTGCCCTGAAGGTGAAAGTAGGGTTTCCTCAATTTCATCCCCTGTGACATTGCACTGTGCCTCAGATTGCAGTACAAAGACAGACATGGTCTTTCCTTCACTTTCCAGTACAAATTTTACAAACTTACACATCAAGAACACTGAGACTTGATTAAACCTCCAATTAGAGATTGTTTGAAAAGTCTCAAATTTGGCACAACTCCATGTGTGTTCATATCCAGCGCTTAAAGGTCTGAGCAAAGCTCGTTTCACACACCAATGACTCACTGCTTGCAGCAGACATTCATAATTATAGACAATCTGGTGATTAACCCTTCGTCCTCACATCACATCTCCTTAGGCCCGAATGGCACTAAGATGAAAAAAACAAATGGTCTGTTGTTCTTCACATAAAGACTCAAATTGATTTAGCTGCTTCAGAGCCTGTAAAGAAAAGCGTCATTAATCTAGACCACAGCTGACATTCAGAGAGTGAAAACTACATGTTTTTCATTTTCTGAGGTTGTCATTTACCTACAGCACCACTCAAGCACACAAACTGTACTGGACACAAATTTATTTTTGGACTCTCAAAGAACATTCAATGATATTTGATGAGGATGCTCTTAGATATTACAAACATACCACCAATTAGGTTAAATGTGTTACAGTCCTACTTAGAAAGAATGCAGCTCAAAGATTCAATACACTACAATTAAAACACATTAAAGTAGTCATAAATTATACATAAATATAAATATATTGACAGATACAGTATATACAGGGAATAAATATCATAAAAAATTACAAAAATAGTTTTGGTATAATTAAACTCACTTCTTGACATTCATTTTGTGGAAATTGGAATGAGAGATGGCCAAAGACTGGATCTGACACTTGACATTCAATGAATTGCTGCAGACTGTTAGGTTTTATGCAAAGAGGGGACAAAAGTCTCGCAATGAACTAACCTCTTACTGTAGGTCTGTGTACTTTCAGATAATTAGTTTTCTCGTTTCTGTCTTAAAGGAGTAGTTCACCTAAAAAATTATTCTCTTTTCATTTACACACCCTTATGTCATCTCAAACTTGTATAACTTTTTTTCTTCTGCAGAGCACAAATGAAGATTTTTCAAGGATATATGATATGTTTATATCAATACAGTGCAAGTCAATTGGGTCCAAAACTTTCAAGCTCCAAAAAGGACATGAAGGCAGCATAAAGGCAAGCCATATGACTAGAGTGGTTTAATCCATGTCTTCTGAAGTGATATGATCAGTTTTGGGTGATATACTGATAAAAATAGATAATATAACTTCTTCACTATAAACACATCATATTTTTGGGTGAACTATTCCTTTAAAACAGAATAACCAATAAACTGACCATGAATTTTTAACATTTAGAAAGAAAACAGGCAAAACTGAAAAAAGTAAAAAAAAAAAAAAAAAAAAAATATATATATATATATATATATATATATATATATATATATATATATATATATATAATTATTGTTTTATTTATTTTTTCGTTTTGTATAGGAAAAAATATGAATACAGCTCGATTTGATTACTGCAGCTATGTGATAGACTGACTGAAACACAATTTAAATTGTGTAATGCAGTCATGCTGAACTTGAAAAACTTTTGAGCTTTATTTATTATATCTTTTTAGTTTTAAATTGGTCTGGGTATCACAAGACTTAGACTTGCTGAATAACTGTTGTGGAGGGGCACCAAGAACACCAGTACTGCCAGCAGGAATGTTCAAGCTTGCAAGGTGAGCCGCAAGAAGAGATTACCTTCAACCCACAGACAAGACAGGGAAGACATGACAATGAGAAGAAACCAGGGAGAAGGAGGCTAATCAAGTGGCCGAGATCTAATGATAAGGATGCATGGAGCAGACTAGACGAGGACCTGTGCTCCACCTTAGAGAATGCCCTTAATGGAAGGGTGGAGGCCAAGCTTAATATGCTTTATTTTATTCTGTTTTAAATATTTAATAATTTAGCAATATTGTGTATGAAGAATGTATAGGTAGATTTGGTGAAACAGTAGTAAGGAAGAGTGGTCCCAGAGTGATGGGTCAGAGAGAGAAGGAGATACTTCAGCTTCTGAAAGAGTGGAGGCAGCTTCGTAAGGCTTGGAGGAAGGCAGAGGAGCAGGAGAAGGAGGGCTTGAAGACATTGTGGGATGGCATAAGGGCTAGATTAGCGGTCTTGAGGAGGGCAGAGAGAATCTGACAGTGGAGAAGAAAGAAGGAGCATGAAAGGCCAAAATTCATCAAGGATCCTTTTAAGTTTACCAGAATCCTGCTGGAAGAAAAGAGGAGTGGGAAGCTGGTGATCGCAAAAGAGGAACAAGAAGACCACATGGAACAGCAACTTAGTAACCTGTATTGGCTGCTCTTCATTGGCTTCCTGTCAAAGCTAGAATTGATTTTAAAATTCTTGTCTATGTGTACAAGGCCCTGTCTGGTCTTGCTCCTCAATATATATTGACCTTCTGCACCCATATTCGCCTCCTAGAATACTTAGATCTTGTAAGCAACTTCTTTTACCAGTTCCCCACTGTCGTTGCAAGTCTAAGGGAGATTGAGCCTTCTCTGTTGTTGCCCCCAAACTCTGGAACAGTCTCCCTTTACACATAAGGTCTGCCCCATCTTTAGCCATTTTTAAATCTTCTCTTAAAACCTATCTTTACTCTGTATCTTTTAATACTATTTAAGGTCAAGTTTGCATGTTGTTTATTGGTGTTTAGTTCTGTTTGATTTTATATTGTTTGATTATTTTCTATATATTTGTGTACTCTATTACACTTTTGTATCTAATTGTACAGCACTTTGGTTCAAATTTTGTTGTTTTTAAATGTGCTTTATAAATAAAATTGACTTGACTTGACTTGGTGACCTCTACAAAGAAAACCCACTTGGCTCCCCTGGATATGACCCACAGCCAGTAGAGCCAGTAGTGGAATTTGACATAGATCTGCCTAAGCTGGGTGAGGTGAGGCAGGTGGTAGAAAAAGACAGGGCAACTTCAGCCTCAGGCCTGAATGGGATACCATACAAGCCTCATGGTTCTTAAAATGTTGTGGAAACTGTTGAGGGTTGCCTGGAAGAAGCAGTGCATACCCGTGGAGTGGCGAAGGGCAGTGGCCATCTTCATACCCAAAGAGCAGGGATCCACCAACATTAGTCAGTTTAGGAGCATTGCTCTATTGAATATGGAGTGAAAGCTTTTCTTTTCAGTGGTAGCATGGAGGATGTCTGACTACCTCTACACAATACATAGTCACATAGACGATACATAGGCACAAGCTGCCAGAAGGCAGGTGTACCAGGTTTTCCTGGGTGCGTGGAACATACATTAGTAATATGGGAGCAGATCCAGTCTGCCAAGAGAGATAAGAAAGACACCCACGTAGTCTGGCTGGACTTGGAAAAAGCCTATGGATCAGTTCCACACCAGTTTGTTAGCTATGCACTGGAGTTTTTCCATGTACTAGAGTGCATAATGAGCTTGGTAGACAGCTACTATGGGGACCTGAAGATATGTCATGTAACTCAGGACTACACAATGCGATGGCAGCAACTGGAAAAAGGAATAGTGATGGGATGTTCAATCTCTCCCATCCTGTTCATGGCTGTGTTCGAGATCATCCTAATTGGTGCAAGACAAATGGTCTGAGGAATCCAATATACGGATGATGTCACAAGCATCCTCCAGACTGCTGCATGTATAAACCGGCTCTTGAAAAGGCTGGAAGAGCTATTGGCATGGGCCAGAATGAAGATTAAGCCAACAAAATCACATAGTCTTTCTATTAGAAAGGGAGTGAGGGACGATCTGATTTTGTTTGGGGTGGAGGGGGAAAGAATCCCAGTTGTGGCAGAGCAGCCTATTCGAAGTTTAGGGAGAGAATACAAAGAAGATCTTTCAGACAAACACATGGGAGAGTTGGTCCTGAAGCAACTGAAAGAGGGCCTGAATAAGATAGACAGTTGTCATCTCCCAGGCAAATTCAAGGTTTGGTGTTACTATTTTACACTCTAACATCACCTGATGTGGCCGCAAAAAATGTGTGATTTCTGCAGCGGCAGTGGCAAGGATGGACACGAAGGCCAACTGTTATAGCAGGAAGTGGCTAGGCCTGCCAAGTTGTCTCTCAGATGTAGGACTGTTTGGAAGGAATGCTTTACAACTGCCTCTAAAATCACTCACTCTGGGCTACAAGCAGGAAAAGACCCGGCTTGTTTTGGAGCTACAGGAATCAACAGACCAGACAGTGAGGGCAGGTCAAGTCCAAGTCCAAACAGGCAGAACTTGTAAGGCAGAGGAACATCAAGAGATTGTTGGAAAAACAAAGTCAGGTAGAACAGGCCTTGGATGGGGGGTGGCTCCCAAACTGTGGTCAGCAGCCTCCCAAAAACAGAGGAAAGCAATGGTAGTTACGGAAGTATCTAGGATGGAAGAGGAATGGTATAAGTTTAGGGAAGTCAGCCAGCAGCAGCAAGGGCGCTGGACCATATGGGAGGGGACATCTGATAGAGTGTTAGGATGGGCTTACCTGTGGAAGCTACCCCAGGCCAGGCTAAGTTTTCTAATAAGATCCACCTGCGATACCCTACCAAACTCTGGGAATTTGTCTCTGTGGTATGGCAAAGAGGAGAGTTGCCCCCTCTGTGAGGCCCCAAGAGCAAACTTCCAGCACATATTGGTCGGGCGCAAGACTGTCCTGGCACAAGGATGGTACAGGTGGTGGCATGATCAGGTCCTGCAGAAGCTGGCAGAGATCCTAGAGGTGCAGAGAGTAAAGGCAAACAAAGGCAACCATGCTCCCCAGAGGCAGGGTGTTCATTTAGTTAAAAAGGGAGGTGCAGCACAAGGCACAGCACAGAGGGAAGACAGATCAATCTTGGCACCTGGAAGTGATTGGCCAATATTGGGCGACCTTGGCCAGCAACTAAAATTTCCTACCGAGGTTGCCATTACCTCCTTGAGGCTGGATGTAGTGTTGTGGTCAACTTCAGCTAGGAAAATAGTAATGATTGAGCTAACTGTTCCATGGGTAGAGGGTCTGGACACAAAAATATGCTGATTTGGCCACAGAGTGCCACCTACCCTGTGGAATTTGGGTGCCGAGGATTTATGGGAACATCAATGCAGCACCTATTTAGAGGTATTGGCATCATAGGAGCAGCTTTAAAAAAGTATTTGAAGGAATTGGCAGAGGAAGCTGAGAAAGGGAGTTTCTGGCTATGGTTAAGAAGGTAGGACAAAAAGTGGGGGGTTCAAAAGTAGGAAACTGAGGAATAGGGAACCTGGGTAATATGTGGTGAGGGCTTGTGCTGAGGTAGTATGCCATGCAGAACCAGTGGCACTAAGTTATCGAGAGATACGGTGCCAGTGCCAGCTGGGCACTGAGTACGCATCTCGGTGCCAGTTGGCCAACAGGCTCGCACATATAGTCATGTTGAGGTATTATGACATATACAACCCTGGTTGCAAGTAATTTGTGAAGGAAGGATGTCTGGATGGGAAGGCAAGGATGAGAGGTGTTAGAGGGGATCCGGTGTCCAGTTGAGGGGGGTGGCAGGGAGACATCCCTGACTGCTGCCCCACCACCAGGTGGGGTGAAACATTGAAGAAAAGTGGCTCCCGGCTGATGACCCCACAGCTGGGCTGAAGGCATTTGTGGAGGTGCAGCAGGCAATAATGCCCAGCAGGTTATTACAGCTACCTGTGCATCTGTTTATTTAGTTATCCACATGTAATGTTTGGCCAAGAACTGGTTGTGTATCACCAGGACTGGAAAGGTTCCTACTTAATGTCAACATAAAACAGTGTGTGCAGACCATTTTCCTTCTGTTACCTGATGTAATTCCGAGTGAAATAAGGAATTCATATTTGATTCCATCGATCAAGAATTTATTGGATCATGAATAGTGGGAGTTATGTACCAGAAAGTAGTCAGGTGGTCGATGAATCATGCACAATAAGACCAGGAACGTGTACTGAGAAAGGACATATTTTGAAAAGTCCATTTTGATTCCATGTTGACTAATTTTGACATATTTCTTGGAAAATACCATGAATGTTGCATAACAAATGCCAGTGAAACACAGACAGGCAGCATTTTATCCGGTCAATGTGCACAGCTTGACATAAAATTGATATTTCAAAGGTAGATGTAGATTTTTGCTGGAAGGAGGCTCTTAGATGCTGATTTGACCAAGAATCAGAGATGTAATCAATGAGGACCAAGACAGCAGGAAGCATTTCTGTGTGCCTTGATACAAGTCTTGTAAAAAGAGAAATCAAAGAGACATGGGCTGCCCATAGACAGTCAATTTCTCTCTGGCAGTATTGATTACATAAAGACCCTTTGATTACATAAAGACACTTGAGAAGTCTTCCTGCTGGGAGTCGGGTGCACGACCTGAATAGAATAGAATAGAATAGAATAGAATGCCTTTACTGTCATTGCACATTTGATGTATGAAATTTGCTGTGCAGCTCCTACAATGGGTCATCTAATGATCCACACATGTGCACACACACACACACACACACACACACACACACACACACACATAGTCATGTTGGTGCAGCTATCATTATGAGGACTCTCCATAGACAAAAATGATTTTTATACTGTACAAACTATATATTCTATCCCCTAACCCTAACCCTACCCCTAAACCTAACCCTCACAGAAACCTTTTTGCATTTTTACATTTTCAATAAAACATCGTTTAGTATGTTTTTTTAAGCGATTTGAATTATGGGGACACTAGAAATGTCCTCATAAACCACATTTATAGCATAATACCCTTGTAATTACCAGTTTGTAACCTAAAAAAATGTCCTCATAAACCACTTAAACCTGCCCACACACACACACACACACACACACACTCATAAATACATAAAAATCAAATGTAATAAAAATAGATTTACATATCTGAAGCTACTATTACACATTTGTACCAAGTGCTATTGCACCTTATAAAAATATTATTGCACGTTATATACAGATATTTACAAATGTTAGTCCATATTTCCTCTTTGTATGGAATTACTATTCCAGTTGTCAGTCCGATGGTGTGGAGTATTATGATAATGTTGCGGGGGTGTTGGTAGGGGGACAGTGTTTTATGGAGTTCAGTTCAGTAATGGCTCTGGGGTAGAAAGTCAAGTCAAGTCATTTTTATTTTTGTAGCACTTTTCACAACACACATAGTTTCAAAGCAGCTTGACAGAAAATCATGCATTAACAGAAAATGAAACTGTAATATCTATAAAGTCTTAAGAGTCATAATTGTGTAGTTTAATTAAATATGATTGTAAATTGTGTATAAAAATAAATAATGACATAATTAAATAATAATTGTTTTTGGAACTCCAGTGAGCAAGCTGAAGGTAACTGTGGCAAGGAACACAAAACTCCATAAGATGTTGGTTAATGGTGAAAAATAACCTTGGGAGAAACCAGGCTCACTGTGGGAGCCAGTTCCCCTCTGGCTAAACAGCATGAATGTAATGCCAGTATTAGTTATTTATATGCAGTGCTGTTGTAGGCTTTTGTTGGCAAATTAATTGATAGTCTATTTATTACATTTTAAGAGTGTAGTCCATCATTAGACCAAGGTGTTTCAGGCAGAGATCAGTGAGGTGCATCGCAGTTCAACCGGCAGTACATTTCAGTGTAGTCTATCCTAAGTCCAAGGTTCAGGCAGTGGGATATGATGTATCCCATGTTTTATGGTTGGAGTTGGGATCAGTTCATCCCCTGAAGTCCATCTTAATAGACTAAAGTGATGTCTGGCTGGCACTGGCTGCATTTAGTCATCATCACTCAGAGACACGTAGCAGTGGAGTCCGACACCAAAGCAGGAACGGAGCTGGATCTGGTCACCTCAGGATATGAATCCAGAGGTTGAGACAGGGAAACAAATAGAATAATATTAGTATAGATGCCATAAATTTTTTGCAGAGTTATAGATCATGATAAATGTTTCTTGTTCTGGCAGACCTAACTAAAGCAGCCTAATTGTGAGTAGATGGATAAATTAGGTGTATGCCTGACTGAATATATGAGTATTTAGTCTAGATTTAAACTGAGAGAGTGTGTCTGTGTCCCGAACAGTGTTAGTGAGACTATTCCATAGTTTAGGAGCCATATAGGAAAAGGATCTACAGTACCTCCTTTTGTGGATTTTGATATTCTAGGAACTATTAACAGGCCAGAATTTGCAATTGTAATGAACGTGATGGAATATAGCGTGGTAGAAGGTCACTTAAGTACTGCAGAGCTAGACCATTCAAAACTTTGTATGTAGTTAACAAAATGTTAAAAATAATACGAAATTTAACAGTTGGCCAATGTAACGATGAAAAATGGGACTAATATGATCATATTTCTTGGTCCTAATCAGCACTCTGGCTGTTTATTTTGAACCAATTGAAGTTTATTTATTGAACATTAATTCGTTTTTCGGCTTCAGAAACAGAGACCATGCAAATATAACACCTAAGTTCTTTGCTGTAGAAGACGTGTAACAGTACATCCATCAAAAGTCAAATTATATTTTAGCGGCTTATTTTTAGAGGTTTTTGTTCCAATAATTAGTAGCACTGTTTTGTCGGAATTCAGAAGAAAGAAATTCCTGGCCATCCAATCTTTGATTTAATTGATACACTCAATGAAAAAATTGTGAGAATTGTGAAAGTTCGTCGGGTTTTGAAGTATATAAAGTTGGGTATCGTTGGCATTACAATGGAAACCTATTGCATGATTCCTGATAATATCTCCCAGAGGAAGCATATATATGGAGAAATGCAGAGGCCCTAAAACTGATCCCTGTGGCACTACATACTTAGCTTTTGTTTGATTTGACAATTCCTCGTTTACGCAGACAAAGTGGTAGCAGTCTGCTAAATAGGACCTAAAACATGCTAATGCAAGTCCACAAATGCCAATATAATTCTCAAGCCTATCCAAGAGAATGTCTTGATCTATGGTGTCGAAGGCAGCACTAAGATCTAAAATCACTAGAAGAGAAATGCAGCCACGATCAGATGATAAGACCAAGTCATTTGTAACTCTGATAAGTGCAGTCTCTGTACTGTGATGGGGCATAAATCCTGACTGAAATTGTCCTTATATACTATTTCTTTGTAGAAATGAACATAGTTGGGAGGACACTACCTTTTCTAGTATTTTCGACATAAATGGGACATTTAAAATCGGTCTATAATTAGCCAATTCTCCAGGATCAAGCTGTGGCTTCTTAATAAGCGGTTTGATAACTGCCATTTTAAAGTTTCTTGGAACATGTCCTAAGGATAGCGAGTAGTTAATAATATTAAGAAAAGGTTCTGAGATTTCAGGGAATATCTCTTTTAAGAGCTTAGTTGGTATTAGATCTAACATACATGTTGTGGCTTTTGATGTTTCGATCAGTTTTGTTAGCTCTTCATGACATATGATAGCGAAGGATTAAAGTTGCTCATGAGGAAAATTATGGAACACTGTTTTCTGAGGTGCTGTGTCAGACGATTGCATAATTCCAATTTTATTTCAGATGATTTCAATTTTATTAGTCGAGGCTTTATGCCAAACCAATTTAGCCACAGTACTGAATAAACACCTAGGACTGTTGTGGTTATTTTCTATGAGTTTGATAAAATATGCTGACCTGGCAGCTTTTAGTGCCTGTGTGTAGCTACAGACACTATCCTTCCATGCACCGCAAAATACCTCTAATTTTGTATTCTTCCACTTGCGCTCCATTTTCCGAGCTGCTCTAGAGCATGAGTGTGATCATTGTACCATGGTGCGGGGCTTTTTCTTTAATTTTCTTTAATCGAAGGGGGGTGACACTATCAAGAGTCTTAGAGATCACTGTATTTATAATTTCTGTTATTACATCAAGTTCTTCTAGACTTTTTAGCTTACTGAGTATATGAGATACACTGGTGGCCAAAAGTTTGGAATAATGTACAGATTTTGCTGTTTTGGAAGGAAATTGGTACTTTAATTCACCAAAGTGGCATTCAACTGATCACAAAGTATAGTCAGGACATTACTGATGTAAAAAACAGCACCATCACTATTTGAAAAAAGTAAATTTTGATCAAATCTAGACAGGCCCCATTTCCAGCAGCCATCAGTCCAACAACTTATCCTTGAGTAATCATGCTAAATTGCTAATTTGGTACTGAAAATCACTTGCCATTATATCAAACACAGCTGAAAGCTTTTTCATTCATTAAATGAAGCTTAACATTGTCTTTGTTTTTGAGTTGCCACAGTATGCAAAAGACTAACATGTCTTAAGGTCAATATTAGGTCAAAAATGGCAAAAAAGAAACAGCTTTCTCTAGAAACTCATCAGTCAATCATTGTTTTGAGGATTGAAGGCTATACAATGTTTGAAATTGCAAAAAAAGATTTCATATAAAGGTGTACACTACAGTCTACAAAGGACAATTGGCTCTAACAAGGACAGAAAGAGATGTGGAAGGCCAAGATGTACAACTAAACAAGAGGATAAGTACATCAGAGTCTCTAGTTTGATAAATAGACACCTCACATGTCCTCAGATGACAGCTTAATTGAATTCTACCCGCTCAACACCAGTTTCATGTACAACAGTAAAGAGAAGACTCAGGGGTGCAGGCCTTATGGGAAGAATTGCAAAGAAAAAGCTACTTTTGAAACAGAAAAACAAATAGAAAAGGTTAGAGTGGACAAAGAAACACAGACATTGGAAAACAGATAATTGAAAAAGAGTGTTATGGATCTTAACCCCATTGAGCTTTTGTGGGATCAGCTAGACTGTAAGGTGCGTGAGAAGTGCCCAACAAGACAGCCGCATCTATGACAAGTGCTACAGGAAGCGTGGGGTTGAAATGTCACCTGAGTATCTGAACAAACTGACAGCTAGAATTTTCACGTTATTAATGTCTTGACTATACATTGTGATCAGTTGAATGCCACTTTTGTGAATAAAAGTACCAATTTATTTCCATAAGAGCAATTTATTTCCATAAGACTTTTGGCTGGCAGTGTAAATCTGGAAGATTATTAGTGAAGCTATCTTTAGTGGTCGAAAGAATAGTTCTACCTGAACAATAGCGCTGTGTAGATTGAGGAATATTAGCTGATTGCAGTATACAAGAGACGAGGCAGTGATCTGAGATGTCATTGCTCTGCGGCAGAATTTCTATAGTATCAACATCAACTCCATATGACAGAATTAAATCTAGCATATGATTATGGTGATGAGATGGTCCTGTCACATTTTGTCTCAACTCCAAGAGAGTTGAGAATATTGATAAATACTAATCTCAGTGTGTCATTTTCATTATCTATGTGAATGTTGAAGTCACCAACAATTAATGCTCTATCCATAGTAACTACTAGATATGATAGAAAATGTGCAAATTCACCAAGGAAATCAGAATATGGCCCGGGTGATCTATATACTGTAGCCAGGGCAAAAGACAACAGAAATGTTTTATTTGTATCTGATGGTGTCACATTAAGCATTATTAGTTCAAGAGACTTAAAGTTAAATCCTGTCCTCTGAGTAACACCAAAAGCTTCACTGTAAATTGCAGCAACATCTCCTCCTCGACCCTTCAGACGAGGCTCATGTTTATAACAATAAGATTCATTTAAACTAATATATTCATCCGGTTAAAGCCAGGTTTCAGTCAAACAGAGCGCATCCAAACTATGACCTGTAATAATTTCATTTACAATTAGTGCTTTGGTTGAAAGAGATCTAATTGTAATGACCACCCCCTTTTATTAGTTTTTGTTTTACATCTCCACAAGAAGGCGTAAGGTACGTAAGAGTATTTTTTGTAACACAGAAGAGAGTTCACGTGTGTTACACAAGCTCACACAAAGAAGCTCTAAATATAATAAAAAATGTGAATATTTTGTTTTTTGTTTTAGTAACCCTTTGGAAAGCGGTTAATAACATATGTTTCTTATGCTGTGAACGCTTAATTTCATATTGTGAATATGTATTTGCATTTGTTTATTCTTTATTTGTCTTTCTGTGTAGTTTTACGGTGCTTTGAGATGCTTTGAAGTGCTTTACGATGTTTTGAGGAGATTTGAAGTGCTGTGATATGATATACGACTAATCACTGTGTTCAATATAGTGCTGCAGAGGAATGCGATGCATGAAAATGATTGAATTCAAACAAAAGCATTCTTGAACGTTAAAGTTTATTGCAACCGAAGCAAAATAAACAAAGGCACCCGAAGGAAATTCTCTGCCTCCTCCTTTCAATGCCAAAGAGCCGCTATAGTAAAACTCGACGCTTGAGGAAAACTCGTCACTTGAGCAAGACTCGACGCTTGAGTAAACTAATCGCTGCTGTTACATCGCTTGAATGGGACTCAACCCTGCATCTGAAGCTTTCACTGCAACGCTGTTGTTTTCATCGCGTGAGCAAGAGACTGATTCCCCACGAGGATTGTGACATCAGACAGTCAACTTGGAAAGCGAGCTCTCATGAAAGACCAGAAGGTGACAGCAAATTAACCTACTGTTGTTAGGCAGAGTTAAACTTCAGCTACAAGGAAAGATAAGTGAATCAAGATCACAAATAGAGCTTCATTTCCCTGGACTGTGTGAGTTGAAATTTTCATAATTAAAGAGAAGGAAGGAAGTTTGAAATGAAAGTTATGCAAGATTTGATCACCAAAGATTGAAAGTATTGACTTGGTGCATTTGATTTGCAAGGTACAGACTATAATAGATGTCAGTGCTGGGATGTATTCACTGTATTTATTTAGTATAAATCTTACAAAGAGAAATGGTTTGAATGTCAATTTTATGGTGTTATTACATATAAGATTTGCCTAAATCCTGTTTGCTAAATATTTGAGTGTCAAAATTATAGATGTCTGATACGATTAGGTCACTGCTCTTTAAGCCTGAAGACAGACAAATGGAAGACACAATTATGCAAATGGCAGTACAAGCTAGTCAAATGTCAGCCCCTGCAGAGAAATCGAGCATTCCCTCAGGAACGCAACAAATCAGATCAAGTTCACGAAAAGGAAATCTAACAGAGAAAGGCCTAGAGATGCATAACCAGGAAGCAAAGAAGCATGAGAAAGCCTTTAACAAAGCTTACGACTCCTGGAAGCAGATAGCTAAGGAAACTAGGTCCAAATTGAAAACTTTCTGCTCATGTGAAGATCTTGACCAAATCCAAAGAGACATTCAAAGCAGACAAGATATAGTTAGTCAGTGTTACGCCCCTTTGCGGCACAATCATACTACAAGTGAGAGTGAGACAAGTACTAAACAAAGACGAGTACGAATCTATCTTTGGTGGTACAAACACGGACACAGTCATGTCAGAGTCATCCCAAAGTACAGAAAATAAGTCAAAGACCTCCTCCAAGGCTTCCAGTAAGCGAGCTGATGCAGAAGCAGACTTGCAGCCAAAGTAGAGCAAGCAAAGGCCATGCGAGAAATCTATGATCAGCAAGCAAGACTATGCAAGATGGAGACTGACTGGAAGCTGAATGAAGCAAGAATGCTAGCAGAAATGAAACAGAGAGAAACAGAGATGTGCGTAAGACTTGAGGAGGAGAGAACAAAGCTGCAGATGCTACAAGGAGATAAGGAAGTCAAAGTAGCCACAGCTCGTGTGAAGGCATACAACTATTTTGAGGGCAATCTTGAAGATCATGAGGAGGGAGGTGAAAAATGCAATTGAGTTCGGTGCAAAGGAGGTTGACAACAGATTCCAGCTAAATCCTGAGGCAGAGTCATTCCATCCCCAGCAAGCATCTCCAGAGGTGCAGACGACTCAAGAGACTGAGAGCTTAGCTCAAGCATTAGTAAATTCCTTAAGTATAAGTCGACTGCCTGTCCCAGAACCAACGACTTTCACTGGTGATCCTCTAAAGTTCATTGACTGGAAAATGTCCTTCACAGCACTTATTGATCACAAATTAATTCCAGCAAGCGAGAAGATGTTCTACTTGAAAAAAAATCTTGCTGGGGAAGCTCGAAAGGCTGTGGAAGGATTCTTTTATAAAGACTCTGAAGATGCATGTCAGGGCGCCTGGAAGGTCCTTGAAGAAAGATATGGAAATTTGTTTATTGTTCAGAGAGCCTTTCGTGAAAAACGTACGAAGTGGCCTAAAGTCGGAGCAAATGATCCTCTGTCCTTGTGAGGTTTTACAGATTTTCTACAAGGCTGTGGGAGGAGTGGAAGAGTAGTCTCCAGGAGCTGAAAGACTTCAGCATTCCAAGATGCTACCACCCTCAGTCTTTCGGTGACATAGTCAGGATGGAACTGCACCACTTCTCGGATGCAAGCAATCTAGGTTATGGTGCATGATCTTATCTAAGGTTCAAAAATGACAAAGATGAAATACACTGCAGTCTTGTGATGGCCAAGGCTAGAGTTACACCCACGAAGATCAAAAGTATTCCACGATTGGAACTAACTGCAGCTGTAGTTTCTGCAAAAATGAGTGCTATGTTAAAGGCTGAGCTGGAGATGAAGATCAATCAGGAGTTCTTCTGGACTGATTCTCAGGTTGTGTTGGCATATGTCAATAACGAAGCAAGAAGGTTTCATGTGTTTGTCGCAAATCGTGTTCAGCTGATAAGAGAACTCACAGATACAAGCCAGTGGTATTATGTAAGCACATGTGAAAATCCTGCTGATCATGCCTCAAGAGGTCTTTATGCCTCAGACATAACCTCAACAACCTGGATATCAGGACCCAAATTCCTGTGGGAACCAGAAGTGTGTCCAACACTTAACCCTTCAAATAACCTACTTGTGGGTGACCCTGAAGTCAGATCAGCTCAAGCCCTTGTAACCAAAGGTAATGATAATCTGGACTTTCTTAGCCGATTCAGTCGCTTTTCTTCTTGGAGAGCACTCCTTAAGGTGATTGCTCGAATAAAACGGCTGACTTCAAAACAAGAATGTCCCAATGACATTGTGACTGTGGAAGAATACAAAAGGGCTTCTGAGTGTGTGAATAAGCTCCTCCAACAGCAAGTTTTCTCCCAAGAGATAAACTTGATTCAAGGAGGAAATGTTCTTCAGAACTCGAGTACACTATTTCACCTTGATCCCATCTTGAAAGGTGATTTCCTTAGTGTTGGAGGAAGGTTGAAGCAATCATCTCTCAGTGAAGAGTTAAAGCACCCAGTAATTTTGCCTAAAGACAGCCACATCACCAGACTTATTTTGGCCCACTACCATGCCAAAGCTTGCCATCAAGGGAGGTATCAAACACTAATGGAGCTCAGAGCAAATGGATTTTGGATCCTCGGTGGCAGTAAATCAGTTGCTAAATTGATACACAGATGTGTACAATGCAGAAAGCTCAGACGGCCAACAGAGGAACAGCATATGGCTGAGCTTCCTAAAGAGCGTGTTGAAGTCTCTGACTCTTTTTCCTATTCTGGTATGGACTGCTTTAGCCCATTTGTCATAAAGAGAGGTCGGAAAGAGAACAAGAGGTATGGACTCTTCTTCACTTGCCTCTCTTCTCGAGCTGTTCACATTGAAATGCTTGAAGATCTGTCAACAGACACATTTATCAATGCCCTGAGATGTTTCATTAGTCTTCGCAGAGCCATTCGTCAACTCCACTGTGACCATGGCACCAATTTTGTGGGAGCTAGAAATGAGCTCAAAGAAGCTCTCAAGGAATGTGATGTCAAGGCACTGGAAGTTTCCTCATTGAAAAACAATGTGAATTCATCTTTAATGCCCCCTTAGCAAGTCACACTGGCGGTGTCTGGGAATGCCAGATCAGGACTGTGCGAAATGTGCTGAATGCTACACTTTCTCAGTGTCCAGGCAGACTTGATGATTCCTCTCTTAGAACCTTGTTCTATGAAGCGATGGCTATTGTCAACAGTCGTCCATTAACTGTAGATGGTATTTATGACGCCAAGTCACTGGAAACCTTGACACCTAACCATCTCATTCTGATGAAGTCAAAGATTGTTCTTCCTCCGCCTGGCAAATTTTTGAAAGAAGACATGTATGCAATGAAAAGGTGGCGCAGAGTCCAGTACCTGATTGAACAGTTCTGGAGTCGTTGGAAAAGAGAATATCTCATGAACATTGCTATACGGCAGAAGTGGCATGTGCCCCGATGCAATCTCAAAGTAAATGACATAGTCATCATCAAAGAAGACATGCTGCCAAGAAACCAGTGGCAGTTAGGTCGAGTTGTTGAAATCATTCAGGGGAGTGATGGCTTAGTTTGAAGAGTAAAAGTTCAAAAAAGTGAGCGAAAATCAAAGAGTAAGCAAGAGCATTCCAAGCCTACAATCATTGAGTGACCAATTCAGAAGTTAGTGGTCCTACTTGAGAGTGAGTGATTGACTGGCATAGGTGACACATTTGTATCAGACAATTAGTTTTCTAACAAGTGATTTGTCAATGCATATACTTAAATCAGAATTTATGAGCGGTCATCAAAGTTTGAAATCATGTATGATTTATTCTATTTTCATGTGTTTGTTCATCATAACATGATTGATGGGAGTGTAATGACTGCTCCCTTTTATTCATTTTTGTTTTACGTCTCTACTAGAGGGCGTAAGGTACGTAAGGGGATTTTTTTGTAACAGAAGAGAGTTCACATGTGTTACACAAGCTCACACAAAGAAGCTCTAAATATAATTAAAAATGTGAATATTTTGTTTTTTGTTTTTTGTTTTAGTAACCCTTTGGAAAGCGGAGTGAGGTATGTTATGTTTTGTGTGCATTTCATGATAATTTCATAGTTATTTGATTTCTTATTTCAAGCATAATATTTGTAATTAAACTCCGGCTAATAACATATGTTTCTTATGCTGTGAACGCTTAATTTCATATTGTGAATATGTATTTACATTTGTTTAACATTGTTGGCTGTTGTTGTGGAGGTTCCTTATCAGTAGATGTTTGAGATTGATGCAATAATCCGTGTAAAACACAGAGAAAACAAATGCAAGCAGTCGAAATGCGAGAATTAGACAAGCGGAAAAAAGAAAAGAAAACGGATGCCCTCTGTAATACACACGCAGTTGAAACAGTAGAAATGCGGGGGAAAAGATTAAGCACACATTAAAATGGCAAATAATAAAACAATGAACGTAGAGGAATAAGCAATGCTAAGTAGGCTAGAAGCTACAAACAAACAGACTCCTGCAGCGTGCCGGCAGCAACCGGAACAGGAAACAGGAATTGTGAGAGAGAGCTGAACAAATATATAAATAAATTAGAAACTGTTTTTAAGCCTGGAAGTGTGGGTCTTTAAGGTCCTGTAATGCCTTCCAGATGGCAGCAGAGAGAAGAGATGATGAAGAGATGTTGCTTGTTTGGTTTGTATACTTTTGACTGTACAGCACTTTGGTCAACCTTGGTTGTTTTTAAATGTGCTACATAAATAAATATTGATTGATTGATTGATGATAGGGGTGAGTTTCATTCTTCAGAATGCTGCTGGTTCTGCGGAAGCAGCATGATCTGAAGGTGTCTTCCAGTGAGGGCAGGAGGAGTCCAATTATTTTCTGGGCTGTGTTTATGACTCTCTGGAGAGCTCTCCTGTCTGCTGCTGAACAGTTGCCATACCATGCTGTAATACAGTATGCTAGTACACTCTCTATAGAGCAGTGGTAGAAGGACACAAGCAACTTCACAGACAGGTTGGTTTTCCTAAGTGTCCTTAAAAAATAGAGCCGCTGTTGAGCCTTCCTGACCAGGGCAGTGGAGTTTATTGTCCATGTGAGGTCGTCTGTGATATGCGTTCCTAGAAACTTGAAGCTGGAAACCCTCTCCTCTTCTTCTCATCTGATAGCAAATCACGCTCTCAGATGATAGTTATTGACCACCACTGGCCCGTAAGCTCTTCGAGTCATTGCCCATCAGAACCAGTTCAGTCCGTTCAATCAAAACTAGAGGAACATCAGTCTAAGGAGAGATGTGGACCCCAAACATCATAGTGACTGATGAGGACATAGAAGCCTTTCCAACTCTTAACAATGTTGTAGGAAATCAATATGTAATTTTCTCCCTGAATCTGCACTGGATCCTGAAAAATCCATTTTCCATTTTTTTTTTTTTTTCACCTGAGCTTCCGAAACAGCTGGGCCAACAGCTTCTGTTCCAGAGATGATAGCAATTAAACTGATCAGCCTGAAGACTCTTAGTGGCATTAATACATCTAACTAAATTAAGATTTAACTGGTGAGTGATAGGGCTTCAAAATAAAAGAGAATGGAATCAGTATGGCTTAACAGGAAGTGTTAAGCCTTAACACTGTCCAAAAAGCTGAGGTGTGTAATTTCAACATACAGAACTGCAAAAATAATGTCTATGTTCAGAATGAAATACTAGCTTAATACTTATTGAACACTGAGCAATGCACATTGTATACTGCCAACTATTTTTTTTTTCATAGTAATTGTTTAATAAATAGTACTATAAAAAAAAATACAAAAAAATTGGTAAAATTGTTTAAAATTTCTTTCTTCTGCTCTAGCTTGTACTACTTTAGCTACTAATGGAACCTGGCAGTGTGATACTGCAGATATTGTTGGCTTTTGTATGACAAATTGCTTGTTACTGATAAAAGCATCTGCTAAATGACTAAATGTAAAAATGAATAATGAAAAAGTAAAAATAGTGCATTGCTTTGTTCGCATACTGTCAAACTACTCTTTCTATAATAGATTTGGCAGAAATTGTATGAGCAATATAGAAGTAGGCCTATGCTATTCCAAACATAGCAAGTGAAACATTAGGCATACAGTAACTGTATAAAACTTTTCAAACAGTAGTATTCTACATTTTCTTTTAATTAAGCGAGCTGCATCAGGTTATCATCTTGAAAATCAAGCTTTATAAAAATGATCAATATCTTATTCTTAACATTTGGCAGTCCGATCAAATAATGAGTCAAAATAGATGTAACAATGTGGCTGTCAGGATGCTCAAACAAACAGCAATGTTTTATAGCGTCACAAAACCACAGTGTTTTCGCTTTTTTGGGGAAAATACCTGCAAATTTCTTACTTATAATTCATAGTTGTGTGTGCAAATTAAGATGGGATAGGTGTTTTTAAAATTGGAAAAATGACACACTTCAGCTTTAAAGTGAAGAAATTCACTTTAAAGGCAAAAATGTAATAGGGAAGAGGATGCTCACTTATGCACTCACTATGTATGACTACAACGTCATTTACTGGCCTGCCTGAAGATTTCCTGAAGAGTATAGAAATGAACTGAGCCAGCTAGACTTATCAGGCTGCAATTACCCACAGTTAGCCATCAAACATTTCTGTCCAAGCCCTTGGGACTCCATATTGTTAAGCTATTTTACTGAGAGTGTTACTGACCATGCAACCAAGGTCTTTGTAACCAACACTTTATTCAATGGCTCTTTGTGTAGTCTATTGTCAAACGTAATATTCAGTATGGCAAAAAGTGTGTGGACACTAAAACCACACCCAAATGATTGTTAAGCATTACATTTCAAAACCACAGACATTAATAGAGTTTGGCCATATACAGTGTTTATTTAAACACTCTTTATCATAGATGTGAACAATGTACACATTTTAAGTAATGACCTGTCGGAAAATATTTAAATATGTTATTATGCTGGATATGTGAATATTTATATTTAGTAATTGTATAAAATGTAAAATTACATATGTAGCTTTCCTTAATTGTGTGAAATGCTATATGATGTGTTACTACCCAGTTTTATTCCAATGACAACTCTAGGTGACCTACATTGTAAAATATTTATGTAATTTTAACAGTAAAAGACTGTAAAAATGCAACAGAAAAAAAAAAACATTAATTGATTAACGAGTGTTAACTGTAAAATATACAGTACATTTTTTATATATATATTTTAAAAGACAATACAGTAGTTTTTACAATAAAATGTTGTAACAATTAAATTTTTTAGATGTAAAAAGTATGATTTTCCTGTATAATTAATGGTAAAAATGTACATTATGTTTAACAAGAGAGTACATGTACGTTTTACAGTAAATTATTGTTAAAATTACAGTAAAAAAAAAACAATAATTGGGCGTTCCCACAATTCCCTGCATGACCCATCATATTTCATTATATTTTATGGGAATAGTTATGTTTCTTCTTATTTTTAATATCAGTTATGTACATTGGGGTGTTCTGTGTTATATCTGATGTAGTTTAGTTAATGTTTTCTGCATTATTTAAATATCACGTGTTATCCTGATGATGTTTAGTGTTTGTGTGAGTGACATTGAGCACTGTCTCTACATGTTTATTGGTCATTGCTCCTGGAAGAGCCACTATCGGTGAACTTTATGTCATCATGTGCTCTTCTATAATTTTTATGGTGATTAACAAATTACCTTATAAAGTAAAAAGCAGATTTTTACAGTTTCAGAAGGTTAATATGAAGTTTATGATTTTTTATTTTTATATTTATTTTTATTTTTTTACAGTGCCAGCATGGTCATGGAAATTACAACAGTTTGAAACTGTAAAATTTACAGGTTGTTCTGTAAAGTTGTTTACATTTTTACTGTATTTTTTACATAATTATTCTGGCAACCACAGCTGTCAGTTTTTTTATTTTATTTTAGTTTTTTTGTAAAAACAACAGTATTTTTTTTTACAGTGTGAGAAACTACCCCAAAATATCCTTTGCATTGTTTGTACAGCTGTGTGAGTCATTAGAAAGCTTCTCACAGATTATTGTCATAGCACCCGACTTCATTTTAATATTTTTCAAATAAGACCTGGAAAAAAATGCATATCCAGCCCTGAGCTAATATAATATAAATGTTAATGAAGATTTGTGCAGTGAGCTGGGAGATGAATATTTGAAATGCTGCAAAAACCACTTTATCTTTTGGATATGAAATTGTATATTGCATTCCAAGTTCTTATTTCTCAGAGTAATAGAGTAACCCAGTAAAAATAAATTAGGCCAAGACTGAGTAATTGAAAAATGTGACTAGCTGGTGAATTCTTATCAAATTTAAAACCTGTATAATTGTTCTCAGCCTTATTCAGGAATGTTAATGTAGTTGGAATCCATCCAAAGGCAGTTTTTTTTTTTTTTCTCATTCATAATCTACCCTTGTGGAAAATCATGATAACTGGATTTTAAAAAGCATTTTGTAAACAACAAATGTCATGTGATGTCGTTGTGATTTTGTTTATGATGTGAATGTTTCATTATCTTATGGTTAAAGTGCTCAAGTACTACGAGACTGAAACCTATTTTTATCTTTCTGTATTGCATATAGAAATGGTTTATTTTTATTTTTTTTTACACAAAAAAATCTAGGATATGATGCAGATATGGGTGTCAAATAGGGATAAGTCAGTATAGAGATGTAATGGTTTTTCAGTCATTTTCCATTATAAAGCAAAGCTGAATTCCATTTATATTAATATCATTAATCAAATTAGTGCTTTCTAAACAACTTCCTTAGTTCCAGTGTTAATTGTCTCATGCATATTGCAGAAATGAGATCCAAACAATGTTAATACACTGAACGGATACCATGTGAAGTGGCCAGTGGCCCTAATTAACCCAGACATTTGCTTTTGATGTTGATAAATTGAGTGTGTTTGAGTTGCCATCTGCTGAAGCTGTACTCAGGTGCATTCAAAACTACATCAGGTGCTGTGGTCCCTCCCCCACCAAACCCACATACACAGAAATGATCTGTGACAAGCATTTTCCCCTCTTACTTTGCATTTAATATATTGCACAGACTTACTATTACTCACTACCGGCAATTAAGGAATGTTAAGCAATGGTACTTGAATGCTGTGAGAAAACTTCTGGAGTCTATAAGGCTCATTTGCAAAAAATAAAATAAAAATACAGCCAAGTTCTTTAAAATTAATTCTGTTACATAACTTATTAGGTATGTGACCATCATTATAAGTTAATATTTTATTCTTATGTTGGACTGTATGTGTAGCTGAATTTAAAAATTATATTCTGTTCTATTTCATAATAAATCTAGGAAAAAGGATTCATTTTCAACATTTTTATATAGTGATTGTAAGGGAAGTCTTATACCACAAAGCCTACAGCCAGACAACAAATGAAACAACTGAAAATGCATTAAAATAATAAACATGCTAATCATAAAAATATATTTACAAATAGTTTACATTTCTATACAATGTGAAGTTATTCAGTTATAATACCAGGCTTCTCAGCCGAGCAGTTATGATACTATTGACCAAGACTGTATCGGTTTTCTCGAACAAGACACTGATTTGAAAATATAAAAGAATTGTCACATTTTTCCAATGATCCATTACTTTTTTTTTCTTTTTTTTTCTATACACATGTATTTAAACAAATTAAATATGTACAGTAGCAGAATGAAAATGTCAGCAGAACAAATTGGAATATTCTGAAGATGTTTCTGTAAATCTGCCTTACAAAAATAGAGTTCATTATGCCATATTCTATACTGAATGACATCATAAAGAACAGAAACAGTGTGACAACTACATGTGATTCTGATTTAAACAGCTATGCATGAAAAAAAAAAAAAAAAAAAAAAAGCAATACAAGTACAAGACAAGTACAACATCATCTTAACAGTATCATTACAAATTATGAAATATTAAGAGAAAATTCATCTTTAAAGTTGGTCTGACAATATTTCTTAGGGGACTGATCTACAACTCTTTGGTTAGTCTTGGACTAAACTGAGTATTGGACTAAATATTGTAAATATTCTTTTACTTGATTCAGTCTGAGAATTAAAACCACATTTTGATCCATGGAGCACAACTGTACAACAATAATTCTAAACACTTTTAGAAAAAACAAAATAGAGTGTGTGAGGAAAAAAATACAACATGGTGATACAAATATACAATATGAGAAATAAATAAATAAAAAAGAAAGAAAGAAAAAAACAAGCAGAAACAAAAAGGTTTTGCTGACAGTCTCATGAAACATTTTCATTGTTCAACTTCAATACAGACCTTTTAAAATCTCTTATAATTTATAATTATTTAAAACAAAAAACTTCCTGTTAATACTGAGGGTTTAAAAAAATGAGAAGTTATTTTTTTTTCCTCTGGCATTTAAGGCTCATTTTGCACACATATTGTTGCAAATAAGTGATATTTGTGTGAAGTTTAAAATTGACATGAACTTATTTTACCTTTCATCATGTGTAAATCAAAATATGACTGAATATGACAAATGCTATTAAATGAAAAATAGCAATAGTGACTGATGCTAAATGGTGTCAAAATATTTGCTCTTCGTCTAATCACTGCCAATAGAGAGAGTTCACTGCCTCTTTAAGAGGAGATGTCAGTCTTTGCAGAATTTCTTGTCTTCTGTTCAAAGCAGAGTTGATTTCCTCTGTGGATGAAGACCTCTAAAGACAAGACAATGTATTGCACAGCTTTCGGTTATTATTAAGATCCATTTAACCAATATAAAATGATCACATTTATTGATTCAGTAAATAAATGCATTGCAGAAACACTATAAAAGCAGAGGACATCTGTAAAAGCATTTACACACAATATTTTCTTTTTTTTTTATGTATAAATAAAAGAATCGACTTACCTTCAATTGTCAATATCAGACACATGATTTTCCATCTAAAACAGGAATAAAGATTATTTGAGTTCAGGTATAAAAGGTGATTTGAGTTCAGAAATAGATATTGATTCAGTTCAAGAATTCAGATGAATTCAGTTCAGGAATACAGATTAATTCTGCTCAGGAACTGAGATGAATTCAGGTCACAAACTCAGATGAATTAATTTCATGAACTGAGATTAATTCAGTTCAGGGATATAGATGGATTCAGTTCATGAATTCAGATTAATTCAGTTCTGGGATATAGATGAATTCAGTACATTAATTCAGATTAATTAGGTTCAGGAATACATATTAATTTGGTTCAAGAACACAGGTTAGTTATGTTCATAAACACATAATAAGAAAGTTCAGGAAATTGGATTCATTCAGTTCAGCAATTCAAACTGATTCCGTTCAGGAATACAGATTGATTCAGTTTAGGAATTCACATTAGCTCTGAAAAATTTGACTTCAACGTCAGTTCTGCAGGACTTGAATTAATAGTTTTGAACAAGTTTTGTAACAGAGAATTAATCGCAATTTTGTAAAATCGCAAAATTTTCAAAGTTAAACTACTCTTTACTTGACATGGCATCTTAAAAAAGGAAGTGCTCATGACGAGAGACACTGAAAAAACAGTGTGAAGCGACAGCCAAAGTTGTCCATCTAACACATGTGATGCGTGTGAACTAGAGAAATAAAATACACACCTCACTGTATGCAGTAATGCTAATGCCCTAGATGCCTATATCCCCTTGGTCTCAACCTGGATGCATGGTATCAGATAAGCAGATGTACAGTATTCTGAAAGTCCAGTCATTAATGTACTGAGTGATAGCAAACGCTCAGAATCTCACAAGACCTTGATATTTAAGCACGCAATACTTCAAATTCATTATATCTACAAAAATAAACAATATCGTAACCTTAGTTTCCCTTTAATTTTCATAATACCAAAGTTATGGTTTTAAACCACTTCACTAGAGCTGCTTATAAAAGTCTAGTCAAGTAGTTCTGCTTAAAGTATCTACTAAATAGAGTTGATGGTGGTCATGCCTTGGACCTAAAATGTGGGTAACAAGCTGTTGGGAATGTTTCCTGCGGGAGTTCGGTGGGACAATTCCCCCTCGTTTCCATAGTTTCAGTGATAAAGGAGCTCATTAAAATACAGTCTGCCTGTCCAGTCCCAGCAGGAAGTTCATGCTAAATCATAATTTGACTTTGCTGTTGGTCCCGGTGCTGCCGGACTCGGGCACCTCCAGAGGTTCTGGAGAGGTTTAATTACTGTGTGTGACAGGTAAGGGGTAAGAGAGCAGAAAGCAGCCCAGTGGAACCCCATCAGCTGACACACTCTAACCCAAACCTCTCTCAAGCCCGCAACTATAAATATATCTGCAGAATTAGCTTCATAAGTCCTCATAGGGGCAAAGTACCAGATCAGTGCTGCCCTCTTCGTCATTGTCATCATCACCACCATCCGTCATTTCTCCCGCCTCCGCATCAAGAGGCTCCTCCCCTCCCTCCTCTCCGGAATTCTCAGCTGTCTCCGATATCGACTCCTCGTGCAACGAATCGCAGTTATCCTCATATTTCCTATGAGGTTCTGAAACAAAGAAAGAGAGAATATGTGAAGACTTTGTAGTGGTGTGTTTCTTCAGTTAAAGGGAACATTAGATTTGTATTAAAATAAAAAGATTCATTTTTTAATATTTATTGTGTGAAAATTATTAATATTTATTTTTACACAAATTACAACTGGTCCTCAGTTGTGGCATCATTTCCACGATGAGTAACAATTTTGCCACTTGCCACTAAAAGTTAGTGTTCTTGGTTGCCAAGGAAATAACAAAGTCAGTGCAAAGCATGCTTGAGACGAAATATGAAACACGATCAAGGTAAATATTCCCTGTGTAAAAAATAAAATAAAAATAGGAATAAAATTAGATGACATTTAAAAATAAATATTTATTAAAAAGTATATATAAAATATTGTCATTTCCAACCAGTCTGTAATTTTGACAAATTATGCAAGATTAAAATTGTTTAATCGTGTCTATTTATTTAGGATACATAAAATGGTAGCTATAAATTTAGCCTTAACAAGACAAGGGAGTCTTAAAGTGCCTTTTCCACCACAGACTGCTATCAAAGACATATTTAAAGAGGTCATGATATGAGGAATCAAATTTTCCTTGATCTTTTGACATATACGAGGTCATTGTGCTATTAAAACATGTTGTAAGTTTCAGAACTCAAAACCTTCTTACTGCAATAA
This sequence comes from Myxocyprinus asiaticus, assembly GCF_019703515.2. Lineage (NCBI taxonomy): Eukaryota > Metazoa > Chordata > Actinopteri > Cypriniformes > Catostomidae > Myxocyprinus > Myxocyprinus asiaticus. Next base: position 30,204,354 of record NC_059387.1, read on the forward strand.
GACAATTTGTTGAAACCAACTTCCTCCACATGGTGATGTCACACTGTGGTACACATTTGCATCTGACCGTCTCCACAACAACACATCAAAGCCTACATTACCTTATCACTTCTGTAGCCCCGCCCAGTAGTGGGGAGCAGTGAGATGGCAAGGAGCAACAGTGGGTGTTACTGTCAAGTCTTAAAGGAGAAGCAGCACCAAAACCGAGCGTTTCTGACAGAGGCTCAGAATGAGTGAAAAATTATCATGTTTTAAAAATATATGAAACTTATAAAAACATTACTAATTTTATAAGTGAACCTCAAGGAACATGTAAAAATAAAATTAAAAAAAAGGCATGCCATGACCCCTTTAAACAATTTAACTAGATCTGTCAATCAATTAAACATTTTCATTGAATAAATTACATGCTATGCTGATTAATGGATCTAATTATTCAAAATTAATCACATCTATAAATATTTGCTGAGAAAGTCCTTTAAATAACAATAATTCAATACATAATGATTAAATAATTATAAATAAAATATAATGTACACTGTATATTATAAAAAAACAATAATTCAGATAATTAAATTCAGATAAATGAATTACAATATTGTGGCAGAGGAGTTAAGCGTTGATACGACAATACAAAAATTGGCTTTAGAATCCAGTATATTGTTTGTTCCCATATTACCGAACATAAGCCAATCATTGGCCTACAGTTCATAATCCATTTTGCAATTAAGTTTGTCAATCTGTCCGAGATATATTTATTATAAGGGCTTGTCTAAGGATGCGTCAGTGTACACATGCATCAAACGGATGCTTTTGGAGCATCTCACTTTGGTTGTGTCACGTCATAAACATACCATTTTTAGGTTGCTGTGCCAAGTTTAATATAGTTTGAAACTAAGAAAAACACTTCTTGAGATCCCTGCGCTCATATTTGCACTCCATTAATCTGTGTTTGAATGCAAAAAATGTGTTCCCATCTTGTGCTGTCTGCTGTGGGTCAGTGTGGCTGGTTTGTTCTTTTGTTGCCTAAACAGCTAAAGTTTCGCTTAATGCCCCCTGGAGAAAACAGGTGGTACTTCAAGCTTGAATTGCTCCGATGGTAGGAATATTCCTTATTACTTTCCAGGGACATGATTAATTGCGTATATTTTTTAACGCATTATTTGTTTATATAATCACACTAAATTACAGTGTTAAATTGTAGGCCCTAAATGTAATCAAACAACACATATTTATAATTTCAAATGTAGTGAAAATGAAATGCCTGACGAAGGTCAGATGACTGAAACGTTTCAATAAAATTCAGACTCTTTTTGCAAGCTATGGTAGTATGCAGGATTTTTCCTTTTTCCTTCATAATACTTGATGTCTTACACACCTACCAGTAACTTTTAATGAGTGTGAGGTTTATTCATTTAACAGACAAAAATGTATTTTGCTGTGATATACAGTATAAAAATGTGTTTTTGGCAGACTATTTTCTAAAAGTCCACAGGACGAAAAGTGCCCATATTTGAAGAAACATCAGACACACACACATGGCCAAAAGTTCGAGTCTAGAACGCGAGACTATAGTACTTATGTTCCTCTGTGTGTCTACTGGATGAAAATAGGACTCTCATTAACTGGTGCACAGACCGATATGGGATGTTCTAAAGTAAAACAGTGCGAGATTGCCTTTATAACAGTTATGACAAATTGGCTGCTGTCTCCCTGCCTGTCACAGAGATGGATAGCATGTATGCACTCTTAATATTCTTCACTGTACAGACGATGTTTCCCCCCCATCCCACTGGATTGGATTTTATTTCTGCTCTGCTATAGCTCTTTCATACTCACCGCACTCGGCTCTCTGCTGTTTCTCGATCTTCTCCAGGCGGCCCAGAAGTGAGTCGATTTTCATCTTGATTTGAGTCAGTTCACGTTTGATAGTCTGGAGTTGATTTGACTTTACTGCAAGTGATGAAAAAGCAATAAACACACACAGAACAAGGCAAGATTTGAGGAGATGTAAGTGGCAGTGTTCATGCATTGTAGCCCACCACGAATAATTAATATCTCAGACTTACTCATCCAGGCCTGCTGGACCTAATCGAGGATTTCAAAGAATTTTCTTCCCTGCTGTTTGTAATTTAGTTTCATCCCTAATCTCATATCACCCGTGCTGGTTAATATCAGCCAACACAAGACCACAATTCTCTGCTTGTTTTCATGGCAACTGCTATTTATCAGCTAATAAATCCTAAATAAGACTAACATTTGTTTTTGAACTCATAGAACTACAATTCTGTATTCCTGTTAATTGACTTGCCAAAATAAGGGCTCTAATACTTATTGCATTCTGCAAATTATACACTGTATACAGCATACAATTTTTTTTTTTTTTTGTAGTATGTAAAACGGTATGTACCATACAATGATAAGCCTCCCAAATAGTAGTATTCTATATTGTTGTTATATGACCTCCATATGCTGCATGTTTAAATCAGCGAGTGCTATCCAGTTATAACCTTATAAATTCTGCATTTGTAATAACTTTTGTGAAGAAAAAGTGCAACATTTTTGGAGTGCGATCAAGTAATGAGCCGAGAAACAGATAATACAAATCAAAGTTGTTATTGCTTTAGGTTCATTCATTACACTGGAAATGGAAAGTAAAGTTGAGTGGATTGCCTTGTGGAATACAGTGGCTCTTTTTGACCAATGAATTTCCATGAATTTTCCAAGACCTTTCCAGTCGTTTGTGATTACTGGAAAGTGAAAAATCATTTTGATTCAGACTGATTGGCTAACAGACCCATTTCACAAACCTGTTATGACGCGTTTCTGCCTTATTTAACAGCGTAAATGTAGTAAACTATTTTATATTAACAACTGTAAAAATACTTAGTGTACATTTTTAACATTGTACTTTGTATTATATTACCCTGGAATAAGTAAAAAAAACGAGTTACCACAGCTGCGATGGGGCGTCTAACACAACCGTTGAGGGAGTGATAGAAAACTGCCTATTTCTCTCTTCTTACTGCAGTTATCCAGCGCTCTCTATTTTTATCTTGTTTTTCAAAGCTGTGAAAGCGTAATCATTGATTTTTCTTTTGATGTTGGAGCAAACGGGTTAGCAAAAATGGAATTTGCTGTGTCTACCATTCACCGCCATTCACGTTTACCCTGTGTCTATCTGTGTGAGAAGGGTCCATTAATTATTTAGACCAATTTGTGGAGTTGGGGGAGGGAGAGAGATTAAATAAAGTATTTGCTCTCAAATCGGACATGGCTTAAAATATTTTAGAGCTGAGCAAAACTAAAAAAATATATACAGTATATATTCACTATGTTTAATTAATATCACTATTATTCTATTCACTTTCCATTACTTTTTCATGACCGTGGGAACACTCAATGTATTATTCTGAAATGATACTCCATGCATTGTGCTCTGGCTCTACATTACACATTTTGGCAAATGCAGCAAATAATTTGGGTATTCTATGTATAATGCATACAAAAAAGTATGTATGCTATGCACATTATGCATTCTGCATATTGCAAAAGCAGTATGAGTAGTATAGTATGACATTCTGAATGTACCCAAATTTTTCATTGAAAGTTCTGTTAAAAAATTATTTTGTGATGGTGGTAGCATACTGGCTAAAAACGTTCTTCTCTAACTTTTAAGGGCCATTCACATGAACACTTATTTGTGTAATTTTTGCCGCTCTTTTTCCTTTTTTATGCAAACATAGACCATTGCGGAACGTTCAGTTGTTTTTCAGCATCTTGCGAAGGAGCATGCATTTTTTAGATGCTGTATCAGATCAAAAAAAAAAAAAAAAAAAAGAATGGCAACTTTTAAAAACATGTCTCGAGACACTTGCGTTCTGTTATATGCACTGCGTCTAGTTTTATTTAGCACTATAACACGTTTGGTTTGAACGGCCCTAGTTTGTAGGTTTAGTCGCAAAGAGGGGCGACTCCAGAACTAGACAGATTACAATCCTGAATTATCACCATTGTGCTCTTGAGTAAGACACTTGACCCCTGGTCACTCCGAGAGATTGTCCCTGCAATTAATGTGCTGCATTTTACATCGAATATAAAGTCTCTGCTAAATACCTGCTAGCTTATTTCATGCTGCTAATTCCTGTAAATATTCAGTGGTTTAAACGCTGCTTTTTTGCACCTGACAGCTGTCAGATAAATCTCTCTCAGATGTCTACACCATTGAACACACACTGAATCTTGAAACGAGCTTTGGTAATAAACACTTAAATCATGCAGCCTCTCTTGGCAGACGGGAATGACCTTGGTGGTAAGTGAAAGCCCAGAGAAGTTAGAAAAAGGGGCAGCAGATGGTATCCGACATAGGAAAATATGGAAATGGCCCTTGACATCTTTCAGAAATAGTTAGTGTCAAGTCTGACACATGTAAGTGGAGTGTTCTGCATACTTTTGCAATGAAAGTTCTGGACCATAGTGCAGGTTAAAAAGCGCAGTCGGGTTCAGGAAGTAAAAATGCCATTCATTTTTTCCAGAGGCAAACTGATTTTTAATGATAATTATAAATCTTGAAAGACAGACCTACCGTGAGCTCTGAGATACAAGTTGAAGCCATCAGTCTGCATTATTTGAACTTTCTTTTTTTATATACTTTAACCCCTCCTTGGTCTTAACGATCAAGTCCCTATGTTGTCCTTAAGGGTCAAATGGACCCTTTTTTAATGTTGAATTTCAAAAGCTTGTAATAAAGGCTCTATTTGCTCTATCTCTCTATTTTAGGTCTTAAATCGTTCATCTAGGTGCCAGCTAACACTAGAAAAAAACTATTTCTCCATCACCTTCTATCACAATATACAGGGGAAAAGGCAGGGGGAGCCCCAACTCCACCCATGGACATCCAGTCTTTTTTGAGAAGCCTCACCATAAAATTGTTGAAAAAGTTAAAATGTTATTATAAGAACACTCATACTTTAAATTTCACACACACACACACACACACACACACACACACACACACACACACACACACACACCCCTCCATACACATACACAACACAAATGTACATACACAGACACCCACAAACACTCACTGACAACAGACAAGATGCAAACACAAGATTTTATTTTTATAAATATTAATTTGTTCAAAAGTTATTTTACTGTTAATTCAGTGTTCATTATATGTTTATTAAATGTTCAACATGTACAAATGAAATATAATAAACAAATAAAAACATTACAAAAAGAGAACAAATCCTAATTAATGTTATTAGTTATTGGATTGTTTTGTTCAAATAAGCATCAAAAGAGTGTCAAAGTGAATAAAAAAAATCTCATGTCTACTCCAATCACTACTTCTGTAAACCCCAAATAGCTACAAACTCTATATCAGCTCTTACCTTGGGTAAGTTTCAACAAAATGAGTCTATTTTTACTTGTATCTCAGCTTGTCTGGGTAAATAATCCACTGTTATGTCTCAAATGTCCAGAAAAAAATACAGTTCAGCAAAAAAGTATTATAAACAAATCATCGTTTGAATATGTTCCTGAATAATGATGATAAAATACGTTATACGTCATTGCAAACCTGAGGCTCTTAGCTTTCAACTGACACCAAGATCATGTGTAGTCCATTCAGAGGCCAAGATATTCCACAAAACATGGGAAAAGGGTGGGGCTTCCCAAAAAAGACTGGAGGCACAATCCATGTTGGGGTGCCCCCTGCTTTTCAGATCTGAATGTTGTGATAGAAAAAAATAATAATTTCTAAAAGTAGGGAGATTGAGCAAACAGAGCATTTATTACAAGCTTTTCAAGCTTTTTTAACAAGATTTTAGAAGCTGCGTTAGGGCGTCCACTGCCTTACAGAACTGTATATTGGAATAGTAGATGATAGAAAAAATTTCTTTTTTGAAGTATTAGCTGGCACCTCGATGAACGATTTAAGACCAAAAGTAGAGAGATAGAGCAAACAGAGCCTGTATTATAAGCTTTTGAAATTGAACATAAAAAATTTGACCCTTAAGGACAACGTAGGGACATGGAATTTAAAAATTGCCAGGTTCAGATCACCTTTGTGGAGGATGCCATGAAGTTTCAGGCATAAACTTAGTTAAGCTGATGTTAATCAGTGTTAAAAATTAAAAAGGGTCAAATTGACCCATAAGACCAAGGAAGGGTTAAAGCAATATATTTTAAATATAATGATTTTATATAAAAATTAACAACTTTCCTTAAAATGTCTAAATAGTTCTAGATGCAGACTGTTAAAAAAAAAAAAAAAAAAGCATCACAGCTCAATAAATCATAGCACATGCACTAACCAACGAGCCATGGCTCCAATGCATTTAGATTTTCACATTAGCAAACATAATCAATGAGATAAGAAAAATGCTTCTGGAAAATACAATGTGGGTTGAGTGCACACTGAGTGAAAACTTCTGAGGAACATCTTGACCTGTTGACTTGTTTCTTCATCATAATTGTACATCTAAGATATATATGAATGGCTTTTTGGAAAATTCATTAGCCTCTATTTTCAAAGCAATTTTTCAAGCTCTTCCTCTCCTCAAGAAAGCCAGAACTTGTCGTTCCGCTGTCACTGCCTTCAGCACTGATAACAGTGTGACCCAGTACTGCTTTCACACTGCTGCCAGCTTTTCTACTACCTCACAAAATGGTGTCACCTGCCATCAGCCGCCTGAGGCAGTGGGCTCCGTGTGTGTAGCTGTTTAGTTGACAGAGCACTGTATCTACTGCAAATTCAATGAATGTGTTCGTAAGAGTGTGTGTGGAATTGAATTTCTCCAAAAAGTACAACATACAATTCACTTTCATTGCATCTTTTTTCCATACAATGACAGTGAATGGTAACTGAGGCTGCCTCACATTCTGTCTAACATCTGCTTTTATGTTCCACGGAAGAATGAAAGTCCTATGGGTTTGGTTTGCTATTCATGTCCCTTTCTTGTTTATGGGGGATCTCTATTTGGGACTAAATTGGCTGTTGTTATGTTTAGCAAATCTTTAACCATTAGAATTCTTCTGCTTCCGTTCAGTAGAAGAAAAAAAAAAAAAAAAACACAAAAAAAACACCTTAAATACGAGATGAACAGAAATGTCTGCATTTTTAATCAGCATTTCAAAGTAGGAAGTTGTTTTGAGCTGAAGTGTACTAAACCGAACTTTTTGAAACAAATTAAACGTTATTTTGGTGTCCTATAAAACTAATCTGCAGTTTGTGCTGCATAGCAGAGGGAGAACTCCACTGAGATGCAGATTTAGGTAAACAGTTGCGCTTTTGTGTACATGCCGTGGATATTTCTGATAGTGAATTGCGCTGATATAGTTAAAGCCCACGGAGAGACCACAGTACTACGGCTAAGAGCATTAGTGTCATGCACCACAGCTAATCTCTGTTTCTAAGCACCATGTTTAGAGGAGAAAGTGGGATGCTGACAGTTTCTATGAAAGCTGCTACATATGGGTTAGAGATCAAATCTGAATTAGTGCTATGAATTCTAATTTACAAACACGACTGCATGACATTCCGTCTTTCTGTTTGGCTCAAATCCAGTGTTGCCATATCACAATAAAAGTTTGATATTGATTCATAAGGGTACAGTTCAGTTATAATTCCCACTTTTCTTTGAAATATATTCTCTCCAAAATAATGCTGTTAATTATACAGGGGACCTTCTAACTTGGTACATTATGAAAATATACATTTTACTAATTATATTGTAATAGTTTTACAATATATTGTAACAAATCCATGTATTCCATCAATTTAATATGATATTACATTGCATATATTATATTTTGTTACATATTTATTGTTACATACAAAATTTGTACCGTTTACATTGATTTGTTGAACATGTACTAAAACCGGTACTGTCTCTTTAAAAAAAAATGGCTGTTATTTAAAGAGTATCTGTAAACGAGTGCATATTAACCAGAGAGGACTCGAATGGCATTATCTCATCTGTGCTATGCGTGATTAGAATTAAATGTTTCGTTTTTGTTGTTTTTGAACAGAAAGGGTATTAAAAGAGAGATTATTTGTTGACAAAAGGGTTGTGTGGATCTCGTCTTTGGACAGGCACACGGAACGGTTCAAACCAAACTTTTACTCTCAACATGGTGCTGAATTTATCCCCACTATACTACACAATCACTGGTGAATGGAATCGGAACATGTACAAGCCAGTGGCTAATCACAGACATTTTAGTCGCATAGCGCAAAATTTGGTTGCGAATGTGAGTGATTTTCTTTCATTGTAGTTGTGGGTCGCGCACAGAGTAAAAGATCGATCTTGGGATTTAAGAATCGATATCGAGAATTTTTAAATGAAGGTTGCGATGCATTAGAAAATCAATATTTTTACCTAGTCCTTATAAAGTGTGACTAACTACTAATCATAGCTGTCAAATATCCCAATCCAAAATTGCAATTTAGACTTGCTTCATCTTGTGTAATATATGTTTCTGTTTTCAATGCTGATCAATAAAATTAAGTAGGGATGCACTAATAGAAAATTTGTGTGCCAACAACCAATATTTTTTATTACAACATCTGCCGATACCGATAGTTTGGTGGTCCTGCTTTTTTAATGTTCCCTTGTTTCAAATCATTGAGAATTAATTCTACAACGTCTAAAGAAATTAAAACAATAACTTTTTTCTCTATGTCTTTCAATATCTTCCATGTTTCAGATTAACTGGTCTCAAATATAAAACAAAACACTGAAAAAAACTTTTTGAATGTTCTTAACTCACATTAACTGAATTCTGATTGATAAAGCTTGTCCCATTTTTAGCTGAAGAAGCCTACGCTTTAGCTTTAACAAACTCGTCATATTGCTTTCTGTGTCAAGCTTTAAGGTGAGTTATCAAATCAGTTTAACGGTAATCTCTTTTTGCTCGTTTTTGACAGGAAACGATCAGCCCTGACCATCAGCTGTTTGTAAACACTTGGCTGATGTCCGATAGTACAGATAATTGCTTTTATCGGCCGATACCAATGTTTGGCAAATGCATCTGTGCATCTCTTACATTTTCTAAAAAGCAATTTTAAGTAATATTGATAGTGATGCTTGCATTGGCAAATTATTATGGAAAAACTCATTAGAAGATAAATCTTACATTTCAGCCCAGAGGAGAAGGATGATGACGATGATGATGGGGGTCTGGAGGAAGAAGAGGAAGTGGTTTTAATAGGAAAGGAACTCTTCCCGCGCCGAGTGGATGGAAGAACCACCCGTGAACGCTTCAGAGGGATCACAGCCCTCGGAGGAGGGGCCACCCTTCCGTGATAGTCAAAGAGCCTAACCAGACAAAAGAACCAAAGAAGATTCATATGCATAGTTTAAAACAGTGATTCTCAACTGGTTTTGCTTCAAGACACAGATTTACAATGGACTTCAAGTGGTGAGCCATCAAAGTACCAAAATTGTTGTCATACAAACAGTGCCGGTCAACCCATTAGGTGACATAGGCGACCGCCTAGGGAGGCATTGCATTGGGGGCAGGGATCTACTGAGCCAATTTCAGCATTTGCCCAATCTGTGTCAAACAAAATGCGCCCTGTGCATTCCGAGAACGTGTTGTGGCACCCCCCAGGGAACATACACCGATCAGCCACAACATTAAAACCACCTGCCTAATATTGTGTAGGTCCCACTTGTGCCACCAAAACAGTGCCAACCCGCATCTCAGAATAGCATTCTCAGATAATATTCTTCTCCCCACAATTGCACAAAGCAGTTATCTGAGTTACCGTAGACTTTGTCAGTTCAAACCAGTCTGGCCATTCTCTGTTGGCCACTCTCATCGACAAGGCATTTCGTTCTGTGGATGAAAACACCTTGTTGATGAGAGCGGTCAATGAGAGAGGCCAACAGAGAATGGCCAGACTCGTTTGAACTGACAAAGATGCGGGTTGGCGCTGTTTTGGTGGCACGAGGGGGACCTATACAATATTAGGCAGGTATAGGTTAATGTTGTGGCTGATCGGTGTATTATAGACCATGTACTGAATGCCTTACTACCATACTATTCTTGCTGTTTCTGTTATGTCTGTGTTTGGCAAAAACAGTAAGAGAAGTAGCGAGGCTCGTGATTCGGAGAGATGACCGATGCGTAAAATAATCTCTCTTTTGTGTCGGTTCTTCTCAATGAATTTGTCTAACGTGCAGGCTGAATAGTTTGAAGTGCTCTGTCATGCAATAAAACAGTAACGGGACACTAGAAGACAGAGAACAAATACAACGCTGAATAAAGTGGATATTTACTTACAATTCATTTAAACAAAACCTGCAGCTGTATTCAATCGTTTGCCAGTGATGAAGGTCATGTGTGAGTGCATGTGCAGCCTGTGAGCGATTGTCTATTGCAGGTAAAGACATTTTCTAAATAAATGTGTATCAAAATACTAACATTACATGAAAGCACTTAAAAGTACCAAACATTAGCAAGCCAATACCATGTTTATTGGACATGTTCCTTGCAGTAGCCTACCATAAAATACCATGATATATTATAAAAAATACCAAGGTTTTACCATATTGTACCATCACTGTACCATGATACTGCCACAGCAGGCTCTTGAGAAAGATAACTTTGATAAACTTCATCTTGTGCTGTGTCCTAATGTGAAAAGGTGACCGTGTCAATATGTTTTTAGTACATAACCTACTAATGAAAATGTTCAAATGATGCTCCTTAAATCACCAGAAATTAATGCTTTGGTGCTGTTTTTGCAAAAATAATAAAATAAATAAATAAATAAAATCTCACAGAGGAGCATGCCCCCAGACCCCCCTACAACATCATGGTACAATAGATTGTGAACTTGATGGGCCCCAGACTCCCTAGTAATGATTAAAGCCTACAAATGCCCCTGCTGTGAAACATACCATACAATGCGTATAGATATTTAGGGCAGTGCACCTTTGCTTTTTTCTCTTTCTTTCTTTCTTTCTTTCTTTCTTTTTCTTACTTACATCTTAGACAACTTGGTTTGGTTTACATGCACTTTACATTAAGTTTATTTCTATTTTATGGTGATACCCATTTAGGATAGCCTATTTAATAAGCCATAACTTGCACTTCCAAACATTGTTTTAATTAATGTTTTGCTAGATTGAGTTTATACCCATTTGTGATGTATTTAATTATGTTTTAATTTGTGTAAAAATGAATACATAACTCGGGGGGTTGCGTTTACTCGAGGGTCTTGCCTAGGGTGCCATATGTGGTAGGACCGGCACTGCGTACAAAGGCAACAAAAATGTCCTTAATGCTGAAGTGTGTAATATTTATTATATTGATAATTATTGAGTCAATTACAATTAAGCCATTTGTGGGTTGATTTCACCTAAAAACACTGCTCTGTTTGTTTGAGTGGACCATTCAGCCAGACACAGCAACATTGGCTTAACCAATGGTGTGAGTTTGGGGCGGGACCATCTGTTTGTACAACTAATGGAAGATTTAGAGGGGAGGGGGTCAAGGGTACCTGAAATCTGTTTGAAAACTGTGATTATTTTTGCAATTCCACTAGTGCCTCATAAATGACACAATTCAGCTTTAAAATCAAACATTTTACTTGCTTACTACTACCAAAAATTGCATACAGAATGGACCAACGATATGCAAAATTATTACCCTGACATAGCCTGAATAGGAAAATGGATAATTTGTAAATGCACAATAGCAGAAGTGTGATTTAACAGATTAATTTGCACCAAAATACTGATTGAATGCATGGCATTTAACATGAACAACAAAAGATACAGAAAGCTTTTTCTCCTTCCTTTAAAAGTTGAATTTATTCTGCTATCATAACTATGCACCATTATATGGTTAGTTGCGTTTTATTATTTGCATTAAGCATTGTTTTTCCCTGATGTCCAAGACCCAGAGACCTGCGGTCCATTTTTGGATTGAGAACCCCTGGTTTACAACAGACATTTCAACATCATTGAAACTCCAAGTCAAGCTTTTGATTCAGAGTTATGGCATATTTGAAAGACTTTTCTGTGTAAATGTCTCATATTTCCACCACTAAAAACATTTTCACTCCTTGTTCCTGGTATCCCTACAATCAGCGGAGCTACTTTTGAAATTCGCCAACAAGGCAGTCAAAATCTTCAAAAGAATTTTGGGCACATGCCCTTGCTTTCATTTAATCTCTCGTGGATATTCACCGCTCTGCACCCTGCTGACATTTAGTAAATGTCTTTCTATGCTAATAAAAGACGGGATCCCAAGCAGGAATTAATTTAAATAAAACATGCCTTCTAAGACATGTAAGAAGAGCTTCATTTATTGATTTAATTCATTTAATTATTTTCAAAGACAAACTGTAGGTGTTTAAGATAAAGTCACAGATTTTTCTGTGAATGTCATGTTTAATTACTTTCATAGCTTTGTATGTATCTTTTCATCTTTTTTCAATCTTGAAAAACTATACTGTGACATTTGACGGGGCTTAAAAAAACATGTGGCATTTCGAACCATGAAGGATTCATAAACAACTGCTGAAGGACTCAAGTGTTTAAAACTGCTACCTGGAATAACATTAAAAAATTTCAAATGTTTCAATAACTTTAAATAAGTGCATACATACCGACTGTAGAAGTCATCCCTGTAGTAATCATAATCAAATTCATAACCACTGAAAAGAAGACAAAGGAGGTTCAGTATAAATATGGTGACTTGAAAATTGAAACAGCAGTGAGTTTCAACGTAAGTGTAATGGTACATTCATGTCATTAACAAATTAACGTAATTACGAGATTACGACATGTAAAAAGTATTCACGTTTTCAGAGAACACATAATTACAAGTTGTAAACTTGTACGTCATGTGAAACTATTTTTGATAACAAAAAAGGACAAAATAACTGGCCATATTTGCCTCAAAAGTAAGTTACTTGCATCTTGTTTATAGAAGTGTTAATATATAAAAGCAATATCACTTGCAATCGTGCTGTTGTAGTCAATACCAGCAAGGCTTTGATTCCCTGCAGCCTCGTACAACAGCAGTCTTGCTCACGTGATAATGCAATGAAAAGAAACTGACACTCCAATTATCACCGATCTGATACATCTGCAGAAGTCACACCCCGCTTGGTTGTACACTTTGAAAGCGAATCAGTTTATAACTGAAATTTACATTTAGCGAAACTAATAAAGCTCTCAGTCAATTAATCTGACAACATCTACAACAATCCCGTCCATCTTCTCTCTACTTAAAAATCCTGCTGACAGACAAATCAATAATATCTTCCATCTGAGAGCAGCAGAGCTCTCATAAACACAGTTGGTTGTCAGTAACGGCAGTGATCAAAGTGACTTACAGTTTACTAATAGCAAAAAGAAACACCCTGGAGAAAGCTTTGATGCATTGTTTTAGGGCCCGACAGCCCAAGTGTAACTCTCCAGTTCGTGGGTGACCCCTACCTGGGATTCAACTGGTAAACTTTGCGTGAACCCTCAGAGTAGCTACTAACACCACCAAACATCTCTTCAGAAGATTTATCATTTCAACTGACAAAGGCAGGCGAGCAACAGTGCAACAGAAATGAATCTGCAGTCAACAACGAAGGTATTTTTAAAGAAATGTCATGGGTTTTATTCAAGTTAAACACATTCAACAGCCTCCTTGCATGCACAAATATTCTTTAAAATTCTTTTCTTTAAAAAGAGCAAAAATTGAGGTTACAGTGAGGCACTTAAAATGGAAGTTAATGGGGGCCAAGTTTTGGAGGGGTTAAAGGCAGAAATGTGAAACTTATAATTGTATAAAAACACTTACATTAATTCTTTTGTTAAACTTGTGTATTATTTGAGCTGTACAGTTTCTTACATCGATATTTACTTGGATTACAGGGATTACGACATTATGTCAGCAGAAGTTGTAAAATTGGGTATAACCTTACGCTGAAAAGGTTAGCAATCGATTTTATCACACTAAAATCATGCTAACATTCATATTGTTTATGTCTTGTGGCTATACTTTTGAAACAGTGAGTATTTTGACATTTACAGGTTGACCCCATTCACTTCAATTGTAAGTACCTCACTGTCACCCAGATTTTTGCTGTCTGTACAAAATAATAATCCAATCTTTCAACTCATGTAAGGACCATGTAAAGTCAGTAAAGCATTTAAATTTTGCATAATATGCCAGAAAGGGACATGACGTAACTATCTTTAAACTAAGGTTACACGGAGCAAACTCCATCCATGGAAATTACATCCAATGTTCCAATGTTAAATGGATGATTTTGTCAACTTTCTGCACAAATAACACACACACACAAAAAAAAAAAACTCTCCGTGATGTCTTACCCGATCGACTTTTATTATAAGTGCGTTACGGTAAACATGATTTTTATTTGTTTTTACAAATTATGGGTGGGTCGCAATTATCCTTCTGTGGAAATCAGGCATGCCAGAGATGCTGTCGATAGAGCCTAACTTACATGAAACCTAGAATATCCCTTTAAAACAACTGGGTACATACACAATGTGTATCTTAACTTTTATTCAATTTAAATGTGGCTTTAGATATTGTAAGTCCAAGAGGAATGGCTGTTCTCTTATTGGACAAGGGACATGTCATGCAGAGGGTGCTGTAGTCATAGTAACTGGAGTGATTATGATTTCTGGTCACACAGCTTATGTCACAAATACAACTTCATTGTATTCCATTATGCACAACTCTCATTTCCTTTGACTTTTTCATTGCAAACTAATTAACATTCAAAGCTATTCTTTGTTGGTTTTCTGCTGTTCTGCACTCCTAATTACCACCGGTTACATTATAGTTGTGTAGCATGAGTTGGTTTGAAATGCAAATCAAGTCTTAATGAATTTCAAAAATACACTGAGAGAAAGAAATAAAGAATTAAAAACACCAAATCAGTTAAAGTCAAATAACACAAGAGTGAAACAAAGCTATAATTATAATAAAACTATAAGGCTTAGCAATAAAATGTTTCAGGCCCATGAGTAATAGAATTGTCAGAAATCCATGAATGAATGTTTATTAATGTCTTTGTTATTTGCAAATAAAAATTATTATTATTATTATTATTATTTTTCCATTTTCATTTATGGAGATGAACAGAAACAATGGAACTGCAGTAAAAGCATCACAGTCCAGTCACAATTTACAGTATTTAGCACTGGTTAGTATATACTCTAATTTCTTTATTAGCTCTTAAATCAAATAGTTCATGCTTAATACCTTCCCAATAATTAATTTTTCACTAATTTGCTGCTTGGTTAGTTTTCATTGACAGTGCCTGGAGTGCTTTCGTCTTCCTGTAAGAGTTTAACAATCTAACCGAACCTGCATGACACAACTGCAGCTTCAGCAACTGAACGGATGTGCTGATAATCACAGACCAGGGTCCGCTCTGTTATCTAAACCAGATAATATGACAAATGTGCTGACGGCTTCATTCAGCCACACGACCAGACTTTAATCTGTTCTACCATGGCTCTCCTAACAAGAGAATTGATGTTTACTGAGCTTGTGAGAACAGCGATAGGTTTTCCATTTACACAGCAGTTTGTTATCTTAAGTAAAATGCAGAATGGCAGCAGCTACAGTAACAGTACAAATGGAGGTTTTATGAAGCAATCAGCAAATATGGAGTACTGTAGCTCTCACCAACACCTGATAAATGTCATGTTTTTGCAGCATACACATTCACATAGTAAAAAGGCAGTAAAATGCTTTTCATTTGAAGTCAGCTTCACTGTGCACTGTAAAGTTTAGACTAGACTTTTACATTTGAAGAAAATGTGTGTTGTTGTCCATTGCTATGTGGTTGCTAGTGTGTTCTAATAAAATGTAAAGCCTCATTAAAAGCTAAAATTCTTGAGAAAATATATTTTTGGCATAAGAAGTAACTTTTTATTATTATTTCTTTAGAAAATAATCAATGAACATTTTTTGTTTAAAATAGTGTTAATATAAAATAAAAATAAAACATTTGTCCACCCAATCAAATTCAGGTAGTGAAACCAACATTGCAGTTAACAATTGTTTAAGCATACTTTGTTTAGATCAATCCGAGTAACCCTAAAAAAACATTTTTGACATTGTTGACTAAAATGATTGATACTTGTAAATTTGAGAAAAAAATACATATACTTTTGAAAGTATTTTAATACCTTTAACCTGATGGTTCCACCATTTGAAAAATTGAAAGTCATTATTTTGAATTTTTTTAAGGAATTGCTATACATCTTTTCATAAATTTACATGGACACAAAGATTGCATTTCTTCAAACTTGACACGTGTTTTAAACTAAATTTTTACAAGACTTCTCATTTGTATCACCTCATTTGTATCATATGACCTGCATATCCACATTTGTATAGTGCAAATAATCAATGTTCAAGTATGTGAAGTTTCCTTAACTGCAACTTGTATAGCAGCAATGTAAAATTAAATAGGAAATACTCACCCGTAGACAGCAGCAAGGGGTCGTTTGGATCCTGCTTTAGGCCTGTAGGGTTTGGGCTCACCGGCCATGTTAATATCTGCAGAAACACAGAAGAATTCCAACGGAATCAAACACCTCTGGTTATAAGTTCTCTCTCTGGGTGAAATATATCCATGCAACCTTTCTCTGAATTAGCTATGGTGGTTTATGCTCCAGTAAAACAATGTGTTACCTGTTTGATGTTCAGCAAATAATTTGGTACCCTGGGATTGTGGAAAAAAGGTAATCTTGCGTTCTAAAAATACAGCATAATGCCGTAAGCAGCAGAGCTCATCTTATCTAACCTCAAATAAACTGCAATATATAAGGAATTCAGCGGGCAAACTCTGCCATAGAGAAACTTTAAGATGAACAAAGTATGTTTATGTTCACATCCATCCTGTACTATCTATCTGTCTGTCTGTCTGTCTGTCTATCCATCCATCCATCCATCCATCTATCTATCTATGCCAGCCCACCTGCCTTCATGCCTATTATGTTTGCCTCATACTATTATTTAAAACCTGTATGTGGAACGGTATGCAATAAAAAAATGTTTAAAATTCAAACAGTACAGTATACTTTCATATTATATAAAAAATAATAATAATAAAAAAAAAATAATAATAATTCAATGAAAATAAATCGTGACTCTGCCTAACATCTCCTTGTGTGCTCCACCGAAGAAAGTCATACAGGTTTGGAACAACATGAGGGGGTAAATGATGACAGAATTTTTTGCTTGCCTGAACTATCCCTTTAAGTAGTGACCCAGCTTTCAATAAGTTAACTTTTAATAACGCCCGACTGTGCAGTGAGTGTGCAAGGATATCTGTCGAATAAGGAAAAGTGAGCGGGAGAAAGAGAGATGTGAATGAGAGTAACAATCTATTTCAAATTTTTTTAGCTGATTGATGGTAAGTATGTAGGGGTCAAATGTATGGTAACGAGATAATTTTTTCATTCATCTGCATCTGCTTGCTGGACTTCTAATGGTTGCCTGGGAACAGGCTGAGGTGAGTGTAGCTCTCCATGGTCCTGAACTCTGGGTTAGCTGAAGGGGGTGTAGCTCTTTTTTAGCTGTTCAGATTGGAGCATCATGAAAGCTTTCCATTGAGATATGCACTCACTAAGAGACATCCACAGCATCTGAAACAAGCACTATTCTCAATGGAGATATTCAAAACCAAGTCCATATACAGACATTTTATGAGAGTGCCCACTGAAAGTACTTGGACATTTAAACCACTCAAAAATGTATGAATGTCACTGCATTAGATACAAAATGCCAAACCAAGTGGCATTTATTTTACAGAAAGATAGCACAAACACAATTTTCAAGCAAAGAATTTCACAAAAAGGCTTAAAATTATTAAACAACATTCTAAATTTAGACTATCAGTATTTGGACACCTTCTGGCTGTCAAACATAAGTGGTTCATGTCCATAGTTAATGTGATGAACTACATCTCTGGTTCCTCTGCTGGGACACCTGTGTGAATTTGAGGACAACTGACTTACATCCACTAAACATCACATTGAGATCAGTTGGATAAAAAAAAAAAAAAAAGAAAAAAAGTTAGTTCTGAAAAGATTACATCTAGTGCCATTTGTTTGAAGATGCTACTAGGCTTGATAAAATAAAACAAAAAACAGACTATGTCATGTTAATATTTTTAAATATTGCTGTGACTATGCAGTTCATGGTAATATTAATACATTCTAAGTTTTTGTTACTTTTGTACGATAAAATTGGGAGCTGTGTATTGGGTTGCCAATGTAATATCTGGGTTATGAAGCAAAATCAGTTCAGAACTGCTGTGTTGAGAGATGTAATAATTTCTGATATTCAAACTGCATGGACTGACTGTTTTTTACAAAAGATAAAGAGCCGATCAGTGCATTAGAACTCCATGCAGAATGAAGCTATTTTAATTACAATGACACTTTTACACAGCTTTTATTCTATTCTAAACAGCTATATAATGGTGTGTAGCTAAAGGAAATCTAGTGGTGATCGGCAGTTCCACAAACACATACATACATACACCCAGCTGTATTTTGAATTGCTCTCAGTTGCCATCTGTTTTAATGCTTGCTAAATAAAAGAGCAGGCAGACTGCCGCTTACAGCCAAAGCTTAATTTTTACCCACTTAACACACTGACACATCAGAAAGTCTGAATGACTGTACGGTATCTGCACACACCTTAATATAGCACATCCACACAAAAACTCATCACGTCTCCATGGGGAAGCTACATGTATTTAAAACCTAATATTCAGTAGGAGGGATACTGACCATACGTTGATGCACTGTGTGACATGTTCATCCACGTTCACCTGTTTTAGTGTTCTAACAGAATGCAGCACCTCCAGCAAGATATCTCACCCTCATCTGCTCAAATCAGGTTCCTATGCTGAATAATATTAGGGGGATTGTGGCATTGGTGAGATATAAAAAACAAAGTCTTCCTCCAGACTCCATCACATTAATGTGCCAAATAAAAGGAAAGCATCAATCTTTGACCTATCTTCTTCAAATGCCCTCAAAAAGAAACATCTTTATTGGAGTGGAGAGGCATTTCACCAAACTTGTTTATTTGGCCAATTCAATCCATTGAAGATGGCAAACTACAAGGATGGTCACTACGATGATCCTGATCTAAAGAAACTAACAGTTAACTCATTCCATGAACAGCCCCCATGGGTTACGCTCCTTGCTCAATGGACCTTACTCAGGGTAGACATCCTGGGTGTCGCTAGGGGTGGGCTTGTGGGGCTTAAGCTACGAATGTTTTCCATATAGCCCCAAATGTTTTTTTCATCTTGTAGTGATATCAGAACTACCAGTGTTTCGTATCAAGTTGGTTAAAACATTATATTTTAACAAACTAGTAGAATATTAAGTAACATATAAATTAATGATACCTTTCTTTACTGTATCGATAACACCAAAGACAAATTTCAGTACATACAGCTTCTTTTTTGCAGCTGCTTTCCAGCAGCACTCATGCGTGTGTGCGTGCATGCAAGAGTGCTCGCAAGCACATTTTAGTGGTAAAAACACGTAATTTCTGATCTTTGAGCGTGTCTGAAGAAGCTGAGACAAATGTTTTTCAGACCTTTTAGTTTTAGTTTCAGTAATATTAAAAGATTTACTATAAATGATACCTTACAGATGTAACATTTAAACTTGTATTGTATAACGCATTATATTACGATATTTCATCAAAGGATCGTCAAAGGAAACCAGAATGTAATTGCATTTTATCGCATTAATAGATTCCTGTTCCCTGTATTATATCAATTTCAACTTAATACAACTCGCTTTTGGCGCCACTCTGTGGACAATAGACTGAATTACTTTTAGCACAGACCGATTTCAACCGAACATTTGACCTACAGCTGCCGAATTCACTGTAGCTAAATTCAGAATCGTATACTACCATACTACTCTATTTCTGCCATACCTATATTTAATGGCAGAAATAGTATGAGTACTGTAGTATGGTAATTAGGGGTGGGTAAAAATATTGCTTTTTCTGATTAACTTCATTTGAACAAACTCGATATCGATTCTTAAATCCCAAGATCGATCTTTCACTCAATGCGCATCCCTCTACTACAATGAGAGGAAATCACTTGCATTTGCAACCAAACTTCGTGCTATGTGACTAAAGTGAATATATTTGACAGCTGGCTGGTAAATGTTTACATTTCACTCACCAGTAATTGTGTAGTTTAGTCATGAATTGTTCAGCAGCGAGATTCTTTCACAGCATGTTGAGAGTAAAAGTTGTTCTGTGTCCAAGACGAGATCCACAGCAACACATTTCTCATTGAAAACTGTCTCCTTTAATACCCTTTCTGTTCTTTACAGTTGTTGATCAAAAACAACATAAACGAAACATTTAATTCTAATCATGCTTCGCAAAATGAGGTAAAGCCATTTGAGTCCTCTCTAGTTAACATGCGCTCATTTGAAGGTGCTGTTTACAGAAATGCACTTTTTTGTTAAAGAGAGTGCAACAAATCAATGTAAATACTTGTAAATAGTACAAATTATGCAATTTAATATATGAAATATATTACTGCATCTTATTTGAATACATTTATTTTTTCATTCTTAAAAAGCCAAAATGTGACCAAAATGATGAAAAAGTAATAAAATATAATTAGTAAAATTAATATTTTCCTAATGTACCTAGTTAAAAGCTCCCCTGTATAATTAACAGCATTAGCTGAGAAATAATTTATTTTCACATTTAAGCAAAAGGGACATTATAACTTAAATAAACCCATATGAATCTAAATCGAATCGAGAGCTTGTGAATCGGAATCGAATTGAATCGTGATTCTGGACCCAGCCAGTGAGATCAGTCTGCAGAAAACATGGGTTGTGAAAAGTAGATGCGTCCTAGGACTTTTAAGACATTACAACCTGTTGAATGGACTGTATTTCTATCCCTCTCTGCCTTTTTTTCATTTGCATATTAAGTTAAATATGGCATCTACCCTGTCTAAGGTCCATGGAATTGGATTTTCTCTGCAACTTTCTTTCTTACACAAGTCACTCATATCCTTGGGATCAATCCAATGATGTTTGCTCTCCCATAACCATGTAGCTACATCCACCCAAAACGACCTACTTTCTAAGCAACCTTCATTAGCATACTTTACTATCCAACACTCCAAAGAGGCTTTTCATGAAGAACTGAAAGAACTGAACAACTACACCAAAGTCTTCCCAGTATGAAAGGGAAGTATATATAGAGCATAATGCAGAGACAGAGTGAGTTATTTACTTAAAGGAATAGTTCACCCAAAAATAAAAATCATTGGCTTGTTAACTCACCCTCGTATTGTTTCATACCCACATGAAATTTGTACTGACCTAAATAAATGTCTCATATCCAATAAGAATCATTGACTTTCCTTACATCTTGAAGTCGTTGAGTTGTGTCTACATGAGATGGTCAGTCTGCACACCACATTGTAGTTTATTAGACAGCCCTAAATCTCAGCCCGCAGGGATCTCCGTAAGCAGACTGGCCTCATCACGTCCTCATATGAACCCTTAACTATGCTGCAGACAATACCATGGTGCAAGGAAAAGCCAAGACATCATGTGCAAACTCTGCTTTAAATGAGTAAATAATGCAGTACTGCAGAAGCCCGAGGGATCGAGGCATTAACGGGCTTATAGCCGGTGATAAGACACATGCAGTGAAACGTGAACGGCTAAAGCAAACATAAACATCTCCAGTGTGGGTTCGCTTCGGTAATCCTGCCGTATGAAATGATGATGATGCCTCTGGCGGAGGAATCTTTCTTTGGAACAAATGAGTTACAGCAAAACAAGCGTCCTTTGTGCCACAGATCAGCAAGAGATTACACAAGCTTAAAACAATTGGAAATCAGTAATGTTTTTCCTATTACAGCCAGGATTTAAAGACTTTGAAGTTATGATGGTGATTTTAGAGTAGTTGTGGTTATGTTTTGTACGGAAAAATTAAAGTTGACTCAAAAGAAAGGAAGAGATATGAGTTTGGAACAACATGAGGGACATGTGCAACCGTTTTTCCTTTTTCTCCTGTCCAATTTGATATAGCACCAGTTAGACATCTGCCATATACCTAGCAGGGATTTAATTGTACCAACAGGTAGAACATCTGGGCTCAGTGAATTTACAAGATCAGAGCAGGAAGCCACGAATTAAGCAATTACGTGATGTTGAGACAACTACTATGATTCAGTTTGTTCAGATGCAGCTCTGTGCTTAGTCGAAACAAAACCAATGTTAGTAACTTACAACTTCGTTATGTATGTAATGTAGTAACAAATTATTTTTTGTTTTACTACAGAGTCACAGGCATTAAATAGCCTGGAGTAATTATGCCATTTCCATCAGAACTGTGTTTTTAAGTATAATCAGTGTAAGATGATTCATGTTAATGCGCTCATTGACATAAAACTTCACACGATGCCTTTAATGATGGCATATCTGATTTGAAAGCTAGAACGGAGTGCAAGATTTTCAGTGAATAATGACTTAAATTTGGTCTGTTCATCACACAAAGCTATCCAAAGGCTTCAGAAGACTTATAGTGCACATGTTGAATGGACTACTTTTTTGGTGCTTTAATGGTGCTTTTTGTCCTTTTTTTTTTAAGTGTGTGAACTGTGGTCACTTTGAACTGTCTTTGTATGGAAAATAGCTATCTTAAGATTCTTCAAATTAGTGTTATCAGTGTTTCCCATTAATTTACCTAGACTGTGGCGGCCCGCCACAGTTTCATAATGAACCAAAAATATTTTTACACTTCATATTAACATAAAAGATCTCTAACGTTTTGTTTTGCGCCATTGCTTCGGCGCAAAGCATCTCTCACTCCCAGTCAGCCAGTTAACTTATAATTAAATTATTACTAGAGCACAAAATTAGATCAAGCCTCTTAATTTTGCTCTCAAAGTGCACCAAACTTTAAAATGTAAAAAAATATTCTAATGGGGGAGCAAGCCCCACAGTCCACCCACCACAGTCTCATAAAATCCTGTGGGAAACACTGGCCTAAACGGACTTCTTAAGTCAACACATCCTTACCTAATACATACTCAAACCTTCCCACACTTAGCCTCAGACCCTCTTTTCGGTTTGTGAAGCACAGTCAATGTGGCTGATCATTACAAATTGAACAGCTTTTTTCACACATAGCTATAAAACTGAACTTTTCTGGTATGTTACAACTTCTTATTCTGGTAAATTTCCAAGGCGATTTACTGGTATTTCCCAACTATACCCTGTTCAGAATTAACCTCTAAACTAAAAAATTATGTTTACTTTACAGAAAAGGTTGTATATGTGAAAGCGACTAATGTTGCAATTTCAGGCTGGTCGGAATGCTCATACAATATATGAGTCCGACATATCTGTAAAGCACTTACGGTATATGGGGCTACATAAGCGTAATGCTGTAATTTACAGCTATCTTGCAAATTGTACATGTGATCCAATTTTGGAGGAAATTGTCTTAAAACCGTAACATATATAAAACAAACATTTAGCTTTGGACACATTTTTTAAAGTCATTAGTATAAAAACAACTAATTTTATTTTGTTCTTCATTTTGGCAAGGCAAGTATAAACTAACCCACTGGTCTGAATGGGGCAGTAGAAAAAATCCTTAGCATTGAGCCCTGCATTGTTTACATTTTTAAGGTAAATGAACCTACGAATGATCATTTTAGTTGTCTCAGCATAATAAACTAGGATAGGAGCCAGTAATTTTAACATATAAATAATTACATCACCTTTATTTTTTGTCTGACTGTGTATTTTTAGTGCAAGACATCTGTGGGATATCTGTCTGAAACAGAGGAATTCTTTTATTTATACAGAAATGTATTCAGTGGTTGGGACCAAGTCCACACTCATCACCGTCACAGTCACAGCCCCAATTCCTCACGGCCCAGTGGGAAGACCAGGTCAAATCCATCAGATGTGCACTGTTGCTCTGAGATCTATAAATCTGCACTGACAGGGTTATCACACAGTAGACGGCAGGCCCAGAGAGGACAGTTACTGTATTATTATTAAGGCAGAGAGGTTTCATAAAGAATATATTATAAAAATTAAATAAATGGTGCTTTAATGGTGTTTTTTATTTATTTATTTATTTTAAGTGTGTCAGCTGTGGTCACAATGAACTGTCTTTGTATGGAAAAGAACTATGTGAAGATTCTTCAAAAAAGTGTTATAAATCATGTGCCACTATGATGCAGTTCATTTTTGAAGTGTAATGGCTTATCTGCACAGATCTGTCATGATAATGATGATTATAATAGTGAAGGAGGAGGGTGAAGATGATGAGGAGGAGGAGGAGGAAGAAGAGGAGAGTGGTCATGAAAGTGCCATTAAGGGAAATTTGCTTCTAGGGCTGAAACGATTAGTCGACATTATCAACAACGTCGACAATAAAAAATTGTCTACAAAAATTTTCGTTGTCGAACAGTCATTTGATCTCATTTAACATAACATGAGATCACATTTAACTCTAATGATGACACGCAAGAGCAGCACTGCAGCACGCGCATGACTGAGGAGAGGAAGAATTACATAGCTCACAGTCCAGATGCACTCTAAACTTTCCAAACAGCTTCAGGTGATGTAGATTGCAAAGTATGAGGGAATTATAATGCACAAATACAAAATAAGTAAATACAGAAGCACTCTCGTTGTGGAATAAGTGGAGCTGTAGCTGACGCTCCGCTAAAGCAAAACTTGTGTATCGAGCGTCTTTAAAGGAAACACCCCGGCGTTACATCTTTAATGCAGTTATATTTAATGCATTATAGCTTTATTAAAGTTCAAATAATATGGAAGCAGATCATGTAAATAACTATAAACTCTGAAACTGGCATTTCTCTGTGCGGTCAGCGCCTCTTATATGAGTTGCGCGAATGTCCCGATGTAAGGGGGAAAGATTGAAACGGTATCCGGCTGATGCACACTCTGTCGCGGGGACGCTCGTCCCTCGAGCGTGCGCGCTTAATGCAGCTAGATTATAACGTGATGGCTCGCGACTTATTGAATCATAATAAATGTCACTGTGCATTTCTTATCATGAAGAAAATTGGCAATACGCAGCTCTATTAATAAGAGAGTTTGTTTTTTGTGAGTTAAAGATGGATTGAAGTGAACAGAAAGGTGAGAGAGGGTAATCTTCGCCCCATTATTCACTGCAACAAAATACGTTTTTGATTTGATTTTGTTCTGGCTTGTATTCTAGTATAAATATCTAAAACTCCTTTAAAACAACATACATTTTCTGGTCACACTTTATATTAGGTGTCTTTTACTTACATTAAATACATACAATATTATGTATTTACTGTGTAACTACATTTTGCTCTGCAAAATTCTCACAAGTTTCACATCTGCTGCTACTGAGGTTAAGGTACCGGTAGGTTAAGGAGTATAGGGTTAGGGGTTTGAGTTAGGTTTTAGGATACAGGTTGGGTTATGATTAGGGGTAAGGTTAACAGTGTAATTACAAATGTAATTAAATGAGGGTACTTTAAATGTAATTATAATACAACAACTAATTTGTACATAATAAGTACATTCTAGCACATGCTTAAGTACATAGTAGCTAAGGACACCTAATATAAAGTGGGACCCATTTTCTTTAGCAGCTATACTGCAGAAGCAAAAAATTTTATCTGAGAATGTTGAATATAATATTAAAAGATACAAATATGTTAAAATATCTAAAAATCCTTTCAAAAAAGATGTATTCAACTGAGAAGCAGCATATAAGGTATTAGATTTGCTTTTAAAGAATAGATCTTGAATATAAGTATATTTTGTCTTTACTGCACTCGCAGATGTATAACCAAGTGAAAAAATACACTTATATACAAAATACACTTATATTTAAGATACACTCTCTTAAAGCAAGTCTAAATATCTTATATGTTGCTTCTCAAGTAAATGTATCTTGTTTTAAGGATTTTTAGACTATTTTAAATGGAAAACAAGACAAAACCACTTGATAAAAATAGGATTTTTTTGCAGTGAATTTCTTTACTGAATTAAACTTAATAAAAAGTATTTTTCCCCCTTTAATTCAGTGAATGTCATTTAGAGGTATTTTTAAAAGATGATTTTGCCCTCTTTATTGTTAGTAAGCATGTTCAATACAACCTTTTAAGTCAGGGCACAAGCTGAATAATCTGTTAAGAGCTAATGATTAATCGTTACAATAATCACCGAATAGTCGAATAATCGTTCTAATAATTGTTAGATTAATCGATTATCAAAATAATCGTTAGCTGCAGCCCTATTTGCTTCTGATGGAACTTAAAGCTACACTATGTAACATTTAAAAAATGTTAACCGGCCCTCAAGCGGTTAAAAAATATAACTGCATGTGTCTTGCGGAAGAACATTTTTTGGTAATGACGTAAGACGTGGTTCGGCTCTGCTTCTCTGCGCGGATGAATGTGGTTCGAGGCACCAGTGTACACAAGGATACAGGACATCTTATCAGAGCGAATGGACGAATAAATAATGAAAGAAAGGAAACGACGGATATCCGAAAATATGTCATCTGAGCAGTGCTGTTTTTTTGATTTGTTGGAAACATTGATGTTTGAAATAAATGACGTTACAAATGTTAGGCAACGTTCGTTACCATTAGACATAACGATTGCTAGTCTGATAAGGTCAAAAGATGTAAAGTTTTTATAACTACAGGATATTCTGGCCAAATAGACCACGGTTGTAACTAAGTAACTAACATCATTTCAAGTCTCACATGTCCTTGGCAAGCCTAGGACAGCTAACGACCCTGCATCAGTGTGGAGTGGCATGAAACAACTTACGAATTACAGGACTCCTATCCCCAACCCTGTGGTGGACCAACAACTGACTAACGACCTGAATGTGTTCTACTGTAGATTTGAAATTTCACACCCCACACTCACACTGACCTTCACTTCACACAAACACCAACACCTCCTGCAACCCCCCTCCTCCCCCCTTCTGCTCCTCAACCTGCACTTAAGATCTGTGAAGATGATGTGAGCCGCGTCTTTCGAAAACAAAGGATAAGGAAAGCACGGGGCACAGATGGTGTTTCACCTGCATGTCTTAGATCCTGTGCTAACCAGCTGGCCCTCATCTTCACACAGATCTTCAACAGATCACTGGAGCAGTGCGAAGTCCCATGCTGCTTCAAACGTTCCACTATCATCCCCATCCCAAAGAAACCAAAAATCACAGGACTTAATGACTACAGGCCTGTCGCCCTGACATCTGTGGTCATAAAGTCATTTGAGAGACTGGTGTTGGCCTACCTGAAGGACATCACTGGACCCTTTTTAGATCCCCTTCAATTTGCTTATCAAGCAAACAGGTCTGTGGATGATGCAGTCAACATGGGATTGCATCATATCCTGCAACATCTGGACAGACCAGGGACATATGCAAGGATCCTTTTTGTGGACTTCAGTTCGGCTTTCAACACCATCATCCCAGCTATTCTCCAGACTAAATTACACCAACTCTCTGTTCCCACGTCTATCTGTCAGTGGATTACCAGCTTTCTGACAGACAGGCAGCAGCTTATGAAACAGGGTAAATTAACTTCCAGCACCTGTACAATCAGCACTGGTGCTCCCCAGGGATGTGTGCTCTCCCCACTACTCTTCTCCCTCTACACCAATGACTGCATCACCAAGGACCCCTCTGTCAAGCTCCTGAAGTTTGCAGACGACACCACTGTCATCGGCCTCATCCGAGATGGCGATGAGTCTGCATACAGAAGGGAGGTTAAACAGCTGGCTGTCTGGTGCAGTCAAAACAACCTTGAGCTGAACAAACAGTGGAACATGATTGTGGACTTTAGGAGGAACCCCCCAACACTGTCCCCCCTCACCATTCTAAACAGCACTGTGGCAGCAGTGGAGTCATTCAGGTTCCTGGGCACTACCATCTCACAGCACCTGAAGTGGGAGACCCACATTGACTCCATTGTGAAAAAAGCCCAGCAGAGGTTGTACTTCCTTCGCCAGCTGAGGAAGTTCAACCTGCCACAGGCGCTGCTGATACAGTTCTACTCAGCAGTCATTGAGTCTTTCCTCCGCACTTCAATAACTGTCTGGTTTGGTTCAGCTACGAAATCAGACATCAGAAGACTACAAAGGTCAGTTCGGACTGCTGAGAGGATTATTGGTTGCCCCCTGCCCCCCCCCACCTTTTTGAACTTTTTGACACTTCAAAGCTCTGAGCACCAGACCATCAGGCACAGGAACAGCTTTTTCCCCCAGGCTATCCATCTCATGAACTGTTAATACTGCCCCTTTGAGCAATAATTAATGTGCAATACACAGCTTAGTCTTTTTATATTATCCAACACATCCTACCTCTTCTGCCATTACATTCCCTTGCACTGTACATAACCGATTTGTATTTAGATTTGCACTACGTATGTGTATGTGTGTGTGTATGTATGTATGTATATATATTAATATATGTGTATATGTATATGTATGTGTGTGTATGTATGTATATATATATATATATATATATATATATATATATATATATATATATATATATATATATATGTATGTATGTACGTACTATGTATATATATATATATATATATATATATATATATATATATATTGTCTATTGTGTATTCTATATATACTTTTTTTTTTTCAATATTTATCTATTTTTTTTTCTATTTTAATTATTTTTTAAAAGTCTTGTTGCTGTTTTTTGTATTGTTGTGTACTGGAAGCTCCTGTCACCAAGACAAATTCCTTGTATGTGTAAGCATACTTGGCAATAAAGCTCATTCTAATTCTAATTCTAATTTACTTATATAAATGATTGCCGTCATAAAGAACAATACACACGTGTGCTAGCAACTGAAACGTTCTGCACCGATTACAGTATAATTATTGTATTTCACTACTCACACAGACGTGTGTGTGTGTGTGTGTGATTACACAATTATACATAATCCATATTAATAAAATATCTTACCTGTTGAGTAAGAAAAAAGCCATCTCTGGGTCGCTTTTAAATCCTTTCAGATCTCAGAGTTGTACACATCTGAAAAGCCAAGCCAATGTTGATTCGGATTTTACTACGGACTCTGTCGCTTTCCCTTTTTGCTTGTAGACTCTGCTCTTTTCGGGGTTTCTTTGTTTTTACAACCGGTGATTCTCTGGAGGTTTGCCGTTTTGAATGATCCATGGTCAATTTTTCTCGTTCATTGTGACAACAAACATTCAGCTTCACACTACTCCCACACCATACACAAGCTACAGTAGCCGGATCTTATTTTCTCTGTGTTTGGATGTGACGTCAACACGCACAGGCGAATGACGTATGTATGCAATTTCCCGCAAAATCCGTCCCGACAACTCTAAAATATAAATAATTATAATAGGTTTATCAAAGTGTATTTGGGTAAAGACATGGTTTGGAAGATGGACTTTTCTTGCATTCTCTCATTAATAACATGTTGTTGTTTTCTTAACAAAAAAAGTTACATAGTGTAGCTTTAAGTAACTTGACGTATTCCAGCTACAACATTAGAAGAGAACACTGTCACAGTCCATTCCCTCAAGCAGGATTATTTCAGCTCCTGCATAGCTAATGAAAACGATCAAAACACGACCATTATCTTACATAGTGGAGTTGTCAAGGGATTTAAAAGATGGTACCTTACCAACAAAATCAGACAGCAGTGGCATGGATTCTATAATAAAATCTGTATCGTGTAAAGTGCATTCTGAGGATGTGTCTGTCGTAACTTGCTGTGATACTGTACTGTATGTCAGCCATCTGTAAACGTGTATCACTACTCACACCAGCATGACTGAGAATTGCCGAAATGCAACTGAGCAGGACAAGTCTTTTCATAGAAGCAGTACAACTGACAGAAAGTACATGTGATATCATGACAATGACAACAGCAAGGCATAAAGTCACTATTTTAAACAGCCCATTATACCTTTCAGCCAAATTTTAACAGCAACATAATTGTGAAACACAAAACACTTCATGGCAAGTATGTTATAGGTCAAACCATTGCTTGGCTAAATTTATAGCATTTAAAACACATTTGTGAAATCTTTCCCCAATAAAAATTGTAAATCTCACATTTATGAAAGTACCTTTGTCCTGAGAACACAGTTTAGCCTTTCTACCATCATTATACAGTTGACTTTTGCCTGAATGTCATGTCAGTGTGGTTTTATTGTGTGCACTTGTTTACCCAACAGCTATGGCAAAAAAAAAAAAATATGATGTAGGATTTTTAAACTGGAAGATAAAACTCACAAAACCATTCAAATTTAAGAGGGTTTTGAACTAGGCGTTTCGAACCAACATAAAAACCACTGCAAGAGAAAACGCATTGCACTTTTGACTCAAAACCTTATTTATGGAGGTGTGACAACTTCCCCGTGTGACAACTAGCCCCGGTCTCCCCTATTCTGTAAATGTCATTATTCAGCATAATTACTATGAAAATAATTGCGTTTTAATAGACGCAGGTCACGATATAGACACATTTAATGCAAAGCAACACATATTCTCAAAGTTACTGGTCAAAGAAACTCACACCGGTGATTTCGACGTTTCCCTTTAAACATTGTCATTCTGTACGGGTCCAGTTTGGCGGCTTAACAATCCTGCTCGTGCTGAGAAAAAAAGAGACCGAACCTTCGAACCTCTGATGAGCTTTTTTTAGAAACAGATCCGCTTTTTACCTAAGGTGGAGATCCGGAGAAAGATCCACTTTCATGGAAAAGACGATACCATTAGCTTGGCCCAGAAAGGGGTGCTTTACACTACATCTGGCTCCCCTGAGGGTCTCTAGAAAAGCAAGTTTACAAATCCACTACGGCGAAGGAATTGTGATTAATATTCATGAGCCCATCCTTTGGAATTGGACGTCGACTACGCAACGTCCTCATTACATTTTTACTATTCGTATTCCAAGTGATCGTCATTGGAAGGTTACCAAGGAACGTTAGCATGAGCTAATTAATATGCATAAGCCATGCCGTCGCCATAGTTGGATTTGCAATTTAACGTTGAATTTTGTTCAATTTTGTTGAAGCAACACTGAATCTGGATCTAATCAATTCATATTAGACAAGGTATTTACAATTTTCAATATAAAAACAGTGCCTAATAATAATTGCATGCATGTCTATTTCAAAATATAGGATGTTCAAGAGGAAAACAGGAACAATCCCTTGAAATCCATTATTATTATTATTATTATTATTAGACACTATAATTATTTAATGTATGCAATATGTACGTCTATTTCAATAAAATAGGATGTTCAAAAGGAAAAATGTAACAATCCCTGGAAATCCATTATTATTATTATTATTACAATATTTATTATCATCATTATTAGACATTATAATTATTTAATGTATGCAATATATACGTCTATTTCAATAAAATAGGATGTTCAAAAGGAAAACAGGAACAATCCCTGGAAATCCATTATTATTATTATTATTATTAGACACTATAATTATTTAATGTATGCAATATGTACGTCTATTTCAATAAAATAGGATGTTCAAAAGGAAAAATGTAACAATCCCTGGAAATCCATTATTATTATTATTATTACAATATTTATTATCATCATTATTAGACATTATAATTATTTAATGTATGCAATATATACGTCTATTTCAATAAAATAGGATGTTCAAAAGGAAAAATGTAACAATCCCTGGAAATCCATTATTATTATTATTATTACAATATTTATTATCATCATTATTAGACATTATAATTATTTAATGTATGCAATATATACGTCTATTTCAATAAAATAGGATGTTCAAAAGGAAAACAGGAACAATCCCTGGAAATCCATTATTATTATTATTATTATTAGACACTATAATTATTTAATGTATGCAATATGTACGTCTATTTCAATAAAATAGCATGTTCAAAAGGAAAAAAGTAACAATCCCTGGAAATCCATTATTATTATTATTGTTATTATTATTATTATTATTATTATTATTATTACTATTATTATTATTATTATCATCATTATTAGACACTATAATTATTTAATGTATGCAATATATACATCTATTTCAATAAAATAGGATGTTCAAAAGGAAAAAAGGAACAATCCCTGGAAATCCATTATTATTATTATTATTATTATTATTATTAGACACTATAATTATTTAATGTATGCAATATATACGTCTATTTCAATCAAATAGAATGTTCAAAAGGAAAAAAGTAACAATCCCTGGAAATCTATTATTATTATTATTATTATTATTATCATCATCATTATTAGACATGATAATTATTTGATGTATCCAATATATACGTCTTTTTCAATCAAATAGGATGTTCAAAAGAAAAAAAAAAGAACAATCACTGGCAGAATAAAAAAATAAAAATAATAATAATTAATAATACTTATTATTAGACAATATAATTATGTAATTTATGCAATATAGTAATACTGCCTAATATTCGCAATTATGTCTATTCAGATATATAATAGGCTGCACATATATTCTAAGCAAAAAACAACAAACCCCTGCACCCTGGCAAAAATCTGATATGAGTTTCTAACTCAGAAGATGGACAGAAAAACAGATTGGCATTACAGATCGGCATCACTTTCTTCTCACATTCAGGATCATGAAATGGGATCCAAACTTCAATTTCATTTCAATCTTACAGCCAGGGTTTAGGCGCAAATCCTAAATGTAGCTTTTGTGAATCTGAGAGTTGAAAAAACCATCAAGTGCTGGGAGCAAATGCATTAAAATCATCCATGTTTTCCCCCTAAATACACCACACAAAGCATTTAAACCATAAATGTATGTTCATATTACCATGTTTTATACTGTAAAAGACTGTTGTTAAGGATACATCAGGTACAAAAGTGCTTAAGATCTACTGTAGATTGTGATAGCATTGCCATGTTTTACACCACTGCAGAATGTGTTGTTAAGGGAACAGTGAATGTATAGTCCCATCCTTCTAATAATGTGCAATTTACTCAGCTGTTACACAGGCTATCAGTGTGTGGGTTGTTTTCGCCCAAAATAGCTGTGAGAATATACTTTTCAAGATCCAGCAGCAATGAGCAAGATACCAGCTACAAATCTGATAATGTCTGCAGCATCTAGCATACCGGTACTTTAAACATGACAAATTATCTTTTTTTTTTTTTTTTTTTCTAAAGGCAGGAGCAATGAAAGATTTTGTATAACACCATAAAAATGTCAAACATATCTCCTGTAGTTTGCAAGTGAAAATACGGATAATATTTTATATTATTTTTGAGAAATATAAAGATAAAAATAAGCAGTTGTTTGTTTAGGGTGATCTGTTCATACATAGGTATATAGACATCTATTTGCACTCATGCTTAGACAAATTCTGCAATATTGAAATGGCACTTTGGCAAAACAACATCGCCATCTTGTGGATAATGTAGAGTAGCCACTTTTTATAAATTCTTAAGAACATTAAAAACTCACATGGCATTCTTCAGAATCCAAATTCCATTGCAATTGTTTGGAAATATAAATGTCACAGTTCATATTAAATATCTGAATTTGACCTGAGAATGATATTAGAGTGAGTTAATGATGACACAATTTACCTTTTGGGAGAAATTATTCCTTTAAGAGTTTATCTAAACTTGTAGATCCTTTGCAACAAGGGTTAGCAAGGGACCCTCAAAGTTGTAGCAGTTAGATCTAAACTGCAGCCTTTTAAATACTTTTACAAAAAAAAAAAAAAAAAAAAAAAAAGCAGTGCTGTAATGCTCAACATTTATAATCATGGCGATAACATGATATGACTGTCTCCAGAAATTGCCTGGATAAAGATTCCTTGTTTATTTATATGTGAGAACTAGACTCATTAAAGAGCAGCCTAAATCAAGCTAATGATTGTAAATTAATAAATTGGTGATATATTGACGATAAAACATTTTAATGGGGAAAAAGATCGAAAGCGTGAGTGCAAGGAATCACATTATGAGAACACAGAACTGCTATTTAAACAGTCATTTGGGTCTGACTGATCTAATGGAGTCTCGTATTGCTTGCAGAGTCAGTCATCTGACCGCACACACAGACACACACAAATATCCCAACAAATAATGGCTCTGAAAAATAGTGAAAGCATCAAGCATGGAATCCTATTTGATGAGACAAAGGAGTTGCAGAGAGCCTTTTTATTTCTCTTTAGGGGTCTCCCTCGATAACCTCCATTCTATTCCACCCAACCGAGATGCTTCCCTCAAATAAAAGAACTTATAATGAAGACAATATTGTTCCCTATTGCTCAGTTCAGTGGAGCTGATATCCAGCATGATGGCAGACGGTCTTGGATTAATCGAGTGTGCTTGATGGATGGTACATCATGGCACCATAGTACAGTGACTGACAGTTTCACAGCAACGCAGAAGGACTGAAGATGAAATGAAAGGTAGAGATTTAGACTACAGGCATCAGGTTTTAAAGGAATAGTCCAACCAATTTAAAATCTCATTTGTGTGCATATTTAACTTGCATCAAGCATTGCTCTAGTTTTGGCTTTGGTCTCGTAACCAAATGTTAAGTTTAAATCTATGCAGAAGTGCGAATGAGATTTGAGTGCTGCAGCAGAGGGGAATATTATCAGTGAACGATCACTTAAATTTCACTGTATGGCAGGCTTCAGTAGCCTCGGAATGTAGCGCATGAGTCAAATGGACCGTTATGGTGTTTTTATGGCTCTTTTTTTATTTGACAGGCCCTGATAAATATATGCATCCATAGTATATAAAAGAAACAGCATAAACATTATTTTAAGTCAGTAGAATTATTATTATCATCACTATTTTAAGTCAGTAGAATTAAGTAGAATGAAACTCATATTGGTTTGTGTTTTTTAATGAACATTAGATTTCAAATACAAAATTGAATTTGTGTCTGTCAAGTGTGAGCACATCAGTTTATCATTGCTGTCAAATATATCTTGATATTCATG
This sequence comes from Myxocyprinus asiaticus, assembly GCF_019703515.2. Classification (NCBI taxonomy): domain Eukaryota; kingdom Metazoa; phylum Chordata; class Actinopteri; order Cypriniformes; family Catostomidae; genus Myxocyprinus; species Myxocyprinus asiaticus. The sequence goes on from NC_059387.1 coordinate 30,239,450, forward strand.
GATGGTAGCTTTTACTTCATTTGCGCTTTTGTCAGTTTTTTATTTATTTTTTTATTTTTTTATGTAAAATGTTATTCAGTAAGACAGACAGTAGCATGTGACCTTTAAATACAAAAAAAACACAAATCATCATAAGACTGGAACAGGATTACAAAAAGGTCACGGTAAGATAGACAGGCACTCCTGGAGAAAAAGAGAAGGACACATATGGGTAAAACAAGGGAAATGGTGAATCTCACAAAACCAAGGCCTTAATTCACTCGCAAAATGAAAATAATTAAATTATTTACTGCTTAAATAAAAAGAAGCCTATTTTTTAGGACCATTCAGATCTGTAACAAGATTTGTCATATAAAAATAATGCTATTTCAGCTACTTAAATTGTAAACAGATATCATGTAGTGTTTATTGTACTACCAGTGATCATGAAATTAATAATAATAATAATAATAATAATAATAGTATTACAGAAATGTTTTAATGTATTTCTCCTGAGGTTACCTGTGGGTTTTTCTTTGTATCCCGAACAATTCTTCTGGCAGTTGTGGCTGAAATCTTTCTTGGTCTACCTGACCTTGGCTTGGTATCAAGAGATCCCCGAATTTTCCACTTCTTAATAAGTGATTGAACAGTACTGACTGTCATTTTCAAGGCTTTGGATATCTTTTTATATCCTTTTCCATCTTTATAAAGTTCCATTACCTTGTTACGCAGGTCTTATGGCAGTTCTTTTCTGCTCCCCATGGCTCAGTATCTAGCCTGCTCAGTGCATCCATGTGAGAGCTAACAAACTCATTGACTATTTATACACAGACACTAATTGCAATTTAAAAAGCCACAGGTGTGGGAAATTAACCTTTAATTGCCATTTAAACCTGTATGTGTCACCTTGTGTGTCTGTAACAAGGCCAAACATTCAAGGGTATGTAAACTTTTGATCAGGGCCATTTGGGTGATTTCTGTTATCATTATGATTTAAAAAGGAGCCAAACAACTATGTGATAATAAATGGCTTCATATGATCACTATTCTTAAATAAAAGATTGCATGATCAGTCCTATTTTCAAAATCAATGCCAAAATTTCACAAGTTCATAAAGGGTATGCAAACTTTTGAGCACAACTGTATATATATAAACATTCTGCAAGAATCTAATCAGAACAAAAACAAAACACAAAAGTGAAACATCCAGATATATTACTGCAAAAGAACAAGAATATGCTATTATGTTTCCATGACATTTGAAAAGTTTTTTGTTTTTTTACCTTTTTTAAAAAAAACTATTTTCAAATTTTTCTTTATATATATATATATATATATATATATATATATATATATATATATATATATATATATATATATATATATATATATAAAGGTTAGCTTTCAGTTCGCTTCTTAGATTTTACCCGCTAAATTAAGGCAGAAAAAATCTCATCGTCTCTGAAAAAAGTCCACTGACTGATCTAAAGCCTGTCATAAATTAGCTGTGGTCTTCCTCCGCTGAGTGAGTCCAGCTGGGAAACGGGATGGTGCTTTTGAAGATAAAAGGGATTAAAAATTGTGGGAATGGTTTTACAGTTTTCATTCAGAACGTTAATCTCAAGGAGATTACTCGGAAAATTGTGAGAGGTTTTACCCTTTTCTGATAGATATGAATCCAGTTCATGCACTCGGCTCGGTAAGCTCACATTCATAATAAGCGTTGTGAGCTTATATATGTAAGCAAAGCCCTTGTTGAAGAGCTGTACAAGCAGGGTCAAGACACCGCAACTGCAGACTCTCATTTCAGAGCCAATTTTGGTTCTTTACTTCCAGAATCAACCACTGTGTGGAGCTCTAAGATCACTATGAATCAATCCCTGCAAAATAAGTTCAGGTCTGAAAACATTTCAGATGTCTGACACTGGCTACAACACAATTTCACACAGAAATTATTAGTTAATGCAATCTGATTTAGTCCAGTTCAAGACTGCGGTAAAGTTGGTTGCATATTCACATATTCGGATTTCTTCTCTCAATAGCTTTCTAATGGTGGGTGCAAAAAGGTAAATTATTAATATTGGCAAAAATGGCAATGAGCTACGACGCTTTTTTTCTCAAGGTCGAATTTTTTAAAAAGCAGACAAAAGCATTGATCTCTATGGTGCAAAGATCTCTAAGGGACCATCTACAAGTTACAGATTACATTTTACATCAACCAGGCACGGCTTCTGAACTGAACATCTCTGCTTGACTTGGTCTGTTAAGGTTCCAAAACAATTTTTAGTTATATATAAATTAAATAAATAATAATAAAAAATAAAAAAAATCTCTTGATGTAAATGTAACTTTTGCTCTGCATATATTTGTCCTTGTCAATCATTATTGAGCAAATGAAAGCCACATCTGAATGATTGTCCAAATTCATGTAATACACACTGGAAAATATTCTGGACATACTAGCTGGCCTTATACAGCTTTGATTTTTGTAATTAAAATATATTTGATTTAAGTCCAAACTTTACCTCTCAGTTTGTGCAGTTGTGCTTTTTAATAAGAAAGGTTTAAGAGTTTTTTTGTTGTTGTCATAATTCATGTGGATAACAGCTATTTTATGGTTGACAAGATTACTCTTAAACAAGTTGGAAAACCTAATCTATTCCCCACAGGACATATTAAAGCTTGCAGCTTTCCAATCTTGGCAGGTTTTGGTTTTCCACCTTGGTTAATTTTTGGTCATGTTTATTTTCCATTAAAAACATAAATAAATTACCACTATTTTAACTGATTGGTCAAACGTTGGTAAGTGTTGGTAAACGTTACATGGCGTGTCCTCTTGCACCAACTTTTTGTATGGCAACTTTCACCTAAAAATTTCTATACTTTTTCTGTGCTTGAACAGATCACCCCAAAACAACTTCAACATTATCAAGCACCCTTTCAAGTACATACTACACCTCAAAATCTGGCTTTTGTCAAATCCATTCTGTTCCTTTGACTTTCTAATGTGGCTACATATAGAGCTCAACAGATTCTACAAGGTAGAACAGATTGTTCTAAAACAAGCTGTAAATCCTATACTACAACTAAACTTTTTAAAGTTTCACCAGAGCTTCATAGTGATGTTCATTTTAATCAAGACATATATTCACTGTCCTTGTGCATGGTGCTGAATGCACACATTTCTGCACATTTCTCATTTCTTTTTTTTTTTTCTTTTTTTTTTTTTTTTTTAACTTTTGGATGAAATAACACACCAGTTTCAATAGGTTTTCAGTGGATAAATTAATTGCTTAATTTTTTTTTTAAAAATATGCTACAGTTTCACCTTACAATTTCAATACCTTTTTAGTGGTTGAACAGATTGCCCAAACAACTTTGACAATTTAAAGCACCCTCTAAAAGACATACTAGACATCATGGTTTGGGTATTGTCATATGTACTGAGTTCTGTTGACTTTGTAATGCAGCAACATATAGAGCTCAATAGATTTTACATGGTGGAACAGATGGTTCCAGTATAAGTAGGATTCATTTATGTTAACCCTACTGAACACGCTACACACACATTTCATCTCAGCTGAATTTTGGTGTTGTTCCTATTTATAAAGAGATGTCTGCACAGATGCAGCACCTCTAAATTTCAGTACTATTTCATTGGTTGCACACATTGCCCCAGAATATCATTAACACTATCAAAAACACTCTTAGGGACACACATCATATCATATTTTGGGTATTGTCATATCTACTGAGTTCACTTGACTTTGTAATGCGGTAACATACTGAGCTCAATAGATTTTACATGGTGGAACAGATAGTTTGCTGGAATGTATTACTTGTACCCAAATGCATTTACTACAGCTAAATGTTCCACCATAGCTAAATGTTAGCGATGTTAAATTGTATAAAAACATGTGCGTGGTGCTGAAAGTGGATGATTTTGCTGCACGCCTGCGCACTGTAATAATGAAAGTATTTTGACTTTTAATGTGATGACATTTAGGATTCAGTAGTTTTTGAATGTAGAGTAAATTTCTCTAAAAATGACTTGACAAGCCTTATGTGAAATTTACAGGACATGTAACATGTCTAGTTGCATCACTCTCACCTCCAAATTTCAGTACCTTTTTAAGTGGTGCAAAGATTGCTCCAAAACAGCATTAACATTACTAAGCACCCTCTTAAAATCATACTACACCTTACAGTTTGTCCATTGTCAACTGTACCAATTTCTGTTTTCTTCCTATTGCGGCAACATAAAGAGCTCAATAAATTCTACATGGTGGCACAGATTACTCTAAAGCAAGCTGGAAATCCATACATGAACCCTACTGAATATGCTACACTTTAAAAAACTTTAAGATTTCACATGAGCTTAATATTATTGATGTTCATTTTAATCAAGACATGTATCCACTGTCCATGTGTGTGGTGCTGAATGTACACATTTCTACCATGTGCCAGTGCATGGTTATTCTGCTCAATTGTTTGGACTTTCGGATGAAATAACATACAAGATTCAATAGGTTTTGAGTCAATGAACAAATTGCTTTGAAACAGATTGGAAAAACTTTTATGCAAAAGTTAGGTAGCACTGTCGCCTCACAGTAAGAAGGTCCTGGGTTCAAGTTCCGGCTTTTCTGTGCTCTCTGTTCCCCGTATTCATGTGGGTTTCCTCCGGATAAGTGAATTGGAGACTCTAAATTGCCTGTGAGTGTAAATGTGTTTGTCTGTATGTGTTAGCCCTGTGATGGACTGGCCACCTGTCCAGGGTGTTTCCCTGCCTTCAGCCCGAAACAGCTGGTATAGGCTCTAGCACTACCCACTACCCTGCATAGGACAAGCGGCTATAAATAATGGATTGATGGATGGATTGTGGGCATTCTACAGTTTCACATTTCAACTTTAATAACTTTTTAGTAGTTGCACAGATTGCCCCAAAACAACTTTGACATTATCATACACCTTCTAAAGGATATACTACACATCATAGTTGAGCCATTGTAATACCTGCTAAAGTCTTTTGACATTTTATTAAGGCAAGATACAGATCTCGATAGTTTTTGAATGAATGATCAGATTGTTCCAAAAACACATGGGAAAATCCTTTGGGCAACCTGCAACACATGCTACATGCTGCCTCAGATTTTCAATGTCTAGAAGCATTGTGTAGTGCTGACTTCCTTAAAAACACTAAATAAACAGATTTTGAAAGGAGGAACATATTTCTCCAAAACAAGTTTGAAAACCTTAAGTTTACCCCAAGGGTAATTTCTACAGTTCAGGTTTATTCAAATTTCACCTGGCCTGAATTTAAAATAAAACTGAAAACTTTTCAGCAGTAATTACATTTCTCACAATTTAGCAATACAGTTACCTGCATTACTAAGGGTTGTAGTCTGTCCTTCAGAGGGTGCTTGATAATGTTAAAGCTGTTTTAGAATTATCCCTCGCACCATTTTAAAGTTATTGAACTTTAGAGCACTGTAATTACTGCTGAATTACTACTGAAAAGTTTTCAGTTTTGTTTTAAACTCAAGTGATAGTAAAATTTGAATAACCCTGAGCTGTAGTATTATCCTTGGGGTAGAGCAGTCTGTCCCTCCTTTCACCAACTACTGAACTGTATCTAGTGCCATTAAAGAAGTCAACACAACACAGTACTTCTAAACATTGAATATTTGAACCAAATATTGTGTACGAAGAGATAGCATGTCCTTTAGGTTACTTAGAGGGTTTTCCAGCTTGTTTTAGAGTAATTGGTTGGTTGTAATTGGACCAATACCCGATCCGTCTAAAAGCTTCAGTATCGGAGCCGATACCGATCCAGGAATCAGATCATCTCTACTTTAAAGGGTGTTTCATAACGTATTCAGTCTTGTTCAACACTGTCCAACGACTTAAAAAGAATTGAAATTATAATTATACAAAAGTATGTTTAAATATACAAACATTTTGAGGAGTATAATGAGGTGAAATGTTTTTAAATATTAGTATTAGTAGCTATTAGTACCAATTAACCTGTAAAGCAATGGTGAAGCTACTCACTTTTTATTTATTAAAATCAAAAATCAATAAAGGTTTATATTTGTAAAGCAGACCAATCTGTGTGAGGTATTCACCCTTCAACATCCACGTATTCAATATTCAACATCCACTCAACTAGTAATACAACAGTTGAAATAAAGGAAATGTGCATTAAGGTTGGATGAAACACAGGTTTTAATCAAAACATTATATGTTACAAGAATAGAAATGTACCGATTGTCAGTACAATCGGTACATTTCTTACGATAAAGAAATAATAGAGCACGATGATCAATGTCCGTAATCAAACGAAGGTGGTTTCATCACATGCTTGTCGCAAACAAATAAAAAAATTTATAGACGGTCTCTAACTTTTCCGACACACGTTCGGTGCAGATTCAGAGAAAATATGACATAAAATCGATGATCGCGTATTTTGTTTGATTAAATTAGTTGTAGCTGATTGTCATAATCATGCTGTGCATGTAAACGTGCTATTTCTCCAAAAATTCCTTAGGAAACCTAAAAATTAGAAACATATCCACAGTTTTCCTGACCCATCACTGGGCGGCGCTATGATGATTCTGATTGCCACTGAACTGTTTTCTAGTTGCAGTCTCAATAAGATGCAATGTATAAAATTACCGAAACGAGTGATCCAGATGGAGAACATTTAGTGTTAGTTGGAGTAAAAATGAGTTCAAGCTTAACTTGTGCAGTTGTTGGCTGTCATAACTCGATTAAGTTAATTATATCAGCGTAACTATCCACAGGCCTTTGCTTCATGTCATCTACCCAGTCCTTAAACTTTGCAAGTTGGTATAGCTGCAGGCCAGAGACCTCCAAATGGGGGTGGAATCTCCAAAAGAGGGTGGAGTAACTCCAGAAGGGGCGGGTTTATTCCAGAAGGGGGTTGGGCCAGCTACAAAAAGGGACTCCACTTCCACACATGATTAGGTTAGGGGGTCTGTATATCTTTGCTGGTGTTTTGGAGTTCAACCTGCAGCCATATCCTTCTCAAACTTTGACGAGTGAGGAACTGTTAAAAGACGGTGTAAAGTTTCGGCAATATGGAGCAACGCGTTTTTTTATTTGCCAATTTAATATACTAAACATCACATTGTCCGCTAAAACATACACCAATGTGAGTGAAAACACTGGAGACTAGAAAACGAAAACAGGCTTCTGTTACAAATCATGGAACATGTTCAGGAAAAAGGTGGATTTTCAAGATCAATGAAATTATTGAGGAAATAATTTGGTCTTGGAAGAAGATGATGAGAAATGTTTGAGTTCATATTGAAATCTCAGACCCGACTTTGATATCTTGGCAAATCTATGCACAGTTTGTTGAGAGCTCTTCCGAAACTCTAGAGGAAACATATATGGGATAACTTTAGTCTTCTTCACCGGAGAAAAAGCAGAGCACGTCCTCAAAATTCTCCATTTGCTCCCCATTTAATCTTGTTGCTGTCGAGGTGAAACAATTGAGATAGATCTCATTAGTACCTGTCCTTTCCTAACCTCCAAATCACTACTGTAACTACAGGTAAAGACTCCTGGAGCAACCTTGGGTTAAGTGTTTTGCTCAGAGGCACTGTGGTGACAGGGCAGCAATGAGATTTAAGTAACACTCCGTTTCCTGGGTCACAACCACTTGAGATTGAACCTTCAACCCGAGGCAAGTTACATTCCTCTATTTAACTGCATTTGAAGCAACTGGAAGGTTGGACGAATCGTTCATTTGGCATTAGATATGTGCAGTAAACTTCCCTGTTCTTGTCTCCCTCCGGCTTCTCCTATATCCTCCTCCATTACTTTTTTTCCCTTTTTAACTGGAACATCTTTTGTAGTTCCTCCAGGCATCAGCAGGAGATCAAAGTGGTTTATGGCAGCCACACGTCAGATTGCAGCATAAACATTGTTGATGCAGTGCTGATGGGCGTCAGGGCCACGACAGTCATGACTCAGTGTCTTGTTCCACACTTCCTGCGAACGAATGCACTTAAAAATCTATTTTTTCCCGTTAAATATATTTATAATTAGTGGGATGGCGCATTTCTGCTCTTAGATGATATCCATCAGATTTCCTCTGATGTGACATGCGAATGGTGGAGGAAGGAGCCCAAGCCCATTCCTCTGCAATACTGAGAGGGTAAGCATCATTACAGCCAGTGCACTTATTAAAGCCCTGTGTGATCAGCAGGGTTGTGTGCCATCCAGGATTTAATTTTAAAGGAATTAGTTCACCTAAATTTAAATTCTGTCACTATTTACTCACTTTTGTTCATTTATTACCCTAATGCCATTCCAAACCCATATGACTTTCTTTCTTTTGCGGAACACACAGGGATATTTCTAAGATTGTCACGATTTGTGATTTCCATACGATATCAGTGGATAGCTCCTCACTTTAAAGCTTAAAATAATCACCCCAAAGTGTCATAAAAGTCATCCATGCAACATTACGTCTTTCGAAAAATTTATGATGCCTTTTTTATGATGACCAGATCATAATTTAAGTTGTTATTAACTCACAAATTAGATAAAATCATTGATCATCTCATGTATGCAACTATTGCAACACGTCAATAACAATAAGCCTCAATGGCTCTTGTGTCATGAGGTCATGACATTTGGTTACAAGACCTGCAAGATTAGCCAGTATGGTTTGATGTTATTGATGTGTTGCCATATTTGATTTGGGCACTGTATACACGAGTACATCAATCATTTCATTTGATTTGAGAGTGAATAACAACTTAATTTTCTGTCTGTTCATCATATAAAGTGATCCTGTCCCTTTAGAAGACACTTTTTTTTTTTTTAGAATGGACACTTTTATGACCAAATTGAATTTTAATTGAGGTAGTAAACAGGATGCAGAAGGAAATAGAATACAGATATGTAAGTATGTACTCTACTGTAAATGTAGTTGTTTTGTGATGCATTTCATTTTCAATATGAATTATACTGAAGCATGTTTTACCCATAAACATGGGGAATTGGCAGAAACATTAGATGACATTAATAATCAGTGCAACAGTCAAAGACGTCTGTCTAGCGCATGTTTACAAGGAAATCCAAAACAGGATCCAAAACAGCTCAGACGCAAAAATGCATTCGCTGTGAACGATCCCTTAGTCTACAGAAAAATGTTTCCAGCAACATGAATTAGGGTGTGTTTCATTCAGAAGTGATCATGCATAAGCCCTATTCCTTTGAAAGTCTTTACCATCCGCTGTAAGAGCTTTGGAGGGCTGAAAAGTGTGGGGCTCAACAATAATGATCTTTTGGAACTCACTTTTTAAGCTATTTTTATTCCAAAGGCATCATTTATGTCTTTTGGAAGGCCTGTCAACCACAACCTCTCTCCAAAATCCCACCTTCAAAAGACACCCGATGTCAACAAACCCAAACATGCGAAAGGCAGAAAGCGTTTTGCGATTGACTATAAAAGCGCGGGACTCCTTTTTGCTGTTTGCAGAGCCTTGGGCTAACACAAAGACAGGTGTGAATTTCAAGGACAACTGCTGTATTTCTGTAATATCTGTCAGATAATAGCTGTGCGTCAGATAGTGGCATTTTATGCGTGGATTAAAAAACTAACTTGCAGCACCTTTAATGAGAGAATGCACAGATGAATAGATGTGTATTCAAGTGTGATGATGATGATAATGAAGATCAGAGTGTAGGAATGTGGGTTTGAAAATGGGAATGTGTGAAGTGAGGTTTTGAATCCCAGTAAGAGGCATTCTGTCATCACTAAATCAGACTGATTTAAAACCTACATCCTCCCCCTATCGAGCCAGTCAGATCTCTGATTCATGTTTGCATTAAAGGCACTTTGAAGTGTGTTTGACACAAACTGCATTGAATTTTAATGGATTCTTTTAAACTGCATTCACTTGCTGGACTTACGGCACCTCCATGCTGCAGCTTTGACTGACAGTAAAAGCAAAAAGAGCAACGTTGCATCAATCAAACTTAAACTAGACTTAAAGTGTGAGAGCAACTGTGAAATAGAGAGCTAAAACATTACAACCAGCAATAATTAAAGACAGACAGAAGCAAACACACAAGCCTAATTAATTTACGATCGTCAGCTCTTGTAGAGTAGCTTTCTCTACTGGTTTTGCTTCAGGACTAAGATTTTACATTGGACATCAAGTGGCGACCCGACACGGTACCAAAATTGCTTGTCGTACAAAAGTAAACAAAACTGATCTATTAATCGTCTTTTTTCGTGTTTTCAAGGATGAGGGCATATCTATATAGTATGGGCATCTACCTAAGGGGCCGTTCACACAGGACGTGTTCTTCCTTTCTTCTAATGATATTTTATAATTGTTGGTCAGTTGGTCTATGTAAATGTGCTATTCTAATGGTTTTTTACAGATGCAATGTGCCTTGTATAATGAGCGCTGTGTTTTTAAGATATCATGTCCAATTAAAATTGGTTCAACTTTTAAAAATGTGTTTTAAGGACCCTGAATTCTATTCCATGCTCAGCCAGACAGCCAGTCATGTCACCAACAAAACATGCTGTAAGCATTTTCTCCTCCCTTTTAAAATTCGACAAACCTATTTATATTGGTATTCAAACTACAGTATGCTTGATTAAATGGTTGGTTGCATTTTTCATTATTTGCATTAAGCATTGTTTTTTCAGCTGTCAGAACAGAGTTGTGACCCATTTTTGGGTCGCGACCCACCAGTTGACGTCCTGAGTTATCATAAAAGCCTGAGGTTTAAGTTTTCATGGTAAATTATCTTCATTACTTCAGATCACAATGAACATTGCTATAAATAAAGCCAAGGTCGATGATTTTCACACAGCATCTGAAATAGCTGTATGAATATACAAAGTTGGCCATGAATTCATGCCGAAACGCTATATCGTTCTTGGGACACCCTGTGAGGTTTATGCGTAATCATCCGTTGCATTGAGATATGTCTGAATATACGCCAACGATTATGTCATAATAATGCCAGTTGTCATCTGTTCTGCCTCTTTTCTTCTTTTACAGATATTATTATCAATAAATGAGCATATTTTTTGTACTATTGTGAGCCTTGCCTTTGGAAGATAACTGCCACATTGTATCTGGCACAAACACATTTTATTATCTACTTTCAGACTGGAGCGGTGGGAATGAAACCCTCACCTTTCTTTATCACACACACACACACACACACACACACACACACACACACACACACACACACACACACACTGATATTTACCCATGGATTTTCTGGCTCTGAGAAAGCTTGGCCAGTCTCTGTCGGGAAAAACGTGCAGCATAAAAACAAACAGAGGCCTCATGCTGATTCATTTTAATAGAAATGAAAAACCCTGGATCCAAAATCACCCTCTGTGTACAAACACACTGTGTTTGTTTTCACTAAACCCAACACTTAGGAATTCTGTTGTTTTCCTATTATTGCATGGCACAGGGACATTGTTCAATGGATAATGCAAAACACACACACACGCACTTTTACTTGGCTAATGGGGACATACCTTAGACTTCTATGGACTTTCAAACCTGTATGACTTTATTTTTTGACTATTGCTGTCCGTCTCTTCTTGTGTAGCGCTAAAGACAATGCAAGTTCTTGTGTGAATGTGTGTGCCACCGTGAACAAGCTTCTTTCATGTGCTCAAGAATGCATTAGATTGCACTGAAAAAATGACTTAAATTTCGAGTCATACGTCTTCAGAAGTCTTGGAATGTGATGTACGTGTTGCATAGACTACTTTTATAATACTTTTGGCTCATTTTGAGTCCTTTAGCTTTGTTTCAGTTGTGTTTCACCTTTTTTTTTTTTACTTTATCTTGTTTATATTAAAGAGTAGAGATGGGAAAATGAAGCTTTCTGAAGCAATGGGGCTTTCATTACAAATGTATTGAAAATGGTATCATTACTGAAAGCTTCTGTACAAGGTTAAATTTATTGCCATCTGTGGTAAAAAATAAATAAAAATAATTAAGTGCACAGTAAGCCACTGTGGCTGGCAAAGTTTTGAAGTAATCACATTTATTATCAACTCTGTTATGTCGTTTTTGTATTTTGTTCACTAAAGTAAGTGTTATAATAAGCAACAGAAGGCTCAAGCCTCAATGACTTTACGTATCAGTTAAGAAGTTACTTTGTTATGTAAAATAAAATACAAATATATATATATATATATATATAAATGAGACTAAATTAATGACTGATTATTAACATGTACATTGTATGTATAAATATGTATGAGGGCTGGCTATTACAATTTTACTAACAGTGGAGTGAAATGTGCTTAGAAACTGGGTTCAAACTTGTTCCGGGATTTGCACTTCTTTTGAATCAGATACTGAAGCAGTCAAGCGCACAAGCTGAATGAAGCTTTTACGTCACAGATCATGTGGTTTTCCCAGAACTAATCAAGCTCCGATACCATGCTTCATTACGAAATGTGTCTTTTTTCACACAAGCTTAGAAGCTAATAAAGAGATCTGCACTTGGGTTCTAAAACTTCTACTTGCCGGACCCTCATCATTACAATCCTAACCATCATGGAACCCCATAAAGGGATTCATTTGGAACATTCTTCATATGCAGTAACAGTGGCACACAAATATCACTCCTCACATGAAGAGCACCTGAGACTTGATTCTCAATTGATTCCAATATTCAAAATAGCCTAGCAAGCATTTAAAAAATGCTACACACAAATATTGGGTAGTCCATTGTTATTATAGTGCATTCTTCATTTATATCAATACTTTCAGTATTAGAGTTCAGAGTAGTAGAAATATACAGTTAACATATCTCTTGATTTGTTCGCCATCCTGGGTGGTTTTATTTTATTTTTTTCACTGAGCTTGCAATAACTTTTGGATTGCCTTGTATGGAAAGAATACATGTGGTGCTACCTTAGAATTTTTGCCAAAACAAGGTACTTAGAAGGCATCATAAAATTGCCTTTGCAGACAGTCTTTGTGTCTGGAGTGTGCCTATGATGACTAGTAAGGCAGCTTACTAGCTTTTGGAACAGAGCACTTGTGTTCAAATCAGGTTGGCATCTGCGACTATTGGGCATGTGAAACCTGTCAGTTTGTTCTGTTTGATTTGGATAATTCTTCAGACATTGCTGTCCAGCAAAAACCCAGGAGAAAATCTCAGAAGGGGGACTGCGTGCCAAATTCTGCTCATTACGCACTGGGCCAGAGCTTCGGCGTGGGCAAAATGAAATGGATTATCTGAGCGTACTGTTAGGACAAACAGCTCTAATTCTTTGATTACAAATTAGGGTTCATGGACGCCTTTGTAAATCAAAGCTGTGAATGAAAAAGGGCCTGTCTGGTGTTTCATTTGAAAGAGAAATCTGCATACGGGTGCTGCATCTCACGAAACCAGATCACATTTCACCCAAAAAGAAAAAAAGAAAAAAAAGAAAAAGAAAAATTAATTATATTTTGCTTAAAGAAAATGAAGCCTATTTTATTATTATTATTATTATTATTATTATTAATTTTTTTTTTTTTTTTTTTTTTGGACAATTACAATTATTTTGCATTGTAACATTTATTTATTTATTTTTTTCATTCCAGTCCAACCCAAGGGCAGTCTGTAAAGAGGAAAGAGGACAAATATCTCTAATCATTTATTGCCTCGGTACAGATTTCATACTCTGGGTAACATCGTTCTCTCCTATCTGAAGTCTATCTTCAGCGAAAGACACTTAGCTATGACAATCATCCAGACGTCTAGCTGTCTTCACCACTCATTGACCTTGTGAGCGATCGCAATGCATTCCGAATGATTGAGTGTGTCTGGGTGTGTTTGTTTGTGAGCTCATTATAAGCAGACTTGGAGGCACTGAGGGGACTGCTGAACAAACAGTGTCCTCATCTCTGACATCCCATTGGTCTTGATTTGTGTTTGGGGTCTGCTAGTCTCAACTGCACACTGCCCACAGCCTGTTCACTGAGCATCTCATTCATATTGTACCATATTGCACACAAAACGGAAAGCACTTTCTCGATTCAGCAAGCTCTAATCTGATTGGCTGGCTTTTTTGCAACTTTAGGCTTTTTAATCAGTCCGTCTGGAAACCAAGTTGTGTTTAAAAGGTACCGGTTTATACAAAGAGCATTTTTGAGGAAGAACTAATTACTGACTTTATTATTAAGTTTGACTCAAATCTTAAAATAAATAAATAAATAAATTAGGCACTTAGTAGAACTGCATATTCTGCTATGTTTTTAGTGAGTGATGTTTGTGAAATAATCAGTGGCCTATTTATTACTGTTGGACAGACATAAATTCTGATCACACAAGTCTACACACATTTTATGCTGTTTTTTTCGGTGTTTTCTGTATAAACGTTTCTGAGATTGCAACAGCATTATTTGATTCGATTATGATATATTTCAGATAAATCAGCCCCAAAATGGCACCTGTAAACAAAATAAACTCTTGTCAGACCTTTCTCATGTCAGTCAGACTGTTATTGGCAAGAATAAACTGAAATGTGGACCAGATTTAGTCAAAAGTCTGTTATAAGGCCTGAAACATACTTAAGGCAAATATGCAAATGAAACTGTGAGCATCTGGCCAACACGTTGCCATCGCGTGGTCCGGCTGAACATGCATAATGTGGCGGTAACAAACCTCAGTCCAGTAAAATTAGGGGGCGAAAGAGTTTCCTTCAAAAGTCTGTGCCAACAAACTGTTAACTTATTAATCAGGGGAGTTGCTATAAATATATTGACTTTAACTTACTTGCTCAGCAATACTGTCTTCAGACGGTTGTTCCCGCCATGACAGTAGTTTACTTGAATAAAAAAACTCACTGTGAAGCAGACAGTTCACACTAATATCCTCTATAGTGCCCCTTGTGGCAATGTTGTGTTATGAATTGCGGTCTGAAACAATTTGGAATGCAGAAAGGTACAAAATCGAGCTCGCGTAACTATAAGTGCCTGTGTACATGTAGAGTTTGTTTCGGCCATAAAGCTCTGTTATCGGACAGTCATGCAATGATCAAGATGAAAACCAGATGTATGTTTTCTTTTGAATTTGGTATTTATGTTGTCTGATTACACAAGGTCACACAGACCTGCTTCATAAACATTAAATTACTCCAGGGATGAGAATGTGATTGAAATTCAGCTTGAATCGTGTTCATATGTCGGATTGTTCATCTCATTCACAGGAAAGGTTGTTATCTCATTCATATGCAGGATATTAATCTTTAATGCACTCTCTTGCTTAGGTGTAAAGACACCATGTATGTAGACACACATACACATGCAAGGCATGGGAAAATTGAATTTGTCAGTAGACATAAGCATTCAAGGTCCCTGGTATTATTTGTACAGATGAATCTTACAAAATCTGAGAGACTGGAAATGATGGCGAGCATTTGGAGATTGAAAAAGTTATATTTTTTATCAATAAATAATCAAGGAGGACTTTATTTACAAATCACAGCTAATTAACTGATTTTTAAAGAGGGAATAGAAAATAAACAAAAGCACTGTGTATAGATGGATGGATGGACAGACAGACAGACATGGAGAGATTGATTCTTCTTTTGGCTCCATGTGTCTGGTCTTTGTAGTTGCACGTTTGCTATGGTGATTTTTTTGCAGTGTGTTATTGTACCATTCCTGTGTTCCTCATCCTCCCAATAATGACTGAGTGCTGCATTTCTGCCACTGTAATGGCTTTAACATGGATTTTTTCATCTGATTCGTGGACTTCAATCTGTCCAATAGCATTTGGAGAAAACTCAACAGCGATCCATCTCCTGTAACCCTTCAGTCTAAGTTTTACTAATGAAGGTGTCCTGTCTCAACGATGAGCCTGTATATCTTGCCAGCCAACATGATGTTATTAGTATTCTAAGATATTTGTAGGTAAAGTGTGGTTCTAGGAAACATTCAGTCTTCTTTGTACAATTGGATGGATAATGAAATACATAATCCATGCATTAACAGCATCTAAAATGTTAACCTTTTAAGAATTTGTAATAAATTAGATTAAGATTTGATGAAACGGTATACTGTAAGTTTCTTTCTGTTCTGCATAAATTCTTACGATTTCGCCATATTGTACAAATGAATACGTCTTGTCTTGAGACCGGGTAGGTATAGACACTGACATGTACAATATCAACATATTACCAACATCTGAAATGATGAAATAGGAAAAAAAATAAACTAACCAACAAAGGATTTTATGATGTCCTTTCCTAAGTGTAACCCCTAACCCCAAGGACAGATTAAGAACTGAGAGGCCCATGGGCTGGTACACCATGGAGGCCCCCCATGATGTGTCACGTGACAATGTTCACTTTTATGCGCTACAGGACGCTTGCCAGATTTGGTTGGATTTTTCAAATTGATGGAAGAAAAGTTTGGAGCAATGTCTTACATGGCCAGTTATACATACTTTTTAATTACGAACCGATCCAAAATCATGTGTTATTAATAGGGATGTGCATGGTATTCAAATACCAAAATCACTATTCGGTTATTCTGCACGTTTAGAGGTCTTCAACCTGATCTGGGTCTGAAGGTACCCAACAAACCTACAGGTTTTGGGCCAGGTTCAGGTCAGCTTTTCAAATAGGCTATAGGGCACGTAACGGACTGTTCACACGTGTTTCGAGGCCATGTAAACACGAACTGGACGGACGTCTTTGATCATTGTGCCACAACTCACTGTAAAGTTTAAAAGAACTTTAATATTTATAAACGCATCTCAAGACACATGCGTTCTGTTTTACAAATTGTTGTGCATGACGGTCGCTTTTTTTTAGACACTGTTAACTTAAAAATAATTTCAATATTTATTAACGCATCTCGAGGCACCTGCATTCTGTTTCACCATTTGTTGCGCTGCATCAAGCTTTTTCAGCGCTGGTGTCACAAATCTACATTCTGATGATATTCAGGTTTCAAAGTGGACTTAATGTGACTGTTACACATGATTCCAGATTGTTTTTCACCTGGCAAAGTTTCAGCACCTGATAAATGGTGAGCCAATGTTTTTTCCCCTTTTGCTCTGGTGTGCAGATAATAATCACACAAGTTAAATGCTGAATCATTTAAAAATCAAAGCACCCCAAGGAAGTCCTATGAGTATGAGTGGTATGGACAATTTTTATCAACCTGGTCTCATAGTAAAAACGTGACTCTATATGCATTTTTGCAAAACTTGTTAAACGTGTCTCCAGGTATAATTCCCTGCAATTTCCAGGTGAAATGAACACTAGAGGCGCTACAACAACTGTGTGTTTTATTCACTTTCACTCAAATCATGGCTGATAATGACTTTATAAATACTTATTTTTCTCTCTATTACTCAGACCCTGCTATTTTATGATATAGACACACTTTTACTCTAACATTAGAGTAGCTCACCTGATAGAGAGTCAGAGGACTGCGGATCAAGTCCAGCCATGAACTCAAACTACGACAGAGTCATAGAAGCATCACAAAATGATGTAGTTGCTTCAGAAAATGTGATTTTTCATTTAGCTTCTGCATTTTAAAACACTATTTGTTAAGTTTAGGCATTGACTAAGGATGTTTTTTTGTTGTTGTTTTTTTTACATCTCATTTATATTTTAAAACACTAATGGTTAGGTTTAGGTGTTGATTTGGTAAGGATGTCTTTTTTAACTTTTCATTTAATTTTGAAACACTAATGGTTAGGTTTAGGCGTTGATTTGGTAAGGATGTCTTTTTAAAATTTTCATAAAACACTAATGGTTAGGTTTAGGCATCGATTAGGTAAGGATACCTTTTTTAACGTCTCATACAGTATATATTTTAAAACACTAATGGTTAAGTTTAGGCGTTGATTTGGTAAGGATGTATTTTTTAAACATCTCATTTATATTTTAAAACACTACTGGTTAGGCCATTATGGTTTTTTGACCTAGTGACATTATTTTCATGACATTTAGGCACATTTTACCCCCCCCCCCCCCCCATATATAAAAAAAAAGAAAAAGAAAAAAATATGGTCATTATGACACTCATAACTGTAAGATAAAAAAAAAAAAAAAAAAAAAAAAAAACAAGATTACTTAAATTGTAAAGTATTTATACATTATAGTAATACTCCTTTGGTACTGCCTTTCCTTTTTGCTGATTTTAATTAAATAAAAATCAGTGTATGACAGATTTTTTTATTTTTATTTTTATTTTAATACAGTAAAAAACTGTTACAGTAATGAGAATGATCATTAAAAACAATGGGAACAGTAAATTAAAACATCTGGTCGCATAACATTTATAAGAATCTGTCTGTAAATTGTGCTTGTGTCCTGAAAATAATGTCACAATGCAAAGTATCTTAATGGTTCTAAATGTAGGCTTCAGTTTCTTTATGCAAAATATACTTTCATACGTTTTTGTATTGATTTGGGGTCGAATACGACCAGGACATTTTCTTGACAGGTTTCATGGGAATCATTCTTCTATTTTCATTAAACAATGCATCAGTTTTATAAAAATGAATGAGGTTTAAGGCGCAGAGTTCTGTATGGCATACACTGGCACATTTGAGTCAAACATACGTGTGAACGAACATGGCACTGAGCCGACACACAGAGATCTGCTCTGTAGCTCACTTTAGCATATTCACACATAGAGAGAGACTGAACTGAAGGACCCTGCGGGCAATATTGTGAGGGACATACGGAAGCAGCCCACCGACAGGATGGCCTGCACACGCCTGGGGAGAGAGCAGCACTCCACCTGGGGGAAACACATGCTACTGACAGATACACCAGAGCTAACATGCAGATTTAAGCCCTAGTTCATTCACAGCCTTCATATTGAAGCATTAAATTAAGTCAAATAAATACAGTGCGGTCCAAAGGTCTGAAAAAACACATGAATATGCTTCTATTTTGCATTTCAAAATTTGCTTATATGTCTTTGTGTTACATATTTTGAAATCTTAAAACCTTCCTTTTTTTTCCAGGTTTCAATAAGATTTTGAATCCCAGATATTCCATGTGGTCTCAGACTTTTGGACCCCATTTCATTTTGGACAGGCTATTGAACTGCTATTAAATTTTGAAGAAAAGACTTAAGACAATTTATATTGATTGAGCCAGTGTAGCTGAAGGTCAAACTATGTGGCCGACTGTGCACTTTAATCAGTACCCATCCTCATTAGGAGAATCTTTCACAGACAGGTGTAAATAAAGTTTGGGAGGAACAATTTATGAATCATGTCCCATTTAGAATTTTCTTCAAATCATCAGCAATGTATTTTTAATCAAGCAATAACCCATGTAAGGCTGTGTGTTTACCATGTGAGTGTACCATTGTTAAGGAACGTTAAGGGATGTGATTTTACTATGGAAAAAAGATGCATAGTAAATGGTGACTGAGGCTAACATTCTCTTAACATCTCCTTATGTATTCCACAGAAGAAATAAAATCACATGTGTTTGGAACAACATAAGGATGAGTAAATAATGACAGAATTTTAACAATAGTAAACAATCCAAGTAACAGTTCATTAGCCTTAATGCAGTCTGTTTGAACACAATTCATCAGATTTTAGATCCAGAACTATCTGTCTCATAATCTAAGTTTAATAAGACACTGTCACAGTATTTCCGGTATCAGATAATTCTGTACATTTCTATGCTAAAGGGAGAGCCTGCGGTTGGTTTCTGTTATAAACCATGGATTAGTGTCATGCGCAAAGGCTGAGTATTAGAACCACAATCAATACTTATGTTTCCACGGCTGGTACTAAATGGCTGGAGGGGAAAACTCTTGGAAAAACTCAGACAAGAGATAAATATATAATAAAACAAGGATGCTGTTGGTTTTCTGGTGCTGTCTAACCCTTCAGATATAGCTGGAACACAGGATGCTCGAGGTGTTCAAAGACAAACCCAGTACATTGAAGTTCTTTGTTGGCTGTAGGAAGTAAACAGCAGACTCACAGTAATATATCTAGTCTTAAATATCTAGTCTTAGAGCCAGAAATCAGAGAAGTCAGCCACTATGTAAAACAAGGCTGCAGGATTATGCAGATATGTCATATAAAGTGTGTTTTGTTTGATCTGTTCATTATTTTTGGGTGTTATTTTGAATGACTTCATATTAACATCTCAAGGTAACACTTTACAATAAGGTTCAATACATGCACACACAAAAGCGCACACACACACACACACACACACACACACACACACACACACACACACACACACACAACCTTGTTACTCCAATTCTGAAAAGTAGCGCATCCTCCATTACTAGTTCTAAAGTGATGTTTTGGAACTAGCAACGAAGGCTTGGGCTGTACCTGTAACACTGTGTGTCTTGAGTCTTTAATTTTGCAAGGACTTTTATTTTGAAGTATATGCTGTGGTCTTGTTTTTTTTTTTTTTTCATTGAGTTCCCCTTGATTGCTCCCAGGTGTGGTCTGTTTACCATGTTACTCTTGGTGTATTTAAAGCCCTTGTGTTCTGCCTGTCTTTCTCTAGCATTGTTTGAGTTTGATGTTTCGGTGAGTTCTTGTTTGTTTTTGCTCTTCTTAGTTTCAGTCATTGTAAATAAAGTTTTGCACTTGGGTTCCACATCTACAACTTGCCAAACCATTTTTACAGTACCAAAGCTAGACGCTGAATCTGTGGCGGAAGAAAGTAGTTCCACTCACGAGCATTTTATGGCTGAAAACCAGAAATTGTCTGATATAAAACATCGAACGATTGTTAAGGTGTGGTAACCAGGGCTGTAACCATATTATAATTTGAGGGGGACAAGTCTGAACATAATGGTTTAAAAAAAATTTTTTTTTAGCATGCTCAGTAGTCTAACACGCTCGTCAGTATCATATGAATTAGGCGGGACTCAAGTTTAAGATGATAAACGGGAACCTTGTGGATTATTCCAGCGCCGCGCATAGGCAAGCAGTTCAAGTTAAGAGTGTTTGTGTCATATGAGATGTAAGTATCTAACTAAACATGCAATATTTGATCACTGTTTTATGATTGAAATGTTGTACAGACCAACAGTTATTTCCAGTGGTGCAACCTATTCACCATTTGGCAAAATTCGTCATTTTGAATAAAAAAAATGTTATGTTATGTATAGTACATGATTCGAATGTCATTGATAATTTTGAATGTGAAAACATTAATGGAGCCGTTTTCAGCATATCAGGCTTAAGACAAAGAGCGAATGTGTGTATATTGTAAAGGAACTGAATGAATGTGGTAATCTGGCAGGCTTTTGAAATAGCTTTTTAGAAAATTATCTTGACATTATTTAAGATAACTAGCTATAAAAAAAAAAAACACAAAGTATTTTCACCCTCAGATAAAAACTTGAACATGGTAGACTTGTGACTTCTATTGTGCTTTAAGGTTTTGCCAAGGACAGTGTCATTATATTATTAATGCAAATATTAGGTAATAATTTAAAATCAATTTAAGATTTTCTAAATAATTTATTTGTCTTTAATTAATTCTGAATTTTGTACAGCATCTCCTGAGAGTCTTATTTTAAAAGAACCCATTTTATTTTGAGTAAGTCCTTGTCAGGTCTGTGCTCAAAAAATAAGCCACCAGTTAAAGTAGTTCACCTAAAAATGGAAAATGTACTTTTACTCACTCATTTACTCACCCACATGTTGTTCAAAACCCATATGCCGGGGTTTTTCTTGGAACATAAAAATAGATATTTTAAGCAGCTCTATTCCATAGAATAACAGTTTATAGTGAGCAGGAGCTATCGAGCTTCAAAAAGGACAAATACTAAAAAGCACTACTAAAAGGTTCAGTATAAAGACATCAGTTGTCCATATGACTTGTGCATTATATTCCAAGCTTTCTGGGGCCATACAACAGCTGTGTAGTATGGACTACTTTTATGGTATTTTTATGATTTTTTATTTAATTTTTTTCTCTTTGGACCTTGACAGCAGTGGTCAATATGAACTTTTTTTTTTTTATTGATTTTTTTATTGATTTTTTTTATGGAAAAGAGCAGCGTTAGGATTCTTGAAGAAAATATTGTGTTAAGATTCTACTGGGAGGAAAAAAACAAGGAGGGACAACTTGAGGGCAGTAATTAATTTAGTGTATTTTCTTTTTGCTAGCCAGCTGACACAGTCATGTCATTTTACAGATACATCAATGATGAAAAGAAATTCAAATTATATTCTTTTTTTTTTTTTTTTTGCTTATCAAAGAAAAGACAAGACAACTGAAACTACATACATAAATAAAAAATACATGTATATTTTAAAACCAATAATTATAAAATGTTGGTCCTTTATCGCATTTCAAGCCTTTCTTCAGAAAAGTATTACTTTCAGCACCTTTCCTATACTAAATGTCCAAAGAGGACCATTATATTTGTGACCTCAACACCTGTGAGTTCAAGACATGGTTACGGCCTTGGTGGTAACCGTGGTATAATCAGAATAATTGGCGACGGACCGTTGAATTGTTGATAAATTATTAAAAAACTTGCATTACCACCTTGCATTATTTTTTCAATAATTCAACAGTCTGTCGTCAATTATTCCTTATATATAAAATCTACCTATCTCAAACAGCAAAGCTATTTTTTAAAGCTATTATTTAAAGCTGAAGTGTGTAATTTATATGCCACTGAAAAGAATTTCAAAAATAAACATTGTTTTCAAGCAGTTTTCCTTATAAATAGATAGTCCTGCCCCCTACCTCATGCCATTGGTTGAATTATGTTTTTGTGTCGGGCTGGACGGGCAGCTCTAAACAAACATGAATTTTTGTAGTGCCACAGAAACACGGTGTTTACAGTTTTCAAGAAAATTTACATTTGAATGGCTAGCTTATTGTTGTCTGCATATCAAGATGGGATAGGAGGTATTTTAACACTGGAAAAGTAACACACTTCAGCTTTAAAGGTTTTTAGATTTGATACAGCTGTCTGTGTGGATGCAGCATCAGTTGTTGTCAGTGTGCTATTGTAAACGAGCATTGAAAAGTCTAAGAGTGCACAACATTATAGACAGAGTGCCATTGAATATACCTTTAACTGCTGTAAAATTAACGACTGAGCTATTCTGAAATTTCTACATATGGACTGTCCTGTTGTTGGCCTTTAAAATAGAGCATTGTGGGAAGGCACCATGTAAGAAAATGGATAATTACACTTCTCTGTGGTTGCCATGGTTTTGATCTCTGTTCATTCATTGTGTCAGTTTCGAAACCCTTAAGAGTGTGAAAATTTGCTAGATGATGCTTCCAATAACTCTATTACAGTATAAAAGCCATAAAACAGCTATACCTGGAATGAGGCAACCGATCTTTTCTTAGAATCAGGGTGAACAACAGAAGCTCTGATGTAAATGTACATCTGAAAATTTCTGATCAAAGTGAAATTTGCCCTCCAGCTGTAGATATTCCCTAAACACAACTGTTGTTGTTAAGGCTTTTATGCTGAATTATTTTCTGTTATAGTTCTCTTGGCCAACTTAGTGAAAAGGAACCGAATTAAATAAAAACAAAATCCCCAGGATTAAGAACAATCCCGCCTCTAAACACACTCCTCATAAGACTGAGCCAGCCTGAAACTATGCACAAATGGAGTTGTTACTACAGGGTGTAAATTTTTAAAAGAATAATTAATGAAATTAAGCTTCAGTAATAATTTGATCAAAACATACATGCAATGAAACTACTGTTGTGTTATCACAGTGTATTAAAATGTTACAGGAATGTAATAACCATTGTTCTGCGTGTTGGCTGTTTATGCATAATTATGTGTTCCTTATGTTTATTCTTGTCTTCTTGGTCATGTCTCAGAGGGGAATAGTGACATGAGTCAGCTTCAGGGAGAGAACAAAGCCAGCATTTCAAATGTGGTCTTATAAACTTCCATTTATAATTAATCAGGATGTGAAACAAGAACTTTTATCTCCCAGAGAGCAAAATAAGGAATGAACAAGAATTTTGGGATGTGTTTGTGGATCTCTGCTCTGTCTCTCTTAAGGAATATCTCAAATTCACATGGAATATCACAAATGCACATTCTTCCAGCCAAAAGAGAGCGAGAGAGAACAGACAAAGCTTGGCAGAGCATGAAACGTGTTTCTAACATTTCTAAACCTAGATTCTGTGCAGCAGCACATGCCTGACACTCCTGTGGTAAGGGATTGTAAAGTTTTCTGCTTATTCCCTCATCTAAAGTAGCACCGCAACAATATACACACACACACACACACACACACACACACACACACACACACACACACACACACACACACACACACAGGTGGCCAAAAGATTGGAATAATGTAAAGATTTTGCTGTTTCAGAAGGAAATTGGTATTTTAATTCACCAAAGTGGCATTCAACTGATCACAAAGTATAGTCAGGACATTACTGATGTAAAAAACAGCACCATCACTGTTTGAAAAAAGTCATTTTTGATCAAATCTAGGCCCCATTTCCAGCAGCCATCACTCCAACACCTTATCCTTGAGTAATCATGCTAAATTGCTAATTTGATACTAGAAAATCACTTGCCATTATGTCAAACACAGCTGAAAGCTATTTGGTTCATTAAATGAAGCTTAATATTGTCTTTGTGTTTGTTTTTGAGTTGCCACAGTATGCAATGGACTGGCAGGTCTTAAGGTCAAAATTAAGTCAAAAATGGCAAAAAAGAAACAGCTTTCTCTAGAAACTCATCAGTCAATCATTGTTTTGAGGAATGAAAGCTATACAATGCTTGAAATTGCCAAAAAAAAGATTTCATACAAAAGTGTACACTACAGTCTTCAAAGACAAAGGACAACTGGCACTAACAAGGACAGAAAGAGATGTGGAAGGCCAAATGTACAACTAAACAAGAGGATAAGTACATCAGAGTCTCTAGTTTGAGAAATAGACACCTCACATGTCCTCAGCTGACAGCTTCATTGAATTCTACCCGCTCAACACCAGTTTCATGTACAACAGTAAAGAGAAAACTCAGGGGTGCAGGCCTTATGGGAAGAACTGCAAAGAAAAAGCCACTTTTGAAACAGAAAAACAAAAAGAAAATGTTAGAGTGGACAAAGAAACACAGACATTGGACAACAGATAATTGGAAAAGAGTGTTATGGATCTTAACCCCATTGAGCTTTTGTGGGATCAGCTAGACTGTAAGGTGCGTGAGAAGTGCCCAACAAGACAGCCACATCTATGGCAAGTGCTACAGGAAATGTGGGGTGAAATGCCACCTGAGTATCTGGACAAACTGACAGCTAGAATGCCAAGGATCTGCAAAGCTGTCATTGCTGCACGTGGAGGATTTTTTGATGAGAACTCTTTGAAGTAATTTAAGTGTAATTTTCTGACATTTTTTTATTTTATTTTTTTATTGTAATAGTAATTTTCACGTTATTAATGTCCTGACTATACACTGTGATCAGTTGAATGCCACTTTGGTGAATAAAAGTACCAATTTCTTTCCTTAAGAGCAAAATCTGTACATTATTCCAAACTTTTGGCCGCCAGTATATATGCAATTAATTTAAAATATATAACGTGTTAATATTTTCTTAATCACGATTAAGGCATGTATTGATTTGATATTAGATTCTGACATTTTATTCAGCTCTGTGTGAGTTCTGAACACTTGTTAGAGGGCGAACCCCTTGCGATGTGTCCAACGGGGACATCACACTCAGTCACACACTACAACATTTAACATTGAATCCATGCTGGAGAAAGGACCTCTTATAAAACAAATGCTGATGGGACTTGTGACAAAAGTTCTTTGCGTCTTTTGTAAGTCAGCATTTTACCAAATGGAGGGTCTATTGACGCTCCTCTCAAATTGAACATAATTTCAACTTTGTACCCGTTGCTGCAGAGCGGAAAATTTTTCAGAATCTCTGGCTCATGCCCAGCAGCCTCAGTTGAAATCACAGCAGGTCTCAGCATGCTAATAAAAGATGTCAGTTCAGTAAGATGAGACCGAGTGTGGATTTAATTGGCAATCAGGAATTTATTTTCCCCTCCGAGTTGTGATTTGCTCATCATCTTATAATAATGGAAGAAATAGCTTTCAGAAATACTGACCTTTATGTGGCCTTTAGAGTGATGAAATATTTTCGATTCCTTACTCTATTGTGGCTGTAAATGCACAGATGGAGTCTCACGTGTGAGAAGGCATGATGTTCTGTCTGGCTTTCTATTTCTATCTTACGCACCCACATACACATATGTCCTGTTGAGTGATTAATTAACATAGACCAAAGTTAACACTCATTAAGTGCCAAACATGACGCAAGTATAAAATAGTTTTTATCCTGTAAATAAAACTGAGTTACAAGCAACTGGTAACTTTATTTGCACTGCAATATGTATTAGAAATGTTATATGATTTAAAGAGTCACTCGCTCTCTCCAGGTATATTAGAAATCCTTGGAAGGAAACAGCTCAATACAAATATTTTTTTTAATGAAAAAAAAAAAGACAAAATACAGTTACATGGCTGTTAAGAAAATAAAAAATATGCCTGCACATTTTTTTTTCAATTTACCTGCCATTGGCACGTGTGGCAAAAATGTAATTTAGGATCCTGCTTATCACATACTGTAATTTCATACAGCACTTAATCAAAACACAAAATTCCTAGAGTGCTAATGAGGTCAAGACCTACTCAGGCTTTGCATCTTTTAATACACCTTTTCACACACCTCTCTTCAACACTGACTTTCACAACAATTCAGTCAATGGCTGGTTTAAAAAAAAAAAAGAGAATTCAAGACTTTTTGTCCTGGACATAATGCCAAAAATTGTTGGAGCCCACTGCATTGTAAAGATATTGGTGTGTATGAATGTATGTGTTTGACTGTGAGTGTATACCTGTGTATTTTCTCACTGCTTATCAGTACGAAGTGCTGGGTAACATTAATATGTAACATCCAGCTGGGCTCTCTCTGATGCCGTTGTGACTCCTGAAGGAGAGTGAGCTGCATGTTATCGCAGCCGAGCAGAGTGATGGTATCTGCAACGTTTGACTAGTTTCCATTAGGCTATTGCCAGGTCAGGAGGGGGTGGGGGTGTAGAGCAGACCTGCGGTAATGAAGGAATTCGCCTTCGTTGTTCGGCCAGAGGTGTATATCAGCATTTACACATTAGTCCACATGCTGGGCCTGCACTACGAGCAGATTAGGAACGAGACCAGGATCGTACATCAGAGTCAGTGTGTCAATGACAGAACCGGGAGATAGAACCAAGAACAATCACTGCAAAGAGGCTTTCAGAGCAGGAGACATTTTGCATAGAAATGAGACTACTCTATTTCGTCAAGACAACACACTAAAAAAGAAGAAAATGCAGTTTAATATGTGTACAAATGATCTATATAAATTACATATTACTCATTTGCGATTCAATATTTTAGTGAATAGAATTGAAAAATGCCACACATCACAATTACGCTGTTCCTTCAAGTAACGCAATCCACTTTTTCTACGTAAATCTGTCCATAGAAGTCAGTGGACACACGGCCCATAAAACCCCATTGAATCTGTGCTTTAAAGGAATAGTTCGCCCAAAAATTTAAATTCTCTCATCATTTACTCAACCTCATGCCATCCCAGATGTGTATGACTTTCTTTCTTCTGTAGAACAAAAAATGTATAAGATGTTTAGATAATATTTCAGCTCTGTTGGTCCATACATTGCAAGGGAATGGGTGCCAAAATTTTGAAGCTCCAAAAAATACATGAAGGCAGCATACATGTAATCCATAAGACTCCAGTGGTCTACAAAAGCAACATGATAGGTGTGGGTGAGAAACAGATCAATGCGTTACTCAAATCTCCTGTCTGGAACATTTTCTTTTTGCATTCAATTACAACAGCTATGGTCAAAAACATTTACAAAACAGGCACTGTTTGCAGACATCACTTGACGCGAGTGCCGTATACTGGTAATACAATGATATATAATTAATAATTTATGCCGACATCACTCAGGGAAAGATAGCTCGCACAGTGCCGCAGGTGAGGCCGAAACTGCACACATTCCCTTCCATTTTTAAGTAGATGCTCAGTGCTAATTCAAACATGAAACAATAACTAAAGCGCTTGGGGTGCTCATTGCCAAGGTTATTTTGCCTTTTTCCGGTAATAAGGATGTGGGATTTTCACGTATGATTAAAACACTCGAGCCGCCTTACGACATCCCTTCTCGTATCCATTTTAATAGCAAGGTTGTTCCTTCAATGGTGATGTACAGCTTCTGAGTGTTGAATACAGTATGTGTTTTTTTGTTTTTTTTATCCCCTTTTCTCCCAATTTGGAATGACCAATTCCCACTACTTAGTAGGTCATCAGGGTGGTGCGGTTACTCACCTCAATCCGGGTGGTGGAGGACAAGTCTCAGTTGCCTCCACTTCTGAGACCGTCCAGCCATGCATCTTATCACGTGGCTCGTTGTGCATGACACCGCGGAGACTCTGCATGTGGAGGCTCATGCTACGCTACCACATGCCCCATTGAGAGCGAGAACCCCTAATCGCGACCACGAGGAGGTTACTCCATGTGACTCTACCCTCCCTAGCAACCGGGCCAATTTGGTTGCTTAGGAGATCTAGCTGGAGTCACTCAGCACACCCTGGATTCGAACTCGCGACTCCAGGGGTGGTAGTCAGCATCAATACTCGCTGAGCTACCCAGGCCCCTGAATACAGTATGTGTTGAGTTGAGTTTGAAATGCACTTTATGTTGATACATGTAGCGTAATGATGCAGGTAGTAAGTTAAAATATTGATTTAAAAATAAGAGAAAAGTTTTTTTTTTTTTTGGGGGGGGGGGGGGGGGGGGGGTCCTTAACAAAAATTAACCATAGTTTTACTATAGTAATAATGTAGTAACCATGATTGTAATAACCATGACTGCTGTCACCATGGTCTTCTTAGCAGAAATCATGGTTTTGATACAATCAACCTTGGTTTTACAACAGTAGCCTAATACTGTAGTTTCCATATAGTAACCATGACAGTAACCATGTTGATTTTGTGGTTACTATGATTTTACTTCATATACCATGATCAAACTTTGGTTACTGTAGTAAAACCATGATTATTATTAAAGGCAAACCTGTTAAGTGTTTACCACATAGTGTATTCTTACTTTGGATTTGGCAGTAATATTTTTTTCTGAACATTGCAAATACTGAACTGTACCGAAACCATGACCCTAAAACCATGATACAAACCGAACTGTGCTATTTGAACCGTTACATCCCTACAACACGTGTATAAAACAAAAGACCACAGCTCAGATGGTGTGAAGTTTAATATAATTTAACTTTTGTTACACATCAATGCATCAATATTAGTTCTAAAACAATGGACAAATCAGAAGAGCCTGGGGGCGGGAAAAAGAAAAGCCAAAGTTAATATACTTTGATGCAAGGTTAAAACACATTTTATTTTCTTGCAATAAGGTGCATGAATCATGCACAATAAAACCAGGAACATGCATTAAGGATGTAAGAGGGTCAATTTTGATTTCAGGTTGACTAACTTTTAATTAAAAAACCCTCGTTTAGCAGAAATCCTGGCCTGTGGAGCACTAGCACTTGTTTATAGCCTGGCCTCCAGCAAAATCATATCTCAGCCAGCCCTCTGTGGCCATTCCTAATGAGGCTCCCCTGGCTGTATTTTGCATTATGTATAAAATGTTTTCCATTGCAAACAGAAAACAGTGTTTTTAAAGCAGGTCAATGGGATAATGAGGATGGAGAGAAGGATAAGTAATGTGTTAGGCCTCCTGTTTTAATACAGCTGGTCTCATGAGGTTACAGATATGTGAGTTTTAAAACAGAATTTTACAACCATTTTACAATTTGATTCAACTGGCTGTTCACACACACACACACACACATACACACACACACACACACACACACACACACACCTGTACACACAAACACACAATTTAACACACATTTAAAATAAAAAAGTCTCTCTAGAATGAAAACCTGCCCTCCCCATAATACATCCTGATACTGACTAGCAAGTAGTTTATCATGGTTCACGGTTGTGATGTAAACTAAAGTGCAACTCTCTGTTTCAATAGGAAATATGTCAATACAAAAAAAAACAAAAAAGCAAAACAAAGAAAATGCTCTTTAAAGCAATAACCATTAATGGAAGTGCTGTTTCTGTGCTGAGAATTAACTAATTTAATTATGTTCCCTGTTGAATTCCTGGGTCCACTGCAGTTTCATTCAAGTGTTTTTACAGTAAACCCCCCCCCCCCCCCCCCCCCAAAAAAAAAAGCAATGACACTATTACACCACAACAACGACATGGAGCGCAAGCAACACATGTCTTTCCCACAAACTGAAAACACAGAAAAACAATTTGCATGTCCGAGAATCACAAGCAGAATCAAAAGCGCTCTGGATCCGCCTCTGGCAATGCAGGCCCCTGTCAGTGTCTGTCAGTCCAGAACTGAACAAAAAGCAGTTTGTTGAGCACGGGACAGCTTTAGTAAAACGAAAGAGACTCACCGAGCGGCTGTCCTGCGATAATCCTGGCGTTCTCGCCTGCTACGGCCGCTCGTGCATTCCGTTCGCTAATGTATTGGACGAAGGCGTAACCCTTGTGCACCGAGCAGCCCACGATCTTGCCGTACTTGGCAAAGATGACCTCGATGTCGGCCTTTTTCACAATGCCGGTGTTGAGGTTGCCGATAAAGACCCGTGAGTTGAGGGAGCGTGGGTCGTTCTTGTTTGTGACATTGCTGGTTTGAGTCTTCCCCGTCATTCTTCTCCTGCGGAACAGAGACATGAGCGAGGACGAAATCAACCACACAGACCACATTTACCTTCTTAAACATCCATTAGATGCTCTCAGAGACAAAATATAAATAGGTTAGTGAATATCTGGTTGTTGATAACACACAGCAGTTAGTACCTGCTTCAGAGCAGAAATAATCATTTATGGTAATAATTACATTAATGTCCAGTGATTTGCTGTGAGCAAGAGCAATCTTTGCATTGTGACATGTGAATTGAGGCTTGCATTTATCGAATTTGAGCTATAATACCAAATATATCCGACAATATTAAAAGTATTACTGATTTCGATGTTAAAATACTTTCTGTTATTCCAGCTGAACATGCAGAGACAACTATGTAAGGGATAATATACAGTCAGTTCGTCACTATCCGCTATGCGTCAGGGTCTTGTTTCACCCTGCCAGGGTTTATTTTGCGATAATGACCGTCTGACTGAACATTATACTGCTTATTACCGGATACTTACCAAATAAATAAAAAAATGGACATGACATTTTTATTTTTATTTTAATTAAACTTGTTTATGTAAGAAGAGATAGCTGTGTGAAACAAGAAACATGAAACTACCACAGTGTAGAAAATTGTGTGTCAGTTATGCAATTTAGATGTCATTATAAAAAAAAATATATACAGTATATTTGACAGCAGAATGCAGCAACTTCCCAATCAGAATTAAGTATTCCAGAGAGCCATGTAATAAAAGTCATTTATAGGATCTTTCAATATTACTGTTTGTTTGAGAGGCCCAACATGTCGACTTCTTACAACCTGATTGGGTTTACCATGGAAGACAGTGGAAATAGTATACAACCTGTTTGAAAAACAATCAGTATTTTTTGCCACATATATTACACACTTCAATGTTGAGCAACTCATTACAGTGTTATAACAGATGATCATAATGCTATTATGACTGAAGTCAAAATAATTCAATAAAATTCAAATTTTATGTTCCTGGTCGTATTGTGATCTAATTAAGCTGTGCATGTCTGCTAAATAAACAAAAAAAATAAAAAATAAATCTGTAATCTTAAACAAAAATAACTTTATACGTTATTTTACATAATAACTTGCTCTTCTTCTTCCTTGCTCTTCCTTTCCCACCGATGAAAAACCGACCACTGTAGAAAGGTGCCTGGGTTTGTTCCCGGCAGGCAGCAGATGCCCTAACCCCACCCCTACCCCTACTCCTAACCATGGGTGAGTTTCCCAAAAGCATCATTAGCCAACTATGGTCACAAGTTCCATCGTTACCAACATAGTTCAACGATTTGGTGTTTCCCGAAACCGTAGTTCCAACGAACATTCACAAACAGAATTGTACAATGATGTGGTTACAACTACAGCTCTTTACCTGTTGTTAGAAGCATAGTTCCTTGTAAGTTTGCTGTGTGGACATCATTTGACATCGCTGAGGCTTCTATCTCTTTCATTCTATATATATATTTCATTCTATCAAGACTCTGACCACGTTTAGATGTATTTAAGAAATACATTATTCCAGGGTTTTGCAGAAAGCTGCATTCTGAAATGTTACGCAAATGCGAGTGCAACCGTTTTAAGGGATTAAAGGTTGTTAAGAGAAAGTGCTTTATCACACACAACTTTTATGTGTATATGTTAACGCGTAAGTGGCATTTATACGTTTTTGAAGAATGCAAGTGTGCCCACTATTGCAACGTACCTATCTGTTGCAGTACACCGTGCTTGCCGTTTTCGTGTCTTCAGCAGCTTTCTCACATTAAACGTCTTTCTGGTGTACGTGTAAATGAGCTTTTATAATTTAACATTTGTGGTAGTTATTGCTCCACCCCCTGAGCAACGTCATTAACGACAGCTCAACCAATGTGATTTGAACGATGGATGTGCGACCTAGTTACTACGGTTTCGGGAAACAGTCGCGACTAGCTAGTTAATTTCTACAACAATGCATCTTACTATGGTGGTTACACAGCGAGTTGCGACGTTGTACGGGAAACACACCCCATATGGAGCCTTTAAGGCTGAGTAGCCTACCAGGAACAACACAAGGCACCTTTCTCCCATCGCCTAAATTAACCAGTAGCTATTAAGGAATTTTTTTTGGCAAAGTTGGGTTCAGGCTTGGCTTCATTCTGGGATTCTGGGAGTCCCGCCCCAACATTTTTTTTCCCCTCAATGAATATCTGATTTCACTGATTTCTAATACTGCAGAATTAAAATGGGTTGTGATCATTGATTTAAGATTTTATTGTATGGTTTTGTAGACCGTGTAATAATTAAAGAACAATTATTGAAGAGTAAGCAATGATCACTAAATATTAATTTTTATATTATATATACTATTGCTCCTATTGATTCTTTGAAAAATATTGTATCAGCAGTGGGACTCTAGAACTGTAATCTTTAAAATTATCATCAGAATTATCATGAGAATATGAGTGTTAGTGTCTTTAAGTGAGAGATGGATGTGTTTGAGCAATCCATGTGAAAGTTTGTTGTGTTCTGGTGTAAAAGTGAGAATGTGTTAAAATGCAAGAGGTTTGTTCATATGTGACATAGAGTGAGTAAATGAGGGGCTCAAGTTTATGCAGTCACTGTATTATTCACTGAGCACACAGTCAGTCAGTCAGTCTTCACATCAGAGAACAGTGGCAAGATCTTTTAGAGCTACTGACGAATGCCCTCCCATTGGGTGTCATCCAACTCCCCTCCACGCACAAACACAGACAGTGACTGCTATTGTCTGAGACAGAGATTCATTATGTTCTGTCTCTCACGCTGTCAACGACCTACTCTCACACGACTGCATGAGAATGAACATGTAGCTCCGAAGAGACAGTAGTGAGACTGCGTATGAGTCACGCGCACTGACCAAACACGACTTGTAGAGCTCCCCAAATACATCTTGATATATGTCAAGCAATGCACATTAGGGCTCCACAAATATATGTAACCACTAAATCAACCATGGTCACTACAGCCATGGTTACTACAATATTAGTAAACCCATGGTTAATTTTCATAAGGGTTAAACAAATAGGGTGACAACATTAAATTGAATGTAAATTGATATTTAATTTACACTAATAAACTAGAAAACACCCTATTTTAATTAACTTAATTGAAATATAGTAATAAACAGCAGCAATACAATAAATATTTTACTTCAAAAAAAGAAGGAAAAGTCCCTTATAGCTCAAGTGAATCAGTGAATCATTTATATAAACCGACATATAAGGATATATTTATATAAGGACCAACATACTTAAACTAATCAGAGTTTCCAATGCTAAATATAAGGGAATTGTTGGTAAAACATTATTTTAAAGTGTCCTTGTTACAGTGTAATTACACACGTATGTACTGAGTAAAATTAATTAACATTGATCAACATGTACTTACTATAGGTTTAGGGTTAGGGTTTGGTTTAGGGTTAGTTGCTTGTCATTATGCATAATTTACTGTTATTACTATAGTCATTACATTTAAAATGTATAACAAGGACACTAAAATAAAGTGTTCCCGAATTGCTTATTTTAATGAACTGTCCGAAAGAACCAATTCACTTAAATGATTTGGTTTTCCCAATGCTACATGAGAGTGAGAGGACAGTTTAGGTGAGTGTGTTTGATTACTGCGTTTGCAATACAAAGTAAGAAATGTAGCTTTTCTCACACTACATCAATAGTCGTTGGAAAATATAGCTTGTTACTGGAAAAGCAACACTTTTCTGAAAATGTCTGAGCTACTGTTATGTTACTGAAAAATGTAGTAAAGTTAGTGGTGTTGTTACTTTTAGTTACTGTAACTACTCCCAAACATTGCAGTTCAAACTGTCCGTTTCAATTAATCAGTTGCTTTTCCTTTGATTCTGTGATTTGTTTGTCAATTTGTTCTCGCAACGTAAATATGAGAGCGGTAAGACACAGCAAAATTGCATTAGAGTTAAGGTTTTATTTATTTTCATGAGTCCGTTTAAACTGTCCCTTTAAATGAATCAATTTAGAAATCCTGCCACGTAATAAAAAAATAAAATACTTTATCAATTGTGACTTTTTTCCTCACGATTGTGAGATATAAAAATCGCAATTTCGAGAAACAAACTCGCAATTGCGAGATATAAAGTCACAATTGTATAATATAAACTCGCAATTGCATGATAAAATCTCGCAATTGCAACTTTATTTCTCTCAGTTTCTACTTTGTCATTTGCAATTGCGAGATATAAAACTGCAATTACGTGTTTTTAAATCACACAGTTGCAAGTTTATATCACGCAATTGTGACTTAATATCTCGCAATTGAGAGTTTATTTCTTGAAATTGCAACTTAACATCTCGCAGTCATGAGAAAAAAAGTCATAATTGTGAGATAAAAGTCAAAATCACCTCTTTTATTTTTATTTGTATTACGTGGCGGGATCCTTCTTCCATATAAATCTGATTCAACGATTCATTTGTTTCATTACACAAAAATGTTCACCAAAGTCCTTTGTGGCATTTTTTTTCATACCTGTATTGTTATATTTGTGTTTTTCAATGAAATGTATTAAATAGACCTACAATTCTTTTTAACTACAACTTATTGCATAAAACAATTTGACTCTATCTTGCAACAATGGCAACTTGGTTGAAATTATAGTTCCTCTGATTGAAAAACAAAACACCTGTTTAAACCATTTCAGAGCATATACTGTATATAAATAAATACATCAAACAAATGTAGATTTTTTAGCTATCATCCAGCCCTAATGTACTGTACATGGCTGCAAAATGCCAAGAAACCTTTACATCAAGTCCTCATCAGATCATCCAACGACATGATTATTTTGTGTCTTCAAATTCCTGTAAGAATTTAAAGCTCTCTAAATGTCACTGAGAAATGAAGATTAGATTTATTTAGCTTAGGGACCAAATGCTTGAATAATGGAACCAATACTCTGTAAATAGGATTAGTTTCCAAGGTTACCTGCATTCTGGGAATGGTACTAGCTGAAGGCTCACACATTGAAACATGCACTGACATGCTCACACAAAGACTCACACTCTCATATGTTCAGTCACTCATGGAGACATAAATTGGAATAGTGAAATATGCCCTCTTGTAATTTCCCAGGGCACGGTGCAACCATTGGATCACACAATAAAAACAGCAAAGAGGCTTATTACACTGGACATGACTCATTTTGATTGTCTCTCTCGCTCTCTGTTACTTTCTCTCTGACACCCGTACTCATAGGACAGAATTATCGCAAAGGAGATATTTGAAATATCTCAACTGTTTCTCTTATATAGCTATTAAAATAAAGAGCACATGGAGACTTTTGCTTAAAGTCAACATGAAATCAAAATTGAGCCTACTTAATACATGTTCCTGGTCTTATTGTGAATGATACATTGGTGCACATTATTGTTTGTCTTTAAATAATTCTTTAAAATGCAATAATTTGCTCAGTCTCTAAAATGATTTTTCTGCTGACTACACCAAGCCCTTTTATTTGTAACACCTCCATCCAATTTTCACTTTCCAATATATTACCATTTTTTGTTGAATATCCTTTTTTATACAGAACTTTGTCACAATATAAAAGTAAAATGGGTTGTGAATAATGTTTCATGTGCTTCTGAAATTTTGTCTCCAAAGAAAAAGACCCCTGATTTTTCAAAAATATCACAAATGGGCTCAGAATTGTGAAGACACCAAAGTCTGCAATCAAAAGTTAGAGATTTCAGTACTGTATGAACTTTTAACTGACATCATTAAATGACATGAAGTTATGACTTCAAATGCTGGTTATGTTAAAGAGACAGTACCGGTTTTAGCACTTGTTTAACAAATCAATGTAAATTCTTGTAAATACTACGAATTAGGCAATTAAACAATAAATATGCAACATTAAATACTATTTGAAATATAATGTTATTTATTGAATGAATGCATGGATTTGTTCATTTTTAAAAAGCCAAAATGTGACCGAAATGATGAAAAACTAAAACAAAATAATTAGTAAAATTAATATTTTCATTATGTACCTAGATAGAAGGCCCCCTGTATAATTAACAGCATTAGCTGGAAAATAATTTATTTCATATGTAAGCAAAAGGAACATTATAACTGAAATATACCCATGTGAATTGATATTTAATCGAATCGGAATCGAAAGCTTGTGAATCAGAGTTAACTTGGATCAGAAAATCTATATCAATACCCAGCCCTAGCATTGATACAGATTTCCCGATTTGATTCGATATTCGGAAGCTCTCAATTAAATTACAATTCGATTTGGTTTGGATTCATATGGGTATGTTTAAGTTATAATGTACATTCTGCTAACATATGAAACAAATTATTTCTCAGCTAATGCTGTAAATTATACAGGGAACCTTCTAACTGGGTACATAATTAAAATATTCTTTTTAGAAATTAACAACGGGGTCCAAAGTATGCTGTTAAATAGCTATTTATTTAACAGATATAATAACACAACCAAAACTGAAGTCAACTTTCAAGTAAAAGTAAAAAGATAGATCTTGGGTTTTTAAGAATCAATACCGGGATCATTCAAATAAATATGGCTATTAATCGGAAAAACACTATTTTTACCCAGCCCTACTTGACGCACCATATTTGAACTGAATGCAAGCACAAATGAGATTTAAAACAACAGCATAGTGGAAGATTTTCAGTGAATAATGAACAGAATATTCTTCACAAGCCATATGGACTATTTACAGTATATGGTACTTTTATAGTGCTTTTTTATCACTTTTGAGCTTGACAGCCTGAGTCCAGGCATATTTTTGCTGTACAGAAAAGAGCATTTTGGACATTCTGCAATAAATCTTATTTAGCGTTCCACTGGAAAAATGAAAGTTACACAGGTTTTAAATAACATGATGACTGAATTTTCAGTCTCCTGAACTATGAAACAGTTACCTCTGAGCAATACCATTTTCCTAAAGGAAACCAAATCTTGAGGTTTTCAGGTCCAATAAACTGCAACTGAATCCAAAAAGCAGGTTGACAAAGAACAAGTGGTGTAATAAACAATACCAAATATAAAACCTCTGTACCATCTGTCCCTTTAAGAACATTTCTGTGACTGATGTCCAGACCCAATTACAGCGCTGTGAGGTTGGCGGTTTTACACCACAATGATCTTCCATAATGACAGAGGTTGCATATTTGCTCTAAAATTAAACTTTTACTCCATTGATGGTTAGGTTTAGGGTTGAGGTTTGCAATTCTCGTTAGGGGGTAGAGTTAATAAAATATGCATTCCTGCATATTTATAATTTACAACTAAAAATATAATTTGCTTTTGGCCCACTCTGTGGACATTTCACCCGTAAACTGGAGCTCACAAGTGCCCATATGTTCAACAACACTTCCAAATTCAGTCACAGGGGGCTGGGGGCCAATGTTCTTTGAATTTTTCACTTCAACCCTCCTCCTTCCCTTTCGATGCCGCAAAGGTGGCCTGCTTGATCACCTTCCTAACCGGTTGAGCGTGGGACTGGGGAACTGCCGCCTGGGAGAGTAACCTTCCTTTCTGTGCCTCGTTCCAGGGATTTTCTGCAGAAATCAAGAAGGTGTTCAATCGCGCCACACATGGTAGGGAAGCGACTCATTTGCTGATGTAATTACAGCAAGGAAGCAACTCCATTTTAGACTATTCCATAGAGTTTCGGACCCATACGGCTTCCAGCGGCTAGAAAGAGAGAGCTCAATGGGAAATTTTTCTTGGTGGTTTGTTGGAGACAGTGAAGGATGAGATTTATTCCCTTGACTTGCCAGAGTGTCTTGATGATCTCGTCGATCTGGAAATCCAAGTCAATCAGCTCTCTCATCGCCGCCGCCTGCGAGTTCCGTTTCCATCTATGGATGTTAGTTCCAGTGCATGTCCATCTGCCTCTTCATTTCAACCACCACCAGAAACCATTTCAGATCCTGAACCCATGCAGCTGGGCTGAGCTTCTTTGTCTAAGAAGGAAAGGGAATGACTTCGCCAGCTGGGCCTGTGTACGTACTGTGGCGGGGCGGGTCACATCATGGCTGGATGTCCAGTAAAAGCTGACGCTCACCAGTAACAAGGGTTACTGGTGAGCGGGACTCGTACAGACCAGCCCCTTATGATTCACACTGTTCTTCCAGCCATTATCACTGGAAAGCTACTGTCCACCAGGTGTCGGCACTCATTGATTCTGGAGCTGAGGGAAATTTCCTGGATGCAGTGTTGGCGGCCAAGTGGGGTGTTCCGGTAGTTCCCGTGGACCCTCCTATTGCCATTAGCACTCTCAATGGCTTTCTCTTGGCAAGATCTCCAAGGACACGGTCCCGGTGAGTCTGAGAATTTCATGCAACCATGATGAGATGATTGTGTTTTATCTGCTTAGAACTCCCTCCACCCCTGTAGTTTTGGGACACCCATGGCTGATGAAACACAATCCGTACATTAATTGGGCTGGTAATTCTGATACTGCTTGGAGCACTTTTTGCTCCTCTTACTGTCTGGGATCGGGTTTGTCTCCTGTGCCTTCCTTTGTCTCTATGTTTCAGGTTGAGCCAGTCGATCTGCTTGGGGTTCCGGCATTATACAATGACCTTAGGACTTCTCCTCCTCAAGGCGACTCTAATCCCTGTCAGCCCCGGAGCAGGACGCTATTGATCGGTAAAACAGAACATCCGCTGATCAGAACATTCTGTCCTTTCCCAGATCAAGATTAAAGCTGAGAGGTGACCGTGAATTTGCGATTACTGGCCCTAAGTTATGGAACAGCCTACCTCTGTCTGTCAGATCTGCTACCTCCCTACATGATTTTAAATATAAGTTAAAGTCTTAGTTTTTACTTTGGCATTTAATTTATCATAATTTGACTATATTATTATTGATTTTTTATTCTACTTGTTTTATTTTAAAACCTGGTTCTGTACAGCACAGTGGTCAACTTTTGTTGTGATTATTGTGCTTCATAAATAAATAAATGAAATGAAATGAAAACAGTGAGTTGCTGGCTGCTGGCCTCATCCGCCCTTCCTCTTCCCCGGCCAGTGCAGGGATCTTCTTCGTGGGGAAGAAGGACGGTTCTTTGCGCCCCTGTATCGATTACCAGGGGCTGAATTACATCACTGTCAAGAACAGGTGCTCATTGCCTCTGATGTCTTTGGCCTTCGAGTTGCTGCAGGGGGCAACCGTCTTCACGAAGTTGGACCATAGCAACATGTACCATCTTGTGAGGATTATGGAGGGGGATGAGTGGAAGATGGCTTTTAATACACCCACAGGGCAATTAGAACACCTGGTGATACCCTTCGGACTCATGAATGCCCCAGCCATCCTCCAAGCACTCATCAACGACATGCTTTGCGACATGGTTAACAAGTTCGTGTTTGTGTATTTGGATGATATTCTGATCCTTTCCCAGTCTCTCCAGGTGCAAATGACATAGAGCATGTCTGATGAGTGTTGCAGAGGCTGCTAGAGAACAACCTGTTTGTAAAGGCAAAGAAGTTTGTGGTCCATGCACAGTCCATTCGGTTCCTGGGGTACATCGATGTGCAGAGGTTTCTGGGGTTTGCCAATTTCTACTAGCGTTTCATCTGCAATTATAGCCAGGTAGCCACTCCTTTCATGAGTCTGACCTCCACCAAGATCAAATTTGCCTGTTCGAACCAGGCTCAGTGTGCATTTGAGGCACTCAAACCCCATTTTTCCTACACGCCTATCTTTATTACTCCCAATCCGGCATGCCATTTTGTGGTGGAAGTCGACGCTTCAGATGTGGGCATGTGGTCCTCTCCCAGCCCACATCAAAGGATGGCAAGTTACACACCTGCACTTTTTTCACACCACCTGTCATTGCTGGAATGGAATTACGACTTCGGTGATTGTGAGTTGCTTGCGGTCAAGCTTGCCTTGGAGGAGTGGTGCCACTGGTTGTAAGGGGCGGTGGAACAGTTCTTGGTGCGGACTGATCACAAAAATGTATAATAAGTCAAGGCAGCTAAAAGACTCAATTCTAGGCAGGCTGGCTGGGCACTTTTTTTCCAGTAGATTCAATTTAACGGCAAACCTGACATGCTCTCCCACCTGTTTGAGGCTTCCGGTGACTCTACCCCACTAGAAAAAATTATTCTCCAAGGTGGTTGCTGCTGTGTCTTGGGAGGTTGAGTCGAAGGTACGGAGGGCACTTCAGGGAGTGACTGCCCCGGAGGGGGTGCCAGCATGTCTACTCTTTGTGCCATGATCAGTCTGACCTGCAGTCCTGCAGTGGGGCCACTCATCCAACATAGCTTTATCATCCGGGAGCGAGGCACATGGAGACCATGGTTCAGCAATGATTCCAGTAGCCAGTGATGGGGCGGGACATTCTACAGTTTGTTTTGGCCTGCACTGTCTGTGTTCGAGTTAAGACATCTAACTGTCCTCTGGCTGGACTGCTTAGACCTTTGTCCATGCCTTCGAGGCCCTGGTCACACATCGATCTTGACTTCATCATGGCAATACGGTCATCATGACGGTGATGGACAGGTTCTCAAAGGTGGCCCATTTCATCCTGCTCCCAAGGCTCCATTCAGCTTGTAGTATGGAGGTCTCTATCGTGGACCATGTCTTTTGGATCCATGGAATTCCGTTGGATGTGGTGTCTGATAGAGACCCAAAGTTTGTTTATAAATTCTGGAGGGAGTTTTGTGGGTAACTGGGGGCTATGGTTTGCTTGTCTTTTGGGTTCCATCCCCAGACCAACGGCCAGACAGAGCAAGCCAATCAAAGTCTAGAGGAGATGCTTTGTTTTGTGGCCGCCCAGAATCCCTCCTCTTGGAGCGAGTGAAGTACGTGTATAACTCTCATCTGGCATCATCTACGGGTCTCTCACCCTTTCAGTGCTGCATCGGGTATCAACCACCATTGCTCCCTTACTGTGAACATGGCGGTACCCTCGGCCCACGCTTTTATTTCACACTGTCGCCGGATGTGGATACAGGCTAGACGGGCGTTCCTCAGGGCTGGGAGGCATATTAAGACTTGGGAGGATCGGTGCCGAATGGCACCTCCAAGGTACTCGGTCGGTCAGAAAGTCTGGCTCTCGGCAAAAGATATCCTGCTCAAAGTCACGTCAACTGTTTATGTTCATACTAGCCATGTGCATTCTCTACTCCTCCTACTTGTTTATACTTACTATACCATCCTCATCTTCTGTTTGTTAGTGTGATTGTGCTCACCTGTTGGTGATTTTTCCTAGGTCTATTTATACCTTCTGTTTGCTCAGTCTGTCGCCAGATTTTCTCTTGAGAATAACTGCTGCAGTTTAGTCCAGACGTTTGGAACATTTGCTGTTGCAAACATTTATTTATTTTACTTTTACTGCCTGTCGGATTACTACTGGATTGGAATTTTACTGCCCTGGCTCTCGGATTCTTCCAGTGCTAACTGTTCTCCCTCCCTGTGTTGCCAGCCCAGTTTGTGCCTCCTCTGTATTCCCTCAGACCTCATGGATCAGCCAATGTGCATCTCTTCTCACATGATTTGGATTATGAACGACTCATCACTCATCTCCCTGGATGTAGCTCACTCATCGGCAAGTCCTCCAGTGGTTCTCAGCCCCACTACCTGTGCGTGTATGTCCTCACTCTTCCCTTCAAGATCGCAAGAGTCTTCATTCTTTTCTACCATTTTTTCTTCTGCTGACAGATTAATAAAAACTCTGTTATTGTCATCAGCTTTTGAGTTCTCGATCAGCTCGTCCTCATGTTGCACTGAGGTCAGACTGCACCCACCACAAAAACTTCATAAATTAGTCACTATGTCTGATTTTGAGGTAATTGATGGCAAAACCCTGGAAAAAATAGCACAGCATCATAAAACGTCAACCTGCTGTCTTGACACACTCCCCACATAATTTTACATAAATGTGTTTAACTGTCTGGAAAAAGATCTGTTAGAAATAGTAAATGCATCACTCCTTTCAGGCATGTTTCCTTAGTCCCTGAAAACTGCAGTTGTCAAGCCCCCTCTTAAAAAGAGCAATCAAGATAACTCAATATTGAATAACTACAGACCAATTTCAAATCTTCCTTTCATAGGCAAAATCATTGAAAAGATTGTTTTCAATCAGCTGAACAAATTCTTAATCTCAAATGGCTACTTGGACAATTACCAGTCTGGTTTCTGAGCACATCATAGCACAGAGACGGTACTCATAAAGATCTTTAATATATTCGGCTAAATACTGATTCAGGCAAAATATCAGTGCTGGTATTATTAGATCTCAGTGCTGCTTTTGACACTGTTGACCACAACATTCTCCTAGACAGATTGGAAAACTGGGTAGGGCTCTCTAGGACAGTCCTCAGCTGGTTCAGCTCTTATCTAGAAGGGAGGGGTTTCTATGTGAGCACAGGCAACTATGAATCTTGTGGAGTCCCACAAGGCTCAAT
Organism: Myxocyprinus asiaticus; assembly: GCF_019703515.2. Lineage (NCBI taxonomy): Eukaryota > Metazoa > Chordata > Actinopteri > Cypriniformes > Catostomidae > Myxocyprinus > Myxocyprinus asiaticus. The sequence goes on from NC_059387.1 coordinate 30,282,726, forward strand.
TCTTGCACTGCTCCTGTTCAACCTGCATATGCTCCCACTTGGCCAAATTATGAACAAGAACCAAACTGCATACCATAGTTATGCAGACGACACCCAGATCTATCTAGCCCCATCATCAAATGACAACAGCCCTATAGACACCCTGTGCCAGTGCATTGGTGAAATTAACAGTTGGATGTGCCAAAACTTCCTTCAGTTAAACAATGACAAGACAAAAGGTCATTGTATTTGGCAACAAAGGCAAATTTCCCAAGGTGAATACATACCTTGACTCCAAGGGTCTAAAGACAAAAAAATCAAGTAAAGAATCTTGGTGTCATTTTAGAGCTTATTTTCAGTAGTCACATCAAAGCAATAAATAAATCAGCCTACTATCATCTCAAAAATATTGCCAGAATTAGATGTTTTGTATACAGTCAAGACTAAGAGAAACTTGTTCATGCATTCATCACAAGTAGGGTGGACTACTGCAATGCACTCCTCACCGGCCTTCCCAAAAAAGACCATTAGACACATGCAGCACATTCAGAATGCTGCTGCAAGGATTCTCACGCAAACCAAAAAATCAGACCATATTACTCCAGTCCTCAGGTCTTTACACTTCCAGTTTCATTTAGAATTGATTGATAAAGTATTATTACTCGTTTATAAATCGCTCAATAGCCTAGGACCTAAATACATTTCAGATATGCTTGTTGAATATAAACCTAACAGACCCCCTCAGTGACATGCGGAGAGAAACTCCTACACCCCCCGTGATAGTCCAACAAGGAACAAAAATGGTTCAAGGAACGAAAATCTAAAATGAAATTCTTTTTTTGAAGAACGTTACCAAATGTTCTGGCTCTAATATCTGATTGGATGAGCCAAGTTTGAAGCCATTATTTTGCTATTACTTAGTGTTAGGGATTTGAACAAACCCCTAACCCCTAAGAATGAAACTTTGGTGTATAGCTCTCAAATCTCCATCTCAAATATCTGCTTGTTTAGGAGAGGGGCACTGTTATCTTTCTAAGAGATTGGACAAAGTTTTTTTGCCTGGTTGACAATAAAACAGGTAACTAAAACAGACTGATCTCACAGTGAATTAGGCAAGTAAATCGGTCTGTGCTTACTGATGTTCGAAGCACTGCCCCCAGTGGCCGAAGCTGGAATAGTTGTTGAACATGTGGGAACTTGTGAGCTCCAGTTTCTGGGGGAAATGTCCACAGAGTGGTGCCAAAAGCAAGTTGTATTTTTTATATATTTGTAAGAAAGTCAACAGGAAGGCATATTTTATTAGCTCTACCCCCTTACCCAAACCTCAACCCTAAACCTTACCATCAGTGGAGTAAAAATGCAGTGCAACCTCTGAATCACACTCATCATTGTTTCTGTGAATGCAATTAGAATGGGGTTTGGGTTAGAATGGCGACAAGTTTTGCACTGGCAGGTACCACTCCAATTTTCTTGAGAAAATGTAAAAATCTTGTTGTGAGTATTATTACTAATAAAATGATACAATAACTGTAAAACATATCCTCTTTTGGCTTATTGTCTGTGGGATGTCTCCCCCAATATACTGATTAGTGGTGTTTTTAATAGATAATTCTCAAATTATTACATTTGTTCCCCCAATCCTCGATATGTGGTTACATCCTTGGCTCACTTGTTTATTCTGCCATCAGAACAATTGGATCAAGAATGTCCACTTCAATCTCGGCTTCATTTTGTCTTATAAACAACTCTCTGCACTTTCAGCACTAACCCCTGATCCAATTGGAGCAAGGAAGCAAATGATGCTGTCGTTCATTTGGGGTTTGATGTAACTGACAGTGGAGGATTGATTTATAGGGATGGGGGACTGTTGACAAATTGTTGTGATGGAACTTTTGATTGCCAAAGATAGAGAAAGAGAGAGAGAGAGAGAGAGAGAGAGAGAGAGAGAGAGAGAGAGAGAGAGAGAGAGAGAGAGAGAGCGCTCTCGTCAAAAGGACACTGGTAAAATGCTTTCAATGACATGATTTAATTGCCTTGCTTGTGTTTCTAATGCATTGCAACAATATTTCCGGTACAATCTACAAACAATGCGATGGAAGGTAAGTGACAAAACATGATTCAGTGTGACAAAAAGGAACTGAATAGGGTCAATCTCAAGGAATGGTGTCATTGTAAACCATGACTTTCTACTAACTTCACCATATTATTTTACAGCTTTAACTCTATTAAACATGTAATGCAAAATAAATAAATGAATAAATAAATGGTTACACTTTACAACAAGGTTCTCTTAATATTAGTAAATGTATTAGTCATCATAAACTAACAATGAACAATATTTTATTGATCTTTGTTAATGCTAACTTATAAAAATGTCATTGTTCATTATTAGTTTATGTTGGTTCATAATGCATTAATGTATAACATCCAACTTTTAATTTTAATACATAAAAAATTTACTAATATATGTTGAAATTAATATTAACCAAGATTAAAAAGAGCTGCAAAATCATTGCTCATGTTAATTCATGTTAACCAATGCTAATAAATATAACCTTGTTGTAAAGTGTTACCAAATAAATAAATAAATTACTAATTGTATTTTTAAAATATCAAAATATCAGATCTTTGATCTTTAAAGATCCACTGATCTTTAAACTAAACATTCAACCCAAAATCATTCTGAACGTAACACGGTTGGCACTTTTGGAAGGAAAATACTATGGTTTATTAATAATGTGTGATTTATAACAAGGTACACCAAAAGAGTTATACTACCAAACTCTGCTCATTTTTCTATTCAAATTATAAATAAATGAATTCCAAACTTATTATGTCAGGGTTGAAATAATGTAAAAGATTTAGGGTTTGTTAATGTAGCTTTTAAGTTAAAGGTTTCTAATGATAAAAAACAAAAAAACAAAAAACTATTGGACCAAGGCTAAAGGTTTAAAAATCAGCAACTGAAAAACCCGTATTTGTTGATCACTTATAAATATTTGTCACGTAAAGTGTGGAAATATAATTTCTTAAAAAGTTCTTTATGAAAATTTATTATTTAACCAATTGAAATATTCCTGAAATTTCCGGAATGAAATGGCACATTTCCTGAGAATTACATTGTTGTTCATCGGAATAAAGCACCTCTTCCTCCGTTGGGCTTACACAGACAATAAACATGACAAAACGGCTTAATAACATGCCAAACGATTGGCAGTGAACATTTTCCATGTACACACAGCTGCCTGATGTCTCATTCGGGCACACATCTACCACATCCACCACAAACTTGTTACTGTCGCCATTTGAAATACAGGCAACTACAAAATAATCGTAGAAAAAGCTTAAGTGAGAATGTATTACAGCTTGCTTACACTGAGCTTTGCACACAAGACATAACTGCTGCATTTAATGAGAAATGTTTACTCCTTATTACTCAAACACCCACATTAAAACATGCTTGCATGTATTTCCGAAGTTGTGAGTCTGATTAAACAACTATTTCATCATCTTCCATTAATACTCTGAGATACAGACTGACAGCTGATGAAAGTTCTGTTTTTTATTTATTTATTTATTTATTTATATCACTAAATACACAAACTGCAGGAAAATTAGCACAGGAAGGAGAGATGGTACATTCGTGATAATGCAATAAAGAGCTTGTATAAATATTTGAATGAGAACAGGGAAAGAGCTGTGTATAAAAAAAAAGAAAAAAAAAAAACCTGGCATCTGCTCTGTCTCATATGAACTGCCACTATGTCAGTGTGATGACATGTTTGCTATCAGCCACTCTGATTGGAGAGAGAGACAGAGGCACTTTGCGGTAATTGGGTAAAAATTCTGGCAGCGGGAAGCGGCTCACAGTAATGATAGTCATGCATATTAAAAGAAAAGATTTCAAGTGTTTCAAGTAATGGGCAAACACTGCGCAGCACCCTTGATATTTAGGGGAAAAAATCATTTAATCCTTCATTTTTCAGTGTAAAAGGCCTGGAAATATACAGAACTGGTGTTTTCAAAGGTATGCTGGTACCTTGCAACAGTCATTGAAAGTGTGTTTGTGTACTGTGCCGTTCAAAAGTCCACTTGTGAAAATGATCATTTAATACACATCTTTTTCATTACAAATGATATGATTAACATAACAATTTGAGTGAAAAGTTTATTTTTAATAAATTTAAAATGTCTTAGCGGAAACCAGGGCTAGTTGTCACAATTTTTACTCCAGTGAATGCTTCTCAAAGTAGGTTTATTTTTAGAAGTCAAATTCTGCACAGCCACATACCTAAAAGCTTTGAACATTTTCACAGTTATTGCCCAGAAAAAAAAAAAAAAGATACATTTCATCGAACACACATTGACCTTTTGTGACAAATTGCCCCAACAGTGGGGGATACTGTCACACAATATGGGACAAGCTGTCACAATAGAACTTGCCACCAAAATGACCACCACCACAAACACCAAAACAAAATCTATGCCTCTCTTTAAATCTATGCCTGAATTAAATAGTCTATTAAAAGGCTTTTCAGCTAAATTTAAAATGTAAAACAATTATGTACTACAAAACATTTAATCACACAACAAAAATGGAAAATGCAACCTAGAAATATACTTTTAAAACATTGTTTTGGCCAGCAAATATTGTATTTAATAAACTGTATACATTAATGACATGTGACAACATGCCCCAACCTGACTTTCATTTAAAACAAAAAAACAAAAAACAAAACCTTTGTCCTAAGAACACAAAAATCTTTTGGTTAACACATTTGCGTAATTTGACTTTTGACTCCAAATGTCATTGTGACTTAGAGGCAGCCACGATCTCCCCTATTAAATATGCCCCATAGTCAATGTCACAAATTTGCTTATTTAATCAGTGTCCTGAAAATAGTGCATTATCTTAAATGTTTCATATTCATTTTACATCATAACATTGTTTCACATTTTCCAAAATCTTCTTTACATCCAGGTTTAAATTACATTTTGAATCCCATATTCGTAATGTGGACAGACTTCTGAATGCCTCTGTCTATACTGTATGCATAAAATAAATAGTAAAGACTCAAGGGAGAAGCCATACATTCAGAACACTTGACGTGTGTCAAATGCGCATATTTGTGAGTTGACTCAAATGTAATGACAGATTAGCCTGTTGTTCTTTCCTGCAGAGCTCAGTCTGTGGTCCTTAATGTTGCTTTCAGCCATAAAGTCTTGCTGGGAGAACAGTATGGAGCAATGGCATGCTGCTATGCACTCCAGTTCTGGTGCTGAAATTATGTGGTGAAGCACAGCAATGCAACAGCCAAGAGTGTACATGTGTGTGTCTACACTTGCTTGTGGATGAGCATTAGTGTACAGAATTTACTCTCTGTAAATTCCGTACGCAAACAAAGCAATAGACCTTATTCATGCTAGCACCATCTTTGATTTTTAATGGAAATGACAACGAGGCTGTGAGGGATCAACTTACAGTCTCTTCAGTGGGCTATACTGCAGTTTAAAGTGTTTTTGGATCGTTCTGCGGACAAAACATTGATAAAATATCTGTTGAAGAACATTCAGTATACAAAGAACACCAGTCAACATGAGTTGTGGAAAATCAGATGTGATCTAGGAGCTTTAGACAGCTTTATAACATTTGTGCCATTGAAGAGATGGTAAGTCTATCCCTCACAGCCTCGTTGACATTCCCATTAAAAATCAAAGATGGTGCTAGCATGAATAAGATCTGTTGTTTTGTTTGCGTATGGAATACAAAAGACCTGAAAATCTAATATAAGAGATCAACTCGCAGTTCATGGCATCTCACAGCTGTAAACAAGAATGATAGCTGCTAACAGTTTAACTCGTTTGGTTTTAGCCATTAATGAACAAAGCAACATTAGCGACTGTAGATATGTTATCATCTTTTGAGGAAACCACTGTCGACAGACCCAACTACAGTAACAATACTTTATTCTGAAATTGTTCCTAAAAAAATCATCCTGACATTCTTTTTTTCATTAGCCAGGAAAGTTGTATTTTTATTTATTTATTCAGAGAGAAAAAAATGTTTGGAGGTATAGAGAATGTTCTAGGAATGTACTAATTAGGTTTTTATCTTTTTATATTTATTAATTAAAGGAATATTCCGGGTTCGGTACAAGTTAAGCTCAATTGCATTTGTGCAACGACGACACAATCTCTGATATAAGCATGACGACACTTCTCTGAAAACTCCTAAATGACCATAAATATGACAATTTAAACAACTTTACAGCTCAAATAATACACAAGTTTTAACAGAATTAATGTAAGTGCTTTTATAAAATTATAAGCTTGAAATTTCTGCCATTAAACCTTCCAAACATTGGCCATATTCACTTCCATTGTAAGTGCCTCACTGTAACCTCGAAAAGGAGGGATTAGTCAAAATAATTTTTGTAGTAATCAACATTATGCCACAAATGCTCTTAAATGAGCTTAAGTTGTATTGAACCAAGAATGTTCCTTTAACGTTCCCAGAGCGAAATGAAAGTAAATGGTGAACAACAGTCATATGAAAGTCATATGGGTTTAGAAGAACATGAGGGTGAGTAAATGATGACATCATTTTAATTATGGGGTGAACTATCCCTTTAATTACTAATAAAGAAAATTGAGCTGAAACTCTGAAAAGTCATGAAATCTTCTAGAAATCACAAATAAAAAAAGACTCAGAAGAAAAGTGAAAACTATATTCAGCTGCAATGTGTACGTGGTCTCTGTGTATAATAAATAATAGCACTATATATCCCTACATGCTGTGCATACAACTCAAACACGCAATTCTCAACAAGAACACTTTGTCCTTGCAGATATTGTTCACAAAGACACATAAATGCTAGACCGAGCACATACAGTCGATGCACACATAATGGACCAGGCTACAGTTTGAAGGCCTGACCTCGACAGCACACATTACCGGCTGTGAGTCATCGCAAGAGCAGAAAATTAACTTGAGTGGAAAATGTGTGGACAAAGAAGGTCTAAGCATGAACCAAGTTCAAGTCACCCGACGTTTACCAAAGGATGTCAAAAATCTGAAATGTGAAATGTTTTCAATGACATGTCCACTGTTTGAAGGACATAACCGACAAGCTGGGTGCCTTTTGTGTTTGTCCCTCACAAATCTAAAAAACGTTGTGTTGAGTCAATGAGAGAGAGAACATTTGCCAGTCTAATTGAGGAAGATTCGCCCCCCTGCCTGTCTGACAGAAGACACCAGGATAATTGCAAGTGTCAGGATGTCCAAATCAGTCAACCCAGTGTGCAATCACAGGTTGAGACCTGACATTAAAAAGCGACTTGTTGTCATTAGTATACCCATAAATATCTATGGCGTGAACTGGAGCTGCACCAGTCAGCCTCCGAACCCTGATTTCCCCTCCCAAAATGTCAGGTTTTGGATTGTCTCTCATCTCTCAGACATTTTGTCTCTGCCCTCCCTCAGACCCTCCCGGACCTCTGATCTTATGTCAGTTTTCCAAGGCTGAATTCAGGACACCATTGCACCACTTAGCGCACAAACAGGACAGTATGAACCAGTATGCCAAGTACTAGATCACTGTGGAAAGATTAGGAACAAATGCTGTTAAATAACGTTAATAGAACATTATTATGATATAATTACTACTGTACTACTGTGAGTCCTCATAATCTTAGGCCAAAATGATCTTAGTGTAGCATTGTTTGTACATCCTTTACACTTGTTTTCGTGTTTTCAGGAATGTTATGCAAAAATTTTAATATCGTCCTACTCATGTTAATGCCCAAAGTATACTTCAAATTTTATGTGTTCGCTTCGCATCTGCATACAATTGAATGCTCACCTTTCAAAGTATACTTAATTTGACAGTGCACTTATACACTTTGGTGGCTTTTCCCACCTGCAAAGACTGACTGTAGCGCAAACCAACAGCACTGGAGTGTGGGCTGTGAAGGAGCATACTATTGGTTTGACTCACTGAACGAATAGGCCCCATTTCCTCATTTAATTCATGAACAAGCAAGTATCAGCTTCTTTTGACCGATTGAAAGAGAGGAGGCATGTCGCTCGTTTAGTTCGGTAATCTCGTTTAAGGAGAGAAAGGGGCTGAATTAATTAAGAGTAAAAGTGATTAATGACATTACAATGACATCAGGACATCATTAAAACCTGTAATTGTTTTTAGGCAATGTCGTCTTTTTTATATTTTCTTTGATGGTCATGCACAGCAGTTCATAAAATGATGTTTTGCTGGCATTTGCAGGGAAACTGCTTATGATAGTTAAACACTGCTTAAGTGTCTTAGCAGACATGCTGATTTGAAAAAAAGTATAATTAGACTTGTTTTGGTCGTTAACGTCTCTGTGCTTTATCAATGGTTTAATTACTCAAAACACATGAAAGACGTTCGTTTGTTGCCACCTATTGGCGTAAAAGTGTGACTTACAAAAATGGTTACCTGAACGAATAAGTGAACAGATCAGAAATAATCTTATTTATATAAAATAATACCTTTTTGGTATTCATATTGTGCCACCATATTAATTTAATTCTAAAACTAAAATGTAATAAAACAAATTTTTTGGGGGGGGAAATTGATGACTTGGACCAAATAATAAAGAAAAGCAGCCAATAAGTGCCCAACATAGATGGGAACTCCTTCAATACTGTTTAAAAAGCATCTCAGGGTGATACCTCAAGAAGTTGGTTGAGAAAATGTCAAGAGTACATGTCTGCAAATTCTAGGCAAAGGGTGACTACTTTGAAGATGCTAAAATATAACACAGTTTTGATTTATTTTGGATTTTGTTTAGTCACAACATAATTCGTATAGTTCCATTTATGTTATTCCATAGTTTTGATGACTTTACTATTATTCTAAAATGTGAAAAAATAAAAAAATAAAGAATGAGTGTGTTTCAAAACTTTTGACTAGTAGTATATATATTTTCTCCCCTTTTCTCCCCAATTTGGTACGCCCAATTCCAAATGCGCTCTAGGTCCTCGTGGTGGAGTAGTGACTCACTTCAATCCGGGTGGCGGAGGACGATTCTCAGTTGCCTCCGCATCTGAGACAGTCAATCCGCGCATCTTATCATGTGGCTTGTTGAGTGCGTTACCGTGGAGACGTAGCGCATGTGGAGACTCACTCTATTCACTCACCACGCACCCCACCGAGAGTGAGAACCACATTATAGCGACCACGAGGAGGTTAACCCAACATGACTCTACCCACCCTAGCAGCTGGGCCAATTGGTTGCTTAGGAAGCCTGACTGGAGTCACTCAGCACGCCCTGGATTTGACCTTGCGACTCCAGTTGTGGTAGTCAGCGTCTTTACTTGCTGAGCTACTCAGGCCCCGATGCCTTCAGCTCTTTGATGTAACAACCCTAGAGAGATTTTAGTGATGAAGAAGCAAGACTAGGAAAAGCACTTGTAGAGAAGCAGTTTTTCCTTGTAAGGTACCTTTAGATACTAATTTAAGGTATAGTTTTCTTCTAATACCAGCCAGGGTCTGGATAAACATCTGTAATACTGCAACCATGTAACATTTAATGCTCTATGAAAACTGGTTTGCCATTACTGCTCATAATTAGAAGGATTGGCACATGCTGGGACACATGACTCCTCCACTGAGAGATTAGTAATTGCTTTAGTCAAAGCTAAATATACATAATAGTGCTGCATCAGTTTTCATTTTTGGGTGAACTATTGCTTTAACCAGCTGGACCAGCGCAAAACCAGAATAACCATTCTGAAACAGCATGGGCATTATTCTCGTCTACCCTGTTCTTTTCAGCAGGCTCTTTCTCATTTTTCAATTATTTTTCCATTCTTGTTTCCCACCTTCAACACACCACTCATTTAAGCTTATGGTTTAGAAACAGAGAGCAACAGGGAGACATGGTTTGTAGTAATGGACTCATAACCCTGACATCAACCCCTGCTGCCTGGTCAGTCATTAGGGTGACATAATTTTCACCAATTTAGAGGTTGAAGGGGAAATTATACATTGTTAGGTGGTAAATTACATGTTGGGCTTCATTTCCTAATTAGATCTTAGAGCCAGGCGGCTGTATTTATTGGTGAAGTATCTCTCTCGCCACACTTTCATTTCTGTTCTGGATTACCTCGTTCCCTAAATACATTTCCTCTTGCGAGTAAAGCTGAAATAGACCTCAATGTTTCATAGCACTACTGGACATAGGGGCACTGGAGATGAATCTATTAATTGAGGTGGATTTGTTGACATGTGGAGAGTAATTCAAAGTTACAGTTAAAGGCAACAGGAAATGGGTGGAAGGATGCATGAGCATCAAAAAGGGCAAATTAGATGAGGCTAATAAAAAAATAAACGTCTATGTGAGCTACGTGTCTCACCGTTTGTCCCTCAGAGAGTTTCAAGCCAACCATCTTCTAGTTTTGTGACTTTTTAGCCATAAATGACAGAGCTAATTAGTTGCTTCTCCAGCATCTGTGCAAAGACAAATCATTCAGGGGTAGCAATTAGCTGACAGGCTGGGAGGGCCAATAATGCTGTTCCGAGCTGAGTACAGCAGAGCCTAGAGGGGCCCCTGGTGGCCCCTGAGGCAGCATGAGAGGCCCCTGTGGCCCTATTATATGGATCTGCAAGTTGCAAATGGCAGACTGCAACCTTTCAAATTCAGACAAACAGGTCTTGATAGTACCTCCTGCTGCACATGAAATGTTCAGCTTCTCTCTTTTGTTCAAATTATAGCCCTCCATTCCTCTTTATGTCTTCTTAATCCTCTTGCTTTCATAGCATCAACTTTAGTTTCTTCTTTCACTGTCTCCAAAGGCAAAACATTGGAACGTGCCTCTGAAGTGGATCTATGGTGCTGGCTAATAAGATAAATAGGGTATTGCGATCACTCGGGCAATCAACATACTACTTCTGAATGTTCATGTCTCCTGAATTCGACCACATCAGACATTTTTTTTTAATTAATTCAAACAAGTTCACCTCACATGTGACACTACTGAGTGAACAAATCTCTGAGACACGGGTTCTGATCCCGTGGAAACCAGGAGGAAGTTGTGTTCACTCCATGACACTAGCCTGCATCCAAATTATGTAAAGTTCCCTTCGATACAGTATGCCAGATGCAGTATGTCAATGGATTAGTATGTCCGAATCCTCAGTATTCATAAAACAGTAGGCGAGAAATACGTGGATGACATATCTGCTGAGAATCTGAAGTGCGCCTCCACTGGAAACTTTACTATCCCATAATGCCACTGGAGCTGAGAAGATGTCATATTCAAAATGCTAAATATATTATTATTATTATTATTATTATTATTATTATTATTATTTATTATTATTATTATTATTATTTATATACACACACACACACACACACACACAAAAACAAAAAAACACAAGAGTCAGACATATAATTACATATAAGTGCTATATATGCGAATACATTTAAATCCTACATAAGGTGTGTCACCTCTTTTCGATGAAATTGAACCAATTTCATTGTCTTCAGTGGACATTTGTCCCCATTGAAAGACTTTCTTGTGATACTCCACAGTCCAGCTCAGTAGGTGGTAATGCACCATAAGCTGGATTGCCAACCACCAATAAACATCACAAGAAGAGGACAGACTGGATAATGATCATGAAAAAACATTTACTAAATAGTACATAAATAAACAGCAATGTTGTTGATGTTGGAGTTGCTGTTGTTTTCAGTCGATAGCTGTGTATTGTATTTTCAGTGCTGTCTTGTTCGGTACATAACGATATCTTTTAAGCCGGATAGCTAGCTAGCAGCGACTGAGCCTCATTCCAGGTTTCTATGACAACAGGGCGAGTTAACTGCTAGCCTGCTAATATTTCACAACAGGCTGACTTCATGACTCTAATTCAGTTAGCTAGTTGTGGGTATAACTTTTCCGAACTGCTTGCGTTTTAGCGACACATACGGTACCTGATCCGATCGTCTAGATGAAGAAAATTGGCTAAATATTGAAAATTACACAAAAGTTTACCATTGATATATCAAATATTTTTTTTATGAATATCGATATCGTTAATTAGCCCTAAGTATGTCATATATTCAGGTAACAAGACAATACCCATACTCCAAGAAGAATGGCCAAGAAGAATGTTCTTCGTCAATTGCAGCACATGCTGACAGTATGCAAATACGGACGCAGATATGGGTTCGGTTCCCGGAACAACCCGGAAGTAATCGTGTTCAAATAAACCATGGTGAGGATGATTCGGAGTAGGGTTGCATGATATGGAGGTAAAATGCAATATCCGATAAGTTGTTGGAAAATGTGATATGTGATACAATAATCCTATGATGATATCATCGGAGTGCACGGAACATGGAAAACCCCCACCGCCCAAATGAACTGAATTGTATTGGAATAAATAAAGGACCATCTATCCCAGAGATCACAAACATAGTTGTCTTTTGTTCCAAATTGCATATAGACAGTGTATAATATGTACAGTTTTACCATCAGCTATATAGCAGATATTAAAATTAATCTTCAATTATTTGTATTTTTGTAAAAAGCATATGAATATAAAGTTAATTTCACCATATTGTGGGATATCCTAAAATAATCTGTGTTGTAAAATATTTTAATTTACACTGTAATTCAAGTTCGTATTCATTAAAAAATTAGTTCATTCCAATGTGGGACTTTTATTTTGAAAAATGATCTCCAGAAGAGTTTGTTGTGGTTGTCAGTTGAACTGAGAGGAATGATTTCATGGAACAATCCATTAATTGAAACCCATCCTTTGCTATATCCACACAGACCACAAATTCAAACAATAAATGTTGTATTCATGCTCTTTAATGGTGCGTGTGACAAATCGTGTTACTTTCTCATTCAAATAGAGCGGGGCACAACGCTCTCTCTCTCCAATTTATTGCACAGAAAAAGGAATATGAATGAACGTCAGATAGTATATGTTAAAAGATACAGTGCAACCTATTGAAATGTGTCTTGTCTCATGTATTTGCAGTCTGTTAATGTTGAACATCTCGAGCTCCGGAGCACTCACACGATCAGCGCCTACACAAACTGCACACACACACCAAGTGACAATCGTGCGCAGTCTATTCACTGCTATCTGCATCTCCTTGAACGTTACTGTATTAAAATAATTCAATTATCGCAAGCCCTTGCGATATGCATATTGCAATTTGTACATCTGTGATATTTCGATAAATTCCCTTTTTCATGCAGCCCTTATTCAGAGGTTGCAATCTACTATACAATATTTTTTTTTTACTTCACTGATGGTTAGGTTTAGGGTTGGGGAGTAGGGTTAATAAAACATGCATTTCAGTTGACTGTATTACATAATTTACAACTAAAATACAACTACTTTTTGGTGCCACCCTGTGGACATTTCACCTCAATAACATTTCCAGCTTCGGCCACTGGGGGTAGTGGTTCGAATTTTGGTAAACAGACTGATTTCAGCAGCAGAACTTTCGACCTCCTGTTGCTGAATTCACAGTGTGATCATTCTGGCATATATGGATCTGTGTGCTGCGTTATGACACTCGTTTATTAGTGGTGTTTCCATGTGAAGCATGTGAAGCAGTCATCTGCACCTATTTATGTATAGTAAGCAAACTGCAGTGAGTCCAGATGGTCTTGAACTGGGGCGGAGCTACATCAGAACCAATCTATTGGGAATATTAATGAAGTGTACAGCAAGAGTGACTGATGTGCAGTCTTTAAGTTTACTAAGATGAACACCACAGGATGTCTTCCATTAATGGGAGGAGAAAGAAGGCCTGAAAACCCCCACAGAGCTGACTGGAGCATATCTGCTACACCCTGGGGAAGATTCCAGCAGGCCTGACAGCATTGTCTGTGTGGAGCTTACTCAACTCTCTGTTCATCTGGTCTGCCAAGATAGAGCAGAAACATACACTTAGAATCAGAGTTCTTCTGTCGAAAAACTGATTCAGCTAATTAGCCCTGTGTAAATGTACTATCAGCCTGTTTATAGGCGTGATGGATGATTCCACTTCCCTAATGGAAACCCTTTCATTCTACATTCAATTCTGGAAAGAACTAAGCTTCCTTTTTTTCTTCCCATTTTTTGAACTGGGGTCTTCTTTTTCTTTTTCAGCATCTTTTGGGTCCTTTGCAATTTATGAACTGCTGTGGGGAAGAAGCATGTCATTTTGAAGGTCTGGTTTAGACACAAATCTCCCTCTCATTTCTATTGTGGAGCACACACAAATCAGAAATCAACTGGACACCAGCAATTATATAATAACGACACTATAGCACCAATAAGCGAGTGCTCATGGTATGCACATTCTGTACAGCTGTACAGCTGCTGATCTGAGATCAACCACTGTAGGATGGTGGAGATTCCCCGACACTTATCCTCAACATACACTGCAGCAGAATTAAGACTCGCGAATCACTGTGGGAGTTGCCTCGCTTATGATGCGCTCGCTGTGTGAATTGGGGCGGATCGAGATTTACAGTGTCGGGGTGAGATGAGGTTAAATGGCGTATCTCACATTGGGTTTTCTTATCAGGGAACACGGCTAATTAGGGGTTTCAACATGACTAATTTAATTAAGCGTAATTTTCTCTTTAGGTCTGCAGGCAAAGCGCCAAATATAGATTTAATAAAAATTGAACAGCACGTTCTCGTAGGAATTACATGGCACTAAAAGGGATTTAAATCCTTATCTGATATGCCGATGAATATTTCTGCTGTTCTATAGCGCACATACGCACATACTGAATTAAAATGAATGTGACTTGAGAAGAGCTCTCTTGGGGGAAATACAGATATGCACATTTTCTGTGTAATATTTTCTGTATACTTTATCAGCATTATATGTGGCCTATGAGATCAACGACTTAAAGTGATAGTTCACCCAAAAATAGAAATTGTTGCTCCAAACCTGTTTTACATTCTTTCTTTCACAGAACATATAAGGAGATGTTAGGTAGAATGTTAGTCACCATTCACCATTCAATGGAAAAACGATGCAATGGTAACTGATTATAATATTCTACCTTTTGTGTTCCACTGAAGAAGGTCATGCAGGGTGAGTAAATGATGATAGAATTTTTTTTATTTTATTTTTTATTTTTTTTTTTTTTGGGTGAATTATTCTTTTGAGAATCTCATAAAATCCAGTTAAATGTCTGGCAACCATATTTATATCCAGTGCACTGAGACAGGACCCAAACAGATACAGGTTATAAATAGGCTATGAATATCAAGTTAGACAAAAAGGCATCACTGGTTTTGATGCATTTAAGCAGCAGGAATCATTTATCTCAGTGGCTCCTGTACTGGTGCACAACACCCTCTGATACATGCCAAATGTAATTTTGAATTTTTTCCACCTAATTAAGATGTTACAACAGAGGACAATTCCATCAGCAGCTCAAATGAGGAGATACATCAACAACAATCCAGCATCTCGGCAAGAGGGTTGGGTGCAGAGGAGAACAGAATTGAATTCAGGGTGTCTGATTATGATGGAATAGGCCAATCACTCCTTCTGCACACATACTTAATGGTAAACACAGTCATATTTACATTCATACTGCATATGCATATTCCTCTTTGGCCCTGCACAACACACCTTCTCTGTCAGGTTCTACCAACCGAAACCTGTGCAAACACTAGATACTATAAAAACCGCATTCTTCATGATGTTTGTTGGTGAATAATTTAGTGTAAATGAATTATCATTAACTACAATTTGGCGAATGCAGTTATTTTGCCCTGTGCATCAGAGCTGGAAAGTGGTTTGCAGGTGGCTGTAATCAAGAGCTGTGGTGAGCTCCAATACTACCGCATCATTAATATCTTTGTTTGCCTTGATATCAAAGGCACACAGGCACACAAAAGCCTGAGCTGTTAAATGATTATTAATAATGGAATTTTAATAGAATATTTATGTTAGCTGACAGTAGGGCTTGATGATAGCTATAAAACATAATTCTTGATTTATTTCAGCTTTTTGATGATATTTGAAATGTATTAGCTATGAAATGCAGTTAGTTGATTTTTTAATCAATCAGAGGACCCACAATCAAAATTTAGACTGCTATTGTTGCCTAACATATTCAAAATGTTAAAAGAAGCAAAATACATTATAAATCTAGTTAAAAAATAATCAAGGTATGTTTCACCACTCAGTGAACACAAGCAAAAATGATATTTAACCTATCATTTAATATATCAATCAATCACTCATAGGTATTTACGTATGTGTAGAATATTTATTTGTATTTATATATAAACCAATATAAAAACATACAGTGATAAACAGCAATATTCGGTAACAAATACTTTTAACATAATTAAAGCACGAAGAGTAAAGTGTCATGCAGGCAGGGCTGATAAGGGGGAACAACAGGACCTTTTGTCCCAGGCCTGGGTTTGGGATGGGGGACTGAAGGGTGGTTCCGTATTGTAGAGTGCATCTAAATGCATTCAGTGGGAGACGAGGATATAAACACTGAAACAGCGCACAACAGTGAAAGCGAAAGCTGCCAGGGCAGCGTAAGTTGATGGAAGAACTGTTCGCATTCCATTCCACTCCCCACCCCTCCCCTACATTGAACCCATAGTTTAGCAGCTGCGTAATGCAAATATTGCCATGCTGCCAGAGTACTCTTGATCTTATTTAAGTAGCTTGTTTACTGTCAAAGAAGCTGTTGACTGGAGTCTATTGACGGACATTTCCCTTCTCCGCATCACATTTTGTTCCATCCGGAATCTTGTTTTATTGGAACCCGCAAGAAACGACGAAGTGAGTTTAAGATAAAAACAATTTGCCAGCTTCCTCTGAGCCACAGGTGAGTTTTCAGGCGGCACCATTCAGAATTAATGCCATTAGAGAATTAGATCCATAGAAATGCTAAATATTGTGTGAGCTCTCGGTTCCTACGTCTCCCCTATGCCATTTACTTGGGGAATCTAAAGTTTGGAGAGTTGGGTGAAAGGGAGGGGGAGAAGAGGATAATGGGAGTGTTTGTGGAGAATATTTATGGGGGCCACATCAGGTCAGGAGGAGGGAGAATCACTGGGATCATTTATAATTAAATTGTAGAGATACACACAGCATAGTGTGAAGTGTTTGTTTTTGATTCTTCTGAGTGTTCCGGGTTTCTTTTGTCTTTTTCTCTGTCTGTTTACATAAGTAAATATCGGTACGCTATGATGTCAGAGAATTGTTCAAGTATGGATGAACCTGCAAATCTTTGAGAAAATTAACTGTACTGCCAGAAATGCCAAAATGACTAGCAGGATTACACATGTTGCCATACAAGCTGAGCAAATCGAACTCAAACATGATCATGTTAGAATTTGTGTTTTTGTTAGAATTTGTAAATGTCAAGTCAAATTAATAAAGTTTTATTTGTATATAGCTTTTCACAACTCATATTGTTTAAAAGCAGCTTTACAAAAAATGACGCAGTAACAGAAAATTATGCTGTGATGTCTTAAAGTCCTCATTGTGTGTTTTAAATAAATAGCGCAATAAAAATCATGCCTTAAAAAATATTGTCTTTGGGCCCCCAGTGAGCAAGCCGAAGGCAACTGTGGCAAGGAACACAAAACTCCATATGATGTAGATAATGGAGAAAAATAACCTTGGGAGGAACTAGGCTCACCAGGGGATTCAGTTCACCTCTGACTTTATAGCATGAATATAATGCCAATATTAGTTATCTATGTGTAGTACAAGTCATGTTAGGCAATGTTTAAAACTGAAGGATTCTGAATGAACTATAAGTTCTGTATTAACTGTATTAATGATTAAGGGACCAATATTGCAGCACAATGCTTTGAGTCAAAATTGCAAAATCAGTGGGAATGGCCATGAAGTTTTGGTATTTCTTGCAAGCATTCGCTAAGTCTAGGCGCAAGTGGGTTTGACAAAATGTTGTGCACAAAGCGTTAATGGGCTGGGTTAAGTGCAATTTAACTCTGAGGTTCTTCTCCGGTTATTGCAGCATCTGCATCCTATTATATAGTCAATTCCCTCAAGCACCAGTGATATAAACAAAGACAACACATTCATAAGAAGTTGGTACGGTAGTGTAAATGGACTGTATGCAATGAATTAGAATAACAGAAATATGGACACGCTGCTTTATTTCCTTAGAAAATGTTATTCTCGTCATGATTTGGATGTACGCTGTGTTAAAATAATAGGGAATATAAGTATTAATAATCATTTCCATCTGCTGACACACAAATCATAACTAGAATTAATAGCGATTCAATTGGCAAGCACTTCAATTCTACCAGTCGATTTTGAACAATTCAGTTAATTTACTGAAACACGAAAAAATTCAACCAAAAATATTTCGAAATTTATATTTCACTTCAAACGAAACTAAAATATAATCAAAATAATGAAATGGTCAAAAATAAAAAACAAATACAAAATGCAAACATTTTATCCTCTCCAAATTCTCTCACAGGCACATTTTGCAGTGACTTAAAAAAACACTCTATGACAACAGGTGGAAAAACACCAATACAAATGATATCATTTTTCATTTGTGCCGCTTGCACTTTGCGCTGCAACAAAAATTGCACAATTGCTCTCATGAAAATTGGAGGTAGCACACGGTCATTGCGCGTAGCGCTCCTGTAAATAGAGGCCTAAGTGTCTTTAAGGTCCATCCCGAATTGACTGCAGAAGTGCAGGTAGATGAAGTGTCCTTTTTATTTTGCTGATGAAGGCTTTAGTTGGCATAAATGTATTGTCTATATATTAAATTTAAGGAGAGCGTAGTTTAACCTACAACCAAGATGATGCTGGCAGAGGACAATCAAAGCACAATTCGTAATGCAACACAGGAATGTGTTGCATTCTCAGCTCTGCCACAAGGGGCACTATAGCAAACACAAGTAAACTGACTTCTCCTATGGTCAGTTTTCTCTTTCAGGTGAACTACTGTCACGCGATGGGAGAACAACAGTTTGAAGAGAATCTTGCCTAGCAAGTTAGTTAAACTGTTGACATTTATAGCTAAGCTAGCAATCTTAATAATAACACATTTAGTTAAAATGTACTTTAAGCAATTTTTGTTTGAAAAACATGCTTACAATGTCCCTATGCATGACAGATATCACTGAAATAGTTGTCCTAGGAAAGCACACTTGTCTCTATGACAGCCCTTGACTCCGTAAACAGCAAAAAGAGTCAGGGTAGCGGCCCACGATTTTAACGAATTGGAAAATTAGCCAATCAGAAATGCTACCTGTATTCGGAGGGCGGGAGTTTGTTGAGAGGGTTGTTATGTTCGGACTAGCATACTTACTATTTCTGCAGTATGTTGATATTGCAGAATAGTATGCCGTAGTATGATCATATGCTATTCCAAACATAGCAAGCGTTAGCCTAGCACATGGTGAAAGTTAGCAAAGTGCCTAACGCTATCGCCCTCCTTGACAAACTACTAAAGTTTGTTAATGCCACAATTGCAATGCATTAGCAAAGCATTTCCGTCTGTGTTTGCATACTAGCATTAAGTATGTTTCTGGCCTTCAAATGTTATGCCTTCTCTCAGGTTCAAACATAGGACACTAGAAAGAGAACACACAAACCTACAGTACCCAACAGGCTTAAGATACTGTAAACCCAAAATATACTTACAGGCCTGCTGTCATTGTGCCCCAGTCAGACACACACAGCTTAATCCCAAAGTCTGGACCAAAAACCTTACATATTCCTATTGTTAAGATGAATTGGAGGATGCCTGCCAGCACACACTGAGTTTAGGGGCTGTCACAAGAATTTGAGGCAAAGAAAGAGGAACCAAATCTGAGGACCCTTTTGTGGTTTGAGGTTTTTTTTCTTTTTTTTTTTTTAGAAATAACACTGCCAAAAATTTTATTTAAATACACTCCATTCAATACTGTTGAGCTGTGAATCTGGAAGACCACCAAGCATTAGATGTATCTTCTTGTATGTAAAAATATCATGCTTTTCATTCATAATTTTGATTACAAAATCAAAAACAGTACTCCCCAGAAAAAGCACAAATGAGATTTCTTCATTACCTCAATTGTTTCTACTACAGCACATAAAATTAGATTAAATTGAGAGCAAATTGAGACTTTTTCTGAGAAAAAGACCCCATAAATCTTGCATGCGTCTTCTCGAGTCTCAAATGAGATATCAACGTTTCAAACTTTTAGAATTGTATGCCTAAATATGAATTCGATATCTCTATATGCTCACTGTATGTCATCAATTATCACATTTGTGTCTATTATGTCCCTTAAGGATTTAAGACAGAAAAAACTACTTTCCAAATATATGCAAATATATATGAAAATGCTTGGCCAATGTATTGCAAGCGTGCAATTTTGTTGTACATACTTAACATGTGTTCCTGAATTTCTGTGGCGGTAAGAGTAATCAGAACTCAAGGGGGTGATAGATTTACTTTAAAATATCAGCAATGTTCTCCTTAAACTGTTGCTCCACCATGATAAAAAAGAGAAAACTGACTGTTGTAGAAACTTATGCGCTAATTTATGCTAATGCTTGCTATAGCGCCCCTTGTGGCAATGCTGAGAATGCAACGCATAACTGCATTGCAGTATGATTTGCACTCTAACACATTTTGGAAAGCAACAAGGCACAAAATTTAGCTTGCACAGCAAGATGCGATTTCGCTCACATACTTTCACAGAATATACTATATATTTGGGCCTTGGGAAAAACATTTGAACAAAGTTGATAACTAATTGAAACAACTGAAAACTCAATTAAGTTTCCTCCGCCATGAAAGAGCAACCCCTGAGCGATATAATTTTCCTCTGGGCACAGTTCTACTCTCAAAGCTCAATGTTTTCCTCTGAAATAACAACCTGTCCTTAAAGACTGTCCCAATTATCTGTGTTTGGGTTGATTACAGAGTCAGAGCCGGAATAGCAGTTAAGAACTGCTGGTGGTGGCGTGGAATAATTAGGCTGCAGTATCCTTGGCCAGGACAGGGGTGAGACAGTGTATCAGTAATGAATTTGTTATTGGTGAGTATGAGACTCCCTTGTCCCTCATTATTCAGGCTGGGGTAGATATGAATTGGCTTTCTCCAGTAATTACTGACTCTCTGGAGCTGTTTTATAAAGGATATTAACTGTTAAAGACAGAGCAAGTGGATGGCAAAGCGAATTTAAGTGCTTTTTTTTTAATACAAAAAAGCAATAGTTTACCAATATATGATAATTCTGTCATTATTTACTCACCACATTGTTTCATTCAAAATGATTTACTTTCCTCCATGGAATGCTAATTGAGATATTTACCAGAATGTCCACACTGCTCTTTTTTCATACAATGATAATGGATGATCATTCATGCTTCTAAACTCAAGAAGAAGAAAAAATGACAAAAAACATAAAGATACCATAAAAGTGATGCATGCAACACAATCCATAAAAGAAAGAAAATCATATGGGTTTGGAACAACATTAGGGTAAAACAGTTTTCCTAATATATATTCTAAAATGCAAATATTATTTTAAACAGTGCCAAAAATGATTATTCACTATCAGATTAAATGACAGGTGGAATTCGGTTCTGCTGCCCTTTTGTTTGAAGTTCATCTGTTATTGCCATTATGAAAGAATTACAATCATCTGATTAAAATTATATTAATCATAAAAAGGACTGAACATCATAATCAAAAGCTGCTTCATACTTGCCATACTGAGATTTGTATCACTTGTTTTATCCGTCTTTGAAGTTACTCCCTCTGCCAAACAAAGCAAAACTATGTAGATGAAAGCTTTGTTTCAAACCCTAGTGAGCTCCGCTCAAGTACCGCTCATGCTCACCGGTAAAAAAAAGTTAGCATAAATCCTGCTCCGACATGAAATGTCTCTGTAGTATACTTGTTTCCGGGCACATACACAGGGGTGGCTACACTGGCCCGAGCAACTGCCCCTTTGCCCACATAGGTTGAGGTGCCCCTCTGGGTGAAATACAGGCTAGGCTATAGGCTGAAATTTATTAAATTATCTAATGCTTAAAAACATACACATCTGAAATTACAGTATGTGATTTTATTGTTGTGTTTTAGTATTTAAAATCTTAAAATCTCTGTTTATTTTGTAATGGTTTACAATGGCTTTTAGATAATCGGGTCTACCAGACCTTCGTTATCATTTGTAATCAGTCAAATATTTCTCTTTTAGCACATATGCCATTGAACATCTTCAAATAATGCCTTAAAAATGTTTATTTACTTTAAACAAGTCATCAAACATGCCTCTACAAGTGATAAAACAAATGTGCGTTGGCGCGGAAACTCGCATACGTGCAAATTCGCTGGATCTGAGTGACACAAATGACCCAGAAAACCACAATCTTTTCAACTTTAAAGTTTGTTCAAGTCCTAAATGGCAATAATATAAACATGGACTGGTACCAGGAAATACAGGTAAAAGTGAAATTCATAATTGTTCTTCAGTTGTCTCCATGGAATGATTATTAGGCTACTGTAGATTTGATACATTAATAGGTTACTGATTTAATGCTACAGACTTTAGGTCGGTAAATTAATATGAGCAATTTCTAATCCTAATTTTGTGTTCAGTTTTAAAGGGCGTATAAAGTTACCCAGTTTTTCAGTATTGTTGCTTGATTAATATTCCCTACAATTTTATATGTATGAATTCTATACAATCTAAAGGACTGTGGTTAATTATATAATAATTATTCTATTAGTAGATACCTGTGGCAGCGGGGGCGTGGTCAAGCATCTCTCCGGAGAGAGAGAATGCGGTAAGGGCGCTCACACCTGAGCTAAATTATGTCTAACACCTGTCTCTAATTTCAGTAAGCACGGGGAGAGCAGATAAATAGAGCCACACCGCAAGTAGAAAGGAGAGAGAGACTGGGCACCACAGACCCGAACAAGAAGCAAGAGTTTTGTTATACAAATGATGAGAGTTTTAATTTGGTGAAGCGGTGTGTGATTATAGTTCAACTTAGTGAATATTGCAAAGAGAAAAATAAATCCTTACCTGAACCAGGAAAGCTGCTTCTCGCCTCCTCTTTACAATACCATGTGCCCCCTTTGTTTTTCCTTGATATTTTTAAAGCAGCATCAAGTGAATCTGGAATTTATATGCGTCAAACAATCACGTATTGGGCATGCACTTTTTATATATACAGCAGGGTTTAACCAATACAAAATATTTGTCCTGCATAAAGTGAGATTTTGGCCAATACTGTATATAGATGTAATCATGTTTAATGATCCCAAAACAAATACAAATTATTTAATTCACAAATTACACTGCCTTCGTTTAAGAAAATTTTTTTTTTTATTTCTAATGTACAATCATTTATAGCTTTTTTCTCTGTGCATGAGATTCTCTTGTTATCCGCAACCACTAATCTGGAGTCAGTTTTTTACGTTTCACTTATTGTTAAGGTGTGGATTTGGCTTTGGGAAACTGACCAGCAGTTATGTGCCAATTTATCCCGAAGCATATATCGAAAGCACAGGCGGTCGATTAAGTAAGATAATTCCGCTATGAAATTCTCTATGCGAGAGCGGAAATCTTTACCAATCAAATGCTCAACTGTACAATGAAGGCATGAAAGCAGAATTCTCCACCTGCAAATTAGGACACACTGATTTGCAAGATCATACATGTTTATTAGTTTTGATGCAGGGATTTTTTGTGTGTGTTCGCCAGGATTCAAGGAAATATGCTTTGCCAATATACAGTATTATCAAGCTTACATATTCAACTGAGGGTGCTCTAACGTTCGAAAACCAGCAGAACCGGGCCTGCATCTAGCTGGCAGCTGCACTGACATGATTGCAAAACAATAAGATACCTTACTATCTACTTATCTATTAATTTAATATCAAATGGTAGTGGAGCCTACTAGCTTACATTTTTCTGCACTACCATGTGTAGCACATCCTCATGCTTTCTGGCAATGTGAAGCATTACAAAAGGAATATTTGCCAATTCTCACGGTCTCTCCACACTCCCTTTCGATTTCCTCATTCTTAACTTTGTAGGCTAGAAGGTTTGCAACTTCACTAAAACAATGTTTGAACTCCCGCAGGCCTATTGCATATTTTGTAAGTTCCCAAACCAGCATACCACAAAGCGCATTCTGTGTTGAGCGAGCAGCACTGAGCGGCCTAAGTGAGTGGAGTGGAATCTTCAAAAAGGTGCTCTCCGCTCAGGTGGAATTATCACTGCTCCGCTCCGCTCACATGCTCTGCTGCCTACATAGGCCGCGGCCTTCCAGGGCAGCATCCTAATCAGAATGAACCCTTGAGCCCTTGATGTTTTTCTCTCTTTAGTAGTCTGTCTGTGTCTTTGTCTAATCACCTCAGCGATTCAATTTTTTTTTCTCTCAGCATGTGGACTGTTTTGTACCAGCATCACAATCAAGATTTTTTTGTCCTTCTCAGAACATCAACTCATACAGGAACGCCGCAAGAACAACTGCAGCTCCTCCTCAAAACACGAGGCCTTTGTGAAGAACATTTACCTCTCTGTTTAATTTGTGAATTTCAATGGTGAAAGCAGCAGGGACTGCAGTAATATTTAACAGGCGAGATGTACCGGCCTCAAACAAGAGAAAAAAGACACATCGTATTTTTTGACAGAGGAAAGTCTCAATGAAGTCACAAAACTTTCACTTCACCGATATCAGCGGGGCTCCTGAGATGCAAGCTCGCTGATTTTCTGAGTTTAATCAACCCTGAGGTCATATTAATAGAGTTTTAAAAGAAACTCCAGGCTAGAAAAAGTAACAGTGACAGTGAATGCATTATATTTAAGTGCTTTACATTCAAGTGCCATTAAATTTAAGTGCCCTGCTCAAAGGTATAATTGTGATATTGCAGTGTTTATTTATATTGCAGAGTTCATGAGCCACCTCATTCTGCTAAAAAATACCTTAAACTTTATGGAGATGTTCATACTGCAAAGTATTGGGAGTGACAAGTGCATTTAAATGCATGAGTGAATCAGCTAAATTTTCGTTCTTTATCTGTACGGAATACAGGAGTGACTCCCAAACCTGCAATGGTTAAACTAGTGAAAACCATAGCAATGTTTTGCCATCTCCTAATCAGCGAATAACTATAATAAAACGTGGATGCCAACAATTTAAAATGTTTGGTTTTTGATATCTTTTAATCAACATACTCTCTCTGGACCGTGATTTATTTCCTCTGGTGTGGTTCGCTGTTGCGTACTCTAGTTCATACAACTAACAAACTCTGACGTCACATGGACTACACAAAATGCATGTGAAAGCGCCCTAAGTCTTTATGAAATCAAAGTTTTGTGGCTTTAAGTGCATGTATTTTAGCTCTGAGACCATCAATATGCTAGTATACTACTAAAAGTAAAAAAAAGAAAAAAGAAAAAAGGAAAACAGACCAAAAACAGTGATGACTCATCTTGCACTCAGGGGCGTATACAAATGTTTAGCATAAATGATACGAAGTGGGTTGCTGTTGCGTACGCTAGTTCAAACAACTGCTTTCACACCAAACAAACAAACCGAACTCTGACAACAAATGGACTCAGGTATGCGGCAAATGTACTGCGGTCTAGTCCAAGAGTGCACGTTGTCTTTAGCACCCTCTGATATCAAAGTTTTGTGGCTTTTAGGAGACAACAAATCTTAAATGAACTTTAAGCAGATACACACATTTAAAATTGACAGCTTTTTTCTTCCAGGAAAACAGGCCAAAAATGGTAATGAATTATCTTGCAATGAGGGGCGCACTTTAACTTTTGTCCAATAAAATGCATTTTAGAATAAAAAAGTTCCTCCCCATAATACCACCTCTCTCAATAAGCAGAAGTCACGTAAAGCAAGTAGCAAAACACGGTCCACAGCTGTGATAGAAACTAAAGTTTTTATTTTTTATTTTTTTAAATGGACAAGTTATTCAAAAAGTCCTGCTGATATTTTGGAAATATGTCAACTTGGGAAAGAAAATTGTGTCAGGGTGTTTCATTAAGTCTTAAATTGCTCAACTTAAGAGCAGCCCTGAAGAAAAAGCCTCCATCTAGACTGTCCACAAAGCCACTGCTGAGTCATAGTCTTACAAAATCTGCTTCATTACTCAATATTTATTGAGTTCTGGCATGTGAAGGTCTATAGGCCTCGGTTTCCCCTAGGCTGCAGGTGCTGCAGGCATGCAAATCAGCAAGTGTAGCAATGCTGCTTTGGGTGTATGGCAATGCTGGCGGAAAGAATATGGATACTTCGGATGTCTTTTCCACACTCAATGGACTGAGCACTGCTGAAAATGCCCTAAATAGTTGGTTACCATTATATGTTGTGGTTTAGGTCCTGCACCAAAAAAAAAAAAAAAAAATCTGATTTTTTCATCAGTTCAAACATGAAAACTTTTCCCTCTAGTGCTACCTCCAAGACAACGGTTCTGGTCCCATGGAAACCAAGAAGTAACTGTGTTTACATACAAAATGGTGAGCCAGAATTGGAAGTAGCATTTTTTGCTGTAAAATGGCCTTTCTACTCCACTTGTGGTTAGGTTTAGGGTTGGGGTTAGGGTTAGAAGGTAGAGTTAATATAACATGCATTCCTGTTGAGTGTATTACATTTTACTACAAATACAATTTGATTTTGGTTCCACTCTGTTGACTTTTACCCAAAAACTAGAACTCACACATGCCCAGGTATTCAACAACACTTCCAGCTTCGGCCACTGGGGGCAGTGATTCAAATTTCAGTATGCACAGACCGATTTCTGCAGCAAAAATTTTGACCTACTGTAGCCGAATTCACTGTGTGATCACTCTGGCAAGGTGCACACAGTACGATCTTGACCACGACTTTGATAAAGGTTGATGTCACACAGTCTGTCTTGGCTTTTATCCAAGATCTCATTGGGATCTTATCATACAACCTGATAAGCAACAATCGCAAAGGACAGAAAAAATATTGTACCGTGTAGGCTACATCACGAGCTTGACCAGCAAGACCTCCCCCTTGGTAAACAAGTTTTGTTGCTAGACTAGCAACAGACTAGCACTGACCCACAAAAACAGAGCAAGCATGGAAATTCATCCTTGTCTAAAATGGTCTCTTCAGTAGGAAGGACAGATGCACACATTTACACACACAAACAATTTTCAGTCCAAATTTGATGTTGCCACACCAGTGAAATGTAAATAAATGTAGAATTGAATGTACAAAACAAAACAGATGAGATTTAAGTGGCATTTGAAAATAGCAGCTTGTGTAATTTTTGTCAATCTCCTTCACACAGGGACACAATGGGCCCAATCAAACCACTCAATCCAGCCTAACCACCAGGTGAGCATTTACAGCTCTCAGTCACAACACAGAATAGGAATTGGCTTCTCCTGAGCTTTGGATGCTTCTCTTATAAATGTTCTTTTATCAAGTGGCAGAGATCCAACATGGATTAAATCTGTTTCCTGTGCTAAGTAAACAGATCATAATTAGCTTGCAGACAACTAAAATTAAGTACAATATGAGGAAATCCACATACGCGATAGAAAAACACTATAGCCCAGGGTGTCACGCACCTGTTTTTGATGAGGCACCAGTGGCAGATCTAACTAAATTGTCAACAATTTAGTCATTCCTTATATTAAAATTAATGTAATATGCATATGAATTTGATATATGTGTAAGTATAGTGGTCAAGTTTTTACATAGCATGAAAGCAGGCCAGGGTTCAAATCCAGAACTAGCACAGATTTTTTTTTAATTTTTTTTTTACTAAAACTGACAGTGAATGATGCATTTTTGTTGTATGGAAAATGTAGTATGATAAGATCTCCTTTTTGTGTTCTGCTGGAGAAAGGTCAGTCGAGTCTGGAGCGACATGAGGGTGAAAAAATAAATCCACTGAAGATGTGACTCAAATGTAGATGTGAATGGATGATTTTAACTACTTTGTTTTAGATAAACACTCTTTTTTCCATACAACAATGCAATTTATTTATAAAAGATACTAATAATTTTTTACGTTTCAACAGTCATGACGCTTCTGCCAAATCCCAAGATTTTTTGGAGGCTTGACGAACAAAAACAGTTTATAGCATTTCTAAGAAAGTTAATAATTCGTGGCACAGTTGCAGTCACTCCCACTTTAATAATATTTACATTTACGGCTTCTCTTAGAAGATGGAAGGGAGCACTCAGTCTGAACAGTTGTTTCCTGGGTATATCGACATTTGTGATAATCTTAAAAACGCAAGAAATTCCACCTTGAGGATGAGATAGATATATCTCAAGGCCATGAATCCAATTAAACATCTTCACGTGTCAGCGCGGTCAGTGATTTGATGATGCCGTCGATAGCCTACGGCTACGTTTTCATCTGTCATTCTGCACATCAGTCAACCTGGCTGCAATTAACAAAAAAAGACTGCAAACCCAAATACGCACTGTAGCGGATGCGGTTCTGACGGGTCAAAAGTCTAATGAATTTTGTGGAAGCAATCAAGCCTGAGCTCGAAAATTCTGTTTGAGGAGTGGCACATTCACTGCATAACAAATTTTACAATAAACCAAAAAGGCTCACTTAGAATACATATCATCTATTTTTCAAATATAAAAATGGCCATTGCAGCTCTACAGATACTGCAGAGTCCTATTAATGTTTATTCCCCATTTTTTTTCATTTGGAATGCTGTAAACAGCTTGAAAATTCATATACATTTGCGAGGATAGTGCTGCTCTGTCCATCAGCAATGACGTGACTGCAATTCTTTTTACAACAGCTCTGACAAATTTCTTGTCAACAGGAATACAGCAGTAACGTTTTCATGAGAACTCTGTGATGTTATGCTACAACGTTAAAATCCTACGAACGTGCTCAGAAGCACCATGCCCCTTCAAACTTCGACAAGTGAATGTCTAAAACTCTGTGGTACAAATAACCCATTCACATG
Source organism: Myxocyprinus asiaticus (assembly GCF_019703515.2). NCBI lineage: Eukaryota > Metazoa > Chordata > Actinopteri > Cypriniformes > Catostomidae > Myxocyprinus > Myxocyprinus asiaticus. The sequence continues at coordinate 30,311,696 of NC_059387.1, forward strand.
TCTAAATTTGGTCAGTCCAATTAAGTCACATCTTCCACAGATCATTTGCTTTAAACTGAAAATTCTGTGATCATCTAGCCACCCTCATGCCACTCAAAACGTGTATGAATTCTTTCCAATTAAACACAAAAGGGTTATTGTGGCATGGGGGGGCGTGGTCATGTGTCAGTCTGCGGGAGAGGGACAGCGGTAAGGCTCGTCACCTGGGCCGTAATTATCTCTAACACCTGTCTCTCATTATAGTGATGGCGGAGGGAGACCTTAGAAGGCACACCCCCATGCCACAGTTATCAACAAAATGTATAAGCTGCTCTTTACTTTTTGTGTAAAACACAACTTTTCTCAGCGCATTATCTGTCTATTACTGATTGATGTTTTATTTCTCCCTTTGTAATTGAGATTGTAACTTCTGTCGAAATGTACATTAATGTACTTTGTCCTGTTAAATGTATATGGAGTGTAAAGTGTCCCTGAGCTTGTGGAAAGGCGCTATATAAATAAAATATTTTACTTATTTTCTACACAACGTAAATGCATGGTTGTTATTTGTTTGGCTTATTGAAAAATGTGTTAACACTTTATTTTAGGGTTTAGAAATTAGACAGTAATTAATGACTAGTAATTGCACTTGTAGTGTGAATAGTTATGGACTTATTTGGCATTATAAGGCATTTATTACTCCTTTATTGGCTGAATTCTTATTGTTGCCTTATAGCCCCTTTACATTTTGTTCCCCGAACATTAAAATTATTAGGTAAAAACAAAAGATACCAATAGCTAGTAGTGTGCAAATTAAATCTTTTATGGTTTCGCAGTACACTGTGTGAATGTGCAGCTTATAGGTGTAAAAAATAAATAGAATGCATAATTCAAAAAAGGCACTCAAAAGAGCAAAAGAGCGAACTGAAATTCAACACAGTACAAAAAGAGTTATTTTAGATGTTTAGTCTTTATTTAGGGATCAGTAATAGAAACAAATTAATTATTCTAACAGGTTGCGTTATAAATTATTTGTTGGTATACTGCTCCATTTATAAAGACTAAACTTGTAGAATAACTACAGATGTTTCCACTTTTATATAATGGCACTGTGCTTTTCAGCTCATTTGAATGGCTATGTTGAAATACATATTCTATATTTATGTTACACCTTTAAGCTGCACATTCACACAGTGTACTGGCAACCTAAAAAGGATGTAATTTGGGAAATACTACCTATTAATATCTTGTTTTTAGCTAATAAGTATTTTTTTTTTAAATTATGGGCTAAAAGGCATGAATAATAAATCAGCCAAAAAAGGCCACATAAATGACTTATACTGCCAAATAAGTCCATTACTATAGTCACTTACAAGTGCAATTATTAGTCATTAATTATTGTCTAACTTCTGATCCTTAAAATAAAGTGTTACAAAAAATGTATACATTTGCCAAGGATTTTATCCTTGCACACTAAATAAAAACAATGGACCCTTTTCACAGACTATGATAATGCGCTTTTGCCTTATTTAGCAGTGTACTTCTTGCAAACTTCTTTATATTTTTAATTTCTTAATTATTTAGTAAATTTACAGTATAACATCCACATTCCAAACCTGGAAATGTGAAAGGCTCCTACCAAAAGACCAACACTAAAAGAATTAAATAATGTTATTAATACATATATATATATATATATATATATATATATATATACACACACACACACACACAGCTCTGGAAAAAATTAAGAGACCACTGCAAAATTATCAGTTTCTCTGGATTTAGGTATGGCTTTAGTAAAATGAACATTCTTGTTTTATTCTATAAAGTACTGACAATATTTTTCCCAAATTCCAAATAAAAATATTGTCATTTAGAGCATTTATTTGCAGAAAATGACAACTGGTCAAAATAACAAAAAAGATGCAGTGTTTTCAGAACTCGAATAATGCAAAGAAAACAAGCTCATATTCATTTTTAAACAACACAATACTGATGTTTTAACTTAGGAAGAGATCAGAAATCAATATTTGGTGAAATAACCCAGATTTTCAAATCACAGCTTTCATGTGTCTAGGCATGCTCTCTACCAGTCTTTCACATTGCTGTTGGTGACTTTATGCCACTCCTGGCGCAAAAATTCAAGCAGCTCGGCTTTGTTTGATGGCTTGTGGCCATCCATCTTCCTCTTGATCACATTCCAGAGGTTTTCAATGGGGTTCAGGTCTGGAGATTGGGCTCAGATCATCACCAACCCTCCACCTGGTCGTCTAATGGTTAGATGGAGACCTGGAGGGACCTTTAAGCCACAGTGTCTCGCACCCACTGTGAAGTTTGGTGGAGGATCAGTGATAATCTGGGGGTGCTTCAGCAAGGCTGGTAACGGGCAGATTCATCTAAATGACGCATGACTCAAGCCACATACAAGGATATCCTGGAAGAAAACTTGCTTCCTTCTGCTCTGAAAATGTTCCCCAACTCTGAGGATTTTTTTTTTTTTTCAGCAGGACAATGCTCCATGCCACACATCCAGGTCAATCAAGGTGTGGATGGAGGACCACCGGATCAAGACCCTGTCATGGCCAGCCCAATCTCCAAACCTGAACCCCATTGAAAACCTCTGGAATGTGATAATAATTAATACCTATAAATAGTAAATCCAGAAAAACTGATAATTTTGCAGTGGTCTCTTTTCCAGAGCTGTATATATACATATATATATATATATACATACGTACATATATATATGGTAACACTTTATTTTAGGGATCAGAAATTAGACAGTAATTAATGACTAATAACTGGACTTGTAAGGGACTATTTACAGACTAGTTTGGAATTATAAGATATTTATTAGGCCTTTGTACATAGATTTCTTACCCTTGCCTAATTTGCTAACATTTGTTTTTCCTAACAATTAACTTAATAGGTAAAACAAAAGATACCAATATCTAGTAAGGTGCAAAATACACCCTTTATAGCTTGTCATTACACTATGTGCAACTTAAGTGTAAAATAAATATAGAAGGCAGAGACTTTTGATGCTTAGTGTAAATAGCGACAAAAGTATCCTCTTTGCACTAAGGGCAAATAGTGTTAGATGCTATTTGCACCCCTAATTAAATACTACCATGCAGTACAGGGGCATCACTGCAGCATGTTTATTGTGTTTATTTAGAGTCCCACAAACACCTTACACCAACCCCTACCCCTAAATATAACCCTAACCTTCCCTGCTTGTTGAAATACTACGTTCTACATGTATTTCATACTTATAAGCTGCACATTTACACAGAGTACTGAGAACCTATAAAGGATGTATTTTGCATCATACTAGCTATTGATATGTGTTGTGTGTGTGTGTGTGTGTGTGTGTGTATATATTATATGTATATATATATATATATATATATATATATATATATATATATATATATATATATATATATATGAGGTTTTAATTAGGTTTTTTTTTTTCTTTAGTCATGTCTCGTCTGACCTAGGGTACCAAGTGAGTCAGGTCTGCCACTGGAGCCCCTTGGAAAAAAAGGGCTTATTGTTCTCCATGAAATGACAGTCACATAAGAATCCATGATGTTTGTGTTCACTCTACAAAACCTCCTGAAAGAACACATCCTAATGTTTTAATGAGAATGACAGGAGTAGAATAAATAAAGTTTGTAAAAGCAGGTTGAAGAAAATCCTTTAATGCATTTATGTGCTTTGTATATGTGTAGGCGGAATCCCTGCAGTATCGAATATGAATCTTCATTCTTATAGATGACAGGTTGAACACATTTCTCATATAGAGAGGAAACGCGAGAATTCTGTTGCATTCAGCCAACAGCTCACTGCAGAGAATCATTTACACTGGAGGAAATGTTTTCCAGGCTAATTTAATAAATGTAATTTATTTTTATTAATAAGCTCATGCTTTAGCATTTGTTTTTGTGTCCATCAGCATTGTTTTAATAGTTTTACTATGTAAACATGCGCTAAACTCATGTTTCACAACCTTTTTTGCCACAAGTACCCCCACAGCACCACCAGTTAAGCTCAAATACCCCTTAACCAAAGATGTATACCAAAAATATAATTTAATATTATCATTAATATTGATTATAATTGATCAATCAGTATTGGGTTAATATATTGACAACCCTATTAAAGGAATAGTTCACCCAAAAATGAAAATTATTTCATCATTTACTAACCCTTATGCCATTCCAGATGTGTATGACTTTCTTTTTTCTGCAAAACACAAACGAAGATTTTAATAGAATATTTCAGCTCTGTAGGTCCATACAATGCAAGTGAATGGTGGCCAGAACAGACCAAAATGTAATTCCTTTTTCACAATATACAGTCTTTTGGCAGTCATGATTTCAAGCTCGATTACGCTTCCTTTAGCACCATCTAGTGCTCTGCGTATGCACCAAGCACTAAGAAGTGTAATCGAGCTTGAAATCATGATTGTGCCTAGAGACCGCAATGGCAAGATGTACAGTGAAAAAGTAGTTACACTGTTGTCTGTTCTCACCCAAACAGTTGGATCGCTTCAGAAGACATGGATTAAACCACTGGATTCGTATGGATAACCTTCATGCTGCCTTTGTGATATTTGGACCTTCAGAGTTCTGGTCACCATTCATTTGCATTGTGAGGACCAGCAGAGCTGAAATATCCAAGAAGAGTGAGTAAGGGTGAGTAAATAATATGAGGATTTTAATTATTGGGTAAACTATTCCTTTAAAGATTTCTAGATTCAATTCTAACTCACAAGCTTTTGATTCGATTCAATTCTGATTCATTCGAGTATATTTCTGTAATAATGTCCATTTTGCTTACATCTGAAAAATATTCTCTATCAGCTAATGCTGTTAATTGTATAGAGAGCCTTCTAACCTGGGCAGTTATGAAGTATTCATTTTTTCAAACTGTGTTTTATCAGTAGTTTTTATAATTTTGGTCACATTCTCGCTTTTTAAATGTACAAATTCCATGCATTTCATCAATAAACATGAAATCTTGAAATTGCACATATATATTCTGATATATATATATATATATATATATATATATACAGTTGAAGTCAGAAGTTTACATACACTTAGGCTGAACTCATTAAAACTCTTTTTTTCTCCCCTTTTCTCCCCAATTTTTGGCATGCCCAATTCCCAATGCGCTCTAAGTCCTTGTGGTGGCGTAGTGACTCGCCTCATTTCGGGTGACGGAGGACGAATCTCAGTTGCCTCCACGTCTGAGACAGTCAATCCGCGCATCTTATCATGTGGCATGTTGAGCACGTTACCGCGGAGACCTAGCGCATGTGGAGGCTCACTCTTTTCTCCGAGGCATCTACGCACAACTCAATATGCGCCCCTCCAAGAGCGATAAACTACATTACAGTGACCACGAGGAGGATAACCCAACGTGACTTTACCCACCCTAGCAACAAGGCCAATTGGTTGCTTAGGAAGCCTGAATGGAGTCACTCAGCATGCCCTGGATTCGATTGCGACACCAGGTGTGGTAGTCAGCATCTTTACTTGCTGAGCTACCCAGCCCCCATTAAAACTAATTTTTTAACCACTCCACAGATTTAATATTAGCAAACTGTAGTTTTGGCAAGTTGTTTAGGGCATCTACTTTGTGCATGACACTAGTAATTTTTCCAACAATTGTTTACAGACAGATTGTTTTACTTTTAATTGACTATATCACAATTCCAGTGGGTCATAAGTTTTCATACACTAAGTTAACTGTGCCTTTAAGCAACTTGGAAAATTCCAGAAAATGATGTCAAGCATTTAGACAATTAGCCAATCAGCTTCTGATAGGAGGTGTACTGAATTGGAGGTGTAGCTGTGGATGTATTTTAAGGCATACCTTCAAACTCAGTGACTCTTTGCTTGACATCATGGGAAAATCAAAAGAAATCAGCCAAGACCTCACAAAAATAAATAAATAAATAAAATTGTGGACCTCCACAAGTCTGGTTCATCCTTGGGAGCAATTTACAAACACCTGAAGGTACCATGTTCATCTGTACAAACAATAGTACAAAAGTATAAACATCATGGGACCACGCAGCCATCATACCGCTCAGGAAGGAGATGCATTCTGTCACCTAGAGATGAACGTAGTTTGGTGCGAAATGTGCAAATCAATCCCAGAACAACAGCAAAGGACCTTGTGAAGATGCTGGAGGAAACAGGTAGACAAATTTCTATATACACAGTAAAATGAGTCCTATATCGACATAACCTGAAAGGCTGTTCAGCAAGGAAGAAGCCACTGCTCCAAAACTGCCATAAAAAAGCCAGACTACAGTTTGCAAGTGCACATGGGGACAAAGATCTTAATATTTGGAGAAATGTCCTCTGGTCTAATGAAACAAAAATTGAACTGTTTGGCCATAATGACCATCGTTATGTTTGGAGAAAAAAGGGTGAGGCTTGCAAGCCGAAGAACACCATCCCAACCGTGAAGCATGGGGGTGACAGTATCATGTTGTGGGGGTGCTTTGCTGCAGGAGGGACTGGTGCACTTCACAAAATAGATGGCATCGTGATGAAGGAAAATGATGTGGATATATTCAAGCAACATCTCAAGACATCAGCCAGGAAGTTAAAGCTCGGTCACAAATGGGTCTTCCAAAAGGACAGTGACCCCAAGCATACCTCCAAAGTTGTGGCAAAATGGATTACGAATAGCAAAGTCAAGGTATTCAATCAGAAACTGAAAAGGTGTGTGCGAGCAAGGAGGCCTACAAACCTGACTCAGTTACACCAGTTCTGTCTGGAGGAATGGGCAAAAATTCCAGCAACTTATTGTGAGAAGCTTGTGGAAGACTACCCAAAATGTTTGACCCAAGTTAAACTATTTAAAGGCAATGCTACCAAATACTAACAAAGTGTACAGGTGCATCTCAATAAATTAGAATGTCGTGGAAAAGTTCATTTATTTCAGTAATTCAACTCAAATTGTGAAACTCGTGTATTAAATAAATTCAGTGCACACAGACTGAAGTAGTTTAAGTCTTTGGTTCTTTTAATTGTGATGATTTTGGCTCACATTTAACAAAAACCCACCAAATCACTATCTCAAAAAATTAGAATACATCATAAGACCAATAAAAAAACCATTTTTAGTGAATTGTTGGCCTTCTGGAAAGTATGTTCATTTACTGTATATGTACTCAATACTTGGTAGGGGCTCCTTTTGCTTTAATTACTGCCTCAATTCGGCGTGGCATGGAGGTGATCAGTTTGTGGCACTGCTGAGGTGGTATGGAAGCCCAGGTTTCTTTGACTGTGGCCTTCAGCTCATCTGCATTTTTTGGTCTCTTGTTTCTCATTTTCCTCTTGACAATACCCCATAGATTCTCTATGGGGTTCAGGTCTGGTGAGTTTGCTGGCCAGTCAAGCACACCAACACCATGGTCATTTAACCAACTTTTGGTGCTTTTGGCAGTGTGGGCAGGTGCCAAATCCTGCTGGAAAATGAAATCAGCATCTTTAAAAAGCTGGTCAGCAGAAGGAAGCATGAAGTGCTCCAAAATTTCTTGGTAAACGGGTGCAGTGACTTTGGTTTTCAAAAAACACAATGGACCAACACCAGCAGATGACACTGCACCCCAAATCATCACAGACTGTGGAAACTTAACACTGGACTTCAAGCAACTTGGGCTATGAGCTTCTCCACCCTTCCTCCAGACTCTAGGACCTTGGTTTCCAAATGAAATACAAAACTTGCTCTCATCTAAAAAGAGGACTTTGGACCACTGGGCAACAGTCCAGTTCTTCTTCTCCTTAGCCCAGGTAAGACGCCTCTGACGTTGTCTGTGGTTCAGGAGTGGCTTAACAAGAGGAATACAACAACTGTAGCCAAATTCCTTGACACATCTGTGTGTGGTGGCCTTGACCCCAGCCTCAGTCCATTCCTTGTGAAGTTCACCCAAATTCTTGAATCGATTTTGCTTGACAATCCTCATAAGGCTGCGGTTCTCTCGGTTGGTTGTGCATCTTTTTCTTCCACACTTTTTCCTTCCACTCAACTTTCTGTTAACATGCTTGGATACAGCACTCTGTGAACAGCCAGCTTCTTTGGCAATGAATGTTTGTGGCTTACCCTCCTTGTGAAGGGTGTCAATGATTGTCTTCTGGACAACTGTCAGATCAGCAGTCTTCCCCATGATTGTGTAGCCTAGTGAATCAAACTGAGAGACCATTTTGAAGGCTCAGGAAACCTTTGCAGGTGTTTTGAGTTGATTAGCTGATTGGCATGTCACCATATTCTAATTTTTTGAGATAGTGAATTGGTGGGTTTTGTTAAATGTGAGCCAAAATCAACACAATTAAAAGAACCAAAGACTTAAACTACTTCAGTCTGTGTGCATTGAATTTATTTAATACACGAGTTTCACAATTTGAGTTGAATTACTGAAATAAATGAACTTTTCCACGACATTCTAATTTATTGAGATGCACCTGTATGTAAACTTCTGACCCACTGGGAATGTGAACTTAAATAAATCATTCTCTCTATTATTATTCTGACAGTTCACATTCTTAAAATAAAGTAGTGATCCTAACTGACCTAAGACATACATATATATATATATATATATATATATATATATATATATATATATATATATCACACACACACACACACACACACACACACACACTGCATGTTTATTGTTTACATGCATAATTTGTACTATTTACAAGAATTTGCATAACATATGTAGAACAATTGCTACTGTAAATCAGTGTTGTCTTTTTAAGAATGGAGGCAGTGTCTCACAAGATTGCTGTTGGTTAAGTTCACATAAGAGTGCAGTCACACTGCTTCTTTAGCACATCCATGCTACTGTAAAGAATGTGTGATTAGAAATAAACATTAGAAAGTCAATTATTCAAAGTCATATGGATTGTGTGGATCTCATCTTTGGACACACATTTCACAGAATGAGTCAAACAAAATGTTTACTCTCAACACGCAGTGAAAGGATCTCGGTGCTTAACTTTGAGTTGACTGAAACATAGATCTTGGGATTTTAAGAACTGATATAAGGATCATTCAGAAGGAGACCGCGATCAATTGATCAATCTATATTTTTACCCATCCCTAGTCCCTTTAGTTTTAATTTTAAACCATACATTTTGTTTTATAGGTTCAACATAGCAAAATCTAATTCTTTTTGCATACCCCCTGGAACCTGCTTATGTACCCCCGTTGTAAGCGTACCCTCGGTTGGGAATCACTGCGCTCGATGGACATCTTTGACCGCTGCGCCAGGTCTCGTCTTTATTTTCAGCATCTCGTGCATGGGCGCCGTGTTTTTAAGAAGCCGTGTCAAGTTATAAGAACTTATAAAAACATCTCTACCTTTTTCAGAGCAAGAACGCATTCGGTCTGAACGGCCCTTTAGCCTATTTATATGCTGAATATATCAGTTAGCCTACTGTATTGCAGTTGCAGTACTGTCTTTTCATTGTTGCATCATGTTTTGCTGTTTTTTTTATATATATATATTAATTTTTTAATTAAATATCAAATATTATCTCATTGGCTGTGATTGTGTCACTTTGCGCAGTATTTTGCTTATCACACTGGAAACTTCTCAAATTGCATCTGCATAACACACTGTATGAATACAGAGCTATGATTGTTCACATATTCAGAACACCATAACCTCTCAAAAACTTAAACTATGTGGTTTTCCAATAGCTGCCATAATGGAGTTCATTTCATTTGACAGCACCTACCTGAATCTCCAAGAAATGTGTCATCTGTTGCGACTAACCACTTTTTTTCCCCTGCACCTACTCACTACAAGGTGGGTGTCACGTCCATCTATCTGTCTGCTTGTGAGAGTGAGTGTATAACTAAATGACCCATGTGTCTACTGTGGAGTGGATTGGCAGTACGATCGTTGCTGTGGGCAGGAACCTGTCTGGAGATGCCTGAACGCTGCACACTCTATTCTGATTTGGTGTCAGTGTACATTGCGGTAGAGAGATGGGAGATGAACAATGACCCACTATACTTATCTAGGATTCAGTATCTATTTCCAGGCCAAGGTTTAGATCAGTGGTTTGATTATCATAAACACTTGCACTACAGTCAACCTCTTCTTTACAGCAGTACTGGGGAAGCTGCTATGGCACCTTTTTAAGAAGTTAGCTACACTGCAAGGATCGGTGATGTAGCTAACTACTGTACATTAAAGTCATTAGTAATATCTTTTTAAATATATACCAAAGGATACATTTCTGATGATAAAAATTAGTTGTACAATCAGAGCAGTATTAGGAGGTAGCTTTTGTTGATTTAAAATTCGATAGTGCATTAAACTCAAAAAACTAATTTTGGATACAATTTTAGTCGCTTTTAGTGCCACTGCTACCAGTGGACATTTCACCTCAGAACTGCCGAGATAAGCTGAACAAAAATGTCACTTCAGTCACGTTGTTTATATGAGATCAGACTCTAAAGAGGACATAGTTTAGAGTAAACACATTTGATTCGCCAGGCTGTAAAGCTGCGCATTCAATCCTATTTGACCGCAAAAAAAACAAAACAAACACAGCAAAAGTAGCGTTTTGTCAGACTACACTGCTACTCGTTAAAGAAAGTAGTTTGTTACTTGGAAAGCTACTCTATTTTGAAACTATTATTAAAACGAATCTACTTTCACACTCCTTAGAAATTTAGTGAAATTAGTACTGTCACTACTTTTAGTTAGTTCTCCTCAACACTGCTTTTCAAAAACTGTTCTGATCTCCAAGACAGACCAAAACGAGAGAAACTAAATACAACAGAAAAAAATAAAAAAATAAAAAAAATAAAAAAAAATACTCTGGCAAATCTCAAGCCCGACAGGGCTGTCAGAGGATCTCAAATGCTAAGTCTGCTCTGACACAGGGCTCCAGACTGCAACTAAATGATTTTTCCTAACAGTGCTATTAAACTTTGCAAGAGGTCACGCTGGTGTGACTACAAAGTTGGCCAACTCTGCGCATGAGAAATATCAAACAGCAAACATTCAAAATGTGAAAGGAAACAGCTCTACCCGGATCAGTCAGCATGGCTCAAGTCTCAATGGACAAATCAGCGCAGAGACGTGCATTTACACGTGGACCAGTCTCAAACGCTCAGCCGAACAGATCATCATAAACAGCACTGCGAGCGGGCTGGGTCGCGGATTCGGCATTGATTATTTGTTTAAATCCTTTATGAAAACCCATAATGTGTCGATGATTAAACTAGTTTAAAATCGTATTAAATGGCCCTTTTTCTAAACATTCTAAACAGCATTTAAAAGGAATAAAGGAGAAATCTGTACCATGAACAAACAGAAATCGTAGATAAGGCTTTCAATCCACACATCACAGATATTAAAAAAATATTTACCATGAACTTTTACCTTTGATTACTATGATCTTATAGCAAATACCACATCCTGATGAAAAGAAACCGTGAAAGAAAACGAATTTCCACTGTCAAACCGTGTCCTAACCAGACGTGATGCCGGTTTAACCGGTTTAAAACAACTTTATTTTCACCGAGGATGTCACAGACATATGGAATGTTGTGTTTGAGGTCTCGTTTTCTTCAACCGGAGCTCTATACACCCACACACACTCACACGCACACATTTTTTACTTGAAAAATTGGTTTAAAAAATACACATAACAGATGACACTCTGAGCTGTATCACAATCACGATTTTCCCATAGACTGCCACTGATTTTCTAATCCACCCCAAAACGAAAAATGCTTATAAAAAAATCAACAATTTTATAATCCTAAAAACATTTAAGGAGGAGAAATACATCATCATTCTGTATGACTGGATCTCTGAGGGTTTAAGAAAACATACTGTTATTAATGTCAGTTGATTTTAGGGATGAAATATAACCCAGATTTATGTTTAACAGATTTTTTATTTATCTGGACAGGAAAACCCTGTTTGATCAATATCTTAATTAAAAGGAAGTTGCATCTTAATGTATACAGAGCACATGAAATGTGTTGTATCTCACATTTTGTGGTTTTAGGATTATTGTATACCTTATGAGCAATGAAATAAATCTCTGAGATGACATATATTTACATTTATGAAACTGTTTTATGACTATTTTATACTACGGAGTGTCTATGTGCACCCGGTGTAAATAGTATCTGCCACACTGGGCAGCTATTTGAACCCCAAAAGTCTGGTGGAACCACAGAAATATATGAGAAACTAAAAAATAGATGTTGCTGCAGTGGCGTGGGCGTGTAAAGACGATGTGTTATGGTGTACTGTTGTCCTAGTGACCACGGTTTGAATCTGCTTTTTGTCCCACTCTTTTTCACATTCAATTTCCTGTTTTCACTCTTAATATTTCCTTTAATACTACTTAAAATAATAGATAAAAATGAACATACATGTTGATTTCATCACAGTGAACTTGGTCATGGTGAATGTCGGGGAGTGCAGAGTAGGGTTTGATCCGAAGGTGGGGTCTGTTCATCGCACCCGTTCCCACGGCTCAGCATCGCTTGTGTGTAGATTGTATCACTTATTGACTAATATTGTAGTAACCAAGTTTTTTTGGGGGGCAAAAAACGTAGTTTTAATGCAATTAACCATGGTGTTAGTAGAGTAATTTGGTGGTAATATAGTAACCATGGTTAATTGTGTGGTTACTGTAAATGTATAAAAAAATACCATGGTGAAACCAAGGTTACTGTAGTAAAATCAAAGTTAGATTTTCTAAGATAAGGTTAAAGTTAGGTTTAGGGGTAGAGGATAATGTAGTGTTTCTGTGGGACTCTAAAAAAACACAATAAACACACTACATTGATGCCCATACTGTATGTAAGTATTTAAATATGGGTGCAAATAGTATCTGACACTATTTGCACTGGGGTGTAAATAGCATATACCATTATTTGCACCAGGGTGCAAATAACATCTGCCTTTATATTATTTGAATGGCACTTGGGACTTTAGAGCATGCAGACAAAACACTCTTTTTTAACTTTGTCTCATGTCTGGGAGCGGCAGAGCATCACACAGTTCTGGGAGCACTATGTGTGTGCGTTCCCTCTTCCTTATGATATTACCGTGCAGACTAATAAGATATTTTTCAAAAGTGTCAATAAACCTGCTCCTCAGCACAGTTCAAGTATTCGACTAGCATATTTGCTATTTTGAGGTTGTAGCTCTTCAACTTTGGAACTCTCTCCCATTGGACATAAGATCTGTGGACACTGTGGACACTTTTAAAAAGCAGCATAAGACCCACTTGTTTAGACTTGCTTTTGTTTAAATTTGTTTGTTTTTAGTTTGTGTTTTTATCTGGTTGTCTGCATTTACAGTATGTATGTTACTCTGTTTCTTATTTGCTTTTTAGTCTTTTATTGTGAATCACTTTGTGGCGTCTGTTCTTGAAAGGTGCTATATAAATAAAATGTACTTACTTACTTACATGCATTTTTTGACATGCATCTCATATTCCTAATAGGTTCAATAGGAGTTTATTCGGTAAATGTGTTTCCATCAAAGTTTGTTTAATTCTTCTTATTGAATAAAAAAAATTATCCACCTCAATCAAGCGTACTGTATACGTTTTTGATGCGCTTTTTGGAGATGTAATTCACATCTTGGTGTTTCCATCCAGCAGATTTTATGTCATGTCCTTAAAATGTGCATAAAAAAACATGGATGGAAACTCATTATATATATATATATATATATATATATATATATATATATATATATATATATATATATATATATATATATATATGTTTGGATTAATAATATTTTCTATTCCCTAACCCTACACCTAACCCTCAAATATACCTTTAGGCATTTTTAGATTTTCATTAACACAATTTAGTATGTTAATAAAGCTGTTTTCCTCTTGAGGACTGTAGGCTGGCTGTAGGTGATTTCCGGTTTTACTATCCTTACTATCCTTTTACTATCCTTGTGGGGACATTTGGCCCTCATAACGTAAGCAAAACCTGACCCATACACACACACTCACACCATCTCTTCTTCTTGTTCTGTGGCACTAGGTGTTATCGTCTGAGAGTAAGGTGAGCTTCACAAAAGACATTCACCAGAGGTCACCTTTTCAACAGTTCACTGGGGCCTGCTCAACCACAATCTGGCATGTCAACAACAAGGTGGCAGAATAGACTCCTGACATGGGACAGATTCAAAAGGAATAGCTTAAATTAGAAAGAGAGCGAGGGAAAGAGATCGAAAAGGCATGATGGGATTGTGAAGAACTAGCAGAGGAGTGGAATTTGTGATACTGATTATTTTATTTATTTTTATTTTTTTGGTAATCCCACAAAATAATAATAAAACAATAATAATAACAACAATTAATGAAATCACTTTAATTATACCGAGGCATGCATTGGATTTTCTAGAAGTACTAATAGAAGTTAAGGATAAAGCAACCAACTCCTAACATGAAATTAACTAATATTGGTTGCAAATAGATAAGGAAAAAAGGTTAGCCTATATATTGCATAAAGAAAGTCTGTTTTTAGGACCACTTAAAGCTATCATCTATTTCAGATAAATCTATCCATAAACGACACGTAAAAAAAATAATAATAATAAAATAAAATAAAAAATTGGAGCCAGGCAGTCTTTTCCTGTTTAAGTGGGCAGTTAAGACCAGTATAAGCTGCTATGTGGACCATACTGGTAGTGAAAAGCCTGGCTAGGCAAAACTATGTTATCTGTTTAAAGTGAAATAAAGGTGGACAACAGTCAAAATATGTTGTTTTCAGTCAAGTAATAGGAGATAAGAGGCACATAAAGACATGTGCAATATTGAACCAAATTGAATAAGAAAAAAGAAAGAATCTACATAATGGATGCCAGAAGAGGACAGAGACACATGCCAAATTCTTCCAGCCAGCTTATGACCTGTACATATTTTACACATCACTTCCTCCTCTGCAGCTCATCAGCCAAAGAGCCAATGAGGAACATCTGTTAAACTGTCAATCTCCCATACCACCTGCAAAAACGCACACAGAAGTACACACACACACACACACACACACACACCACAATACCATCCCAGACAGCAACCTTCTTCTCAATGCTGGAAAGGTTGCCATGCTCACATGGTTAGCCAAGCTGCTGACATTTGTTAGTCTGTTTATGTGGAATAGATAGTGTTATTACAATGAGGCTTGCTCTACTCGGCCCATCTGCAGTGGCAGCTGCTGAGCCTCACCAAAAAACAAAGGGGAAAAAAGGAAAGAAATGTGTAGGAAAAAATAAATGTCACCAGTTAAAAAGCCAGTTGGCACTGAAGGCCATGCACTCCTGCCTGGGAGAGGATTTAAGAAACAATGCCAGACGACCACAATGAAGGAATGTTTGTGTGCATGTGTGTGTACATGCATGTACATACTTTACAATAGGGTCCAAATGTCTGTGACCACAAGTGAAAATGCACATATTTATCATTCTTCTAATTTACTATATATATATATATATATATATACACACACACAGTATGTAAACAATAACAAAGGAATTAGAATGCTACTGGCCTGGGAGCACTTCCGGTATCATTACTGGATCCTTTAAATAAGGCTCCGAGTTAACATATTTTCTCAAAGAACATCATAAGTTTACCTGACATGACTTAGACTATACATATGTGTTTTTGATACTGAGTGTCTACGTGATAGAGGAGATGAAAGTGTATTGTAGTTTAGATGCTCACAATTGTTTCCTCAGCGGAGAGATCGGGAATATTGGATCGCACCTATTATAATCAATGAAGCCATTCAATGAAGCTGTCTGCATGACCTTTGGAGAAGTTAAGGATTAGGGCTGGGCGATGAAACGTTATCGATTTTTATCGAAAGAAAATACAATTGTGTTAAATACAAATACAATACAATTAAAAGCGTCTGCTAAATGACTTAATATAATTGTAAATGACTTGTGCAGCTTAATTAATTACAATGGGAGCTCTTAAGTTGGGTCAGGTGTGTTACAGTTGTAAGTACTGCACGTATCCAGCCTTCTCGCTTCACTACAGTTCATGCATCCATTTGCAATTACTTTTTCTGAGATCCAAACACTTTAATTTCCATCCAGGGAGAATCCAGCCACTGAACAACATGATCCACAGTTTAATAATTATATTTTATGACAGTTGTGTTAACATTAGTAACGTTTCATGTTAAAGTCACTATGAATGAAGTGCCTTCCACTGTTGTGGGTATGACAACTAGTAGGAAATGTTCAAGGAACAAAAAGGTCACTTCCTTAAGCCGACGAATGGTCCTTGAAATGGTCTATATATATATATATATATATATATATATATATATATATATATATATATATATTCTGTGTGTAACTAGTAGGAAATGTTTAAGGAACAAAGAGGTCACTTCCTCTAGTTGCACTAAACAGATTTGCCAAAACAACGGTTGTGTTCAAACAGGTTTCCTGAACACTCCCCTCTTTAGCCATTAGTCAAAACACAGATAGTCCCACCTCAAACTGTGTTAAATAAATTAAAAAATCAAATAAAGTAGCAGGACTAGTCTGACATTTTTTTTATTATTATTGTGTAATCTGAGGTAAAGAAACACAATTTATGATACAATTGTTTGTCAGATTTTATTGCTGATTTGAAATATGTCATTTGCTCGTAATCTTGACCAAACAATTTGTAGATTCTGATCTTTCCCCATCCAAGTAGATAGGACCTTTACTTGTATCCATAGAAAACAGCATCCCGCAGGCTGCCCAGAAGCGTTACAAACATTGCAGTCGAGTGTCTTGACTTGCCTTAAAAGGGACTTTGGCAGCACAGAGCCACAATATTTACACTTTTTCTGGGAAATCAACATACTAATGCATTACATATAGTTGTATAGGCATATTAAACTGGGACAGGAGGAAAAATTGCATACCTCACCGTTAAAATGGCCAATCTGATAAATTTGATTGGTGGCCTAGAAATAGTACAGTTCAAAATCCTAATACTTTGTTTATTTCCAGGTTTAAATAAATAAATTAAAAAAAAAAAAAAAAAAAAAAACAATCGCAGATTTTGTGGTGTTTCACTTCTGGACCTTTCTGTGTATCTGCTTTGTGTTTGTGACTTTTGGCTGCATTCAGTTTTTCTTGCTCTCGTTCTGTCCTCTCTGCATATACAGCACATGAATCTCTAAATTGGTCTGCTGAGGAATTCTCTCAACACATACCAATGACTGACCATCTCCAGTCACGGAGCTCAATGTTTCCATCAACAAATAGAGCTCAAAAATACAAATAGTCCCTTTGGGAGCTGACATTCATTTGCCCTGTTGAGACGGGGTTTTGTTTGTGTGTGTGTGTGTGCTATGCATTCAGGTAATCAATGCTCAGCCTGACTCCAAACTAAATCAGCTCCTGTGGACATCCGGAAAGAGGGAACTGACCACACAGAAATTTAAACTCTATAATGCTGCCGCAAGAATACCACTGTGCAGCATTTACATTACCCTGTTGTTAGTAAACAGGCTTATCTTTCTCTTGTCATGTCTAAAACAATAATGATAAAAGGCATACATTTTCACAAATGAACCTTATTATATAATTCAAAAGGTTTGGTAAAACTACATTAGCTAACATGAACTAACAATGAACATACTTTTACAGCACTTATTAATCTTGGTTAATGTTAATTTCAACATATACGAATCTAACATTGAATAAACTAATATTGAACAATAGTACTTTTTTATTAACATTAATAAATTATATATTACACACACACACACACACACACACACACACACACACTGATGTTGGTGCAGCTATCATTATTTCCATAGACATAATGATTTTTATACTGTACAACTATAGATTCTATCCCCTAACCTTAACCCTACCCCTAAACCTAACCCTCACAAACAACTTTCTGCATTTTTACATTTTCAAAAAAAACATAATTTAGTATGTTAAGTGATTTGAATTATGGGGACACTAGAAATGTCCTTATAAACCACATTTATAGCATAATACCCTTGTAATTACCAGTTTGTAACCTAAAAAATAAGTCCTCGTAAACCACCTAAACCTGCCCACACACACACACACACCCACACACACATATATTATGTCACGGCCCTGTCACTTTGCCAGGTTGGGTTTTGTCTGACGAGGACCGTGGCATCATCGTCCCCTGTCCGTCTCGTGTTTCATGTACATTCTTTGTGTGAGCGGTTGTTGGTGCGCTCTCTGGTGATGTCACGGTCCTGTCACCTCGTCAGGTTGGGTTTTTGTCTGATGAGGACCGGGGCATCATCGTTACCTGTTTGTTTTGTTCCAAGCATGTTGACGTTTTCTTCCTCATGTGTTTCAGGTGCCGCTGGCACACGGAATCGGCGTTTCCATGGGAACCCTGATTGTTTCCGTGGGAACGCTGATCATGCCAACTTTCAGCTGGCGAGCGGCACCTGTTCTTTGTTTGCTCATGCCTATTTTAAACCCCTCGTGTGTCATGTCCTTTTCTGGATTGTTAAATGTTGCTCAGTGTTGACTGAGTGTTTGAGTATTGTTGTTTGATGTGAAGTAACTAACCTCACTCTCTCTGCCTAGTTGGTCCTGTCGTGTGTATCTGTTGGTTGCCCGCATTTGAGGTGTGTGGTTGCATTCCAGTTTGCTGCATGTCAGCTGGTCTTCCATGGAGAATACCTAGTCTCTGCCCGTGTGTCAGGAATAAGATTGCCCATCTCAGCTGGGCATTGTTCTGCACCTCACTAAGCTTCAACGGAGGATTCCATAAATCTGTTCCTTACTTCCACTACACACACACTCATTCTACTAATACATTCTTTACGGACTGCCTCCTGCCCGCCATGGTGTGCACTCTTTTTGGAGATCGCTTCCCGCTGCTGCAGCTGACATTCTTCAGCTTAGTGACTGTTTATATTTTGTGAATAAATCCTTTGAACTGTTCCTCTGCTCTTGGGTCTGTTTGTCTCGCTGATGCACGTTTTATATATAATTATATCTATCTGATATCTAACACTTTTGCTTCATTAGAAGTTGTTACTTGGAAAGGGTATACTAGGTTAATTGCTGGGCTTGCTAGTCATAAGCTAACTGAAAATGCAAAGCAAGAGAAATGTTTAATTTGATCATTTGGGGTTTGTTATAAACAGTATAGTGATACATAAAATACAAGTATTGACAGATTTTAATCATTAAGGCTACATACAGTAGATCAAATATTATATATGTCTAATTAGACACCAAATAGAATACCTCAAAATGCTCTCTTTCCAAAATTAAATGGTGTTATTTAGAGTTTCACAAATGTAGGATCTAGGCTGAAAGTCACAGATTGACCACTTGGCTGAAAATTAAACATGGAGGTAAACTTCATTTTGACAGGTCACCCTTTTCTATATGATACAAATTTAAAAGAATACAAACTTAATTTTGTCATTATTTCAACTACTGAACTTAAATTCAGTAAAGAAGAAAAGCAGTAAGGTGGTCCAAAACACTTTCACATGTTTACAATCTAGTGTGACTCCCCATTACACTAATAAAGCAAGGCTTGCTCAAACTCAAACAGCAATAGCACAGTACCTAGCACCTATAAAATGAACTACAAAGGTGTAGATGTCATCAATGACAATGTGAAAGAGAGAGAGTGAATGAGCAGGGCATTTGTGAAGAACTTACAGTACAGAGCTTGCAAACTCAAGTCTTTATTTAAACAGGTTTCCTACTGTGACACCTCTATGTATACAAATGAGAAATGTCATAAACCTCAAACCAAGTCATGTGAATATTCTGGATTTGTGCACTCAAAACATGAGGCACATATTAAAGAAAAGAAAATCAGCTCTCAGTTGGGGAGAGAGAGTGATCCAGAGATCAAAACGCAACACAGGATGTTTATTTCTGAGAAGGGTCTGTGGCTCAGCGCAGATATCAGTAAAAGCATGCTGAGATATGCAACAGTCACGAGCTGTTTGCACTATTCAACCACATTCAAAGGAACCAAAGTAGTGCAATGCAGTCTATTTTCAATTCCCTCCATCTCAGGGCACTTTAGAACTGTTATTTTTGGTGGCTTTTCTTTCCACATCAGGGTGATATTGAATGCATGTTCTTTGTCCCTTTAAAACATGGGTTACACTTTCAGGTCATGACCTTTTGAAGCAAACTTGGCCAACTGGACTGTTCATGCATGAGCTTACAATTACACTCTTGAACAAAAACCCACAGAGTAGTGGTAGTCCAGTTAGGGATGTACGAAAAAGCTTAACATGCAAACTTAACTATATATAATTTGTAGGTTGATTTGAACAAGATGTGCAACACCGTGGCTTTGGGGCACCACATTCCTCTGTTTTTTTAAGCGACCCATTACGCCCAACACAGCAGCACTGGTGCGGGACCAATGGTGTGAGTTTGGAACAGAACCATCTGTTGGTATAACCATTGGGAGACATGGGAAGTTCTCAGGAATTTTGTTTAAAAACAATATTGTTTGCAATTCCGTTTTGTGATTCTAGTGGTGCAGACAATATTTAGTTGTGTATTTAAATATTGTCTAAAATTCATCCCCTTTAAAGCACTGCCATTAAAATGTATTAAAGCTAAAAATAAATAAATAAATATAATCATACTAATCAACATCACTAACTGATTAGTGAATTATCCTGACCTATCCATAACTCTGATGGTTAAGACAGTGGAATGCTCACATAAAGGTTTAATCCAAAAGTAGAGGTTATGCAGAATCCAGGAAGTAAGTTGTCCTTGAGCTAGACACTTAACCCCAGGTTGCTCCATGAGGACTGTCCCAGCAATCAGTGTTGTGTGCAAGCATCTACATTTTCACAGATGTGAAGACATGGATGAACACACACAAACACACTGGCAGTAATAGGGTAATGTGAAAGCCACAGAGGCGCAACAGAAAATGGGAAGAACTTTCAGGAAATCTGGAATATAATGATGAACTCTACCTGAAAGAACCCAAGAGCTGTCAATCACTGGTCCCAAGGCATTGTGGGGGATTCTGACAGCTGCAAAGCCTGTGCTTAGTGGCCTGCAAACAGCCTGAAATGAGATCTCACCCAATCTGATTGAATTATTCTGGTCTCATTCAGAGGGACCAGTGCTTTGGGCTCCAATACTCCACAATGATAACAGTAGATGAGAGAATTTACCTCCAGGAATGCAAAAAATAATAATAATGAAGGAAGGAAGGAAGGAAGGGAGTAAGAAAGGAGGAAGGAAGGAACGAATGAAACAAAGAATGAAGAGAGGGAGGGAGATATAAAAGAAAGAAATGATGGAAGGCGGAAGAGAAAGACAGAAAGATTGAAAAAGAGAAAGAAAGACAGTGATATTGAAAACGAGAAAGACAGAAAAAAGGAGGAAGGAAGGGAAAGACAGAAAGACTGAAAAAGAGAGACAGTGATATTGAAAAAGAGACAGAAAAAAGAAAGGAAGGGGAGGAAGGATGGAAGGAAGAGAAAGATAGAAAAAGAGAGAGTAATATTGAAAAAGAGAAAGATAGAAAAATAAAGGAAAGGAGGAAGAAAGTAAGGAAGGAAGGGAAAGAAAGATGGTAAGATAGAAAGGGAGAAAATAGAAAGAAAAAAGGAAGGGAGGAAGGAACCATCTGGAAGGAAGAGTTAAGGATGCAAGCCGGAAAGATAGAAAATTTGATAAGGTGATGAATTTAGAAAAATATATCTTAAAGTGTTCTGTGTGATTATTAGACTGGTACACTCTGTACCAAAGAACACATAATACTCCTGCAGCAAGAGGCATCCATCTGTAGTAAGAACTGAAGGAAATGAAGGAACAACTGTCTGCCAGCAGCCAGCGAGAACAATTTTACCCATCAAATCAGTTCACACATTAGCTTGCTTAAAGCATTCAATATAATCACACACACTCAATTTAATCTTCATCAAATCAAGGAGTGATACACTGGATTCTGAAATAAAAACAGGTAAATTAATTCTGACCGATGAAAACGCACAAACAACCACATTCGGTGGTACAAATACAAAGTGGAAAGTGTATGACATTAAAGATGATGAAAGTAATAAATAAGCTTTTTAAAGGTGATCCTGGATTATAGAATTTCCATTGCCAACAGATGCTTTTCAATAAATAATACCTTAGTAATAGGAGAGCTTGGACTTGATCCATTGTGGGTCTTAACGCTCAAACTAGGTACACACTGGACAGATGGCATTAAAGAGATTAGAATAAAAGTAGAAACAACCTGATTGGTCCACTCTAATCATCCCACAGGGCATTTTTACATGCATGGCCATCTGTCTTACTATATGTGTATGCGGTATAATGTTGCTTTTAAGTGCACCTGGTAAGATCCTACTTCAGAGTTAAATAGTCACAAAGTATATCACACATTTAAGTCAGAAGCAATATGGAAGTAAACAAAACAAATAAACAATAGATGACCAAGCAGAAGCTTGTTTCAGTTGTACTTGTAGAAGCATACCCGAATACACCTGGACTGCTTTTACACAACATATCTGATTGATTTATGCATAGCATCTAACAAATAAATGAATATGCATAAAGCAAACCATGAAGCATGAGTCATTAGCTTCACATTATTATTAGCTGACTATAATATTATTGAAATATAGCACTGAAAATGCTATATTGCAAAATAAGTCTCTACCATCTACTGCAGAAATCAACTATCTTTGATATTGACACGCTTCTTTAAAAGATTTAGCAACTTGTGTACCAGAAAATTCAGAATTTCCCAATGGCTAATATGACTTTGCTTGGTCATTTATGTATATGTAAATCAAAATTTAGATTTTTCTGACTTTACTTAACCCTTACATAAAGCTTACTGAGTAAATGAACTTCAGGATGAAATCCATCGCATTTGATTAGATGAAACATGTTAAGCTATAACATTATTGGTTAATGTTTCAGAATATTTCCCCAACCGTGTGGCCTTAGTAACGTCAGCAAAAAAAACAAAAGGAAATATATAAAGTCAGAAGTTTCCATACACCAGTGGCGATTTCTCAGGGCCAGCAAAGCCTTCTCTGCTGGCATAACATGCCTAATAATTAAATATTTTTTCATCCTTTCATTCTCATTGACCTTTTTGCCTATGTATTTTCAATCGCTTTCCACTCCTAATTAATCTGGAAACGAATAGTAAAAAACAAAAACAAAAAGTTTCCAATCAGAATTTATTCCTCGATGCTTACAAGCAAAGTGTGACAACTGTTTCACAAATCACATGCCCGAAGCCATGCTCCTTAGCCGAAGCAGCACGTGAGTCTGAGCTCCACCCCGTCAGGCCTTCAGAATTTCCACAGAATCCCTCAATAGTGTAAGTGAATAGGCATCTAAAGTCAGATTGTCAGATTCATCAGCCAATCAGATGGCTTTATTTGTTCTTGTGGGTGTGGTCTTTAGGATACGTCCCAGTCCAGGCCTTCTAGCTGGCCTTGAGTGACGCAATCACACTTTAAGTGATGTACGTAATTTGAAAGCGAAGAGCGTGATCTTGCTGACGAGTCAGCTATCATCACTGCTGGCTTGCCGGTGTTGAGAAAGAGATCCTTATGGCTTTAAAAACCTAAGATGTTATGCATTATCATGCGATTGATTAATTAAACAGGAAAGGAGGACTGTTTTCACTTCAAGCAAATTGGTAAGTGCTTTTTGCATTGTTATAGCAACATCAGGAGTTTTCGAAGTGTAAATTAGGCTGCTTGAGCATTCAGTGTCGGATCAAGTTTTGAAAAGTAACCGTGTACCCTGACGAAACAAAATGTATTGCAAGCAAAATTTAAATCACATATATATTATTAGAGAGCTTTTTATTGGTATTAGACCTCCTTGGTTCTGGCTTCCGTGCATGGACGTGTTTTTAGAATGTCAGTTGGTATCATTAGTTGACTGCCACATAATGTATGATGGGCATACGGCGTCTTATTCATTGTGAAACTGTGTTTTCTTAATGGCATGAATTGCACTGAAGGCCTAGACTTAATGCATGGGCCGCGGCTGACATATACCATAGCCAAATACATTTAAACTCAGTTTTTCACAATTCCTGACATTTAATCATAGAAAACATTCCCTGTCTTAGGTCAGTTAGGATCACTACTTTAAGAATGTGAAATGTCAGAATAATAATAGAGAGAATGATTTAAGTTCACATTCCCAGTGGGTCAGAAGTTTACATACACTTTGTTAGTATTTGGTAACATTGCCTTTAATTTGTTTAACTTGGGTCAAATGTTTGGGGTAGCCTTCCACAAGCTTTTCACAATAAGTTGCTAGAATTTTGGCCCATTCCTCCAAACAGAACTGGTGTAACCGAGTCAGGTTTGCAGGCCTTCTTGCTCGCCCACGCTTTTTCAATTCTGCCCACACATTTTCTTTCTAAGACTTTGTGATGGCCACTCCAATACCTTGACTTTGCAGTCCTTAATCCATTTTGCCACAACTTTGGAGGTATGCTTGGGGTCATTGTCCATTTGGAAGACCCATTTGCAACCGAGCTTTAACTTCCTGGCTGATGCCTTAAGATGTTACTTCAATATATCAACATAATTTTCCTTCATCATGATGCCATAAATTTTGTGAAGTGCACCAGTCCCTCCTGCAGCAAAGCACCCCCACAACATGATATTGCTACCCCCATGCTTCACGGTTGGGATGGTGTTCTTCGGCTTGCAAGCCTCACCCTTTTCCCTCAAAACATAATGATGGTCATTATGGCCAAACAGTTAATTATTTGTTTCATTAGACCAGAGGACATTTCTCCAAAAAGTAAGATCTTTGTCCCCATGTGCACTTTGCAAATTGTTGTCTGGCTTTTTTATGGCGGTTTTGGAGCAGTGATTTCTTCCTTGCTGAGCAGCCTTTCAGGTTATGTTGATATAGGACTTGTTTTACTGTGTATATGGACACCTGTCTACCGGTTTCCTCCAGCATCTTCACACGGTCCTTTGCTATTGTTCTGGGATTGATTTGCACTTTTCGCTCCAAACTACGTTCATCTCTAGGAGACAGAATGTGTCTCCTTCCTGAGTGGTATGATGTCTGCATGGTCCCATGGTGTTTATACTTGCACACAATTGTTTGTATAGATGAACGTGGTACCTTCAGGTGTAACGACACCAATGCGGGGGTTGTGATGAACCCAGTTTATTTAAAGGAAACTCAGGAGAAATAGGTAAGTGGTGTATACAGGGAATCACAGGATAGGAATAAAATCTTTGCCCTGTGTTTGACCTAAGTCTATTGTCAATGTTAATAGGCATGGATCCATAACAGGAAATACAAAACACGGCACTTGCAGAAAACAGAGAACTTAAGCTTCAAGCTGGCATGAAGGTGTTACTTCTTTCAACAGGGAGGTTGGTATAAAATTACAAGGCTTGAGGTTCACACAATGTGAACAAAGTCACATATCCAGCATAGACCTGGTGAAGAGTAACCAGGAAGTAACACTCAGGCAAGGAGTCATTCATAAATGTCAATATGTTGTAATCACTCAGGCTTCATGTTAGTCGTTAATCTTGTATGAGCAAGCAATTCATCAACACACGAATGGGGTGAATACTAGTAAAGCCGGCATGCCTTACAATCGGTATATACAAAGTCACTTATCTTGGGAATCTGAACAGAACATCGAAGCACAGGTAGGCAAATTGCAGAGATGTTGAAAGTCACATTGTCAGAGCCGAGGGAGAGTCCATGATGCCTACAATAAGGCTAGATGCTGACTGAGGGTGAGAGTGCGACTTAAGTGCGTGTCCAAACGAGGTGAAGATGAGCTGCAGATGTGAGTGATTAAAATGCAGGTGAGTGAGAGCGAGTGACTGACGGTGAGGGAGAGCCCGGTGCCATCATGACATCAGGCTTTTGGAAATTGCTCCTAAGGGTGAACCAGACTAGTGGAGGTCCACTTTTTTTTGGCTGATTTCTTTTGATTTTCCCATAATGTCAAGCAAAGAGGCACTGAGTTTGAAGGTAGGATTTAAAATACATCCACAGGTACACCTCCAATTCAGTACACCTCCTAGCAGAAGCTAATTGGCTAATTGTCTAAAGGCTTGACATCATTTTCTGGAATCTTCCAAGCTGCTTAAAGGCATAGTTAACTTAGTGTACTGTATGTAAACTTCTGACCCACTGGAATTGTGATATAGTCAATTCAAAGTGAAACAATCTGTCTGTAAACAATTGTTGGAAAAATTGCTTGTGTCATGCACAAAGTAGATGTCCTAAACGACTTGCCAAAACTATAGTTTGCTAATATTAAATCTGTGGAGTGGTTAAAAAATTAGTTTTAATGACTTCAACCTAAGTGTAACTTCTGACTTCAACTGTATATATACAGGTGCATCTCAATAAATTAGAATGTCGTGGAAAAGTTCATTTATTTCAGTAATTCAACTCAAATTGTGAAACTCGTGTATTAAATAAATTCAATGCACACAGATTGAAGTAGTTTAAGTCTTTGGTTCTTTTAATTTTGATGATTTTGGCTCACATTTAACAAAAACCCACCAATTCACTATCTCAAAAAATTAGAATATGGTGACATGCCAATCAGCTAATCAACTCAAAACACCTGCAAAGGTTCCCTGAGCCTTCAAAATGGTCTCTCAGTTTGGTTCACTAGGCTACACAATCATGGGGAAGACTGCTGATCTGACAGTTGTCCAGAAGACAATCATTGACACCCTTCACAAGGAGGGTAAGGCACAAACATTCATTGCCAAAGAAGCTGGCTGTTCACAGAGTGCTGCATCCAAGCATGTAAACAGAAAGTTGAGTGGAAGGAAAAAGTGTGGAAGAAAAAGATGCACAACCAACCAAGAGAACCGCAGCATTATGATTGTCAAGCAAAATCGATTCAAGAATTTGGGTGAACTTCACAAGGAATGGACTGAGGTTGGGGTCAAGGCATCAAGAGCCACCACACACAGACATGTCAAGGAATTTGGCTACAGTTGTCGTATTCCTCTTGTTAAGCCACTCCTGAACCACAGACAACGTCAGAGGTGTCTTACCTGGGCTAAGGAGAAGAAGAACTGGACTGTTGCCCAGTGTTCCAAAGTCCTCTTTTCAGATGAGAGCAAGTTTTGTATTTCATTTGGAAACCTAGAGTCTGGAGGAAGGGTGGAGAAGCTCATAGCCCAAGTTGCTTGAAGTCCAGTGTTAAGTTTCCACAGTCTGTGATGATTTGGGGTGCAATGTCATCTGCTGGTGTTGGTCCATTGTGTTTTTTGAAAACCAAAGCCACTGCACCCGTTTACCAAGAAATTTTGGAGCACTTCAGGCTTCCTTCTGCTGACCAGCTTTTTAAAGATGCTGATTTCATTTTCCAGCAGGATTTGGCACCTGCCCACACTGCCAAAAGCACCAAAAGGTGGTTAAATGACCATGGTGTTGGTGTGCTTGACTGGCCAGCAAACTCACCAGACCTGAACCCCATAGAGAATCTATGGGGTATTGTCAAGAGGAAAATGAGAAACAAGAGACCAAAAAATGCAGATGAGCTGAAGGCCACTGTCAAAGAAACCTGGGCTTCCATACCACCTCAGCAGTGCCACAAACTGATCACCTCCATGCCACGCTGAATTGAGGCAGTAATTAAAGCAAAAGGATCCCCTACCAAGTATTGAGTACATATACAGTAAATGAACATACTTTCCAGAAGGCCAACAATTCACTAAAAATGTTTTTTTTTATTGGTCTTATGATGTATTCTAATTTTTTGAGATAGTGAATTGGTGGGTTTTTGTTAAATGTGAGCCAAAATCATCACAATTAGAAGAACCAAAGACTTAAACTACTTCAGTCTGTGTGCACTGAATTTATTTAATACACAAGTTTCACAATCTGAGTTGAATTACTGAAATAAATGAACTTTTCCACGACATTCTAATTTATTGAGATGCACCTGTATATATATATAAACTTTCCAGAAGTGATGAAAGTTACGTTTTGATAAAAGATAATAAAACATCTCTCTTTAGTATAACAGGCACTGATAAATCATGCACAGTAAACTTTAGGTACATGAATTAAGATTAAATAGGGTCAATTTTGATTTCATGCAGTCTTTAATAAGGTAGAAATGACAGAGTTGGTGTACAGTTCTTGACTTAATATAGACAGCCCTGCATTTGCATTTAAATGCAAAGAATTGTAGCTTCAGTTTATGTTCAGCTCATTGGAGGAACAGAGCTTCTTTTCAAAAGAAGAGCCCATTTCTAATGACAAGGGCATCATACATTATGTATGTGTATTCCTGCAGAAGCTCTGAATACTGGATTTATGCAGATGAATCGCGCTTATGTGCCCAAATCACTTTCATATTAATTAGATATTGAAATAGGTTTTCTGTCAGATTGTTTAAATGTGGATTGATTTTCTTAACTAAGCCTCTGATTCAATTCATTCGTATAGCTGCCTAATTGCTGTGACTCATTTCCATAAATACTTTGAATATTGATAGTAATAAGCTTTATCTTGCTCCTAATGAGTGTGCTTGGTTTGATTCTGGGAAGAGAGATGCTGCCTTTATCAAATAGAGACAGAACCTGTAACTTCGTCAGTGTTCAGGACCTGCTAAACCTCACAAAGTACAAGAATGCAGAAGAAAACAATGAGCTCCAAGAAACCTTTGAAATTAGTAGAAGAACTTCAACAAAATAAGAGCGAGAGAGAGACTTTTGACATTAAACTGAACATTGAATTAAGCATCTACTGAAAACAAAAGCACAAAAACAATTCAAATAGTCATTTGGATAAAACCAATAAAACACCATTGTTCCATTCACACTGACTGATTGTGAGGGCATCATTTACACCTCATTTTGTGGAAAAGCCATGGTTTTAGCAGCTTGGTTAAATGCATGCCAAACCAGTCCAGTGTGCTAAACAGTCAAACATTACCATTCCATAGGTCTACAGGTCTTACAAACACAACATTTTGCCTGCCCAATTAGACAATTTACAAAAGTAAATCACTCATAATTAGTCAGGGCTTTATTAAAGAGTGTTTTATTAGGCAAAATCCAGCCCAGTAAATACTAGCCTATCAGGAACAAACTGGGCCCAATAGGAATATTATTTGAAAACGTGGCAAAATTCCCTGGGCAAATAACTGGTTGAGTTCCTAAATAACAATATTGTATAAATATGGTACTTTTTTTTATTAGAAACAGCTGTTGTTGTTAATATAATACAAAATATATATTTACTTAATCATTTCTTAAAACTCTTTGTTGGGATTAAAAAAAAAAAAATGATAAAAAGTGGGCTAAGACCCCATCACAAAATGGACACGTTTCTATGTTTGACTGTGTTTTTTTTTTTTTTTTAATTATTTATTTATTTATTTAATAATCATATTGCAGTACAAACCACAATTGTTATATATTTTAATATATTTTAGTTTTTTGTCCAAATCATTCGTGGCATTACCTGACAAAAAACAAAACAAAACAAAAAAACATCTTACACCAGCATGAGCTGGATTGCTAGTTTTAGCTAATTTAAGCTGTTGTCCCAGCCTGACCACCAGTTTATAAAGTGCCCTTCTAAACAACCCCCTCTAAAACCTGCAAAAAAAATAGCCTTGTCAGCCTGGGTGACCAGCTGAGACCAGCAAGCCTGTTCAGGCTGGTTTAAGATGTTTTTTCAGCAGTGTTGAATCTTTGAAAGTAGGTGGATTTTGGCCAGAATAAACTGCAATGTGGACCAGACTTCAGGCCAATAGTCAAATGTCTGGCTGTGCATGAACAGCCTTGACATAATAAAACATAACACAGTGGCCAGATGGATAAACACATTAATAAAATGAACACATTTACAAAATCGCAGTGACATTTAAACATTAATGTCATTAAGTTTTGTGTGAATTTATAATCATTCTACCCTTTAATTATCTGTTTTTGCTTCAAAAAGATGAGTTCATAGAGTTTCTATGGAGTTGGACTGTACAAATCTCATACACAGATGCAAACCAAGTTGATGGTTACACTTTATAACCGGAAAATATTCACTAGAGAGAAAGACGAAAAGCACTTACAAAGAGAGAAAATACAAGACTGAGCACAGTAACATTTCATAGAGCCATTTCTCAAACAACTTCATTTCCAAACATCAGCGTCAACATGGGACAAGAAAAATAATCAGGAGAGAGAGATGAGACTCTCCATTGTCATCGCACAGACAGAGACGCATGCTGATATACGGAACAAACTGAGCACGCAACTGTCAGCAGCACGGCTGCCATTTACGTAGAGAAAAGGACAGATAGAAAGGTTAGTTAAACCGCAGTTTTTATCAGATCAACGCCATTTCAGTTTAGACAGTTATAAGGATGATCTGAAATGCTATTGCCAGTTCTGTCGTGCCTGAATGCATGTTATCTTTTGCGTGAAATGCGCACACATATACTATCACATACAAAACCCATTTGGAACGTGACATCAGTAGAAACTGCATTGGATTCTTCTGGAGTATCTCACACAATTTACAGCTTCCTGTGTTCAGAAGTGAACATACCGCCCTGCTCTCACTCTCTCCTTGTCACTTTGACTTTCTCACGTCATGCTATATATATCTACAATATCTACCAGCTCATTTCTAATGCAGTAGAGCGCAACAGTGACCGCCCACTTTTTCAGAGGCCTTGGTGCTGGAAGTATCTTTCCCATTTATTTTCTCCATAGGGATTTAACAAAATTATCAATGTAGAGTTTTAAGCCATGAACCAAACCAACCAGCTTCAAGATGAATCAGAACGTTACAAATTTTTATTTTGAAGTATTATTTGAAGTATTTGAAAACTGGAAAAAGGTTGTGATTAAATGGATAGTTCACACAAAGATTCTGTCATACTTTTTTCACCCTCATGACTTACTTTCTTCCGAGGAACACAAAAGGAGATGTTAAGCAGAATGTTAGTCTCAGTCACCATTCACTTTAATTGTACTGAGAAAATATATATCAAAGTGAATGATACTAAGGCTGTTATTCTGTCTAACACCTCATTTTGTGTTCCATGGATGAAGGCAAGTCATTTAGATTTCGAACAACAAGAGGTTGAGTAAATGATTACAGAATTTCCATTGGGTGAACTATCCCTTTATTTTATGAGGGAATGGCACAATCAAATCATCGCTTTACAACCTCAAAGTTCACGGGAGATCTGTCTGTAAAGGTTTTATATGTTATTAAAACTAATCAGAAAATGAATGAGAAAATGAATGGATTTTTTACTTTCGGAGCCTAAGAATTGCACTCTATTCTCTCTGTCTGCCAAAAAGTTGTATGTCACACACACACACACCTTCACGCACAAATATTAACACTTATTTAAAGGTCCACTTATTAATTTCTTTCCTCATTTAAAAGTTTTACTTCTAAAGAAATTATTAATAATATTCAAACATTTGTATGAAATCATGACCACTATTACCTTATACCTTATAAAACCTTATAAGGTAACCTTATAAAAGCTCTTTTATTCTACATGGAGCAGGGGTGCCTCATGGGGGCAGCCATGTTAGCATCACATGACCAGCTGAATACTACTCGCTTAATCTCAGTAACCACCCTGTTATTGGACAAATTAATCCTGGTTTACTGTGCATAGTGAATTTCTACAATGGCATTGGTAACTGAAAACTACTGTGTTTTAATGATGCAGCATCCACATGTGATGCTCCGTACGGGACTTGAACTGGCATCTCCGGCATGGGTGGTGGGTGTGCTAACAAGGAGGCTAAAGCCCCTAGCATCAGTTGCTAGTGCACCTCTTGAGGTCAGGAGAGTGAGGTTTATACACACTGCACTGCTATCTATCAGCTGGCTCTCATTACACTCACCCCCCTAAACCTCACTCCCATCTGGGTCACGGCACCATTGTGACGCTCCTGTTCTACCCGCTCTGTACAGGACTTGAACCGGCGTCTTCGGCATGGGAGGTGGGTGTGCTAACAAGGAGACTAAAGGCCTATTGAAGTCAAGAGAGTGA
Organism: Myxocyprinus asiaticus; assembly: GCF_019703515.2. Classification (NCBI taxonomy): domain Eukaryota; kingdom Metazoa; phylum Chordata; class Actinopteri; order Cypriniformes; family Catostomidae; genus Myxocyprinus; species Myxocyprinus asiaticus. The sequence goes on from NC_059387.1 coordinate 30,343,783, forward strand.
GGTTTATACACATTGCACAGCTATCTATCAGCTGGCTCCCATTACACACACCACCAGGTGTCAGTGTGAGCCACTTTGACACACTTCAAAAAATGACTGAGTGCACTTTTAAGCAGTGAAAAAAAGCGTACTGAATTAACGTGCAGATGAGTCATACTGGAAGTATCAGGTACTTGTAGTTAAAGTATTTCTTTTCAGAAAAACAAAAGTGAAAGGAAAGTTTATACACAGACACTGATAACACTATGTAACACAATTTTTGTTCCTGGGTACTTAAAATTGCTTATGCCTCAAAAGTATAGAAAATGGCTATTATTCCCCACAAACTTTACTTTTGTGACCAGGATAGTGATATTTTTAAATTTACCTATTTCCAGTGAGAAAACGGGTGAATTTGTGTCTTTTCATTCACATAAAGTCCGAAAAAAAACAGCATATGAATCCAAAATCCTTCTTTATTTGTGGTCTGAAGAAGACACCGGCTTTGACCTTTGCCTCAGACAGCTTAGGGAAGAAGTCTTGAAGGTACTTGAAAGCTGCCGACTCCTTATCTAGAGCTCTGACAAATTGTTTCATAAGCCCAATTTGATGTGCAGTGGTGGCATCAGCACCTTCCGGGGGTCCACCAGTGGCTCCCACTTGATGTTGTTCCTCCCTACAGAGAACTCGATCCACTGTGGCAGTCCCGCCTGTGGTAGTGTGCCTTGGTGTCACTGCTGTCCCAAAGGCAAAGATAGCAGGGAAACTTGGTAAAACCTCCTTGGAGACCCATCAGGAATGCCACCATTTTGAAGTCTCCTGTGACCTCCCAGCCATACTCATCATACTTCAAGGCGTCCAGCAAGGTCTTGATGCTGTTGTAATCCTCTTTAAGGTGCACTGCGTGAGCCAGGGGAAGATATGGGTACTTGTTACCATTATGGACCAGCACGGCTTTGAATATTACTTTTGTATAAATACATGTTAATTTGGATTCATATGTTGTTTTTTTCTGACTTTATGTGAACGAAAAGACACAAATTCACCCGTTTTCTCATTGGAAATAGGTACATTTCAAAATATCACTGTCCTGGTTACAAAAGCAAAGCTTGTGGGGAATAATAGCCATTTTCTATACTTTTGAGGCATAAGCAATTAGGAAATAACTCTTACTACCCAGGAAAAAAAACAATTATAAATAAATTGTTACACAGTTACACAGAATTCTTTTATTGTCAAAAGATTAATTATAACAAACTTTGCGTGCTTACAAACTTGTGGCCAAGAATGCACATTCAAAAACTTTTCTGATTGACAGACTCTTTCAACAGGCCTAGGGTACTGTGTTGTTAGTTTCTCTAAATGCAATACTTTAATCGAATGGTGTAAAATCATGGTCCTTGCCAATGCACAAAACTGCTTTTATAGATTCTATAGATAATTTATATCTGTTTTATTGATTCAGGGAATGTTAAATTCAAAAATGTCTCTGATATCTGCTTAGGGACAAAATTATTGCTCAGAGGTTGTTTTTTTTCTTCTTCTTGGCTCAGGAGATATAATGTTAACAACATAATTCTTAGTTATGTTTCACTTAAGTATCAGCTTTGTCTCCTTAGGAGAAATAAAAACACAAATAATGTCTTTATTGAGAAAATATGAGAAAATTTATGAAATGCAATTTCAATTTCATTTTTAAGCGGGGTTAAAACTATAATATTATGGGCATAGCATAACTCAGATTCTTAATTTGATGAGAAATGTTTATGTTTCTGAGCACAGTTTGTGACATTGTTGAAATCTCTTCTAAAACTCTAGAGGAGACACGTGAGATTACTAGGGTCTTTTCCTCGGTGGTAAAAATCTGAGAAGCAGGAAATGTAATCAAATATTTGACTTGTAGGAAAAGAAAACAGCAGCTAAAAGGATAGATTTTGGGCTTCTGTTATAATTTGTTATTAAACTTAATTGCATCACATGTTCAGTTATGTCGGAGTGAGAATTTGTTCTCAAGAAAACAACAGCAGTTATTAATTTACACTTATCGCATAATACAACCGCGCTAAAGGTCTGTTAAAAGCTTGTAAAAATAAACTGCAATAAAGTTTAAACCAAGTATGAAAAATTTTGATTATTTCTTGGTTAGCCACGATTTCCTTCTGAATTACAATTGATGTTACAATGGCAAGGGTGGCAGACACTTAAAAAAAAAACAGTGCTGCAATCTATTAATATAATCTATTTATATCCATACAATTTGGCATGTTATAATGTCCATGATCACGTCAATGGTTTATTTAATTTAACACAGTTTAAAAAACAAGTTACTTTGGAAAAGCATTGTTAGTAAAGCAGTTGTTTTTTGTTCGCATTGTCAAGGTAGTTAGATTTTGTTTGTTCATTACACAAAGCTATTGTATGACTTTAGAAAACATGGAATGTAGTGCACAAGTCACATGGGCCACTTTTATGGTATTTTCTATCAGCGAAAAGAACGCAAAAGCACCATGAAAGCTCAAATCACCATTCATTGCAATTGAATGGAAAGAGCGACCAGTACATTCTTCAAAATATCTCCTTTTGTGTTCCACAGAAGAAAGAAACTCATGTAACGACATGAGTAAATGATAACAGAATTTTTATTTTTTGACGAACTATTCCTTTAACTTTCACATTTGTCCAAGAACCTATTTTTACAGCAGAGCAGCGGGTTCAGATTTCAGAAGATGAGGTGTCTCATCAGCTCAGACGATTTGTCAGTCCACAGTCACTGGACCCTCACGCCTCACTTCAAACCTTCACATCCTCAAGCAAACCCTGAGAAATCTCGCATTGACAGAGTCTCATACAGCGCCGCTCTCACTCTAAACACCTCAAAGCCACACAGATGCAAATACATTTTTCATCCATCTATCATGCTCTCTCCTCATGTAAAAGAAAAAGGAAATTGAGGTTATGCTTCATCAGAAACTGATCGGCCTCGGATGTTCCCATTGTGGCTCGGAAATTAGAGCGAGCAGAAAGGGAGAGAGATTGTCGGAGGTGGACCGTGTTGGGGTCTGTCTCTTATTGAGTCTGAGCGGAGTTGACGCAACCCTGGAGAAACACCAGTGACCTGTGGAGAGAGTGACTTTCTCAAGAAATCTAGTCTAATGACACTAAACTCAACAGAAAGATGATATGACTCATAAAATGGAGTGATATCGATAAACTAGCGGCATCTGGGACATCTGGTCAAGAGAACAATCTTGGCGGGCGGTTTGTTCAGGGGATGATAACATCATATGGCTCATTGGGTGAATCTCACGAAACCTACTCCATCATTTTGAGTTACATTGACCCAAAATCACATTTTGGGTTTTATGTACTAGAGTAAAAAGGAAGGTCTCAGCTTTTTAATTATATATAATTTTACATAACACGTTAAAGAGCATAAAACTTAAATTTCCAACTTTATAATAACATTGAAAGAATGTGAGGGCTAAGACTTTATCAAAAAAGCGAAAACTCAAAATAGTCATGTGACGAGGAGGAGGGCGGGGGCCGGGCCATGAGTGCGCACGGCCAGCCCCCAATCGGGCTAATCAGCCGAGCAGAGGGATAAGGCCGAGCCGGATGGGGCAGTTCGGGAGAGAGAGAGCCACATGCAGCTACCGTGTGTGTTTATGTTTTTGTCTTTTAAGTTTTCATTAAATATTATTTTGACTGTTCAGCTGGTTCCCGCCTCCTCCTTGCCCATTTTAAATCCTGTTACAAGTCAAAATCAAGTTTCGACCAAATTTCACGGTTTCCAAAAATGGCCCGCTGCAACTTTCGACTATTTTTGATAGATTCTGTCACATATTGCTGGGTCATATTTAATCTCTGGCTCATATTTAATATATGATATATATATATATATATATATATATATATATATATATATATATATATATATATATATATTATTATTTTATTATTTTTACATAATTACATTTTTAAAGGGGCAACTAAAGAGGTATTTTACCATAAGCAAATAGTTTTGATATAGCAAGATATTTTTTATCTTAATGGTCCTAAATATTTTTATGATCCTAGAAATCATTAAGAACCGTAAATGTTTTATTATAAATACGTTTTCCTTCTTGTGAAATACAGTTTCTTTATTTTTTATTTTTGGGGTGAAATTTGACCTGCATGTTTTCGTGAAATTTACCACATTAGTTATTTGACATCTCCGGGCTGAGCATACAGTTCCAGTTGGTCCAGGTGAAGTCCAGCTGATGTCGGTCCGACCCAGCTGCTGCTGACTGATGTGACCCAGATGGAGCAGCTGTGGTGTATTCATCACTCAAAGGACAGTTGGATCTGGTATTACTCACTCTACCAGCACCTGTACCCCACTACCACCTGCTCATCAGTTTGGACCAACACAGGGTTTCATTTTATTTGGCCATGTGTGTGATGAGGCAATGTGATAAGCACTTCTGCCATATAATGTTAATACTCTGCATGTATCGAGGCCTAGGTAGGACAAGGGTGAATTCAGTTATGTGACACTTTTGTGTACTGTATAACATCACAAAACCCTGCATCTTATTCACTAAACATCTGTATTTCAGTTTAACCAGGTGCTATATATGTTGCACTATGCCATATGTTTATATATATATATATATATAATTGCCATTATTTAAAGCACAAACACATCCTTGCTTTTTGATAATTAGGCTTTTTATAGATTGTGCCTTATTCATAAAAAAGCCAGCATTATTTGCTTGGCGCAATTACCAATGAGCTATTACCACCTGCAAATGGAATTTCGTTTAAGAGATATTCATGCATTAATTATTCAAATGATCAAACGATGGAGAAGAGCGTTATAACCACCAGGCATATACACACTTGGTTTTTAAGAGAGCCAATTCAGGTGCCTGGATCGCTATAAAGTCTCAGTAAAATACAACTTATTGTAGTCTTATTATAGTCTGCTGCATTCTTTACAACCTAGCACTCAAGATGCAAGATGGACAACTGTGGCATTTAAAATTACATCCAGCTCTATTATTTGGGTGTTTGCACCATTACACCTAATTTGCACGACTCCTTTTATAACTGGGTGCTGAAACAAAGCAGACAGCATGTACAAATAAACAACGCTATCAGTGGTCGCAATTTATTCTTTTTTTTGTTCTCCCCAATTTGGAATGCCCAATTCCCAATGCGCTCTAAGTCCTCGTGGTGGCAAAGTGACTCGCCTCAATCCGGGTGGCGGAGGACGAATCTCAGTTGCCTCCGCGTCTGAGACCGTCAATCTGCGCATCTTATCACATGGCTTGTTGAATGCATTACCACGGAGACATAGCGCGTATGGAGGCTTCATGCTATCCTCCTTGGCATCCACGCACAACTCGCAACGCACCCCACCAAGAACCACATTATAGCGACCATGAGGAGGTTACCCCATGTGACTCTACCCTCCCTAGCAACCGGGCCAATTTGGTTACTTAGGAGACCTGACTGGAGTCACTCAGCACGCCCTGGATTCGAACTCCATGGGTGGTAGTCAGCGTCAATACTCGCTGAGCTACCCAGGCCCCATGCAATTTATTCTTAGTAGTTCCCCACAGGCTTCAGTTCTTATTGCATTGAGGCAAAGGGAAAACACTGCAGACTATAGTTTATTCCAGTGGACATGCCTGGATGCCACAGCAAAATTATTTTTGATTACAAAATGATTATGAAGCATTTTAACAGTTGATGTACTTTTTAACTTGACATGACGTCAAAAAAATGTGCCGCTCCTGTGCAAGACTTGGCACAACGGTCAAAAACATTTGTCTAGTGCATGTTTACAAAGGAATACAATTAAAAACCAGTGCGGATGGATGCAAAAACGCATTCGGTGTGAATGGCCACTAACATTGTAACAGTAGAAGAATGTAACAGGGCAACGGTTCATCAGTACCAAAACTATGACAGTATGAGAGCGCAACTTTGTCCCACTATAACTCTGACTTAAAGTCCACAGCTCTTGTCGACTGGAATGCAGCTCTCCCTGACCATGACAAGCCGAAGAACTGCACTAAGTGTTCTGAAAGGTGCTGGTCTACCTTTAATAAATAACTCACATCCCTATACTGTAAATAATTGTGATTGTGTTTCTGAAGGGAAAAAGTAATTCAGGGAACAGACACTTGAGAGAATAAACAGTCTAGCTTAACTGTTATGCTGGGGAGTCAATCATTTGTATTAATGATGAATTTATGCAAGCTGATATAATAAACAGAGAGCGGGATAAATATGACAGTGTGTGCATCCCAAGCGAAACAAATAGTGGGGTAAAATGACATCAGTCGAATGCAGAACACGGTGCTTCTGAAATAGGCTGTGAAATTGATTCCATGAAGTGAATCATGATTTAATCTGCCACAGACGAGGTATAAATATTTCACAGTAGTAATAAACCTTAAGGATTACATGCAGCATGTAGCTAAACACACATTCTGAAGGCTGTACTTGTACATGTGGGCACAAATGTTACCATATACTGCAAGGAATTCAATACTATTTAGTAGGCCTATTGCGATAATTAAATAACCGTCTGATCACGGTTATTTGATCTAACCGTGGTTATTTGAGACAAACGCTATTATTGGGCATTCTAATTTCAATCACATTATAATGCCCAAATAAGGGTATTTTAAGTGAATATACTGTATAAATGTCATGAACGGCACGTTTGTGTGTCATTCAGTTGAACTCCGAATCCGAGTGTCACTGTGCCGCACCACGGACGTAAACCAGCTCCTGTCCGGAAGAGCGCGTGAAGATCTTCCAACCCGATCTCATGAAAATTCGTACATAATTTACGAGTTGGCTATTTCATATGGTCTTGCACAATGTTGTTCGCATAAACTCGTACAACTTCATCACGTGCAAATTCCCGGATGTCTAATGCGGAAGTAAGTGCAAGTTCCGCGCACGAGGCGTTAAGGAGATGCTTATTAATATTATTCCCTTACCCAAACCCCTTATCTAAACTTAACCAACCAGCAGAGTGTGTAAACATGATAGGAAGCTGTTGTGTGTGACAGAAGCAAGTAATTGTCACGTATTAGATGGAAACAATGTCCAGCGACGTCATTGGCTGTAGTGAAAGTCATAGGAATTCAAACGAGTGCAGTCGCACGATATCATACGGATTAGCCAAATTTAGAAAAGTCATACAAATCCTGCCATTTCACCGTGAGAGTGTGTTGGAGCTTCTCAAGCGCTCTGAATCAGAAATACAAGGGGTAGTTTGGCATGAGCCTCTGCTGACTGCGCACGCTTGTGTCAAACTCCAGCGAAAATATGAACGAACAAGGATAAACTGTGATAATGAACGCAAAGCACTCTGGTTTCACTTTAAATGATTGTGTAATGGCAAATGTTCCTGGTTCATACAGTGACACAGAGGAGGAGACGCACGCTTTCTTTATTTCTGTGGAGTGAAGAAATTATGAAACAAAATCTCCAAGGTTTTGCTTCATGAGAAACAATGGAGGGAAGGTGTCACACTTAAAGACTGACTTTGACTTTGTTCTGTGCCTTATCACTGCAGCAGTAGTATAAATGTTAATTACAACCTGGCTACTCATAATCGTTTTTGTATATTTAAACGATTTCTTAACATGTACATTGAATTCGGCAGCGATCTCCGACCACTTTTTTAAATTTTTGATATATAATATGTTGTAACACAGTTCAAGGGAAAGGAGGAGGCGAGAACTGGCTTGATGATATAAATAATATTTTAATAATAAACTGAACCAAAAAGACTAACAATCACAGGTGTTGGACAGCTGTCCGTAACTCTCTCTCTGTCACACTGCCGTCTCCGGTCGGCCTTATCCCTCTCGGGATTAATCAGCCTAATTCGGGGGCCGGGTGTGCGGAATCACAACCCACACCGCCCTCCGCCCTGCCACATTCCTCCCTCGTTCTCTCAGGCCAGGGAGCCACCGGCATGATGTACACCCCTCTGGGGGGGGCCTTCCGGCCCCATCTGCCGGCAGATCATCCCTGTCTTCCTGGAACTGGGAGGGGACAAGGGGAGGGAAACAACAACAACAAAAAACATGGTACATACACACCATAATGGTGATGATACCAACTTAACATATAATAATATTTTAAAAGTCAGGGAAAGGCCAATGCGGAGTGGCAGCGGGAGAGAGAGAGGAGAGAGAGAGAAAAAAATAATAATTTACTCGCCGGTTCTCCGATACGCCGTAGCCTGGTCCTCGGCCACTCCTCCACCCTCTGGTGGACGACAGCCACGGCTCCCCAGGCAGATCGGAGGCAGACCTCCGGTCCCTGGCGGACGGAACGCCCCGCCGCGTTTTTGGTGGATGGTAGGGGTCTCCCCCACCCCTGGCAGCGGTCCTCCCGCTCCAGGCGGTCGGCCAGGAGCCCCTCCTCCCCTCGCGGTCGGCGGCTGTTCCTCCGCACTCAGGCGGCCGGGCTCCTCTGTCCCCCAGCGGATGGCCGCGGCTGCTCCGTTGGGGTGGATGGTAGTGGCGAGGACTCTACTACGATGCATTCCTCCTCCTTCCCGGGTTTCGGCACCAGTGTAACACAGTTCAAGGGAAAGGAGGAGGCAAGAACCGGCTTGACGATATAAATAATATTTTAATAATAAACTGAACCAAAAAGACAAACACACACAGGTGTCGGACAGCTGTCCATAACTCTCTCTCTGTCGCACTGCCGTCTCCGGTCGGCCTTAACCCTCTCGGGCTTAATCAGCGTAATTCGGGGCCGGGTGTGCGGAATCACCGGCCCCGACCTCCACCCTTCCACATCTGTCATGTGACATATGTGATTTGTTATACAAACAGACATGCTGACTCCAAAGAGCAATAAACTTCTCCAAATGGACCATCCACGAGCACTTTCCAGATGCTATGCTTTTTCTGCAGAAAAAAATCACTTCTGTCCTCCGGCAAAAAAACACTTTATACATGAACTGCACTCACTGGTCACTGCCTTGGTGGTGTGTTCCCACCCCACCCACATCCAGGGATAATTTCATGCAAGCTGGATGTGTTAACTCAGCTGGGAGTCCAGACAGTCAAGTGATAAACACCTCCCGCTAAGAGGTGCTAATGGGCATCTGTCTCCCTCTGCCTGGCCAGTGATTATGTTAATGAAGCTAACACCTGAAAATCATTGGAAAAATCAGCAGAGCCAGCTTTACCTATGTCTTTGCAAAAATGCATTATTTGAAGTCAGCCATGATTAATTTATTCATTAGGTGAAAGCGTCCAATTACAGTTGATTATTAAGATAAAAACGAATAATGTTCGGATGGTCATATGATCTCAACATGGCGACACTCATGAAGTCTTTTTGTTGTGGAGCTGGTATATTCGTTTCCAATTGAGTTTCAAATATACAGTATATGGCTGTATTTGATGGGCTGCACGATGTTAGCCAATCATAATAGTGGGCATATACATTGAAGTTTAAAGGAGAAGCTGGGGCCTAAACTGAGCATTTCAGACAGAGGGCCAGGGACAGGGTGGAAAATGATCATATATTACAAAATTATTACTGTTTTGGTAAAAAAAAAAAAAACAAACAAAAAAACCTTTACTAACAGTACAAATGGACCTCAGTACTTATAGTAATCGTACTGACAAATATGTATCGATGTACACTACCTTTCAAAAAACTGTAAACACTTAGACATTTTTGTTCTTGAAAGAGATGAATGCTTCTTTTTGGATGCATAAAATGTATCAAAACACTAACTTAAACATTAGTAATGCTGCATACTATTATTACTGTATAAAATAACAGTTTTATATATTTTTTTTATTTTAAAATGAAATATTTACCTGTGATTTTCAGCAGTGATTTTGAGCAGTAATTACTACAGTCTACTAAGAAAATAATGATTACTCTAATGTGCTAATTTGGTACTCAAAAAAACATTTCTTAGAACAGCTGAAAATTATTGTGCTACTTAATGAAGTACGGACTTCGAAACAACACATGTTGTGAAAAGCGCTATACAAATAAATTTAACTTCACAAAACTGTCTTTTTTGTTGCTGATGCATTGAGTACACCTGCATTTCTTGCAAGTCACTTTACCCTTGCAAGTCAAAATTTTGGTTTTAAAAATGGTCAAAAAAAAAAAAAAAAAAAAAACAGGTGTCTCTATAAATTCATCAGTCAATTGTTATTTTGAGAGAAGTCTGTTCCATGCACTACTGTCTTGAATGAAGAAATTAAACTGGATCTAACCAGGACAGAGAGGGAAGTAGATGGCCCAGATGCACAACAACAAGATGACAAGTACATCAGAGTCTCTAGTTTGAGAGAAAGATTCCTCACAGGTCCACCTAAACTGGCAGCTTCAATGACCAGTACATATCAAACACCAGTTTCATCTGAAAGAGTCAACAGAAGACTCTGGGATGTTGGCATTTTAGGAAGACTTTCAAAGAAAATGCCACATCCGAAACTAGCAAATAAGAACACAGTGTTTACAAAAGAAAATATTCCCCAGTTGGAACAAAATGCGTAACAACCCCATTTGGAACTACTTGTAAGAGTAAAAAGTAAGTAAGCCATGCGGAACGAAGAAAACTTCAAACAAACGGCAGCCAGCAAGACTTTCTGTGCCATCACGCAGATATTAGTTAGTCTTTACAATGTCATAAAGGAATTAAATTGACAGAACCCAGCAATTAGTGCCTAGTCCCATTTTAAAGTTCAAACTTAGACACATATATATACACACACACACACACACACACACACACACACACAAAAACACACTTAGAGAGGAAAAGAAATGGATTATTCCTGCTCACAGTGCCCAAAGAGAACTCTTAAACATTAGAAAGGCAGCTTCACATAACAGGCTGGACTCTGTGCTGATTGGCTAACAGAACAGAGTCTTCTGCAGCGAGTCAATGACAGCATCAAACCGCAGATCAGACCACACACTGATTGAACTGATGCCCCTTAGAGCCATCACTCTGTCCATCCTATTAACCTGCTGTCAACCTAAACACACTGTAAAACAACTGTTTTCCGTAGTAGAATGAGCTTGGTAGCCTCTGAGGCAGCATTTGGCATTAAGAGGAAAAATCAAACATGAAGACAAGGAAAAATAGGCTTTTAGTGTGAATAATAACGATATAAAATGAAAGATATGTCTTATGAAAAATTGTGGCATTAATAAAACATAAGTGAAAACCACAGAGTACATTTGTAATAAAATAAGCTAAAAGATAAGTGAGAGGACATAGCTTGGCAAGCATAGCTTTCATGTCTTTGCAACCGAACTGAGCAGCTAATTAAAATGTTTTCTTCATAAGTTTAAAGTCAATATAAAGTTTCAGCATTTGCAACCCATTTTACTTTTGAAATTTGATATAACAATATAAGTATATTCAGCCTAAAAGGAGAGTCATTCTAAAGGCAAAGCAAATTATAAAATGTTTATGAAAAATTGTGACTTTCACAAAAAGTATTAAGAAATACTTAAAGGGATAGTTCACCCAAAAATTTAAATTATCTCATCATTTACTCACACTCTTGCCATCCCAGATATGTATGACATTCTTTCATCTACTGAACTCAAATTAAGATTTTTAGAAGAATTCTTTTGGTCCATACAATGCAAGTGAATGGGTGCCAAAATGGGTGCCAAAATTTTGAAGCTCCAAAAATCACATAAGTTAGTATAAAAGTATTTCATAAGACTCCAGTGGTTAAATCAATGTCCTCAGAGGCTATATGATAGGTGTGGGTGAGAAACAGATCAATATTTAATGATTATGTCCTTTTTTACTATAAATGCTCCTCCCTGCTCAGTCAATCTCCACTTTAACATTCACATTCTTCTTCTTGTGTTTTTGGTGATTCACATTCTTCATGCATATTGCCCCCTACTGGTCAGGGAGCAAAAAGGACTTCAATATTGATCTGTTTCTTACCCACACATATCATGTCACTTCTCAAGACATGGATTAAAACACTGCAGTTGTATGGATTACTTTTATGATGCCTTTATGCACTTTTTGGAGCTTCAACATTTTGGCACCCATTCACTTGTATTGTATGGACCTACAGAGCTGAAATATTCTTCTAAAAATCATAATTTGTGTTCTGCAGAGGAAAGGAAATCATACCCAACTGGGATGGCATGAGGGTGAGAAAATGATGAGAGGATTTTCATTTTTAGGTGAACTATCCCTTTAAGTGTATTAAGTAAATTGGATCAATTTTGATTTGATGTTGACTTTTACGGCTTCCTCTGGTACAAACCGGATAATCATATTTAACACCAGTAATCTCTGATTTGATCATTTGGTTGAGCTCACTCTAACCATTGGCTGAATCTCGGAATATCATCAAGGTTAACCAAACAATTTAATTGGAAAAGTTAGAGGAGCAGGTGTCACTGAAGAGGTTGCACTTAAGGACTGTGTCATAACACAAATGCTTTAACGTAATTGGTACTTAAAAGCTCTGCCAGATTGCCCTTGTTCTTCAGAAATGGGTTGGATTGTTCAGAATATGATTATTTAATAACAAATTCTCTCATTTATCAAATTTACAGCTCAGAAAAGGGAAACAGTCTCCTCTGAGCTCATAAAAGCCTAGTGCTCATTGCCAAGGGTGAGCTGTTTATCTCTTCAGGGGTCCATGAGAGGATAGAGTCCTTCAGAGAGAGAGAAAGCTTTTTATCTAATTCTGCTTGTTATTAAGATATGACCATCGTAGGAAATAAGCTCCTTGTGAACTCAAAAGCATTTATGTCTTTCATCATTATGGATTTTTGTTAATTAGAACATAAGTCTAAGTGTGCAAGCTATAAAAGTTTATATTCATCAGAATACCACTTAGAATCTGACTGTTTAAACGTCTTTGAGGGAGACTTTTCACATGGAGAAAGTTGCAATTACATGTGCATGTTTAAGCTTAAAGGAATAGTTCAGCCAAAAAATTACAATTTCTCATTATTCACTTACCCTGATGCCATCTCAGATGTATATGACTGTCTTTCTTCAGAAGAACACAAATTAAGATTTTTAGAAAAATGTTGAAGCTCTGTAGATCCTTATAATGTAAGTAAGCAGGTGCCATCAGGCTGCTGGCTGTTTGACGGTCCAAAAGGCATATTTAAGCATCATAAAAGTAATCCACATGACTCCAGTCAATCAATTAATGTCTTCTGAACAGAATCGATAGGTTGGTGTAAGACACAAATCGATAATAAACATTTTTATCTTTAAATCATTGCTTCCGGCCAGCGCTGGACTGCTGGTTGAAATGGCCTAACTCTCGCGTGATGTTCATTCCTCTGTTGAATACAAAGCGTGTGCTTCTGACTTCTCGTGTGAACGCGCCATAGCACTTACGTCACTTATGCGTCGACTGCTGGCAGGAAGCAATTTTTAAAGTTAATAAAGTTTTCAAAAATGGTCCCATATATTTTGCTTTCATTGCCTATGCCTGTTTTTATCTTCCAACATGTCCCTTTTCACCAACTGGCCTTCTTCCCCCCCATGACAGATTAGAGACTGCCGTTCAAAGGGGTTTTAACTCTGATCCTTTCCGACTTGTTGCTTTGGCGGTTTGAAAATCTAAGAGAGGGACATCCCTGCAAATTCTTCTGGATAGAGAGATTCCCAGTGGCTATAATGACTGGAAGAAGTCAACCACTATCAGTAACACGGCAATATCTTTCTAAGGAGATCAGGTAGAGTAGAAGAGATGTCAGAACGCCTCAAATCAACTGACAAGTCACACCTAAAATGACCCAAAGTACTTAGTTAGTCAGCCCTTTGTTACACACTCAAACACACACAGTCCGGTTGTACTCTGATGGTGGGCACAAGTCCAGCGTAAACAATCCTTTACTAGCAGTGGAATGTTTTATTCATGAGCGCAAAGCCACCTCCACACATAAGCTATCATATTTCTCAACCCTCATTTATAGCTCTCATGTGCGATGCCCAGATAACAGGGGAAAATTGCCTGGAGGGCTGAGAAGACACCACAGGAAGTAACGCCGGCTATCATAACACCCAGCTGGAGGGATGACAGAGAAAGAGACATTTATCAACGCAGCAGAGGCACCTTTCAACACACGCCATATTCATCTTAATGCTGCGGCTCTCTGTGTAACTCTCAGCACCTTTACAATCACTACAGTGGCCCACATTAAGACAGCAACTCGAAATATTCTGGGAACAAACTGCAATATTGTAGGTGAATCCCAGGAACTAAGAAAAAACAACAAAACAACTCATATTTGTCTTGTAGCCTGTTTGGTACTGAAAATGATAACCTAAAGCACACACCCAAATACATTACAAGTTCTTGCTGTGCCACTGGTGATCATTAATTTTGGGAACTATATGAAAGCAGCCACAAGGGCGCATAATTCTTACAGAGAACTAGAAAAATGAGTACAAGAAAAAAGTTAAAGGAACGTTCCGGGTTCAATACCTGAGATAGTTCATCCATTTGTCATCTTATAGGATACTCACCCTCATGTTGTTTCAAACAGCCTATGATTTTATTTCTACTGTGAAACAGAAAAGGAGATACTCTGCAGCCTGTTAGTGACTGACAGCTTCAGTCACCATTGACTTTAATTTAATGAAGAAAAAAATAATAATAATAAATGAAGAGCAACATCAAAATTCTTCCAAATTTCTCCTTTTGTGTTCCAAAGAAGAAAGAAAGTCACAAGGGTTGGAACAACATGAGAGTGAGTAAATAACCAGATTTTTCATTATTGGGTAACTATCCCTTTAAGCTCTATAGCATTTGTTGCATAATGTTACCATAAATAAATATAATCTTTTTTAGCAAATATCAGGCTTCACTTACAATGTTTATAAAACACTAACAATGAAAGTAAACAGTGCCAGCATCCAGAGAGTTTAAAGTTATTTTTTTGTTAAAGCACTTAAATAAATTATTTTCTAAAATACTTTTCTTCGCCATGCATCATGAGCATATGCAGACAACAGACAGGGTTGGGAGGGTTACTTTTGAAATGTATTCCACTACAGATTACAGAATACATGCTGTAAAATGTAATTTGTAATGTATTCCGTTAGATTACTCAAGGTCAGTAATGTATTCTAAATACTCTGGATTACTTCTTCAGCACTGGTAGATTTTTTCACTTGTTTTGACTATAAAAACTCAGTAAGACAAAATACACGTTAAAAATACATTCTCTGAAAAACCTGAATATCTTATGTAGTGTTGTTTCTAAAACAAGATAAATCTAATTGATCTTGTTTTAAGGATTTGTAGATATTTTTACAGGAAAACAATACAAAAATTATTATCAAGAATACAATTTTTGCCCTAATATCAAAGGTCTTACTAGAAAAAAATTACTCTCATAAAAAAATATGATCGTGCCTGGTAACATGTGCTTGTAAAATGGCTAGAAATAGCATTTTAGCTTAGCGTAAAGATGACAACTTACACAAGGTTTATTTCTATTTCTTCTGCTCCAAACTTACTTCAAACTTGCTTCTCTGTCTGCTTGTATGAATGTAACACATCATAAGAAAGTGTTTCACCGCTGTTCAAACGCACTTTGGATCGCATCATTTATATGTATAAATGTTTTCCATC
This sequence comes from Myxocyprinus asiaticus, assembly GCF_019703515.2. Taxonomy (NCBI): domain Eukaryota; kingdom Metazoa; phylum Chordata; class Actinopteri; order Cypriniformes; family Catostomidae; genus Myxocyprinus; species Myxocyprinus asiaticus. The sequence continues at coordinate 30,359,415 of NC_059387.1, forward strand.
TGAAAGGACTAAATATTAAATGAAACAAATGACAATAAAATGCAAAGAAATCTCTTCAGTAATCAAAATACTTTTTGAATGTAACTGTATTCTAAATACCAATGATTTAAATTGTAACTGTAGTGGAATACAGTAACATATTTTGTATTTTAAATACGTAATCCCGTTACATGTATTCCGTTACAAGTGTGTTCTTCTGTTGATTTAAAATGATGGTCTGTCAAACTACCAGATCAGCTTTATGTTAACAACGAAGTTATGTCATCTCCCTGTGGTATCCTTGCGCAGATATCGTGCAAAAGTTACAAGGAGGATTACAGGGCAGAGATCTTTTATACTTTGATTAAAACCTCCACGGCTCTATCAGGAGACAGCATAACGGACAAAATAGCGTGTTACGACAGAAGTCACCGTTTGCAGATACCATACAAATGAATAGGGAGAGCCGTAAACTGACACCTACCTGTCGCAAAATTGTCAGTGTCTTCTTTTGTAAAACAGCAATTTTACCGTTGTAAACTCCACACATAGTTCATTCCAAAATGATTTTTTTAGTGTAAAACATGTTGAAGAATAGCGGACAGGTGGTCAATTCATTCAGTGATGAGCTCTTTCCTCACAAAAGCAGTTTAAAACGGCCTCTTGTCTCCTCAACAGTGTACCGCCTATAGGATGTCTATAGGACTGCAGCGTTATGCATTGCTTTGCTAACCTTGTAGGCTCACATTGGTAGAACGGCTCTTTTTACCGTGTTACGTCGTTATGACAACGAAGTTCCAATATTGGATATAGCGTTACACAGACAAGGTTAATAAGCAATTTTATCACATTAGATTCATGTTAACATGTATAAACACTTAGAAACACGTTTACATATTTTAGCTACACACTGTATTTTATCGGTCTGTGAACTGGCCCTGTTTAGTTTCATTGTAAATTGCCTTTTAGGGATAGGCCTAGTTCACCCAAAAATGAAAATTGTCATTTACTCACCCTCATGCCATCCAAGATGTGTATGACTTTCTTTCTTCTACAGAACACAAATGACGAGGAAGAATATCTCGGCTCTGTAGGTTCTCACAATGCAAGTAAATGGTGGCCAGGACTTTAAAGCTCCAAAAAGCACATAAAGGCAGCTTAAAAGTAATCCATATGACTCCAGTGGTTAAATCCATGTCTTCAAAAGTGATATGATAGGTGTGGGTGAGAAACAGATCAATATTTAAGTCATTTTGTTTGTTTGTTTTTTTGTTTGTTTGTTTGTTTTTTTACTTTAAATATTCCCTTTCACATTCTTCTTTGTTTTGGCAACTTGCATTCTTCATGCATATCGCCACCTACTGGGCAGGGAGGAGAATTTATAGTAAAAAAGGACTTAAATATCGATCTGTTTCTCACCCACTCCTATCATATCGCTTCAGAAAACATGGATTAAACCACTGGAGTCATATGGATTACTTTTATGCTGCCTTTATGTCCTTTTTGGAGTTTCAAAGTTCTAGCCACCTTTCACTTGCACTGAATAAACCAAAAGAGCTGAGATAAATGAGTATATATATACTCATTTATCTCAGCTCTTTTGAAATTATATATATATATATATATATATATATATATATATATATATATATATATATATATATATATATATAATTTCATTTTTGGGTGAATTATCCCTTTAATGTAGCTGCAGGCAATTTTATGCTGGAAAAAATTAAATAAAAAAGAGGGATGATGATTATTATTATTATTATTGTTGTTGTTGCATTTTTATTTTATTTTTTGGTGGTAATCAACTTTAAGCAACAAATGCTGTCGATTTAGCCTAACTGGTATTGAGCCCTGAATATTCTGAAAATACAAGTTCTATATATGCTTACAATAGGTTCCCTGCTGTACATAATAGCTGCCATTAAAAAAAAAAAAAAAAAAAAAAAAAAAAAGTTAACTGTCCTTATTTATAGAGTGCTGAAACGCTATGTTAACCCATTCACTGTCCATGGTGCTGAAAAATACAGCTTGCAGCGCCTATTCGAATAGATCCTAAAGAGACAGTTTAACATTCTAATTATTGTGAGTGTTTATGTTTTATTAGTCGTGAGACATCTACCTGTGTTTATGAAGATTTTCTTCAGTATTGTGGTTTAAATTATATTTACTTGTGCCAAAATGTGCTCTTTTGGTCCATGTACTTGCCCTCAGGAATAGAACAATATACAGTATGCATACTGCTTTACAGTTTAGTATCCTAAGAATCAAATTCAAAACATTGTTAGAAAATATAACAAAGATGTAGCAAAATATAGTTAGTGATGACAGGATCGGCTGCAGATCATTGTCCCAATCTGAACAGTTACAAGGGTCTTTGTAAAATTTTATTTACCACATGCTCGCAAAGAAAACACAGGATTTATCGTTTTTTTTTTTTTTTAGACACACAAGTATTGCCAAATCAATAATGAATCAACTGTTTGTTTAATTCCAGTTATTTTTATCTATATAACAATAAATATGTTTTACAGAGTTTCCAGGTAGACCACAGTTTCACATCCACAGTTCAACTGAAACGTATAAACGAGTACAACTACAGATGTGCATTGGATGATCAGCCTCAAAGCCAAAGAATACATCATTCACAGATACACATTTCAGGATCGCCTTGCTTTTATTGCAAACACAAATGTGCTGTAAGGTTTTCAGTTCATGTCCTTATATACCTGTAAAGGAGAATCGTCTGTTCATCTTCGTTGAAAGCAAAGATGCATTGATATTTCGCCCAAAGAAACAATTATTCCCTCCACAGAAACCTCAATTTGCATCATCTACAAGAAAAATGATCACATCCAAAAAAATCAGTTCACCTTAAAATCAAAGGCATTTAAAAAAAAAAAAACAAAAAACAAAAAAAAAATGAAAGAAAAACCAAAAATAAACCAACGTGATAGGTAAGCTGCAAGAAAAGTTTCGCATTAAAAGGTCTGAAAATGACTTTTGGGTAAAGAAAAGACGGACCAAAATAAAATACAAATGCTTCGCTCGGTGACATCAAAATCACAAAACTCTCATGAACAACACCGCAAAATACAAGCAAAGCATATCTACAGCAAAAGTCTATGGCAGAAAACAACAGCAAAAAAGAAAAATGTTTCAAAACCACTAGTGCATATGTAAAAATGGAACTGCCAAGGCGATTCAAAAACCAGTTGCATGATTCGACACGACTGCAAACACGTATCTGGCCAGTGTCACTCAGTACTGAATAGCCCCGACAGGAATCACTGCATAATAAAAACTTGAGGCACGGATCGAAAAACGCCTAAAAACACCACTTTTTCAAATCTCAATGTTCAAACCCCAGCAAAAGGAGAAAGAAAAAAAAGGAGCAATTGAAAAGACAAAAAGGGTTACAAAAAGGCCTGAAAACGTACTCACCGAGTGGGAGTAAAATGTTGCGAGAAAAATGCGTTATGGCACAAAACACAGTATGGCGAATGAAGCGCTTTCTCTCAGCCCGAGCCCTCGCTGCTGTCACGTGACTGCTGCTGCTTTGACTCCCAGCAATGAGCAGGAGAAGCGGTTAGTTAGTCGCTATCATTCCACACTGAGAGCCTTCTGTGATTTTACTATTGTATTTTTTACCGGCTCTTTTAAGGTTGCGGAGCTCCCATGATGTCAGACTCAACGTAACATTTGTAGAGAGACCCTCTCAACACCGTCTTTGTTGCTGCTGTTGGTCTTGATAATTTGCGTCTATAAACAAAGTGAGGAGAGTGTGTACGGGTATTGTAAAAAATATATATATATATATATATATATATATATATATATATATATATATATATATATATATATAGCGCGTCATAGAAAGGTTTACCATCCCCATGTTGTTTAAACACGAAAAATGTCACGAGTTGCAGTTCTAGGTCAGTGTTATTGTTTTATGGACATTTTCTGATGCATTTAGCATCGTCCAGCGTCGGCGCATCCTCCGGTAATGATTTTCACGTCTTAATGAAGGGTGTTTTTAGTATCACTCTTATTATCACACCCTTATTTAGGATCACACATATATCATGAAGAAAGCCATGTACTGTCTTGGACATTTCGGGACATCATTTTGGCTGTGTTAATGCCAACGGCATACATTTAGCCAAAGGTGTGTATTTTGGGGGGAATTTTGACATTTCAACCTTAGTTCCTATAATACATAATACACTGTGTACACAAAATAGTTACACTCAGGACCTTAAGGACAAAAATGTCCCCATTGAAACCCATTAAAACTGCTATTTTTGATCCCAGTGCCATTAAAGCATAAAATTGTGAATTCTATGATGGCAGATGGCACCATTTTTAGCCTATGGAGCAAATACATGCTTTTTTCCTATTTTCTGTTTGTTGTATTACAGAGCACTGCAGGCCAATCGAATAAGTGGTGCAGCTAAAATTGTGTGGGTGTGTTGGTATGGATGTCAGAGTGTGTTTTGTATGTGTATTGAGAAATGTGTATGTGTGTGTGTGTGTGAAAACAACAGTGGCATTATATAAACACACTGGCATTTAAAGGGTTAAAATTCTGAAAATGAATTAATATTTGGTAGCTATGATCAGGACTGATGTTGATTAAAAAATGCACTAATTGAAAGTGGAAAATAATATTTTTCTGGCAGTGTTTGACGCGGACATTTTTGTCCTCTAAAGATCTCAAAGTAACTTTTTTAAATTGACGCATAAGGGTTAAAAGAGCCCAGCTAACTGCCAAAACAATCCCCACATAGAGAGAGAGAAAATATATATTTGAGATATTTACTTGTGAATATTTCTAAAGGTAAGTTTAATTTTGACAGTCAATTTCGGTTCAGAAACAAACCTTTAGAACATTTTCACTATTATTGGCCAGAAAAAAAATAATATATACAGCTCATTTAACACACTGACCTTTCTATGATAGCATACTCAGTCCAGATGCAGGGAATGTTGTACTAGGAACCTTTTCTGTAAACAGTAAAACACATTTTTAAAAAACACAAAACAATTCATGAAATGCAATTATGTAAAAGGTAACACAAAAAATAATAAACCATTGTTTTGGCCAACATGAACTGCAATTACTCAATCAATAGACATTATTCACAGCAGCGCCATCTTTGATTTTTGACGAGAATGGCAACAAGGCTGTAAAGGAAAGGCGTACATTCTCTTCAACGGGTTGTACAGTTGTTTAAAGTGCTTTTGGATTGTTCCACTGATGAAAAAATATCTTTACAAGAACATGCAATAGACAAAAGGACCAGACAGCATGAGTTGTGGTAAATCAGATGGGATCTAAGAGCTTTATACAGCTTTATATCGTGCGTGCCATTGAAGAGAGTGTAAGTCTTTCCCAATCACAGCCTCATTTTCATTCCCATTAAAAATCAAAGATGGCGCAACTGTGAACAAAGTCTATTGTATAAAATTACAACCTTACAAGCTTCCATTATGGTTTTATTGGGTTTACTTTACTACTACAAAAATAGTATTGTTGGATTTTTAGTTTGGGGAGATAGAATTCACAAAAACTATCCAAATTTAAGATTCAGAATTTAATTTTCGAATAAGATGTTTGAAACCAACATACAAAATCAATGCTAGACAAGCATTTTTCCAATTGGCTCTCAGCCCTTGTGATAACTTCCCCATGTGACAACAAGCCCCTGTCTCCCCTACAGTTTTCCATTGGACAGTCCTCACTTCCATCTGTCAGGACTACCACAAACTTTACAATACCAAGAGAGAGATCAGTGTACATTTTCATTGCTTTTATACTTTCATTACACCACGGTTGTTTGCTTGTCAGTCTCGCATTCAGCATGGCTTATGAAATAAATAAATAAATAAAGGCGTCATCTGAGGTTATGCAGGTACATATGAATGGAGGTTTACATGGAGACATGAAAATACTGCACATGACGTCACGCTCCCGGTAAAGTAAGAAGCAGATTTGATTATCATCTCCTCAATACAACACACTGCAACAAATTAATTATCTACTTATTCTTTTACTATAAATGCTGACGTTAAAAAATTATTCTACATTAGCATATTCTGCTGTGCATCCTGTGGTTGTGTGATAGTTTATAAGTCCACACCACTAAACTACTATTATCATTATAGTTATTTACATAACAGCTAAGGACAACAACACTGTCACACTTGCTGGAAATGCAACCACTTGCTTATTTTTATGTAACAAAATGGTGGATAGAGTAAAAGAGAGTTTGAATAAGTGAGTTTAATGTATTTTTTTTATGGTACTTGTGCTCTTACTCAACTGTAATCTAACTGAATATGACAGAGAGACAGACAAAGGGAAAATTTAGCAAAGTGGGGCATGGCCAACCAGAACATCTGCTGGTGACCCTATACACATTGCCATGTTGAGGCTAAACAAACCATGCATAATACAGGCACTGTGATGGAGTTTGTAAGCTTATCATGCCTGACTAGGTAGTACATGGATGACACATTGCAGAGAGTATATGGAGCTGCGGTTAAGGGCCGGCATATTATAACAGTGCAAAGCTTAGTATTTTTATTTATTTATTTATTTATTTATTTATTCAGTTTCTAGAACCTGCGTTGCCCTCAAGCTTTAATCTGATGGCATTGCTCCAAAAGCCCTTTTTATAGAGGACAAAGCCAAAGAGTTTAGCACAGCCTTGGATTGTGTACAGTAAATGTATTTAGCAGGGGTGTAAAGTAATTGAGTAAAAATACTTAAGTATTATTTTTTGGGATTCGTACTTTACTCGAGAGCAATTTAAATGGAATACTTGTACTTTTATTAATTACATTTCCAAAGAAAAAATAGAACTTGTACTCCTTACAATTTCATTACATTTTTGTATATCATTTTCTTACATCTTACTGGACTGAAGCTGCCTTTTCACTGCATCCGACAAATGACAGATGACAGACCAGAGGTCAGTCATTTCAAACTGTGTGTCGCACAGCAGTTGTGTGGAGTTCCGACCATCTGCAGAGGTGAAATTTCAGATCTGATTTGAGCCCGGATGCATTGAAATATTTGTGCGACTAGACACTGTATGTGACCACCCATCTGAATGTGATGTATTCATTCAAAACTATGAGCACGAAGTGAGAAAGACAGTTTTTTATAAACACCTGCTACTTCTACAAATTGGACAGTTATGAAGTCAAAAATAATCATTCACGTTGAATATATGTATATATATATATATATATATATATATATATATATATATATATATATATATATATATATATATAAACAAAAGGCTTTTGCAATTAAATGTGTACATGTCATTTATTTCTACATTTGCCTTCATATTTAAATCATATCTATGAATTTCTACTCCCTATTTGCTGAATTATTATGGTTGTTGTTGTTGTTAGGCAACTATTAATTATAATAATAACTATAAAGCCAGTAATGATAATAATGATAATAACAGTAATGGAATCTGAGTAAATATTAATTATGAATTTTATTAAATTCTTCCATCTGCTCAACACCCAAGTTTGGTAGCAAACCTCAGAAAACAATTCACAAGACCAACAACATTAATAACTTTTTTCAGAGCTTATTTTGATTTATTTTTTTATTTTATTTTTTGTCTCAAGGGACTAGGTGCTCTTTATGTGACTGTCACAATGTTTTTGCAAAATAAAATTATGTGGTTCATTACAAGTCTCAGGGCAGTTCCAAAGTGAAATGTCCATTGTGTGGCGCTAAAAGCGAGTTAAATGTTTTTTAAGGTTAATGTTCTATTGAGATTTTAATCAGCAAAACCTACCTCCCTACCCTAAACCTTAAAACTAAATGTAACCGATAGTGTCATAAAAACCAAATGTGAAATGAAAAACACAATTTCTGAAGCACCACATCATTTTGTGGTGCTTCTATGACACTTTCGGCTCACATGTGGACTCGCGTGCTCTTCAAGAATCATATCTCGTCATTTGTATAGCTTAAGCAACACTCTATCAGTTGAGCTACCACGCAATTTGATCACACTTAAACAAGCTTGTAAATGTAGTTAGTTATGTAATGCAAACATTAAAATGAGTCATGCATCAAGGCAACTTAACAAACCAACCGAATTAAACAACATCTTCTCTCACACAATCTCCTCTCTTGATTTCCTTCTATCTAGGAAAAAAGTTACTTTTTACTTTTTAAATATGTACAATTTAATGTAAATACTTTTTTACTTTTACTCAAGTAGATTTTTTGCTAAATACTTGGACTACTTGGAATACTTGGAGTAAAATTTTCACTCACTATCCATACCTTCACTTAAGTATCCTTTCTGAGTACTTTTTACTCCCCTGATATTTAGTGATTTGATATTTTATTAAGAATCCCATGGCTAGATGTGAAGCACTGAAGACTATCCACAGCTCATTACCTTAACCTTCACTTTTCCAATAACCACAAGTGTTATTAAGTGGCAGTAAGATGCACAAATTGTTATGAACCGTAATACCATAGTCAGATTAAATATCTAGCGTACGTCCCTCCTAAACCTTGAGCCCATGGCAGGAAAATGAACTGGCCAAGGCCTGTGTTTATCACGTAAGGCATTATTGGCTTGCTCTAGAATTCCTCAGCAACCTCCACCTAGTGAAATATTAATAAATAAATGTATATGCATTATTTATCCGCTGATTCAGAGCATTCAAGAAATCAGACTTCCTTCAGTGGTGCTTATGTGCTCCAGTAAATGAGGAAACTTATAAATACCAGGATAGAGGGAGACGTGTTCTTCTGTGCTTTGTATGTACAGTTGTGTTTGCTGAAAGATCACACATTATTGTATTCACTCTGTTGGGTTTATTACAGCGCTGAGGCTCAAGCCCAACATTCTTTGTTTTGAATGAAAGAGAGACTGGAGGAAGCTTTGCAAATATTTGCAAATCTTTTCTTTTTTGTTTTTTATAATGAAATTAACAAAGTCTGACAACACAACTAAAGCACATGCTTATTATTTCAGTTTATCAGAGCAAGCTTTGAGAGAATTTATACATTCTAATCTCCATTGTCCAGATTTAACTGTTTTCTATAATCATTCAGTAAGTTTGTCAGAGAAAGGGCGCTTGCAAATTTTTCTAGCCAATTATTTTGGCAATAAAGTGATCTCAGCATATGTAGCTTTAGATGAAAAGGCCTTATGTAAGACTGAGTTTTAGCACTAACACTCAGAGCTGCCAAAGAACACAGCGGGTGACACTGTAGGTCTTTGGTCAGCGGTTTTTATTGTTTTATGGTAGTTTGAGTTTATTGCCGTGTATGAAATAGATGAAGTTTCTATAATGCAATTCTCTGCATGGTCAAAGCCCAGTCGGTGGCCTGACTGGAGTAGCCAGACATTTTTCCTGCACTGATTTATATGCAATATGGACTTAATTTCCTTTAGTGCCCCATAGGATGGTTCCAATTTTCTAGGTTGCTGCCTTTCAACAGAGTGTTGGAGTTATGCAATTGTTTACTATAGTTTAAAAACAGATTGATGATTCATTTTTAGAAATGCACTCCTAGCAAAGGCAGATGGCTTTGTCTCAGTGAGGGTGTTTTTTGTTTGGTTTATTTTGCTTACCATGATGCTTTTCCTTACATAAGGGAGTTTTTCATTTTTTCTTGTCTCTGTTGGCCCAGTTTTGCTCATAGAGGATTAAGGTACTGTTTCTTTGTGACAGCACCATTGCTAAAATCACCATACAAATAAATGTGTAAAATGACACATTCCAAAGCAAAATCAAAACATACACATTTAACATTTTACTGTTATTTTAAGGAATGGGTGTGGCCTGAGGGATCAGGTAATTTGCTCACTGGCATAAGATGATAAAATGGGTGAAAAAACCCATTGACTTGAGCCAGAAGTATAGAAATTGACCAGAATATCTATAGCTGGGTTTCCATCCAAATGTTTAGCATCGTTTTTAGCGCATTTCTTAAAATTTGATTAAAGTAAAAGCGAATCATTGCATGTTTCCATCTACTACATCATGTGCATTATCTTGAGGGAGCCTGCCTTGTCAAGATGGAGCAGCTGGGCCTGGGTAGCTCAGCAAGTAAAAACACTGACTACCACACCTGGAGTCGCAAGTTTGAATCCAGGGTGTGCTGAGTGACTCCAGTCAGGCTTACTAAGCAACCAATTGGCCCGGTTGCTAGGGTGGCATTGGGTTAACCTCCTTGTGGTTGCTATAATGTGGTTCTCGCTCTCGGTGGGGTGCGTGGTGAGTTGTGTGCGGATGCGGAGAATAGCGTGAAGCCTCCATATGCGCTATGTCTTCGCGGTAACGCGCTCAACAAGCCACGTGATAAGATGCGTGGATTGACGGTCTCGGACGCGGAGGCAACTGAGATTCTTCCTCTGCCACCCAGATTGCAGCGAGTCACTACGCCACCATGAGGACCTAGAGCGCATTGGGAATTGGGCATTCCAAATTGGGGAGAAAAGATGAAAAAAAAAAAAGATGGAGCAGCTGAATGACCTTGCTTCAGGGGGAGTTTTATTTGCGGTATTGGAGCAATTGTGCATTGTTTTATTAAATGCTGACAGGAGACGCCACAGAATGACTGTAATATCTCATATAATGAGGGCTGAAATGGCTGCTATGGCTATAAGCCGGTAACCTCCATATACTTGGGAGCTCCAGCATTTAAAACTGTTCTGGTGGATTGTGAGGACCCACTTTAATAACCAGTTGTGGGACACTTAAGAATGTCAAGATCTATGTTCAAAGAATTGAATTGTTGTGAGAAGGAGCAGGAACACATGCACAAATTATCAAAACATGTCAACGTTCACCTTAATGCACATTTTGACTTAAACTGGATGAAAAGTATAAATGGGTTAACTTCAATAGCGGTGAATGGGAGAACCATTGTAAGTGCCTCACTGTAACCTCGATTATT